>NC_060125.1:590645120-591270120 GCF_021461395.2 Schistocerca americana | reverse complement strand
AGCCTGAATTTGAGGCAGGTTACTGGAAAATGTCGTGAATTTTGCGCCCTCCCTTAATTTTTTTCCTAGATTATAAAAAAGACCTTTGATTGTGTCTTGTGGGACGAGTAGAGGCATGTGCTCAATGATTTTGGGGTTTCGAAGTACCTAGTATCATTATTGAAAGATCTTCGGACCAGTCATACTGCAACCATAAAGGTGGATGGTGAATACTCTAAATGCTTAGACGTGACAAATGGAGTCAGTCAAGGTTCTATACCAGGGCCGGCCGCAGCCTGCCACACTTCGTGCTGGCTGCTTTGCAGGCCAAGGCTTGGTCCGGTCCATCTTGCATTTGATCATTCCTTTCTGGAAGTACCCGGTACAGCACGACATTTCATTTACACCACTTGCCATTAAAATTTCTACACCAAGAAGAAATGCAGATGATAAACGGGTATTCATTGGACAAATATACTATACTAGAACTGACATGTATTTACATTTTCACTCAATTTGTGTGCATATATCCTGAGAAATCAGTACCCAGAACAACCACCTCAGGCCGTAATAACAGCCGTGATACGCCTGGGCATTGAGTCAAAAAGAGCTTCGATGGCGTGTACAGGTACAGCTGCCCATGCAGCTTCAACACGATACCACAGTTCATCGAGAGTAGTGACTGGCGTATTGTGACGAGCCAATTGCTCTGCCACCATTGACCAGACGTTTCAAATTGGTGAGAGATCTGGAGAATGTGCTGGCCAGGGCAGCAGTCGAACATTTTCTGTATCCAGAAAGGCCCGTACAGGACCTGCAACATGCTGTGATGCTGAAATGTAGGGTTTCGCAGGGATCGAATGAAGGGTAGAGTCACGGGTCGTAACACATCTGAAATGTAACGTCCACTGTTCAAAGTGCCGTCATTGCCAACAAGAGGTGACAGAGACGTGTAACCAATGGCACCCCATACCATTACGCCAGGTGATACGCCAGTATGACGATGACGAATACACGCTTTCAATGTGCGTTCACCGCCATGTCACCAAACACGGATGCGACCATCATGACGCTGTAAACAGAACATGGATTCACCCAAAAAAATGTCGTTTCGCCATTCGTGCACCCAGGTTCGTCTTTGAGTACACCATTGCAGGCGCTCCTGTCTGTGATGCAGCGTCAAGGGTAACCGCAGCCATGGTCTCCGAGATGATAGTCCATACTTCTGCAAACATCGTCGAACTGTTGGTGCAGATGGTTGTTGTCTTGCAAACGTCCCCATCTGTTGACTCAGGGATCGAGACGTGGCTGCACGATCCGTTACAGCCATGCGGATAAGATGCCTGTCATCTAGACTGCTAGTGATACGAGGCCGTTGGGATCCAGCACGGCGTTCCGTATTATCCTCTTGAACCCACCGATTCCATATTCTGCTAACAGTCATTGGATGTCGACCAACGCGAGCAGCAATGTCGCGATACGATAAACCGCAATCGCGATAGGCTACAATTCGACCTTTATCGAAGTGAGAAACGTTATGGTACGCATTTCTCCTCCTTACACAAGGCATCTAAACAACGTTTCACCAGGCAACGCCGGCCAACTGCTGTTTGTGTATGAGAAATCGGTTGGAAACTTTCCTTCGTGGCAGCACATTGTAGGTGTCGCCACCGGCGCCAACCTTGTGAGAATGCTCTGCAAAGCTAATCACAGCATCTTCTTCCTGTCGGTTAAATTTCGCGTCTGTAGCACGTCATCTTCATGGTGTAGCAATTTTAATGGCCAGTAGTGTAACTCCCCTCAGAGAATATTGTTTCTATGAGTTACAATAAACTTAATATTCATTTTATATCTGGGTATATTTCCGGCACCGCCTTAGACGGACACTTCAACGGGGAAAAGAGGTATAAGAGTATAGTGGCATCAGAAGTAACGTCCACTAAACAGTGAAAAGTTGTTTGTCGGTTATAAATGGAGATCTTAATGATCATAAACGATGACTAGTTCTTTTCATTCCAATAACTGAGTAAAACATCTCTAAAGTCTTTAAAAACAATCTATTAGGCGAACTATTCCTGATGACTCAAACTTGCAAAAATTCTTACACTTAACTAGAAAACTTTCCACAGGTACACCCTTACCTGTACATGAACCAGACTCCAAAAGACTGCCACACTATATTCCGATAAATTTCTTTCAGCCCTTCGGCATGTTTGGCTTCTAGACCTTCATGCTCAGCAATACATCGCACCTGCACCTGAAATAATCCGTCTTCTAGGGATGATTTAACTTTCGCGCACTGCTCCTCTAGCTTTTATTGTCTGCTACTACAGTCGTCGCTAGCCTTTTGTTACAATGAATCACCATCACTTGAATCCAAACATACAGTCTTCTTACAGTTTCTCTACCTTTTGTTCTAGCTTACAACGTCAAGAAATAACACTTCTATTATATTCCTTAGTGAGTGAGAATTTGTTTTAGTTAAGATCATTTTTAAGATCAGTAAACATGGGGTACACACTTCGAAACAATTGGTTCATACTTCAGAATAACTGCTCTGAGTCTTATTGTAATGCTAGAAAACATTCGGTGCAAAGTTTCCAAGACTGACTGCAACATAATGTTATTACGTACTCGCACTGCCTACTCTAAGTACCTAGACATCTGACAATGTTTGTGCATCAGTTTTCAATTACAGCTGAGCACTAATCTCAAATACAGACCCACACTTCCCTTCAAAATTATCGATTATTATACAGTCCGCCAGAAAAATGAATACACCCTTTGTCAGGTTCTGTCGAGAGATCGATATTGTTGTTCGATTTGAGTCATGAGTGTGTCGTAGTACGGTCTTTGGCTCAACAGATGTTAGTAGTACTTTCATCTCGGTATTCTGAAAACACAATGGTTCGGGCACGCTTGACATTCGAGTAACGAAAATGTATTGTGAAGTGGTTTTCCAAGTTTGATAATGCCGTTGAAGTGCAACGTCAATGGAGACAGGAGTTTGAAACAGAACTACCAACCTGCTTAACAATTAAACGTATCACTGTCAAGTTTTAATTGCATAGGACGATTTGCGATATCCACAAAGGAAGATCAGGAAGACAGCATACAGCTACAAGTCCTGCTTCGGCGGCTCTCGTGTTGGAAACGTTTGTTAATTTTCCACAGAAGTCTGCTACGCAATGTGCACATGAAGTGGGGGTTAGCAGTACTAGTCCAGAATGAGATTTTCACTCTGCAGCGGAGTGTGCGCTGATATGAAACTTCCTGGCAGATTAAAACTGTGTGCCGGACCGAGACTCGAACTCGGGACCTTTGCCTTTCACGGGCAAGTGCTCTACCAACTGAGCTACCCAAGCACGACTCACGCCCCGTCCTCACAGCTTCACTTCAGCCAGTACCTCGTCTCCTACCTTCCAAACTTTACAGAAGCTCTCCTGCGAACCTTGCAGAACTAATACTCCTGAAAGAAAGAATATTGCGGAGACATGGTTTAGCCAGAGCCTGGCAGAAGTGAAGCTGTGAGGATGGGGCGTGAGTCGTGCTTGGGTAGCTCAGTTGGTAGAGCACTTGCCTGAGAAAGGCAAAGGTCCCGAGTTCGAGTCTTGGTGCGGCACACAGTTTTAATCTGCCAGGAAGTTTCATAGCAGTACCAATGTACGAAGAATTCTGAAATCTGCAAAGTGGAAAGTTTACATTCCACGATTACTGCACGCGATTAATGATGACGATCCTGATCGCCGAATGCAATATTGCGAAGGGCATCAGCAAATGGTGATTAGTGAGGAACAATTTGTGACGAAGAAGAGTGGAGTGACAAGGCACAATTTAAACTTAATGGAACCCTGAAACGGCATAACAGTTTGTACTGGGCACCGGAAAATCCGCATGTTCATGTGGATAAAACAGCCTATCTACCAGGGGTTCACGTGTGGTGTGGACTATCATCTAGAGGCTTAGCAGGACCCTTTTTCTTTTATGCTACTGACACTGGAAAAGGGTACCTGGAAATATTGTGCACCTCAATTTTGCCGGGTATACGTGCGCTTTATGGAGCTGATGAAGTGGTCTTCTACCAACAGGTCGGTGCGCCACCACACTACCACCTAGCTGTACGAGCTTTCCTACATGACAATTTTCCGGGGCATTGGATTGGACAAAGAGGGTCCATTGAGTTCCATTCACGGCCGCCAGATCTAACACCTATGGACTTGTGGGAAACTGTGAAAGATAACCTCTATTGACACAAGCAACGCATGCAGGAGGAACTTCGTCAGGGGATTACAGCGACATGTGCAACGGTTTCCACAGTAAAATTGACTGACGTAGTTGCGGCGACCGCTCATCGTTCTGTTATTGCGTATAGCCGCCAGCGATGAACATTTTGAACATTTAAAGTAGCCATGTGCTAAACTAAAGGTTATACAACATGTGCGATCAATTATTATATGTAAAATAAACACATAAGTAATACTTTTCCTTTCTTACAGTGGGTATACATTTTTCTGGCGGACTCGATATTTTGGGATTATCCGCAAAGCTCGATAGCAACTCGGTTTTCGAATCATCGTTATATCATAATTCGGCAGATTTTTTTTTGATCGGAGTAAACCATTTGATTAACAATTACATAAAAAGTCTTAGTTTTTACCTTAGACCTTATTTCGGGCGCGATTTTACATCATCCTTACCCGTATCTTCCACGCCATACTCTGACAGCTTACATACGACTGCAGTGCTATGTACTCTGGCCAGAGAGTTTCGCTTTCTGTTCTGAAGCTGCTAGACTTCTGCGATGCCGCTACTCTTCTCTAAAAATCTTGCGTACAAGTACATTAATACCGTGCTTCCAAAAATTAGGTCACTACTCTGAAACTCCAAACAAACAAAAGCCATTATTACTTTATTTTGCAGGGTGCATGTACTAAAATTATGACATTGCAGGATTTATCTTTGTTCTTGATGGCAGAAGTATTTGTTCATTAACACGCGGACATATAAGAATTTCAAATTCTTAGCAGAAATATTGGCAACTGTCATCGGTTGATGGCTAAACGTTCGTCCGCTTATGACACTTCCATTTTACCCTTAAAAAATACTTTCTCAAATGCGACTGTGTTTCACGTACAGAATGCGGTTTCAGACTCTTGCTACAATTCATAATAAAGAAACTAACATTCCAGTCATTCTGCATTTTCACTTTTCTCCCCCACTCGAGATACAACGTGAATTCTATTGTAGTTGCTTCCAACGTTACGAATTTCCAGAACATAGGAAAAAAACACGAACCTCATTCTACCAAAATCACGAAGTTAACAATATATAATTATCACAGATAATTCTGTACAAGCAGTAAACAGCTAATTTACGCAACGGAGAGCTCATCTGAATAAAATTACTTCTATGGTACGTAGACTACAATAAATTGTTGTTCCTTCTCCATTGTTAATGAAATCTAAAAAGGCGCTTACATTAAATATTTATGAATAATTAAAATTTTCCCATACCAAGCGTTATGGTCTTCGAACTTTACCTTGAAGAGATGTAATCAGCTTGAAATTATCCTTTCCATTTGTCGTTGGATCTGATCAAATTGCGGGGAATTTTAGATTCGTGAGCAAAATCATTTCAACCTGGATTACAGTACATTGTGATTTTAGTGTGACCGAACGATCTTGCACAATGATTTATCAAAATAGGTGTAATCTCATGCATCTGTACGACCATTCCAATTTAAGTAGATCGCAGTTTTTCCACATATCATCAAATTAATGACCACAGTTCCGTCATCTATTTCTGAGTTTACAGCTACGTCTACATAACTACTCTGCAGTTCACAGTTAGGTGTCTAGCAGAGGATTCATCGAATCACCTTCAAACTATCTCTCTGCCGTTCCACTCTCGAACAATGTCCGGGAAAAACGAATACTTAAAACTTTCCAAGCGAGCTCTGATTTCTCTTACTTCATTACAATGATCATTTCTCCCTATGTAGGCGAGCACCAACTTAGCTGGGGACTGAAATTTCATGAGAAGATCATGCCGCAACGAAAAACGCCTTTGTTTTAATGATTTCCAGGTCACCTCGCCTGTTATATCCGTGACACTGTCTCTCCTATTTCGCGATAACGCAAAACGAGCTACCATTCTTTGAACACTTTCAGCGTACACCATCAATTTAATCTGCTGCGGATTCCACACCGTGTAGCAGAAGGGGATTGACAAGTGTGATGTAGGTAGTCTCTTTAGCAGACCTGTTGCATCTTCTAAATGTTGTGCCAATAAAGCGCAGTCATTGGTTCACTTAACCCACAACATTATCTATGTCATCATTCTAGTTTAAGTTAGTAGTATGTGTAATCCCTTAGATCTCATAACTAATGAGGAGGTTGTTATTGTTGTGGTCTTCAGTCCTGAGACTGGCTTGATGCAGCTCTCCATGCTGCTCTACCCTGTGCAAGCTTCTTCATCTCCCAGTACCTACTGCAGCCTACATCCTTCTGAATCTGCTTAGTGTATTCATCTCTTGGTCTTCCTCTACGATTTTTACCCTCCACTCTGCCCTCCAATACTAAATTGGTGATCACTCGATGTCTCAGAACATGTCCTACCAAACGATCCCTTCTTCTAGTCAAATTGTGCCACAAACTCCTCTTCTCCCCAATTCTATTCAATACCTCCTCATTAGTTATGTGATCTACCCATCTAATCTTCAGCATTCTTCTGTAGCACCACATTTCGAAAGCTTCTACTCTCTTCTTGTCTAAACTATTTATCGTCCATGTTTCACTTCCATACATGGCTGCACTCCATACAAATACTTTCAGAAATGACTTCCTGACACTTAAATCTATACTCGATGTTAATAAATATTTCTTCTTCAGAAACGATTTCCTTGCCATTGCCAGTCTACATTTTATATCCTCTCTACTCCGACCATCATAAGTTATTTTGCTCCCCAAATAGCAAAACTCCTTTACTACTTTAAGTGTCTCATTTCCTAATCTAATTCCCTCAGCATCACCCGACTTAATTCGAGGTATTGAATAGAATTGGGGAGAAGAGGAGTTTGTGGCACAACTTAACTCGAAGAAGGGATCGGTTGGTAGGACATGTTCTGAGGCATCAAGAGATCACAAATTTAGCATTGGAGGGCAGCGTGGAGGGTAAAAATCGTAGAGGGAGACCAAGAGATGAATACACTAAGCAGATTCAGAAGGATGTAGACTGCAGCACGTACTGGGAAACGAAGCAGCTTGCACAGGACATAGTAGCATGGAGAGCTGCATCAAACCAGTCTCAGGACTGAAGAACACAACAACAACAATATTTGATTCTCGATGGATTTTACAAAGCACGGATGTATTCTCATTTCTGAAAGAGTTTTGATTATTATCTACGACTTTGATTGCGCCAAAAGAGGAAAATCCCAGCCTGTTTTGTTTGAGTGGCGTTATCTGTTGTGTCAGCACATATGCGGCACACAGCCGGGGAACGAATTAGCGCGGCTAACAGACGGCACAGGTGCTTCGTCATCGTTCTCTCCATCTGCACGACTTGCAGTAATGGACGCGGTGTAAAACTAGAGTACCGTCTGCAAAACCTACTTTTCGATTGCGCAAGAACATGTAACATAGTTTGCAATAAGCTAGTATCTTGCCAGTTCAACATAATATAGAGGTGCAGAGGAATTTTAACACCCTCGAAACAAATATCACATATACCGAGTTCATTTGTTTGAGTTGTTTCTAAAATAATGTTACTTTGCACTTGTAACATTAAACCTGTGGAAGTGTTTCGATGCACTACTACGTCTGAAATTGCTGTGCAGTTCGGCTGATGTTTCGTAATGTCCGCTAAAGCTTCCTAACCGTTTATCGCAAATTCGTGGTTGGATTCTTTGTAAACGGCCGACCTCCTTTCCTACTCTCCACCAATATGCGCACCAAAGTGCTCTGTCACCTAATGACCTCGCCATCTACCGGACGTTAAAATATAATCACGTTTCTTCTTTAAGTCATGTTCCGATTGCAGATGTTCATCGGGAAATGAGAACGGGCACTCGCTTAGCGAGATCTTGACTACCCGACACCAACACGCTACATGTATCAACAGCTGGACCTAGTGTCAAAGGCACAAGGAGAGTTCTGCCGCCTCCTACCCATAATAGGGCAAGAGAAACCAAACTACATCTACATGATTACTCTGCAGTTCACTGTTAAGTTCCTGTCAGAGGGTTCACCGAACCACATTTGAGCTATTTTTCTACCGTTACACTTTTGAACGGCGTGCGGGAAAAACGAACATTTAAATCTTTCCGTATGAGCTCTGATTTTTCTTATTTTATTACGATAATCATTTCTGCCTATTTAGATGGGTACCAACAAAACATTTCCAAACTCTGAGGAGAGAGTTGGAAACTGAAATTTCGTGGGAGGATCCTGCCACAACGAAAAATGCCTTTGTCTTAATGATTGCTATTTCGATTCGCGTATCATACCCGTGGCACTCTCTCCCCTGTTTCGCGACAGTACGAAACGAGCTGCCATTCTTTGAACTTTTCCGATGTGCTCCGTCCCTGCTACCCGATGCGGATCCCACGCTGCTCAACAATACTCCAGAAGACAAGCGTAGTGTTAAGCAGTCTCTTTGGTAGACCTGTTGCATTTCGTAAGTGTTCTGCCAATAATTTGCAGTCTTTGGTTTGCTTTTCCCACAACGTTATCTACGTGATCGTTTCAATTTAAGTTATTTGTAACTGCAATCGCTAAGTTACTTCAATTTACAGCCTTTCGATTTGTGTGACTTATCGTGTAACCGGAATTTAACAGATTTCTTTAGCACTCACATGGATGATTTCACGTTTTCATTATTTATAGTCAGTAGCCAGTTTCCGCGCTAGCTTGTATCTTGTTTAAATCATTTTGCAATTGGTTTGGTCATTTGATGGGTTGACAAGACTGCAAATGACAGCATCATCTGCAAACAATCTAAGAGGGCTGCTCGGACTGTCCCCTAAATAGTGTATGTACATCAGGAACAGCAGACGGCCTATAACACTTCTTTGGAAAACGACAGGTATCACTTCTGTTTTACTGGATGATTTTTCGTCATATACCACGAATTGTAACCTTTCTGACTGCAAATCACAAATCCTGTCGCGTAACTGAGACGATACTCCATAGGCATGCTGTCTGACTAGAAGTCTTTTCTGAGAAACGGTGTTAAAAGCCCTTTGGAAATCTAAAAATACGAAGTCAATTTGACATCCCATGTCGATAGCACTCATTACATCGTGAGAATAAAGAGCAAGTTGTGTTTCACGTGAACGATGTTTTCTGAATCCGTTCTGACTAGCCGGCCGCGGTGGTCGAGCGGTTCTAGGCACTTCAGTCCGGAACCGCGCGACTGCTACGGTCGCATGTTCGAATCGTGCCTCGGGCATGGATTTGTGTGCTGTCCTTAGGTTAGTTCGGTTTAAGTAGTTCTAAGTTCTAGGGGACTGATGACCTCAGATGTTAAGTCCCATAGTGCTCGGAGCCATTTGAACCATTCGTTCCATTTGTCAATAAACCTCTTTCTTCGAGGTAAGTAATAATGTTCGAACACGGCATATGTTCCAAAATCCTACTGCAAATCAACGTTGGTGATATGGATCTGCAATTCAATGGATTACTTCCTTTTTTGGGTATTGGTGGGACTTGTGCAACTTACCAGTCTGTGGATACGGAACTTCCTACGAGCGAGCGGTCGTGAGTGATTGCTAAGTATGGAGCTCTTGTGTCAGCGTACTCTGAAAGGAACCTGATTCGTGTACAATTTGGTTAGCATGCTTTGCGTTCATTAAGTGACTTGAGCAACTTCGCTACACCGACGACATCTACTAAGTTACTCATGTTGGCAGTTGTAGGATGTTTGACATTAGAGCGGATTATTACAACCGTGGATACTCGCGGTCAACAGCACCCGCTGATGACCGTTATCCAGAAATTATGATTCGTAGCAGCAGACTGCAGTACAACTGCGCACTGCCTGTTTTAGGAAACGGGATGGGCTGTGCAATGTGTCCATGGTTGATACTATAGCAATGTGTAGTAGCCTAATAACCTGTTATCAGTGTTATTCTACGTGTAACTAATGTTCATAGTGCGTTTTAGCGGCAGAACGCATGCCTTGTACCTTAATTCATATACAGGTTTAGAGTGCAGTATTACGGTAATTCGCCTCCATCTCTTCTGTGGCATCCGCCGAGAGGTCGGATATAGACTTGTCTTCTGTGGGCTCGTGTCTATTTATAGTTTATGTTTTGGGTATTACCAGGATAATATGCCAAATACATGTGCTTAACCCTCAGTAGCAAACGTATTGCAACCCTGGGCAAGCCACTGTGGGGGCTGTCGTATGAATTCCATATTATCATACATACACTGGTTAAATGCTCAGCATTCAGGAAAAGTAAGCACATTGCAGAAAATACCGTTCTTGTGCAACACAACTAGTTCTTTATTCTCATGAAGAAATGGGTGCTATCGACAGGGGATCTCAAATTGATAGCATATTTTTAGATAGGTTTTTGACACCGTGCCTCAGAAGAGAATTCTAATCCAATTGCGTACCTATGGAGTACCGACTCAGTTGTGCGAGTGGCTTCGTGATTTTCTGTGAGAAAGGTCACGTTTCGCAGTAATCGACGGAAAGTGACACAGTAAAACATAAGCAATATCTGGCATTCCCCAAGCTAGTGTTATAGGTCCTTTGTTGTTCCTTATCTACATAAACCTGGATTAAGAGAAGAGATAGACATGATCCAGCGAAAAGCAGCGCGATTCGTCATGGGGACATTTAGTCAGCGCGAGAGCGTTACGGAGATGCTGAAAAAGCTCCAGTGGCGGACACTTCAAGAAAGGCGTTACGCAATACGGAGAGGTTTATTATCGAAATTACGAGAGAGCACATTCCGGGAAGAGATGGGCAACATATTACTACCGCCCACATATATCTCGCGTAATGATCACAACGAAAAGATCCGAGAAATTAGAGCAAATACGGAGACTTACAAGCAGTCGTTCTACCCACGCACAATTCGTGAATGGAACAGGGAAGGGGGGATCAGATAGTGGTACAATAAGTACCCTCCGCCACACACCGTAAGGTGGCTCGCGGAGTATAGATGTAGATGTAGATGTAGAAGAGACAATGTGAGTAGCGCTCTTAGATTGTGTGCACATGAAGTACTCATTTACCGTCCAGTAAAGTCATCAGAAGATCAAAACCAATTGCAAAGTGCTTTAGAGAAGGATTTTGTATGGTGTGGAAAGTGGCAATTGACCCTAAATAATGAAAAGTGTGAGGTCACCCTCATGAGTACCTGCTAAAAGGAATTCGTTACTTTTCGGTTGCACGATAAATGACACAAATCTGAAGGCCGTGAATTCAAGTAAATACTTAGGGAGTACAATTACGAACAACTTAAGCTACAACGATCACATAGACAATGTTGTGGGGAAGGCGAACCAAAGACTGTGATTTACTGATACATCATTAAGAAGGTGCAATAGAAGCCTACATCTCACTTGTCCGTTCTGTGCTAGAGTACTGCTGTGCGGTGTGGACATGGAAAAAATTCGAAGGGCAGCTCGTTTTTTACTGTCGCGAAATAGGGGAGAGTGTGTTATGGGTAAGATACACGAACCAGTGGTGGCAATCATTAAAACGAAGGCACTATTTGTTCCGGCGAGATTTTTTTCACGAAATTTAAATTACCAACTTTCTCCTCCGAATGCAAAAACATCTTGTTGACGCCCACCTACATAAGGAGATTATCGCAATGAAACAAGAGGAATCAGAGCTCTCACGGCAAGATTTTCGTTTTCTTTTTGCCCAAGCGCTGTTCGAGAATGGAACGGCAGAGAAATAGTGTGAAAGTGGTTCGATGTACCCTCTGCCAGGTGCTTAGTTGCCAGTTGCATGGTAGTCACGTGAATATAGACGTAGATTACTATGAGAACCATTTCCGATGAAATTAAGCCCACATCGACTCACTGGTTTTAATCTGTAGATCAACTTACTAGGAGCTGCGAGAAAGCCTCGTTTCTTCTCGTTCGCCTACGGTAGCCGTTAAAAACTGGTTTTAGAATTGAAAAACCCGTCAAATACTAAATCCGTTATAATAATAAATGAAAAGCACCAGTTTGCTTTTGTTCTACAATATTACTTTTATTGCTAACCGGTTCTCGGCTTACAAGGTCATCTTCAGACATTTACTTGTAAGCCGAAAACCGGTTAGCAATAAAAGTAATATTGTAGAACAAAAGCAAACTGGTGCTTTTCATTTATTATTATAATGTTGTTATACCAAGAACCGACGGAAGATTCTGTTAATATGACTAAATCCGTTCTATAATCGTGTTCTTAGTGGCAAAGAATCTCAAAGCTAAAGATACCAATTGCGAAATTTGTACTGTATACTTACGGAATCTCGTCGTCAACGTCTTCCTTAACAAGGCACAGCCTACTGCCTTTACCCAACTGTTTTTCTATTCCGCTTGTAGTTCAGGATCTAGGTGAATTCTACGACTTGTCATTCTCATGAGGTGTTGTCTCCAATTTTCATGATACTTTTGAATCCTTTTAGTGCTGAAAATATATAATTCTGTTCAGATATCTTCATTTATACATAACTATGTCTCTTCACGTGCAGCCCTTCATCCTCCCGAGGCGGAATTCTATTGTATTTTTTCTTAATTTTTTGGTAACGCCGTTTTCGCTTCCGTAGGATAAGACAGGAGCCGCCATCACTTCATAAATTTCTTGGTGATCTCTTATTGTAGTTTATGGCTCATTACTCTGCTAATTGTACCACTGGGAATTTGAAATCTGTTATTTTCAATATTGAAGTCAAAATCAAAACGTAAATTGCAGCCCAAGTACGAGAGTCGAGAGACTTGTTCTGAAACTGAATTATCTAAAACAGTTTTTGATCTGACTGTATATTTCCCTTGGATTGCCAATACCTTCGTTTTATTACCATAAATTTTAAATTGCTTGCATATTTCTTTCAGCTGGTATACTGATCATTGTACGTCTTTCTCATTCTTGTGAATGATAACGATAACCTCAGCAAACAGAAGAACATTTGTGATCTTAATTCCCTTGTTTGTATTACATTTTCATTTACAAAGAGTGAAGTCACTGTAAATATCAGAATGAATAGCAGATGTCACGTCCTTTCTTACACCTTCGTTAATACCTATTTCTTCTAATACATACCTACCTATGTTTGTTACAAAGCGTGTATTTTTAAAGACTTTTCACTACCTCTGTTAGGTGATATAGGTTATCCACATTCAGGGGCAATCTTCCTTTGGCTATCATGACTGACGTGGTCGAAAGTCTGCTCAAGTCCAAAATGACCATATGTGTTTCTCGATTAACATCACTGTGTTTTTCTAAAATCTTCTTAATTACAAAATGAATGTATGATATGATATAAATCAATTTCGTTTCCCAGAAATAACAGCTTCTGTAATATTTTTCTTGTGGTCATTAACTATCGTTGAGTATAGTTAGTAGCCAGAGTTCAGAAGAATGACGCCACGATAGTTTCAGTAGATATGTTGTGATCATTGCTGTCCTTTGTGTAGGAGTGGTAACACGGATGTTCACGGCGCTGACAGAAGTTGAAGGTGGGCTGTGCTATTTGCCATGACGATTTTCTGGAAGTTTTGGCCCTAAATGTGAATGAAGTTACGAATTTGATAAATGTATTCAGTCTCTGAAATATCGATAAAATCATATTCTATGTAAGACTGTGTTTGACACCGGCGATGTCGGTCAGAAAAGTTAACTTTGCTTTGTCAGAGTACGTCGGATAACAGCAGTAGCAGAAAGTGTTGAACAGTCTGGCAAAGTATTTGATTTGAAAAGGATGGAAGCTGGTCTGCTGTGTTGTGGAGGCAGCATTATTTAAAAAGAATTTTGTAATAATATGTTTTAAGGAAAGATAGTGAGTAAATGAAATTATATTGATGAAGGAATGATAAAAGTCAACTTTTTTTAAGGTAATTTAGTTTTTTATATTTGTAACTGTGTAGCTTCTTGTTGCTAGAACATTGTGTATGGTTGAAGTTTGCTGTAGAAATTTTGTAATGGAGTATATGGTCCTGTCTTATAGTTGAAACAAGTGTCAGGGGAGGCAACAGTACACAGGGGAGTTATTAAGAAATATTTTGCTAACTTGTCTAGACGTGAGGACCTTACGAGAAGGTGTATTGTTGTTGTAGCTTAATGAAGCACAGTAAACTTGTAGCCATTCTTCTCATTTAACACTAGTTAAGATTAGTTTCCCATTTTCATTTATGCTACGGTCGCAGGTTCGAATACTGCCTCGGGCGTGGATGTGTGTGATGTCCTTAGGTTAGTTAGGTTTAAGTAGTTCTAAGTTCTAGGGGACTGATGACCACAGATGTTAAGTCCCATAGTGCTCAGAGCCATTTGAACCATTTTCACTTACTTGCACAATCGCATTGCACATCGCGAACTGTGTACTGACAAGCGGTTATGAAAAATGGTAATATACTATCTTGCACTGCACATAGCAAGTATGATTAAATAAATTTGATTTTTAACAGTCACACCATTATTCCTAGTAGCAACAAGTTGGGGAGCAGATGAGCGTTCAGTGCCCACAGGTAGGCCAATAAATTTAAGTACCACCAAAGTTCATGTTCCAATGTAAGGCACGGTGTTTGGCAGAGTGTATTTGTGAAAATAATATCAGTATCACTTCAGAAGTTTTGCACCAGTAAAAGATCTTGTGAATTTTCATGCAGTTTTATCAGAAAGTCAGATGCGTTAATTTTTATGTTAATTTGCTGTTTAATTACAATAACAGTACCGGTACAGTGATTTTTTGTAAGACTAACGATAAAGATTAGTAATATTCAGGGCCAACATTTTTAAATGAGTAATTTTGTTTTGCACTGAGATGGCGTATGTAAATTTCATTGAAAACGGATTGCCCTCTCACAGACCAATTGTTTCATGTACGGGCTAGTGTGTATCTTGCATCGTGTAGCGAGATCCTGAAATTTCCCTTTAAAAATAAATTTTCACATAGTTACGAACTTCACATTGACGAACACTAGGATGAAAAAATAAGTTGCTTCTAAAAGTGATCGTCCGTTTTCCGTGACCGACGAAATGATGAGGAAAACTATCCAAACAATTCGTGGTAACCGTCTTTTCAGGATGTATCATTTGTTGGACAACTACTTGCATGCTTCTCGGATTGTAAGTAATTTGGTACTAATAGTTCTGTGCTCGTTGGGTTAACAGTCATGTGACAGAATTATATTCAGGGTGAGTTAAGTAACTCATGAAGAGATATGATATATCCTTAAATCTGACTGGTAATTATGTAGAGAAGTAATGCAAACATCTATAGTAAATCCCCACTAATTCCTTCCCTTCCCGACAAAAAAATAAATAAATAAAAAATTGAAACGTATGTGAATTCCTAAGGGACCAAACTGCTGAGGTCATCGATCCCTAGACATACACATTGCTTAAACTATCTTACACCACACACACCCATGCGGGAGGACCCGAACCTCCGCGGTAGGGGCCGCGCAATCCGTGACGTGGCGCATCAAACTGCGCGGCCACTCCGCACTGCTTCGCTTCCCCTCCCATTCACCTGTAGGCCGGAAAGGTTCCGGATGGTAAAACCATGAAAACATTGGTATAGGTTTAAATGTTGATGTGTCATTTAATAATCGTTCTTCTGTTTACACTCTTGAAATAGCTAACTAATTCGTATGAGCATGAAGATTTATCACGTAACTGTCTACAGATGTGCATTCTGAGCGGAGATTTAATTCACACTCAATCTTTTTCCAAAAATGTTTAAACATCCGATGACTCGTGATTTCATCTACTCCGAGGCTCCCTTTAAATCCAAGCGCCGTGCCCCGCTCAACAAGTGCCTCAAACAAACAACAATGCAACACAAAACAAATGTTTGACCATATAAAAATGTCCTTTGCATTAAAATGACTCTTTCATGTATTTTTTAAACATCATTAACATTATTATAATATTCGCTGTAGAAACGTTTTTTTTTCATTGATATACGGCAACGAGGGTTCTAACTAATAAAAAAATTGTTTTTTTTTTTTTAATTTTACTATTTACGCTTAAATATTGTACGTGGTGGGAGATTATGATTACTTTTATATAGCTATAACAATGAAATCCTACACGAAGCTGAAATGCAGTCGTACTGCACCTTTTGTTCATAAATGGTTATCAAGAATACTTTCTTTCGTATGAAATGTTAATGACATAAAACACTGTAATATTCCATAATTTACTACGTAAAAAGTCTTAAACTTAAGAAAAGAGGGGCCACAGGCTACAGAAACTTCATACGTCTAATGATTACGCGACTAATCCAGAATTACATTTCGCAAAAAATTCTGTATCTTCACAGGCCGACAACGATTAACATACGTATCTGTGTTGCGTACAGGGACACAACAATTTAGAAACCTGCTCAGTTTGCTTTCTCAAGCTTACATAATGAGTTACGCTAAATTCTATCTCTTTGATCGCTTAAAAAGGTATTAAAATGCGGTAGTGTATTCATCAAGTTTGTTAAATGTTTGAATTTGCTTTGCAAACTTCAACGCATTTAATCCAGTCGCACATTTTTGTGATATCATTACATATCTTCTGAACTCTGGCTACTAGCTATACTCAACGATAGTTAATGACCACAAGACAAATATTACAGACTAAAAATACACGCTTTGTAACAAACATAGGTAGGAATTTATTAGAAGAAATAGTTATTAACGAAGGTGAAAGAAAAGGACGTGGCAATCTGCTATTCAGTCTGTTATTTACAGTGACTTCACTCTTTGTAAATGAAAATGTAATATAAACAAAGGAATTAAGATTGCAGATGTTCTTCTGTTTGCTGATGATATCATTATCATTCAGAAGAATGAGAATGACGCATAATGTTACATTTCAACTTAACTACTACGTCCACGGTTTGTTAGGTTCATTATTACAGCTGCAGATAACTATTTTAGAAAACATTTATGTGATCCCGACTTTCTACAATTCGGACTAGGACTGGCCCCAATTATACAGGTTTCGCTGTAGTTTTAAGACTTTTCTACTATTTAGTAGATACAATTGCAATATTTCATTTATATCTGTAGCCACTTTCTGGGTTACTCTCGTATTATGTAAACACCAAGCATGGTCTGGAGCACGCCAGAAACCACTGAGGTACGAATTACCAAGCAAAACTTGGTTTAATCTGAATAGAGTTGAAATTCCAGACGTATTTCCCGAAACAAATGGGAAAAGTTCGCACCCGCTGGACATGGCTTCGGCTGTGGACAGATCAGAAGACACGTTGTGAACACGTGGCTCACGCTTCGCCTTGAGCTTTCAGTATATCATTATAATGCGGGTTCGAGTCAGCACGGATAACAGAAAAACTAGAACTGTCCAAATCACGGAAGTTTTTACCGGAATCTACTGTTTGCTGTATTAACAAAGCATTTGAAGGCACGCCGTATTACTTACATCCTTATTCACCGGAAAGTGGCAACAAGCTTGCAGAATTACACTTGAGACACACCGTAGTTCCTACCACATGCTGCCAGTTCTCTTGCGGGAAATTGTCGTCCAGTTCGTTCTATTTCTGTCTTTCAGTCAGTTTTTCTTGACGACGGTTTTCGTTTTCCGGAGAGTCTGAACACCGGTACGTTGAAACGGATTCTGTCCCGCATACTGCAAAAGCAGATGGTCGTATTTTAGTTCGTCTATCGCCTCGTTTTCGCTCGCTTCCTCTATCAAAAAACACTTGTCACTATTGCGTTGTCACTTGGTTGCTCAGATTCCGGTTCATTGGCATCTCTATTTAACCAGCAGCGGATGTTCCGTCATCTTAACAACCAGAAATTTGTATTCTAAACGAATATATTCTTCCTAATCATAACAAAATACCTTACGGCTAGTTCTATATTTGTTCAAAAATCGCGGATGATTCTCAAGCCCGATTATCCACAGCCAAATAATCGGGAGCTTGTCTTGCAACACACTTTCTCAGTGTAAAATACGACACCATGCTGATCCTTTGCGTGATTGTTTCTTACACTGATCTTAGACTACATTCAGTTTTTATTTATTTATTTATTTATTGTTTACACATACGTCTATTTGTAGTTAACTGTGTTCAATCACGTACAGTGAGGTGACAAAAGTCATGGGATAGCGAGCTGTACATATATACAGGATGAGTCACCTAACGTTACCGCTGGATAATTTCGTAAACCACATCAAATACTGACGAACCGATTCCACAGACCGAACGTGAGGAGAGGGGCTAGTGTAATTGTTTAATACAAACCACACAAAAATGCACGGAAGTATGATTTTTAACACAAACCTACGTTTTCTTAAATGGAACCCCGTTAGTTTTGTTAGCACATCTGAACATATAAACAAATACGTAATCAGTGCCGTTTGTTGCATTGTAAAATGTTAATTACATCCGGAGATATTGTAACCTAAAGTTGACGCTTGAGTACCACTCCTCCGCTGTTCGATCGTGTGTATCGGAGAGCACTGCAACATACATCGCGTTTCTACAGAATGATCTGGCAACGTTGCTCGAAAATGTCCCACTGGAAACGCGTCGACGTATGTGGTACCAGCATGATGGTGCACCTGCACATTCCGCAATTAACACTAGGCTGACCCTTGACAGGATGTTCGACGGGCGTTTCATAGGACGTGGAGGACGCATAAATTGGCCAGCCCATTCTCCTGATCTTACACCTCTGGACTTCTTTCTGTGGGGTACGTTGAAGGAGAATGTGTACCGTGATGTGCCTACAACCCCAGAGAATATGAAACAACGTATTGTCGCAGCCTGCGGCGACATTACACCAGAGGTACCGCGGCGTGTACGACATTCATGACGCCAGAGATTGCAATTGTATGCAGCAAATGATGGCCACCACATTGAACGTCTATTGGCCTGACATGTCGGGACACACTCTATTCCACTCCGTAATTGAAAACGGAAACCACGTGTGTATGTGTACCTCACCCCTCATGGTAATGTACATGTGCGTCAGTGAAAAAGACCAATAAAAAGGTGTTAGCATGTGGACGTAATGTGCTGTTCTAGTCTCTTCTGTACCCAAGGTCCATCACCGTCCCCTTTGGATCCCTACGTAATTCGGCGCTCTCCGATACACACGATCGAACAGCGGAGGAGTGGTACTCAAGCGTCAACTTTAGGTTACAATATCTCCGGATGTAATTAAAATTTTACAATGCAACAAACGGCACTGATTACCTATTTGTTTATATGTTCAGATTTGCTAACAAAACTAACGGCGTTCCATTTAAAAAAACGTAGGTTTGTGTAAAAAAACGTACTTCCGTGCATTTTTGTATGGTTTGTATTAAACAATTACACTAGCCCCTCTCCTCACATTCGGTCTGTGGAATCGGTTCGTCAGTATTTGATGTGGTTTACGAAATTATCCAGCGGCAACGTTAGGTGACTCACCCTGTATATGTTCATATCCGTGTGAATCCCATAGGGGGATAGGACGACATATACAGACGGCGGTAGTATACTCAGATGGTTCATTTGGAAAGGATTCCGGCTTGATTATGACCACGCGATGGGAATTAAAAGGCTTTGAAACCGAAATCGTAGTTAGAGCTAGACACATGGGGCATCGTTAGGGAATTCAGTATTCCTAGATCCGCAGTGTCAAGAGTGTGCCGATATGACCAAATTTCAGGTATCACCCGTCACCACAGACAACGCAGTGGCCTTCACGTAACGACCGAGAGCAGCTCCATTCGTGTCGAGCTTTCAGTGCTAACAGATAACGAGCACTACGTGAAATAACCACAGACATCAATGTGGCAAGCACGACAAACATGTCTGTTAGGACAGTGAGGCGAAAATTGACGTTAATAGGCCATGGCAGCAGACAACCGACGCTTGTGCCTTTGCTAACAGCACGACAATGTTTCCAATGGCTCTGAGCACTATGGGACTTAACTTCTGAGGTCATCAGTCCCCTAGAACTTATAACTACTTAAACCTAACTAACCTAAGGACGTCACACACATCCATGCCCGAGGCAGGATTCGAACATGCGACCGCAGCGGTCGCGCGGGTCCAGACTGAAGCGCCCAGAACCGCTCGGCCACACCGGCCGGCTCATCGAACATTAATGGGATATAAGCAAGAGGTCGGTTCGTGCACAAAATCCTGCACCGGCAACATCTTCCACATTCTGGACGGCTATAGAGGCAGCATGGTTCAGTACTTCTGGAGGGGACTTCCAACGACTTATTGAGTCCGTGCCACGATGAGTTGCCGGCCGGCAAAGGGAGGTCCGACACCGTATTGAAAGGTATCCTGTGACTCTTGTCACCTCAGTGCAAATCGCGCTGACTTTAGTTATTGTCTGTGAATAAAAGCATCATTTGGCCGGCCGGTTTGGCCCAGCGCTTGTAGGCGCTTCAGTCTGGAACCGCGCTGCTGCTACGGTCGCAGGTTCGAATCCTGCCTCGGGCATGGATTTGTGTGATGTCCGTCGGTTAGTTAGCTTTAGGTAGTTCTGAGTTCTAGGGGACTGATGACCTCAGAAGTTAACTCCCATAGCGCTCAGACCCTTCTTTTTTTTTTTTTTTTTTTTTTAAAGCATTTCTGTTCGTCTCATTGGGTATTTCTTTCATTTACCTTCCGTACTGTACTGCAGCAACACTTTGTGAAGAGTTGCCCCAGAATTTGGAGAGAGTACATTTGTAGAGAGAACTAGCTATTAATTTACACAACAAACGGATGTTAAATTGCAAGACAGTGGTGGAATTTGCATCTCATCGCCTCTCAGACCGACAGTGATTCAGCACAGTGAGTCTGACGACCTTCCATCTGGGACCCAATACAGATAGCGATGACAACGCGTCAAGGTCTCGCGGCGCGGCCGCGTTATATAAGCGGCGTGCAGCGACCGCGCTTGCAGTAGGACACCGGCAGCCATGGTGAAGGCGCGCAAGATCGTGATCGCCCGCGTGTTCCAGGGAGAGCCGCGGCTTCAAGACTTCCGCATCGAGGAGGAGGACCTGCCGGCCCTCCGCGATGGCCAGATACTCGCCGAGGCAGTCTACATCAGCGTCGATCCCTACCAGAGGGCGTACAAGAACATGCACCAAGTCGGCGCCACCATGATCGGCTCGCAGGTGAAGTTGCTGTCATATGCCTCCGTTGCTAACCAATTCTAATTAACTCGCACTAATTACTGTCCTGACAGAAGAACACCATTGCGAATGACAAAATTATTACAGGTACGCCATACTGAAGAACACAAGTCCACACACACACACGCTCACAAAGAACTTCACTGACTTTCCATTGGCACCCCCTGTTTCTGTTCACCACTGATGCAAAAATAAAATAAAAACAATTTACTGTGCTGAAGTCAATGAATCAATTTACTTTTGGGTAATGACAGATGATAAAACTTTGCAAAAAATGTCGTACATGAACGAGTTCAATTTTTTGAAAGATAAAAGCCTTTTCAGGCCATTTGACAGATACTCGTATTTCACTTTTATCTTTTTTTTTTTATTACTTGATTTAAGTCTGGAAATTTGTGGTAAGTTCCTATGCGACCAAATTGCTGAGGCCATCGGTCCCTAGGCTTCCAAACTACTTAATCTAACTTAAACTAACCTACGCTAAGGACAAACACAAACACCCATGCCCGAGGAAGGACTCGAACCTCCGACGGGGGCAGCGGCGCGAACCGTGGCAAGACGCCTCAGACCACGCGGCAGATTTAAGTTGCTAACAGGCGACGATGAACGAGAATAATATTATCACATGCTTATTTCTAATAAGTAACAAAGCTGAAGTAATCAGATAGATACTGAAACTGCTTTGTGAGTTGGTATTAATCTCAAATGATAACATTATGAATAATTAGTTTGTTGGTGTACGCCTTTTTTTATTTACTTGATCATAAAATGATAGACATAAATCTATCGTTAACTGAATGCGATTTTTGCCGTGGTCCTTTAGTTACGATCAATTTTATCTTCTCCTTCTTCTGTCCTTCAAGACTGAGTCGTTTGTGCCTCTTCCGGCTTCACCTTTTACTGCCACCTCTTTCTGGGCCTTCGTACGTCCCTTCTTCCTCTTGGCTGGTACAGCGTGGCCACTCATTCTTTGTTGGTGATGTTAGCATACAGTTTTATTTTGTTCAGTCTTTTCATTAGCGTTATAAATATTTAGTTCGTTCCTAACAACTTCATTTCTTATGCGGTCTTCACTGGGAACAACTCTCACTTCCCTAAAAAATCTCATTTCTGCTGCTTGTGGTTTGCTTTTATCTCGTTTTTAAGGATCCATGACTCTCTTCCCTACAACAGTACACGATCAATTCATATGTCGTTAAGTAAACCATCAGTCTCACTGTATAAGAAAGTTGCCATTACTGTTTTACTGTAAAAGTCATCTTGTTGTGAACTGCTACTTATCACACACATTAATTCGACATTTACAGATGTTTATGGTCTATCAGAAATATCCAAATTCCGTGTGTTTAGAAAAATAGGAATAGCCTGACTTGTATTTACGTTATTCTTAATATCGTTGACAACTGGCAAGTGCGTTATACGATCTTTAGTCAACAGTTACTTTATGTAATACCATTCGCTGTGACTAACTGACACTAGTCCAATCACTCCTTGTCCATCGACATATTTCATAAGCTTTATGTAACAAGAAATATTTTATTTCTCTGAACCGACGTCTTGCATTTTCCTGGAAGACGTTTTGTCAACAGAATCATATCACTCTTTTGAATACATAGCAGTTGATAAGAGTATAGCAGCCCTTCGGTTCAAGGTTTAGTTTCTTCTAACTTACACTACAGCTTTCACCGGCTTGTACAAACGCAGAAGAGTATTAATTGATGTGATATCTACGTATAAAATGCATTGTTAGATCACTAATTCACCTGAAGACGAATAGAACGACAGGTATCCATGGCCCGGGGGGGGGGGGGGGGATATTTTTGGGTTCTGGAGAAATGTAGGATCATACGAGAAAATTTATCTTTGCAGATAGATTCAAAAACGGCAAAACAATATTTATAGCATTTGCATATTTAGAAAAAAACAATGACAATGTTGACTGGAATACACTCTTTGGAATTAAAAAGTTATCTAAAATAAAATACGGGGAGGGAAATGTATTTAGATTGCACAGTAACCAGACTGCAGCTGCCAAGAAGAATACGAAAAGGAAATCAGTAACTGCCTCACCATCATATTATTCAGTCAGTACACTGAACAAGCAATGAAGGAAACTCAGGAGATATATGGAAAGGAAATTAAAGTTGAAGCAGAACAAATGGAAAACGCTTCAGTTCTCTGACAACATTGAAGTTCTACCAAACAGTACAAAAAACTTGGAAGACTATTTGACCAGAAAGGGTAGTGTCTTCAAAAGAAGTTGTAAGATGAATATCAACAATAGCAAAGCAAAGGTAACGAAGTGTAGTGGAATTAAATCAGGCGATGACGAGGGAATTAGATTATGAAACAAGTTACTAGAAGTAGTAGATGACTTGTACTATTTGGGCAGCAAAATAACTTACGATGGCAGAAGTAACGAGAATATAAAATGCACACTAGCAGTAGCAATGAAATCTTTTCCAAAGACAAGAAATAGAGAGTGGAAACAGTTGTCGGGTGAGAGGTCGAATGTCGTTGTGAATTTCCACAATATTTCATCAAACGCAATCGAATGAGATCTTCAGGTGCGACTAATACATTGCTGAGTAATGAATGTTACGACTGTCATAAATCAGCAGAGTTCGACGCACCTGCATATGTCAATCAGCTGCGTCAATGAAACATTATGGGTATTTCACCACGACAATCGACCTCTCTTCCGACAACCTTACCTAGTAATCCGTCGGGTAAGTCTCAAGCAACGCAAGAAAAACGGTAATATCGAGTACAAATGTAAAAGTCTGAATGTCTTACACGATAGTATTTGCTGGATTGTAGTAGCCTTATCTGTAATCGATTCGTGTAGAATAAACAGAATAGACATGAACAGAATAGAAGCTTAACATTAGATGAGTAGACTGGATAACTGATGAAGAGAAACTGAATCGTGTTGAGCAGAAAAAAGTGCATGAGCATAACTTAACTGTAAGATTGGATCATGAGGCATCAAGCAAAAGTCAGTTTGGTAATTCGGAGAAGTGTGGGGCTACAAATAGTAGAGGGCGGCCAGTGTTCGGCTACGGAGTTTCATACGGACAAAGCTTGCATTAGGTATGCAGAGATGATGAGACTTAATCAGAAGGTCTAGCAGATACAGACGCATCAAATAAGTCTTCGGAATGAAGACCACGAAACAGCATATCATTAAATATTACTGTGCTGGCAGACTATATTTTACCATACACTACAGTGTGACGTTAATATTACGAATGTAAATCGATGGAAAGTACTGTGTGATAACTATTGAACTGTATGAAATGAAATCGTCATTACTTCTGAATGGTTTGCGTTAGCACGTTCAAACTGTACGGTTGGCCGCAGGGCACGGTGGGAATTAGTACTCAGATGCATGGTTTGGTTTAGCGAAGAAGCCCACTTTCATTTGGATGGGTTCGTCAATAAGGAAAATTGGCGCATTTGGGGAACTGAGAATCCACAATGCGCGATCGAGAAGTCTCTTCACCCTCAACAGTTGACTGTACGATATTCCTTGATGCCAAGGTGACTACCGAACAGTACGTGAAGGTTTTGGAGATGATTTCGTCCCCATTACCCAAAGTGACCCTGATTTAGACAAGATGTGGGTCATGCAAGACAGAGCTCGATCCCATCGAAGAAGGAGAGTGTTTGACGTCATCGAGGAGCAGTTTGGGGACCGCATTCTGGCTTTGGGATGTCAAGGGGCCACTGGCATGAGCCTCGATTGGCCGCCATATTCTCCGGATCTGAATACATGCGATTCCTTTTTGTGGGGCTATATTAAAGACAAGGCGTATAGCAATAACCCCAAAACTATTGCTGAGCTGAAAACAGCTATTCCAGAGGCCATCGACAAGATCAATGTTCTGACACTTCAGCAGGTCATGCAGAATTTCGCTATTCGTCTGTGCCACATCAACGCCAATGAAGGCAGTCTTATCGAACATGTCATAACCTATATCCGAATATATGTAGTAACGTTTAAATGTTGGATAAGGTGTGTAGTTTGTAACTAATTTACGTTTTTTTTCATATAGTTCAATAATTCTCACGCTGTAATTCCTTTCTGTTATGCAGTCTGCAGTAGATCTTTCTCGAGCGCTTTGTAGAGAACTAGGGTGGCAAGAAATCAACAAGTGATTGAGAACTCTGAAGAAACTTTCAAACGCCAAGATCGCTAGTAAAGCTGATACAATGTCCGGAACATATAAAATGATCAATAAGTCACGCCTAAGACAGTAACAAATTATCAGTATTTGGCTGTGATTTCAGTTACATTCAGACTGCATGCCACCTGTTTTATAGCATCCACACTATCATGAAACTCACAGGTTATTATATAAGTTACAAGTAACAACTAAAAGCAAGGTTATTCTACTAAAAGAGGCATTATAACTTTCAACGTCATACGCCATCTGTTGACCGACGTTCGTACTTCGTGCTGAGAGTCTTGTGTCTCAGGCTATCGATGTATAAACTGTCTATGGTCGAAGAAGTGGTCCACGTATTCTAAACACAAACTCGAACTGTAGTGTATGGCAAATTGTGTTATTCTCAACATCCACCATTAATATATTCACACTTGTTTCAATACTAAAAAATTGAAAGCCTGAGGAAGAATACATTTAATCCATACTTACTATAGACTGTTTCGTTGGGGCAAAATTTTCTCTGTGCACAGTCGTGTCCAGTTCTCAAGTAACTTTTGTTTATCGTGTAGTAAAGGTTATGTAGTAGTCCTGTCCATTATCTGAGAAACGTTTTCTGACTTTACCTTGCAGTTTTAGATTTTTTGATGAAAAGTGCGATAAAAGTAGCAAATTGGGTGAACGTAAACATCAGGCTATGCTGTAGGTCAATCTTTTACCACAACTTTTATTTGCCATTTTCATTCGTTAGCTCCGCCAATTCACAAGCAAACTATCGCTTTCCAACCTAATCCAAACATCGGGCTACGCTAGAGATCAGTCTGTCTCAGTCTGTCATTACAACCAAGATTTTTTGGAGTTCTAATATCACACTCTAGCCTGTCAGCAACAACTGAGGATGAATGGTTCTAAATGCGAGTATTAACAATATCATATCACCTAACATTTTGTCTCGTCGGTTATCGAAAACGCTAACGTTAGGTCTAAACAAGTAATCGCCTTTACAAGCGAGAACATATGGCTTCCGTCGCGTTGTTACAATCCACCTGGCTAGGTATACCAGTTAGCAACGCACTTGTCAGTGACTGTTAGTCCTCACACGTTACTAATCACAATGTAATAGGTGAGACGACAGCAGCAGGAATATTTTAATGTTGGTGGATTGTGGAGGGATGTGTTTTGGTCTTCAGTCCTGAGAGTGGTTTGATGCAGCTCACCGTGCTACTCTATCCTTTGCAAGCTTCTTCATCTCCCAGTACCTACTGCAACCTACATCCTCCTGAATCTGCTTAGTGTATTCATCTCTTGGTGTCACTCTACGATTTTTACCCTCCACGCTACCCTCCAATACTAAATTGGTGATCCCTTTATGCCTCAGAACATGTCCTACCAACCGATCCCGCCTTCTAGTCAAGTTGTGCCACAAACTCCTCTTCTCCCCAATTCTATTCAATACCCCCTCATTAGTTATGTGATCTACCCATCTAATCTTCAGCATTCTTCTGTAGCACCACATTTCGAAATCTTCTATTCTCTTCTTGTCTAAACTATTTATCGTCCACGTTTCACTTCCATTGTGGAGGGATACAGGTTGTGAATTCGCAAAACTGTAACAAAACACTACTAAAAATACCAGTTATTGCAATTAACAGAAATCACTGTCTCCAGGAAGTCACAGTTTACGCTGTCTCTAAAGAGAAGTGTGCTAATCTCTGCCCACAGGTGGCCCGCATCGTGGAGAGCCGTGCTGCGGGCTTCCCAGTGGGGCGGTACGTGGTCGGCTACTGGGGGTGGCGCGACCGCACCGTGGCCGACGTGGGGCCGGATGCGCCCTACTTCATGTCGCCGGTCATGCTGGTGCCAGACCTGGGGGAGCTGCCCCTCTCCCTCTCTCTGGGGGTGCTGGGCATGCCCGGAATCACGGCCTACTTTGGACTGCTGGAGATCTGCAAGCCTAAGGAGGGAGAGGTCGCCGTAGTCAGTGGGGCAGCAGGTGCTGTGGGGTCCATAGTCGGGCAGATAGCGCGCCTCAAGGGGTGCAAAGTAATTGGCTTCGCGGGATCAGACGCTAAGGTAAGACACCGCTTCCATTTGGGATTCCTGCACATATGACGCTGTGGTGTGCGTTCTGTAAGACCTTCAGTACACACACCATCAGATCACTTGACCTGTCGCTGTAACGAAGTAGGCGAGTGTCAGCAATATGTCTCGTGGTCTTATCGTGGCGTGTTTATCTTCTGCCGTTAGGTCAGACGATAGAAATGCCACTTGCACGCTTAGAGTAGCAGATTGACGGCGACCAACCTAAAACAGAACTTGATTAATTTTCACACGCATTTATTAAAATAATAACAAACATAAAAATTACTTAACTTGGTTTTGGATGCTATTTACAATTGACAATCTGAAGTTCCTTTGGTATTGGTACGTTAGTCTTATTCTCACATATATCTCTGATACTTGACAAAAGTGTGTATACATTTGTCTTCATGTCTATGTACAGGAATATGGTAATCTTATTAGGCGCAGACTGATACTTGACTATAGACTGGTACAGACAAATGTAGACTGGTACAGACTAATGCATACTGGTACAGATTGGTGCAGACAAATGCAGACTGACTAATCGGAGGTCTGTACACTCATTATAATACCACGCGCATTCGTGTATCACTGCGCGAGTGTGATCTGCGAGGAGAAAAAGTTCTACGTTAGCAGCAATCTCATTGGCTGCGTTACATATTAATACACGGATCTGCGGAAGCAGAATTTGGTCCGTCTCTATGGCAGCGCCATCTCGTGGTGCGGAGATGGACGAGCGCTGCGCCTGCACTGTTGTGCTTAGCGGGGCGCGCTCTAGTGGGAAAGTTGTGTATGCGCTGACTACGTGGAACTATGTACACAACAGACGCAGGTGAGGTCAGTGCAGCATAATCTCATCAGATCAGTGACACTTGTTCGTAAGTACTGCTGAGTTTTCCTCAAAATCCTTACATTCTTCAGACATAGGAAGGCTGCCCAGAAAGTAATGCATCCCATTTTTATCTCAGCTGAAAACAATGCTACGAATGGGAAACGTTACGTCTGTATTATTTGAAGTCTCCTGAGTGAGCGCGCCAAGTATCTGTCACTTCCGACAGATAGCGTAGCTGCATTTCAAAGTGGCATCTGAGGGTGACACACGTTAGAAGCAACGTGCCGCCATTGAATTTCTCAGTGTAGAGGAGAAACAGTGGGGAATATTCACAAACATTTGTGCAAAGTCTATGCAGCATCTGCTGTCGACAGGAGTACAGTTAGTAGCTGGGCACGGAGGGTGAGGTCATCAGAAGGTGGTTCGGTGGAGCTCGACGATTTGCAGCGGTCGGGGAGACCATCCACGGCTGTCACACCTGACATGTTGCAGCGAGCTGATGTTGCCATTCACGAGGACAAATGGACAAATGGTTCAAATGGCTCTGACCACTATGGGACTCAACATCTGAGGTCATCAGTCCCCTAGAACCTAGAACTACTTAAACCTAACTAACCCAAGGACACCACACACATCCATGCCCGAGGCAGGATTCGAACCTGCAACCGTAGCAGTCGCGCGGTTCCAGACTGAAGCGCCTAGAACCGCTCGGCCACACCGGCCGGCTTCACGAGGACAGACGCATTACGACTCGGTAGTTGGCGCTGCATCTGTCAATCAGCAAAGGAAGTGTGGATGCAATTATCCGCATTTTTGGATATTCAAAAGCGTGTGCAAGATGGGTCATGCGGTGTCTTACGGTGGATCACAAATCGCACAGAAAAAAACATTTTGTCTTGATTTGCTGCAACGTTTTGAAACTGAGGGGGAGGCCTTCTTGTCCCAGATTGTGACAGGTGATGAAACCTGGGTTCACCATCTTGAGCCAAAAACAAAACTACAGTCGATGGAATGGCGCCGTTCTCTTTCCCCGCAGAAGAAAAAATTCGAAGCACCTGCTTCCGCCAGTAAGATCATGATCATCGTGTTATGGGGCTGTTAAGGTGTGATTCTCATTGATATGATACCAAGAGGCGGTATCATTAATTCAGGAGCATATGTCAACACATTAACAAAACTGAAGACGCGCTTCCGGCGACTTAGGCGCCACAACAATCCAGCAAATGTTTTGCTGCAACACGATAACGCTCGGCCCCACACAAGTATGAGGACTGCTGAACGCATCGCAGAACAGGGTTGGACAGTGATACTCCATCAACCCTACAGCCCTGATCTACCCCCTCGGGCTTAACACTTGTTTGGGCCAATAAAAGATGCCATTCGTGGAAGACACTTTGAGGACAATGAGGAGGTGATTCACACAGGGAAGCACTGGCTCCGTCACCGGGACAAGAACTGGAACCGACAGGACGTTTTGCGCTGGAGGAAGACCACAGAACGGGATGGAGATTACGTGAAAAAATAGGGTATGTAGATAAAACACCATTCTTTCGTGCGTGTAATTCTCATTATGTCCAATAAAGAATTATTGAAGAAAAAAAATGCGGTGCATTAATGTCTGGCAACCCTCGTACAAAGTGTAAATAAAGACATGTGCATTACCTGGTCAAACGTATTCGGACACCTCTATGTAATGGGAAATTGACGACTAAATGTCGCTAGAGGCAGACGTGCCAGTATAAAAGGAAGTGGGGAGAGAAGCAGCGACAGCAGGATTTATCAGTCGGGAGAGCTCTGTTACTTCGAATTTGAAGTCGAAAAGCGATGGAACAGCCACAGTAAGCCGAGACCAGGCTGGGCTCACACACTGAGAGACAGGTACCATCGAATATTGCAGAATGTGGTTATAAAAATCGCGTGAAATCAGCGATAGATTTCACTCGTCAGTTCCAAAGTGCTAACAGCAGTTCGGCCAGCACATTGGTTGTGCACAGGTAGTTAACAAACATGGGGTACAGTGATCGAGCAGCTGCTTATAGGCCACACGTTTCTGCAGTCAGTACAAAGCGACGCTTGGAGCGCTGTAAACAACAACATCACTGGATAGTGGATGAAACTGATGATTTGGAGTAATGAATCACACTATACCTTGTGACAATTCCGTGGGAAGTTTCCGGTTTGCTGGATGCCTGGAGAACGTTCCTGTGATCAGCTATTACCAACAGTAAAATGCGGAGGAAGTGATTTTATGCTACTGGGGTGTTTGTCATGGTTATGGAGTGGTCCCCTTACTGGGTTTAAGAAAACACTAAATGCGGAAGGATACGAACACATTCTGCAATATTGCATACTGTGTACAGTAGAGGTACAGTTTCGAGACGATGAATGTTGCATCAGCGTGACACTACACTCTGCCACAAAGCAGCGTCCGTGAGCCCATGGTTTGTGTACAATAACGTTCTTAAAATTGACTAGCCTACCCAGAGCCCCTATCTGAGCTTAGTGCATCACCGTTAGGACGTCGACTTTGCACCAGATCCCACTGTCCAACTTCACTATCTTCTTTCGTTACTAGGAGGACTTGTGGCAAAAACTGGGGCCTAAGCCCCAGGGGTATGCACTGGAAATACACCACAGTGGTTAGACCTAGGATTTCATATGGGGCCATAGTGGGGTGAAAGAAGGTAGAACAGCGGGTTTCTGCTAAAGAGCTTGCTAAGGTGCAGAGATTGACCTGCTTAGCCATGTTGTTGTTGTGGTCTATGTTATTTGTTAAGAAGAAAATACTCATGTATATGAACCATGTTGTTGTTGTTGTGGTCTTCAGTCCTGAGACTGGTTTTATGCAGCTCTCCATGCTACTCTATCCTGTGCAAGCTTCTTCATCTCCCAGTACCTACTGCAGCCTGCATCCTTCTGAATCTGCTCAGTATGTTCATCTCTTGGTCTCCCTCTACGATTTTTACCCTCCACGCTACCCTCCAATACTAAATTGGTGATCCCTCGATGCCTCAGAACATGTCCTACCAACCGATCCCGTCTTGTAGTCAAGTTGTGCCAAAAACTCCTCTTCTCCTCAATTCTGTTCAATAACTCCTCATTGGTTATGTGATCTACCCATCTAATCTTCATCATTCTTCTGTAGCACAACATTTCGAAAGCTTCTATTCTCATCTTGTCCAAACTATTTATCGTCCATGTTTCACTTCCATACATGGCTACACTCCATAGAAATACTTTCAGAAACAACTTCCTGACATTTAAATCTATACTCGATGTTAACAAATTTCTCTTCTTCAGAAACGCATTCCTTGCCATTGCCAGTCTACATTTTATATCATCTCTACTTCGACCATCATCAGTTGCTTTGCTCCACAAATAGAAAAACTCCTTCACTACTTTAAGTGTCTCATTTCCTAATCTAATTCCCTCAGCATCGCCCGACTTAATTCGACTACATTCCATTATCCTCGTTTTGCTTTTGTTGATGTTCATCTTATATTCTCCCTTCAAGACACTGTCCATTCCGTTCAACTGCTCTTCCAAGTCCTTTGCTGTCTCTGACAGAATTACAATGTCATCGGCGAACCTTAAAGTTTTTATTTCTTCTCCATGGATTTTAATACCTACTCCGATTTTTTCTTTTGTTTCCTTTACTGCTTGCTCAATATACAAATTGAATAACATCGGGGAGAGGCCATAACGGGCGGAATTAGCAGCACACCAACCGCTGGAATGGAAGCCATGCTGGATATGCCTCTACTTCACCTTTGGGTTAAGATGGAGGCAGCAGCTGGGGCATACAGACTTAAAAATGGCCAAAACTGGGTCTCATTCAGATATCCAGAATCACACACTAACGTAGTGAGTGAGGTAAATATAGGTATGGCCAGGGAAATGCCCGCCGACTATATAATAACTCCGAACTGCTTCGACAAGCCTTACAACATAATAATTGTAAGTAGGGAGCAGTGGAAGAAAACAGTTCGACACCATACGAGGGACATTGTTTGGTTCACCGATGGGTCGAAAACAGATCAAGGCGTCGGGGCAGGGTTGTACGGGGTTCAACCAAGACTGGAGAGCAGCATCTCTCTAGGGAAGCTGGCCTCTGTATTCCAAGCCGAAATTACTGCAATTAGGGCATGTGAGGAGGAGAATATGAGTAGGTGCTACAATGACCGTAGCATCTACATCTATTCAGACAGCCAGGAAGCCCTGAAATCATTGGCAGCTCCTGCAACAAGATCTAAGATTGTTGCAGATTGCCACAGGGCTCTGGTGGAGCTAGGGGGAAGCAATAGGGTGAACCTAGTGTGGGTCCCTGGCCACTCAGGGACCTGTGGCAATGAACAAGCCGATAGATTGGGTAGGATGGGGGCAACAACTCCATTTATTGGACCGGAACCTGTCTTGACAATCATCAAGGCTATGATCAAATTAGAACTACTGAACTGGCTTAGGAAACAGCATGTAGGATATTGGACCATGGTCCATAAACAAAAACATGGTAAGGTAATGATGCCCAAGCCATGTTTTAAAAGAAGCTCTGTAATCCTGGGATTGAACAGGAAAGAGATCAAACTCATGACTGGACTGATGATCGGCCATGGGAACTTCAAAAAACACCTACACACAATGGGTATAATGGAAGAGGACCCTAAATGAAGGATCTGTGATGAGGGTGAAGAAACTGCATCACACCTAATCTTTGAATGCATGGCATTGGAGAGTAAAAGATACAGAATCTTCGGGACAACTAGACTTGAAGAAATTGTGTCTAACAAAAAACTGGTAGAGGGACTCTTTGCACTATTTAAGGGCACTGGTTGGCTTTAGTAGATATACAGGGAGCGATACCGCACGATAAACCTAGTTTCGGTGCGGGCAGTGGCGGGTTAGACCTAAGCTGTTTTAGCTCTCCTGTTAAAATCAATCAATCAATCTTCTTTCGTTTCGGTTCTTGAGGAAGAATGGGATGGCGTTTCTTCACAAATACACACCTCACTAAAAGTGTCCCTAGGAGGTTTCAAGGTGTCATAAAGTCGAAGGGTGGACACCTCCCATATTAATGTCCATTAATAGGTATCTGGATGCTTTTGATCAGATGTTTAAGGTCGCACCTCCATTCAACGAGATTATGTTGGCTATTTTCAAAAAATTGTATGATGTGTCACTCGTACAAAAGCATATTGTTTGGTTGGCCGGTATAAAGAGAGCTTGAGAGATGAAGTGTCGTATTTGTATTACTATCGGTGAATATACATATGAAAAATAAGAAAAAGAGAATGAAACTGGGCGTGCGTTCACAGCCTCCACTCTTCTTTGGAGACGTCTCAAGGATAAATGTTGATAAGCAGTACTCACGTGTCTTCACTCCGTACTGTACTGATGAACCACAAACCGTTTGCACTCAGTCTCTCAAACACAACAGCTAATTTTAAAGCTCGAAATCTCATTCTTCACGAATATTCTAACCACGTACTATCTGGTCGATTCTTGGCGCATTAGCATTGTTTCCAGGCCACAGTGTAACACTGACCCGCTAAGGACAGTAGAAAAAAATGACTTGTTACGTTTCATTAACGATAATTACGTATGTAAATTCAGAAAAATTACACTCTGTGGTTGTTTCAAAACCCCGACAGACAGTTCATTGTACGTACTCATCGCAGGCTTGACTTATGTCACAGTACTCGCACTTCTGCTGTGTCTGTGTGGGGAAGCATGCAGCGACGCAATATTTTTTCCGCATTAATGATCTGATCTCATCGCCACCTATACGAAATTTTTGGGGGTAATATAAACAAAAGTGGTTAGTTACAAGGATGTACCGGAATCTGTTGTTAGCTATTGAATAGAGCGTCGAGTAACAAATCCAGAAGTTGTCATCTTGAGGTTGAAGGTCTTCTGTCTGTGTTCGTTTACAAACAAATAATAGATGTATACAGAGCTCTCTATAATGGAAGTGTGTTCCCCGCCCTCAAAGAACTATCGGACAACACCGACCTATAAGCTCCCCCTCCCCCCCCCCCCCTTTCCCTTACACACACATATTTTTAAAGAAAATTTATAGAAATAAATGAAAATAAAATAAATAATTAGATAAAAAAGTAAGTAAATAGATAAAACCCACACCCATTCACACACACAAAAACACACACACACACACACACACACACACACACACACACATACATGCATGCACGCACACAAATCTTCCAAATAGAATTAGTTAATGTTAGGTCGACCATAACATCCCAGGCGTAAAATTTCGAAGTAAATAACTTTTCCACATTAAGATCTATCTGCTGGCAAAAGACAAGCCGCGAAAGAAAACAAGTGCAATAAAAAAAACATAAAAACCCAGGAAAACCACTGCATATAAATAGTAAATACTGTCTTCAAAACCCAAATTTATATGTTTACAAGTACATAGTAAAGAGCAATTTTTCCTGTTTAATAGAAATAAAATAAAGGCCCATTGATGATTCTCAATATTCAGCGAAACATATGTGGTAAACAGGAGAAAAGGTAAAACTGGGTGTTTGTGAAGGTGGACCCCCTCCAAAAACTAATCTATTCAGAAGTTAATGAAGGAAGAATGTAGTTGAAGTAATAAGACACTAAACAACGCAGTTTTACCATTCCAGTAAAAATGAAAGGCAAGGCAAAAATTATTGTATGATAAACATATGCCACCATAATCAGCTATCTATTAAAGCTGTAGAGGAGAAGTGCTAATTATGACCTATTTGTAGCAAAAATTGTGTCGTTCATCTGGAATGATTTGGGAAAACGAGTGAAAATCCGAATCAGGAGCCGGCCGAAGTGGCCGTGCGGTTAAAGGCGCTGCAGTCTGGAACCGCAAGACCGCTACGGTCGCAGGTTCGAATCCTGCCTCGGGCATGGATGTTTGTGATGTCCTTAGGTTAGTTAGGTTTAACTAGTTCTAAGTTCTAGGGGACTAATGACCTCAGCAGTTGAGTCCCATGGTGCTCAGAGCCAGCCAGCCGAATCAGGAGTGGATGTCATTATAGTAATTAGCTGTAACTTATTTACACAATGTGAAAACGTCCTCTTGTAGCGATATAACTGGCCTCTCTTCCGCAGGTGAAGTGGCTGAAAGAGGAGTTGGGATTCCATCACGCATTTAACTACAAGACGAATGACGTCACAGAGGCGCTGAAGCAGGCGGCACCTGACGGCGTCGACGTGTACTTCGACAACGTGGGCGGCGAGATGAGCAGCGCAATCATCAACAGCATGCGAGAGTACGGTCGCATCTCCGTGTGCGGCGCGATATCTGGATACAACGAGTCTAATCTCCCGAAGGCTACCATCATCCAGCACGCAGCCATATTCAAGCAGCTCCGCATGGAGGGATTCATGTACATCCGATGGCACGACCGCTGGGGAGAGGGCATCGGACAGCTGATGCAGTGGATCAGGGAGGGGAAAATCAAGTACCACGAGACTGTTACCGACGGCTTCCAGAACACTCCCAAAGCCTTTGTTGGCATGCTGCAAGGAGAGAACCTAGGGAAAGCTGTTGTTAAAGTCTGAAGCGTGAAGCATACTTCCGTACTAGATTTGGGCGCATGAGCAGGGCCAAAGACAATTTGTTACAGTATTTTGTGCAGTGAATTACAAAAGGTAGCTGGATGACTGGGACAGAATATTGTTTCAGAATTTGTTTGTGCTTTCATTTTTGTAAACTAAAAAGAAATAAATTTTATAGAAAACTTTTTGAGTGTTGTGTCCATTATTTAACTCCACAGTCAGATTATATGTCCCAGCACGTAATTGTCGCAAAAACAACATAACTTAGGTGCTACACACCAACAACTATAAGAGCATGATACGATAGAAAATATTCATGTAGCTGGTTAATGTTTGTGTTCTTAAGTAATAGAACCCAAATATGAAGTCCTCGACAGAGAGTGTTCATCAGAGACAAGGGTACCGTCAGGAGTGCCCCAGGGTAGTGTGATAGGACCGTTATTATTTTCTATACACATAAGTGATGTGGCGGACAGGGTGGGGAGCAATTTGCAGTTGTTTGCTGATGATACAGTGTGTAAGGTAAGTTGTCGTGGTCGAAACACTATAGAATGAAACAAGATGACTTACAAAAAATTTCTACTTGGTGTGATGAATGGCAGCTAGCTCTGAATGTAGATAAATGTAAGTTAATACGAAGGAGTAGGAAGAACAAACCTGTAATGTTCGGATGCAGCGTTAGCAGTGTCCATCTTGACACTGTGACATCTTTTAAATACCTGGGCGTAACTTGCAAAGCGATATGAAATGGAACGCACATATGAGGATTGTGGTAGGAAAGGATAATGGTCGACTTCAGTTTACTGGGAGAATTATGGTACAGTGTTAATGCGACCTATTCTTGAGAACTGCTAGCGTGTTTGTGATCCCCACCAGGCCGGATCAAAGTCAGGCCGCTAGATGTGTTACTGGTGGGCTCGAACAACAGGCAAGTTCTATGGATGTGCTTTGGGAACTCAAGTCGAAATCCCTGGAGGGAAGGCGACGTTCTTTTCGGGGAACACTATTGAAAAAATTTAGAGAACCGGTATTTGAAGCTGTATGAATGCAGAGTCTCGCGGTGATAACATTGAATAAAATGTTCTCGGGTTTCCAACCGTGTCAATTGCTTAAAACTACACGAGCTTTCGGCCAAGCACTCCTTGGCCATTGTCAAGTGTTATGACTGCCAGTGGGCTGTTGGTGTGCCCTTATATACGCTAGCTGCCGGCTGTGACGTCACTGGTGCCCGTGAAATTGCCATATATGGGCTTGTTTTGAGTCAGCGTTCGATGTGCCCTCTTCAAGAGCGCGATCGCTGGATCCCACGCAGTGCTGAGCTGCAAGCCACCGTCTCTATGCAGGGTGTTTGTGGTAATTTTTATTTCAGTAGCTTCCTTTATTAAACTGTCCCAGAAGCCGTTAGTGCGAGCCACGACAGAGGTATCGCCAAATTTTATGTGGTGACCGTTTTTTAACGCATGCTCAGCTAACGCAGATTTCTCTGGATAGCATAGGCGATAATACCTCTCTTGTTCTTTCCTGCGTTGTTCCACAGTGCGCACTGTTTGTCCGATGTACTTCTGGCCACACTCACAAGGTATTCCGTAGACTCCAGGTGTTCTGAGACCTACAGCGCCTTTAAATGGTCTCAGTAACTGGCTGATTTTCGTTGGAGGCCAGAAGATTGATTTGATCTTGTGTCTTTTCGTCATGCCAGCTTTGCATTATTACTAGAAAGGATTCACAACACAAGGCAACAGCTGGATGCAAATGGACGTCCTATTATGGCCTTGCACCTGCAGTTATCAAAAACACTCACAACTTTGGACTGGGAATGGGTCGACGCTGCTACGGTATCTCAACAGACGTCAGCACAGAAAAGAACTACAGAGAAGCAGAAAGGAAAGTTCGGCCGCCTTTCGCAACAACAACATGGTGCGGACCACAGATCTTCAGAACGCACCGTCATCAACTTGACGGCGAGAGATATAGACGCGGGTGCAATGTCGGCACTTAAGAAAGGACTTAATTTCGCACCTTCCCCGAGGGACATTCCTGTCTGTGAAGTAATAAGCGGTGTTGAACAGGCAGTCCACAATCTCCCACATGAAACAGCAGACGAAATACGGCGAGAACCCAGCTTTATACTGACAAAGGCGAAGTTACGAGCATCCAACATGACCAGGGCTGAGCGCAACGGCCTTCGAGCACTACGTAATGATGAAAGCATTGTGGTACTTCCCGCTGAGAAGGGCAATGCCGCCGTAATTATGGAGTTCGAGGACTATGATACGTAGATCTGTGCGCTGCTGAACGACGATACTTATCGGAAGCTCCCTACAGAGAACTACAGATATAAATGAAATATTGAAATTGTTCAGCCAATTTAGTAGAAAAGTCTTAAAACTACAGCGAAACCTGTATAATTGGGGCCAGTCCTAGTCCGAATTATAGAAAGTCGGGATCACATAAATGTTTTCTAAAATAGTTATCTGCAGCTGTAATAATGAATCTAACAAACCGTGGACGTAGTAGTTAAGTTGAAATGTAACATTATGCGTCTTTCTCATTCTTCTGAATGATAACGATATCATCAGCGAACAGAAGAACATTTGTAATCTTAATTCCTTTGTTTATATTACATTTTCATTTACAAAGAGTGAAGTCACTGTAAATAACAGAATGAATAGCAGAGTGCCACGTCCTTTTCTTTCTCCTTCGTTAATAACTATTTCTTCTAATAAATTCCTACCTATGTTTGTTACAAAGCGTGTATTTTTAGTCTGTAATATTTGTCTTGTGATCACTAACTATCGTTGAGTATAGCTAGTAGCCAGAGTTCAGAAGATATGTAATGATATCACAAAAATGTGCGACTGGATTAAATGCGTTGAAGTTTGCAATGCAAATTCAAACATTTAACAAACTTGATGAATACACTACCGCATTTTAATACCCTTTTAAGCGATCAAAGAGATAGAATTTAGCGTAACTCATTATGTAAGCTTGAGAAAGCAAACTGAGCAGGTTTCTAAATTGTTGTGTCCCTGTACGCAACACAGATATGTATGTTATTCGTTGTCGGCCTGTGAAAATACAGAATTTTTTGCGAAGTGTAATTCTGGATTAGTCGCGTAATCATTAGGCGTATGAAGTTTCTGTAGCCTGTGGCTGGAATATTACAGTGTTTTATGTCATTAGCATTTCATACGAAGGAAAGTATTCTTGATAACCATTTATGAACAAAAGGTGCAGTACGACCGCATTTCAGCTTCGTGTAGGATTTTATTGTTATAGCTATATAAAAGTAATCATAATCTCCCACCATGTACAATATTTAAGCGTGAATAGTAAAATTAAAGAGAATTAATTTTTTTATTAGTTATAACCCTCGTCGCCGTATATAAATGGAAAAAAAACGTTTCTACAGCGAATATTATAATAGTGTTAATGATGTTTAAAAAATACATGAAAGAGTCATTTTAATGCAAAGGACATTTGTTTTGTGTTGCATTGTTGTTTGTTTGAGGCACTTCTTGAGCGGGGCACGGCGCTTAGATTTAAGGGAAGCCTCGGAGTAGATGAAGTCACGAGTCATCGGATGTTTAAACATGTTTGGAAAAAGATTGAGTGTGACTTAAACCTCCGCTCAGAATGCACATCTGTAGACAGTTACGTAATAAATCTTCATGCTCATACGAATTAGTTAGCTATTTCAAGAGTGTAAATAGAAGAACGATTATTAAGTGACACATCAACATTTAAACCTATACCAATGTTTTCATGGTTTTACCATCCGAAACCTTTCCGGCCTACAGGTGAATAGGAGGGGAAGGGAAGCAGCGCGGAGTGGCCGCGCGGTTTGAGGCGCCATGTCACGGATTGCACAGCCCCTACCGCGGAGGTTCGGGTCCTCCCGCATGGGTGTGTGTGGTGTAAGATAGTTTAAGCAATGTGTATGTCTAGGGACCGATGACCTCAGCAGTTTGGTCCCCAAGGAATTCACATACGTTTCAATTTTTTATTTATTTATTTTTTTGTCGGGAAGGGAAGGAATTAGTGGGGATTTACTATAGATGTTTGCATTACTTCTCTACATAATCCCCAGTCAGATTTAAGGATTTATCATATCTCTTCATGAGTTACTTAACTCCCCCTGAATATAATTCTATCACATGAGTGTTAACCCAACGAGCACAGAACTATTAGTACCAAATTACTTACAATCCGAGAAACATGCAAGTAGTTGTCCAACAAATGATACATCCTGAAAAGACGGTTACCACGAATTGTTTGGATAGTTTTCCTCATCATTTCGTTGGTCACGGAAAACGGACGATCACTTTTGGAAGCAACTTATTTTTTCAGCCTCGTGTTCGTCAATGTGAAGTTCGTAACTACGTGAAAATTTATTTTTAAAGGGAGATTTGAGAATCTCGGTACACGATGCAAGATACACACTAGCCCGTACATCAAACAATTGGTCTGTGAGAGGGCAATCCGTTTTCAATGAAATTTACATACGCCATCTCAGTGCAAAACAAAATTACTCATTTAAAAATGTTGACCCTGAATATTACTAATCTTTATCGTTAGTCTTACAAAAAATCACTGTACCGGTACTGTTATTGTAATTAAACAGCAAATGAACATAAAAATTAACGCATCTGACTTTCTGATAAAACTGCATGAAAATTCACAAGATCTTTTATTGGTGCAATACTTCTGAAGTGATACTGATATTATTTTCACAAATACACTCTGCCAAACACCGTGCCTTACATTGGAACATGAACTTTGGTGGTACTTAAATTTATTGGCCTACCTGTGGGCACTGAACGCTCATCTGCTCCGCAACTTGTTGCTACCAGGAATAATGATGTGACTGTTAAAAATCAAATTTAATTAATCGTACATGCTATGTGCAGTGCAAGATAGTATATTACCATTTTTCATAACCGCTTGTCAGTGCACAGTTCGTGATGTGCAATGCGATTGAGGAAGTAAATGAAAATGGTTCAAATGGCTCTGAGCACTATGGGACTTAACATCTGTGGTCATCAGTCCCCTAGAACTTAGAAGTACTTAAACCTAACTAACCTAAGGACATCACACACATCCATGCCCGAGGCAGGATTCGAACCTGCAACCGTAGCGGTCGCTTGGTTCCAGACTGTAGCGCCTAGAACCGCACGGCCACTCAGGCCGGCTGAGGATGACACGGCGGCCGGTCGGTACTGTTGGGCCTTCTTGGACTGTTCAGGCGGAGTTTCTTTTGTATATGATCGAAAATTCATTTTAGAGGATCGTTAATGTAGCTTGCAATAAATTGTGTATATTACGTTCTCCCCAGTGGTTTTCAGGAGTTCGTATTACTATAATACTTCGTGCAAACGATGTAAGGACAATGTGTTACTTGCACTTTTCCCAGCGGATAGAATAGTTCATCATCTTGCAGGGGAGCGTCTGAGATATTATTATTTCTTCTTATGGTACTGCGGATGATAAACTTTCAACCCTGCTGAAGGGCATATGAAATGTGCGACGCTGACAGCCTATAGGATGAACTGGTACCCTACGAAAACGTACTCAGTGAAAATGGAGGCATTAACCGTCAAATTTATAGGATTCTACAAGCGAGAACGTCAGACCAACCAAAGAAAAAGCAAGAAGAAAGAGATGGAAAAATCTACGGCTTTTCTGCCGTTTGTGGGAAATGTTTTTACCCAAACTGCCAGAATAATGATAAAGTACATAAAGTACGTGTGATCTTCTTGCCACGGGCCAAGACAGCATCTCTTCTGAGATCTGTGAAAAATGGTCTACTTTCAATAAAAGCGGGCAAAAATAAAATTCGTTGTCGTTGTGGTAAGAGGTACGCAGGACAAACAATACGCATAACGGGAGAGCGGTGCACAGGTCAACAGCGACACACCAGCGTTCTGCAGCGGCTCAACGTTGTACTCGCACTGGCCATTCAGTGGACTACGGGGACGCAGAGGTACAGGCCACAGCCTCATCCTATCGGTACTCAGTAGTTCAGGAAGCTGCGCAAACACGATTAGCAGACAGCCTACTCAACCGAGAGGAGAGTTCCCAGTTCGACAAATCATGGAAACCCTTTATTTCACGTCTGCGCCGCTGGAGGAATATAGTTCTGAGTCTCTACTGCCAGGCATTCCAACAAATGCAGTCCATTTTAATAATCATGCTCATCATTAGTGAGCTCTATGAATTTGCTGACTCTACTTTATTTCACTCTTACTAGGGTACCGCGCCAATTCGTCACCACCGATTTCTACCGAATTCGGTGCACATTCAGGGCTAGGCTAGGAATGAAAGTGACAGAAGTGGACGTTCCAGATTGTCACGCGTTTGGAAAAAATAGAATTTTTACGCGGGTAGGGCGAGACATGAGCCCTTTGTGTTAGCGTAGTTTTCAGGGGGCAGTTGGAGCAGCGGGAAGAGTACAGAACGGCAATCTGACGATCCTGGCATCGATTCCCTGTCCGGTAACTACTTTTTATTTTCAATTTCTACGTTACTTACACCGGAAGCAAATCGAGATAACGCTCAGTATAGTGTATTTGATGTGATGAAACCCTACGCGCAGGAGAACCAATTTCTTCTATTGAATGACTCGTGGGGAGGGCATCAAACTCACAATTATACGACGAGGATTTGCGAAGAGTAATTCCCCACCCCCCTTCTCCTCCAAATGGACTCTGCTAGAGCCACCCTGCGATGTCCAATTTTATCGTCTGCTAAAACATTTGACCAAAGACCATCAAAACTGCTCTTATCTCGTCCAGAGAAAAAAAAATCACGTTCTGAGCAGACTGCTTCAAAATACATTCCGCTGTACGTCACTAGCTAATCTCAAGAATATTTGGCGAAATGATGCGCTATGTGTGGTTTGCCGACGAACTACGCGATGAGAGACAACCTTTTATGAATGTAAGCCGAGTATCTTTTTATAGCAACTGTAAAAGAACAATGTAACGGCTTTATAAGGAGTGCAAGACGCCGAGAAAATAGCTGATTTCCCTGTTTTTACGATGAACGTTAATCCAGAATGTGTAAATCATCGGGCCGGCCGAAGTGGCCGTGCGGTTAAAGGCGCTGCAGTCTGGAACCGCAAGACCGCTACGGTCGCAGGTTCGAATCCTGCCTCGGGCACGGATGTTTGTGATGTCCTTAGGTTAGTTAGGTTTAACTAGTTCTAAGTTCTAGGGGACTATTAACCTCAGCAGTTGAGTCCCATAGTGCTCAGAGCCATTTGAACCATTTGTAAATCATCAACTGCAAAATAAATAAGTGTCTAATTTTATATACGAAGTTTTCGTGCACGCCTTACAACCCCTTTTGGAAATTTAATTGCAATCCCACACTTTCCTTTGCCCTTTGTTCTATGAAAATATCAACAAATACAATACAGTGAGCATTATTTCGGTTGATGAGTTCTCCTCGTACGACACAAAATTAATCGTAGGTGATTTTAATGCGAAGATAGTGAAGGAAGAAGCATTCCGGCCTACAATTGGGAAAGAAAGTTTGCGTAACATTTCAAATGATAATGGCACAAGAGTGGTTAATTTTGCTGTTTCAAAAGACATGATTGCTGAGAGCACATATATCAGAAGGAAGGACATTCATAAAGCAATTTGGGTCTCTCTGGATGGACACACCCGAAACCAAATTGATCATTTTCTTGTAGATCGGAGTTGGCACACTAGTAAAGAAAATGTTAGGACTTTCAGGACAGCAGACTGCGATTCTGATCATTTTCTTGTAGGTGCCAAAGTTCACCGACGGCTATCTACAGCAACATCAAGGTGTCACAATGCAGAACTTGTTAGGTTCGACACTGACAAGCTAAATGATGAAAACCTTAGAAGAAGGTACATGATGGAAATTTCAAATAGGTTTGATGCTCTCAGGACACACGAAGATCAAGACGAGGATGTAAATAAACAGTGGATCTCTGTGAGGAATAATATCAAAGAGGCACCGATGGTCACAATAGGTACAATTAAGTACCGGGGGAAATCGTGGTTTGGTGAGGAATGCAAGAAATTGGTAGAGGAAAGGAGAAAAGCGCGATTAGATTGGAATAGAATGTGAGACAAAAAACGAGAGGACTTCTTGAACATGAGAAGGGAAGTTGGTCGTAGGCTACGGGCAAATAAGAGGGATTATTTGAACAATCAAGTTAAAAAAATGGAAACAAACAATGAAACAAAAAACATTAGGGAACTTTACCTAGACATAAATGGTTATAGGAAGGGGTTCAAGGCACTTCAAGAGGATGCCGGGGGAATACTGACAGACCCCAGTGGTATATTAAGTAAATGGAAGGCGTATTTTGAGCATGTATTAAATGTACACCAGGAAGCAGGAAATGAGCAGGTGTACGAAATACATACAGCAGAGATGCAATCAACAAATTGAAAAACCGTAAAAGACCAGGATCAGATTGCATAACTGCAGAATTAGTAAAAATGTGGGACAGAAATTGGTGGAAGTAGTTCACAAAGTGATAACTAATGTATGGAACTCAGAGATGATACCTGAAGAGTGGCAGGAGTTGATTCTGATCCCAATTTTTAAGAAGGGCGACAAAACGGATTATAGTAATTATAGAGGGATTTCGCTATTACTATTATCTTCCAAAATTTTCTCGAATATTCTGCTAAGCAGGCTTACACCACATGCAGATGAAATTGTGGGGGATTACCAAGCTGGCTTTGGGAGGAACAGATCAACTATAGACCAAATATTCACCCTGCGTCAAATTTTTGGAAAAGAAGTGGGAATACAATTAACCATTTCATAATCTTTTCATAGATTTTACAAAAGCATATGATTCAGCATTGCAATCAAAATTGGAACTTGGAATACCAAAGAAATATGTTAGACTTATAGAAGGGAGTTTGAAAAACACAAAAGGTAGAGTACGCGTGGGGAAATTGGAGTCAGAAGAATTTTGTAATAAAGAACGGACTTAAGCAAGGAGATGCCCTGTCTTCGCTACTTTTTAATTTAGTCCTAGAATATATTGTACGAATGGTAGCAGATAATTCAGAGGGTGTGGAGTTAAATGGAAATATTAAGATATTAGGGTATGCAGATGATCTAAACATCATTAGCGATAGGGAAGAATTTGTTACAGCAAATGCGAATGCGTTAATCAAGGCTAGTGAAGATGTAGGTCTAAGGATAAGTGAAGACAAAACTAAATACCTGGCTACTACTAGAATGCCAACAGCAGTAGACCAGGAAATGTTAAGAGTGGGAGACATGCAGTTTGAAAATGTGAACACATTTAAGTATCTAGGCGTGGCTTCGAGAAATGAGATTGAATCCGAACTGAAGAAGAGATTACGGACGGGAAATGCGTGCTACTTCTCACTGAATAGATTACTTTCATCACGGATACTGTCTAGGAATTTAAAGATTAGAATATACAAAACTATTATTCTACCAGTTATGCTGTATGGGTGTGAACCTTGGTCTCTCACTGTGCAAAATGAAAAGCCGTTTCGGGTATTAGAAAACAAAATTTTGAGGAAAATTTTCGGAGCAAAAAGGGATGACATTAGCGGAGAGTGACGAAAACTGCGTAACTAAGAGGTTTACGAACTCTATTCAAGCCCTGACATAATCAGTATTATTAAATCACGTAGGCTGCGATGGGCGGGTCACGTAGCTCGAATGGATGAGGGCAGGTCAGCGAGCAGAGTACTGGTAGGGCACTTAGAGGGAAAACGTACTGTGGGGAGACCGAGGCGTAGATGGGAGGACAATGTGAAGGCTGATTTGAGGAGCCTAGGTACTGAAGCGGAATGGAAGGAAATAGCCCAAGACAGGGACAGATGGCGAAAATACGTTGCTGCGGTAACGGACTCTCGAGTGTGTGAGTGAGTGATTGTTTAGGTTTATTTGCAGTGTAAGGAACATAAAAACTAAAAATAAAATTAAGTTCCTACACAGAGAAACGATCCCACGGCCCTCGGCTGACTGTTCAGTACTCTTTTCCGCTGCGCCAACTGCTGCGGAGAAAGTACGATAACATACACTGCTCGTGTCTCTCCCGATCCGCGCCAAAAATGCTACTCTTTTCTAAGCGTTTGGCCATCTGTAGCACCCACATCTGTCACTTCCATTTTTGGCCGAGCCCTGCATGTACCATAAATTTAGACGAAAACGGTGATGACGAAGAGGCACGGTCCCTTTGTGAGACTCATGAAGTTTTATCCATGACTTGACACTCTTGTTGTTAGCATAGTCATCTCAGTCGTACTCGTGATCCTACTCCACGCGTTAAGTCAAGTGGTTTATATTCTGCCAGCGACTCACCTTGAAGAAGGCTATCAGTCATGGCTATCAGCTACGGTTATCAGCCTCGATATCAGACGTGAATTAACACTATTCCGAATACGCCCGAAAGATGGTGGACTAAGAAGTACGGAAAATTTTACAAACTAACAAAAAAGGTAGTAATTACTATTTTATCAGTTTTGCCTATTGATTGTTGTTTTCGAGGCAATTTATACACTGCCAGTCTTCGATATAAAAGCTTGATAAAGCAGGAAAATACCCGGAAGAATATTGTTAACAGAATGTTTTGCAAGCTAAACTTACGATATTCTAAAAAACACGTTTTAATAACATACACATTTATTTAGCTTTTGAGCTATTCGAACACAGTCTCAATGACACTAGGTAACAGATACATCAAAATACATCCAGGTATAGTGAAAAGATAATAGTTATAAACATATAGCTGTGGGACACAACTAATTCTACTTTCATATTCCAGTATGAAAATAATAAAAAAAAAGTTTAGCTTTTGGGTCATCGGAACAGCGTGTCAATAACAATAGATACCAGATACCTCAGGGTACATCCAGACATTATTAAAAACAATAGTTATAAATATAAATTATGGGTGACACTAATACTACTTTTATATTCCAGCATGAAAATCATAAAGAAAACTATAGTAGCATATACTGGTAGATGTAAAGCTATGGACGTGGGTCGTGAGTCGTGCCTGGATGTCTCAGTGTGAAGCGCATTGCCGGCAAGACACTTAGGTTCGCCGCGCGGTTTGAGGCGCCATGTCACGGACTGCGCGGCCCCTCCCGCAGGAAGTTCAAGTCCTCCCTCGGGCATGGGTGTGTGTGTTGTTCTTGGCATAAGTTAGTTTAAGTAGTGTGTAAGTCTAGGGACCGATGACCTCAGTAGTTTCGTCTCTTTGGAATATACACATACATTTGAACATTTGAACGCTTAGGTTAACCCAATCTGGCACACAGTTTTAATCTGCCGGGATGTTTCAGTAGTAATAACAATAATAATAATAATGCACTACTGGCCATTAGAATTGCTACACCACGAAGATGACGTGCTAAGACGCGAAATTTAACCGACAGGAAGAAGATGCTGTGATATGCAAATGATTAGCTTTTCAGAGCAGTCACACAAGGTTGACGCCGTTGGCGGCCCCTTCAACGTGCTGACATGAGGTAAGTTTCCAACCGATTTCTCATACACAAACAGCAGTTGTCCGGCGTTGCCTCGTGAAACGTTGTAGTGATGCCTCGTGTAAGGAGGAGAAATGCGTACCATCACGTTTCCGACTTTGATAAAGGTCGGATTGTAGCCTATCGCGATTGCGGATTATCGTATCGCGACATAGCTGCTCGCGTTGATCGAGATCCAATGACTGTTAGCAGAATATTGAATCAGTGGGTTCAGGACGGTAATATGGAACGCCTTGCTGGATCCCAACGGCGTCGTATCACTAGCACTCGAGATGACAGGCATCTTATCCGCATGGCTGTAACGGATCGTGCAGCCACGTCTCGATCCCTGAGTCAACAGATGGGGACATTTGCAAGACAACAACCATATGCACGAACAGTTCGCCGACGTTTGCAGCAGCATGGACTATCAGCTCGGAGACCATGGGTGCGGTGTGACAGGTGATGAAACATGGCTCCATCATTTTTCACCAGAGACGAAGAGGCAATCAGTGGAGTGGCATCATGCAAATTTACCCAAGAAAAAAAATTCAAAACCACACCTGCTGGAAAAGTTATCGCTGGTCCAAGATGGCGTAAGGCAGTTGAGAGGGGTGGGAATTATGTGGAGAAATGAAAATATTGTTCCTAAAGGATGTATCTACACACTGTAAAACTTTCAAACATGTAGAATAAAAGATGGGTTTAAAAAAAATAGGGTGCATTTCTTTTCGAGCGACCCTCATATTATTTCCAGCTCCATCGACTACAACGATGCCGCAAAAGCAATCAAACACAACTTCTATAGGAAAGTACTATGAGGATGCGCATTATTCAAATGAGAGTGCCGCGCGGGATAACCGCGCGGCCTGAGGCACTTTGTCACGGTTCGCGTGGCTACCCCTGTTGGAGGTTCGATTACTCCCTCGGGCATGGGTGTGTGTGTTTTCCTTAGCGTAATTTAGTTTAAGCTAGATCAAGTAGTGTGTAAGCTGAGGAACGGATGATCTCAGTAGTTTGGTCCCGTAGCACTTACCACAAATTTCCAAATTTCGAAATGAGAGTCCGAAGTGACAGTAACACATTTCGTTTTGTTTTGAACATTGTCCAACCTTCTCGATTTATGGGAAGATATCAAATTGTTTTATGTAATTTTCGCAAACAGTGTTCGTATTAAAAATTAAACGGTGACAGTTATGTAAAAACAAGGAGCTATGGACAATACGCAGAACTGTCAGACAAGAGTGTGATTAGTGTTTTATTCCACAATCTTCCGATGTCAATGATATTTCGGATCGAGCATCTGTTCCTATCGTAATTCACGTAAAGAGTATAGTCTTGGTTCAAATGGGTCTGAGCACTATGGGGCTTAAATTCTCAGGTCATCAGTCCCCTAGAGCTTAGAACTACTTAAACGTAACTGACCTAAGTACATCACACACACCCATGCCCGAGGCAGGATTCGAACTTGGTCCCGTACGGTCGCGCGGTTCCAGACTGTAGCGCCTAGAACCGCTCGGCCACTCCGGCCGGCTGAGTATAGTCTGTTGTGCAAATTCCATAACAGTCTTCTAACTTGGAAAACGTCGCACTCACTGCTCGAATATTCATCATTCTTTAAAGAAAATTAGTGCAAATTAATAAAAGCAAAATTTACTTCCCAACACATGCACAACCAAATTATTTAATTTGAAGTCACTGCACGACAGTATACTCTTTTCGTAAATCTTGCTGAGTTTACAAATGTTTATGTTTAGCAGTGAAACTGGGCATAAATCGCTATGCAGAATCGACTGTAACATAAGTAGTTGTTGTGGTCTTCAATCTGAAGACTGGCTTCATGCAGCTCTCGTCTCTAGTCCATCCTGTGCAAAGCTCTCCACCTTCGAATAACAATTGCAACTTACATCGATTTGATCCTGTTTACTGTATTCGTCTCTTGGTCAAACTCTACAATGTTTACTCCCCCACCCCATGCACACACACTTCCCTCCAACAGCAAGTTGACAATTCCTTGATGCCTAAGAATGTGTCCTAGCAGCCGATCCCTTCTTTTAGTGGTGTTGTGCCATAAAGTTCTTTTCTCTCCTGTTCGATTCAGTATTTCTCATTAATTAAATGGTGCAACTATCTCTTTTCGAGCATTCTTCTCCAGCACTACATTTCAAAAGTAGTTTGAATAGTAGTAGTAATATCTGTGCTAATGAAAGTCTGTCTATTGCAGCGATATTATTTAAGGCCGTGAATCTCTAACAGAAGAGCATCACAATATATCTTCTGCTAGTGGTGTGACTATTCCAGATATACAAATTAGCACTTAAGAACAATAGAGGATAGGTATGTTACAAATAAACAAAGGAGAGAGAGAAATAAATGTTATTATATCATTAAGTCAGAGAGCGCACAAATAACGACAAGCAAAGGTTAGTAGAGATTCGTGCGTCTGTGAAAAGATAATGCGCGAAGCATGCAACAACTGCCATTGCCATACCTTTGCAAAAGGTCTGGCAGAGAACCTGACAAATTTCTGGCCCCATGTAAAATCGCGAAGCATATCTAAGGCTTTCATTTATTCCCTTGTTGACCAGTTTTTTCTGTGGCAGTTAAAGATAGCAAAACGAAAGCCGAAGCTTCAAATTTCGCATTCGAGAAATCGATCACGCAGCTGAATCGCACAAACGTAGCGTCATTTGAGCACTGGACAGATGCCTGCGTGGACGACACAGTAATACGTATCTGTGGCGTGTTGGGGAACAGCTGAAAGATTTGAAAGTAAATAAGTCACCAGGTCCGGATGGAATCACAATTCGGATTTACAGCGAGTACTCTAAGGCACTGGCCCCCTACCTAGCTTGCATTTATTGCGATCTCTCGCCAAGAGACTGGAAAAAAGCGCAGGTGACTACAGCACATAATAAGGTAAAAGAACGGATCCGCAAAATTAGAGACCAATATCCCTAACTGCCGTTTGCTGCAGAATTGTTGAGTATATTCTCATTTCGAATATAACACATTTTCTTGAGGCTGAGAAGATAATGCCCACGAATTAGCATAGTTTTAGAAGCATCGCTTGTCCTTTTCTCACGTAATATACTGCGAACTACGGATGAACGCCAAAAGACAGATTCCGTATTTTTAGATTTCCAGAAAGCATTTGACATGGCGTCCCAGTGCAGGCTATTAACGCAGATACGAGCATATACATTAAATTCATAGATGCGAGAGTGGCTCGAAGGTTTCTTAACTAACAGACAGCGAGTTTTCTTCATACCGTTAGCTGTGCCCCAGGGACGTGTGATAAGACCGCTATTGTTCTCAGTATACATAAATGATTTGGCGGACGCAGTTTGCAGGAATCTGGTGTTGTTTACTGAAGATTGCTGTGGTGTACTGTATGGTGTCGAAACTGAGTGACTATAGGAGGTTACAAGATAACTTAGGCAAGATTTCTAGTTGGTGTGATGAATGGTAGCTAGCTCTAAATGTGAGAAAATGTAAGTTAATGCGGATGAATAGAAACTCCTAACCCGTAATGTTCGAATGCAGCATAAATCCTCCTTGACACCGTCACCTTGTTTAAATATCTGGGTGTACCGTTGCAGAGCAATATGAAATGGAACGAGCTGTGAGGACTTGGTAAGGAAGGCGAATAACAGCCTCTGGTTCATTGGGTGAATTCTAGGAAAGTATGGCTCATCTGTAAAGGAGGTCGCAAACAGTATGCTGGTGCAACCTGTTCTTGAATAGCGCTCGAGTATTTGGGATCCACATCAGGTCAGATAGATCGAGGACATTGAAGCAATTCAGAGGCGAGGTGCTATATTTGTTACCAGTATGTTCGAACAACAGGTAAATGTTACGCAGATGCTTGGGGAAATCAAATGGGAATCCCTGGCGGGAAGGAGACGTTCTTTTTGAAGAGCACTATTGAGAAAATTTAGAGAACTGTCATTTGATGCTGACTGCAGAACGATCCTCCTGCCGCCAGCACACACTTCACGTAGGGACCATAATGATCAGATACAAGAAATTAGGGCTCATACGGTAGCATGTATAGAACCGTTTTTCCCTCGCTCTATATGCGAGTGGCACAGGAAATGAAACGATTTGTAGTGGTACAACGTACACTCCACCACGTACTGTACAGTGGCTTGTGGAGTATCTGTGTAGATGTAGATGTTTGTGGTGAGGTGTTTATTCGTTGTTATGCAGTGATGTGCAGGTAACAGAATATTATCCTCTGCCCACAGGTGGCCCGCATCGTGGAGAGCCGTGCGGCGGGCTTCCCAGTGGGGCGGTACGTGGTCGGCTACTGGGGGTGGCGCGACCGCACCGTGGCCGACGTGGGGCCCGACGCTCCCTACTTCATGTCTTGCGAGACAAGCCTGAATTTGAGGCAGGTTACTGGAAAATGTAATGAATTTTGTGCCCTGCTCAAATTTTTTTCCTAGATTATAAAAAAGACCTTTGATTGTGTCATGTGGGACGAGTAGAGGCATGTGCTCAATGATTTTGGCATTTCCAAGTACCTAGTATCATTATTGAAAGATCTTCGTAGCAGTCATACTGCAACCATAAAGGTGGATGGTGAATACTCTAAATGCTAAGACGTGACAAATGGAGTCAGTCAAGGTTTTATACCAGGGCCGGCCGCAGCCTGCCACACTTCGTGCTGGCTGCTTTGCAGGCCAAGGCTTGGTCCGGTCCGCCTTGCATTTGATCATTCCTTTCTGGAAGTACCCGGTACAGCACGACATTTCATTTACACCACTGGCCATTAAAATTGCTACACCAAGAAGAAATGCAGATGATAAACGGGTATTCATTGGACAAATACACTATACTAGAACTGACATGTATTTACATTTTCACTCAATTTGGGTGCATAGATCCTGAGAAATCAGTACCCAGAACAACCACCTCTGGCCGTAATAACGGCCTTGATACGCCTGGCCATTGAGTCAAAAAGAGCTTCGACGGCGTGTACAGGTACAGCTGCCCATGCAGCTTCAACACGATACCACAGTTCATCAAGAGTAGTGACTGGCGTATTGTGACGAACCAGTTGCTCGGCCACCATTGACCAGACGTTTTCAATTGGTGAGAGATCTGGAGAATGTGCTGGCCAGGGCAGCAGTCGAACATTTTCTGTATCCAGAAAGGCCCGTTCAGGACCTGCAACATGCGGTCGTGCATTATCCTGCTGAATCGTAGGGTATCGCAGGGATTGAATGAGGGGTAGAGCCATGGGTCGTAACACATCTGAAATGTAACGTCCACTGTTCAAAGTGCCGTCAATGCGAACAAGAGGTGACCGAGACGTGTAACCAATGGCACCCAATACCATCACGCCGGGTGATACGACAGTATGGCGATGACGAATATACGCTTCCAATGTGCGTTCACCGCGATGTCGGCAAACACGGATGCGACAATCATGATGATGTAAACAGAACCTGGATTCATCCGAAAAAATGACGTTTTGCCATTCGTGCACCCAGGTTCGTCATTGAGCACACCATCGCAGGCGGTCCTGTCTGTGATGCAGCGTCAAGTGTAACCGCAGCCACAGTCTCCGAGCTGATAGTCCATGCTGCTGCAAACGTCGTCGAAATGTTGGTGCAGATGGTTGTTGTCTTGCAAACGTCCCCATCTGTTGAATCAGGAATCGAGACGTGAATGCACGATCCGTTACAATCATGCAGATAAGATGCCTGTCATCTCGGCTGCTAGTGATACGAGGCCGTTGGGATCCAGCACGGCGTTCCGTATCACCCTCCTAAACCCACCGATTCCATATTCTGCTAACAGTCATTGGATCTCGACCAATGCGAGCAGCAATGTCGCGATACGATAAACCGTAATCGCGATAGGCTACAATCTGACCTTTATCAAAGTCGGAAACGTGATGGTACGCATTTCTCCTCCTTACACGAGGCATCACAACAACGTTTCACCAGGCAACGCCGGTTGGGCTGCTGTTTGTGTATGAGAAATCGGTTGGAAACTTTCCTCATGTCATCACGTTGTAGGTGTCGCCACCGGCGCCAACCTTGTGTGAATGCTCCGGAAAGCTAATCATTTGCATATCACAGCATCTTCTTCCTGTCGGTTAAATTTCGCGTCTGTAGCACGTCATCTTGGTGGTGTAGCAATTTTAATGGCCAGTAGTGTAGTATTGCAGTGTGTCATAAGCTGGTCGGCACGACTCTTTACAGCTGGTCAGAATCATGGTGTCAGCGCTGTCTACCGTCCGCTATTTGTTTGTGGTATGACAGACGTTCACAGGTCCAGTGGCTTTTAGCACAAAATAAGCAGTCTAGCAATCCATCGTCACAAGCCTTTAAAAAGGAATGGGGATGACAGAAGATAGGGATTATTATTCCCAATATGTCTTATGCATTTGCATAAGTGATGGGTACAGCAAATTTGCTGTGAAACTAAACTGAAGAGCCAAAGATACTGGTACACCTGACTAATATGATGTAGGGCGCCCGCAACCACGCAGAAGTGCCGCTAAACGACGTGCCATGGACTCGGTTAATGTGTGAGGTAGTGGTGGAGGGAACTGACACTATTAATCCTGCAGGGCTGTCCATAAATCCGTAAGAGTACGAGGGGGTGGAGACCTCATCTGTACAGCATGTTTCAAGGCATCCCAAATATGCTCATTAATGTTCACGTGTGGGGAGTTTGGTGGCCAGCAGAAATGTTTAAACTCAGAAGAGTGTTCCAGGAGTCATTCTGTTGGACACGTGGTGTATCGCATTGTCCTGCTGGAATTGCCCAAGTCTGTCAGAATGCACAATGGGAATAAATGGATGCAGGTGATCAGACAGGATGCTTACGTACATGTCACCTGTCAGTGTTGTATATAGACGTATCAGTAGTCCCATATCACTCCAGCTGCAACCACCCCCACCATTACATAACCTCCACCAGCTTGAAGAGTCCCCTGCTGAAATGCAGAGCCCATGGATTGATGAGGTTGTCTCCATACCCGTACACGTCCATCCGCTCGATACAGTTAGAAACGAGATTCGTCCGACCAGGTAACATGTTTCCAGTCATTGACTGTCCAATGCCGGTATTGACAGGCCCAAGCGAGGCGTAAAGCTCTGTGTCATGCATTTATCAAAGGTACACGAGTGGGCCTTCGGCTCCGAAAGCCCATATTGATGATGTTCCTTTGAATGATTCGCACGCTAACACTTGTTCATGACCTAGCACTGAAACCTGCAGCAGTTTGGGGAAGGATTGCACTTCTGTCACGTCGAACAATTCTGTACAGTCGTCGTTGGTCCCGTTCTTGCAGGATCTTTTTCCGGCTGCAAATATCTCGGAGATTTGATTTTTTACCGAATTCCTGATATCCACGATAGACTTTTGAAATGATCGTAAGGGAATATTCCCTCTTCATCGCTGCCTCAGAGAGGCCGTGTCCCATCGCTCGTGCGGCAACCATAACACCAGACTCAAATCTTGATAACCTACCATTGTAGCAGCAGTAACCGATCTAAAAGCTGCACCATACACATCTGTCGTATGTAGGCATTGGCACCGCAGCGCCGTATTCTGCCTGTTTACATATCTCCCTATTTGAATACGCATGCCTATATCAGTTTCTTGTATATTACAATACAATGCAGAAACAATTTAAAGAATTAGCGAACAATGAAAGAGCGAAAAATTACAACTATCGACAGACGGAATTCACTGTTCTGCAGATGAAGAAGCTTTTTGTGCTACATGGACAGGCATGCCACACTGGTAGAAATGAATGGTATGAGTAGTAAAATTGCTGAAGTCGCTCACATTATTCCACTCTCAGTTGTAGCAGTTTTCCATGGAACTGATCGAAGGTATGGAGACTTTACATATCAAAGTACGTCGATTAAGTCAATACGCTATTGGTGAATTTATGAAAAAGAGGAGGACGGGGTGTTTGGAGAGGAGGCTTGAAAACTAGATCATCCAGAAAGGACTGGAGACCTAGTATTTTAAGTGGACTTGACTGCACACTGCCCACAATAAGACATTGCAAGGGAGAAACATCTTTCTTCTGATTTTATGGGAATGCATTCAAAAAGAAGATCGGATTATAGAAGGGACGTATTTAGACAAACACAGTCCAATTCCTTAAGCATTTCGTTGGTCACGGAAAACGGACGATCACTTTTGGAAGCAACTTATTTTTTCAACCTCGTGTTCGTCAATGTGAAGTTCGTAACTATGTGAAAATTTATTTTTAAAGGGAAATTTGAGGATCTCGCTACACGATGCAAGATACACACTAGCCCGTACATCAAACAATTGGTCTGTGAGAGGGCAATCCTTTTTCAATGAAATTTACATACGCCATCTCAGTGCAAAACAAAATTACTCATTTAAAAATGTTGGCCCTGAATATTACTAATCTTTATCGTTAGTATTACAAAAAATCACTGTACCAGTACTGTTATTGTAATTAAACAGCAAATTAACATCTGACTTTCTGATAAAACTGCATGAAAATTCACAAGATCTTTTACTGGTGCAAAACTTCTGAAGTGATACTGATATTATTTTCACAAATACACTCTGCCAAACACCGTGCCTTACATTGGAACATGAACTTTGGTGTTACTTAAATTTGTTGGCCTACCTGTGGGCACTGAACACTCATCTGCTCCGCAACTTGTTGCTACTACGAATAATGGTGTGACTGTTAAAAATCAAATTTCATTAATCGTACTTGCTATGTGCAGTGCAAGATAGTATATTACCATTTTTCATAACCGCTTGTCAGTGCACAGTTCGCGATGTGCAATGCGATTGAGGAAGTAAATGAAAATGGTTCAAATGTCTCTGAGCACTATGGGACTTAACATCTGTGGTCATCAGTCCCCTAGAACTTAGAAGTACTTAAACCTAACTAACCTAAGGACATCACACACATCCACGCCCGAGGCAGGATTCGAACCTGCGACCGTAGCATAAATGAAAATGGGAAACTAATCTTAACTAGTGTTAAATGAGAAGAAAGGCTACAAGTTTAGCTCTGCTTCATTAAGCTACAACAACAATACACCTTCTCCTAAGGTCCTCACGTCTAGACAAGTTAGCAAAATATTTCTTAATAACTCCCCTGTATACTATTGCCTCCCCTGACACTTGTTTCAACTATAAGACAGGACCATATACTCCATTACAAAATTTCTACAGCAAACTTCAACCATACGCAATGTTCTAGCAACAAGAAGCTACACAGTTACAAATATAAATAACACAGCAGACCAGCTTCCACCCTTTTCAAATCAAATACTTTGCCAGACTGTTCAACACATTCTGCTACTGCTGTTATCCGACGTACTCTGACAAAGCAAAGTTAACTTCTCTGACCGACATCGCCGGTGTCAAACACAGTCTTACAAAGAATACGATTTTATCGATATTACAGAGACTGAATACATTTATCAAATTCATAACTTCATTTACATTTAGGGCCAAAACTTCCAGAAAATCGTCATGGCAAATAGCACAGCCCACCTTCAACTTCTGTCAGCGCCGTGAACATCCGTGTTATCACTCCTACACGAAGGACAGCAATGGTGCACAACATATCTACTGAAACTATCGTGGCGTCATTCTTCTGAACTCTGGCTACTAGCTATACTCAACGATAGTTAATGACCACAAGAAAAATATTACAGAAGCTGTTATTTCTGGGAAACGAAATTGATTTATATCATATCATACATTCATTTTGTAATTATGAAGATTTTAGAAAAACACAGTGATGTTAATCCAGAAACATATATATGGCCATTTTGGACTTGAGCAGACTTTCGACCACGTCAGTCATGATAGCCAAAGGAAGATTGCCCCTGAATGTGGATAACCTATATCACCTAACAGAGGTAGTGAAAAGTCTTTAAAAATACACGCTTTGTAACAAACATAGGTAGGTATGTATTAGAAGAAATAGGTATTAAGGAAGGTGTAAGAAAAGGACGTGACATTTGCTATTCATTCTGATATTTACAGTGACTTCACTCTTTGTAAATGAAAATGTAATACAAACAAGGGAATTAAGATCACAAATGTTCTTCTGTTTGCTGATGTTATCGTTATCATTCACAAGAATGAGAAAGACGCACAATGATCAGTATACCAGCTGAAAGAAATATGCAAGCAATTTAAAATTTATGGTAATAAAACGAAGGTATTGGCAATGCAAGGGAAATATACAGTCAGATCAAAAACTGTTTTAGATAATTCAGTTTCAGAACAAGTCTCTCGACTCTCTTACATGGGCTGCAACTTACGTTTTGATTTTGACTCCAATATTGAAAATAACAGATTTCAAGTTCCCGGTGGTACAGTTAGCAGAGTATGAGCCATAAACTACAATAAGAGATCACCAAGAAATTTATGAAGTGATGGCGGCTCCTGTCTTATCCTACGGAAGCGAAAACGGCGTTACCAAAAAATTAAGAAAAAATACAATAGAATTCCGCCTCGGGAGGACGAAGGGCTGCACGTGAAGAGACATAGTTATGTATAAATGAAGACATCTGAACAGAATTATATATTTTCAGCACTAAAAAGATTCAAAAGTATCATGAAAATTGGAGACAACACCTCATGAGAATGACAAGTCGTAAAATTCACCTAGATCCTGAACTACAAGCGGAATAGAAAAACAGTTGGGTAAAGGCAGTAGGCTGTGCCTTGTTAAGGAAGACGTTGACGACGAGATTCCGTAAGTATACAGTACAAATTTCGCAATTGGTATCTTTAGCTTTGAGATTCTTTGCCACTAAGAACACGATTATAGAACGGATTTAGTCATATTAACAGAATCTTCCGTCGGTTCTTGGTATAACAACATTATAATAATAAATGAAAAGCACCAGTTTGCTTTTGTTCTACAATATTACTTTTATTGCTAACCGGTTTTCGGCTTACAAGTAAATGTCTGAAGATGGCCTTGTAAGCCGAGGACCGGTTAGCAATAAAAGTAATATTGTAGAACAAAAGCAAACTGGTGCTTTTCATTTATTATCATAACGGATTTAGTATTTGACGGGTTTTTCAATTCTAAAACCAGTTTTTAACGGCTACCGTAGGCGAACGAGAAGAAACGAGGCTTTCTCGCAGCTCCTAGTAAGTTGATCTACAGATTAAAACCAGTGAGTCGATGTGGGCTTAATTTCATCGGAAATGATTCTCATAGTAATTTACGTCTATATTCACGTGACTACCATGCAACTGGCAACTAAGCACCTGGCAGAGGGTACATCGAACCACTTTCACACTATTTCTCTGCCGTTCCATTCTCGAACAGCGCGTGGGCAAAAAGAAAACGAAAATCTTGCCCTGAGAGCTCTGATTCCTCTTGTTTCATTGCGATAATCTCCTTATGTAGGTGAGCGTCAACAAGATGTTTTTGCATTCGGAGGAGAAAGTTGGTAATTTAAATTTCGTGAAAAAAATCTCGCCGGAACAAATAATGCCTTCGTTTTTATGATTGCCACCACTGGTTCGTGTATCTTACCCATAACACACTCTCCCCTATTTCGCGACAGTAAAAAACGAGCTGCCCTTCGAATTTTTTCGATGTCCACACCGCACAGCAGTACTCTAGCACAGAACGGACAAGTGAGATGTAGGCTTCTATTGCACCTTCTAAATGACGTATCAGTAAATCACAGTCTTTGGTTCGCCTTCCCCACAACATTGTCTATGTGATCGTTCCAGATTAAGTTGTTCGTAATTGTACCCCCTAAGTATTTACTTGAATTCACGGCCTTCAGATTTGTGTCATTTATCGTGCAACCGAAAAGTAACGAATTACTTTTAGCAGGTACTCATGAGGGTGACCTCACACTTTTCATTATTTAGGGTCAATTGCCACTTTCCACACCATACAAATTCCTTCTCTAAAGCACTTTGCAATTGGTTTTGATCTTCTGGTGACTTTACTGGACGGTAAATGAGTACTTCATGTGCACACAATCTAAGAGCGCTACTCACATTGTCTCTTAAATCATTTATGTAGATTAGGAACAACAAAGGACCTATAACACTAGCTTGGGGAATGCCAGATATTGCTTATGTTTTACTGTGTCACTTTCCGTCGATTACTGCGAAACGTGACCTTTCTCACAGAAAAGCCACTCGCACAACTGAGACGGTACTCCATAGGTACGCAATTGGATTAGAATTCTCTTCTGAGGCACGGTGTCAAAAACCTATCTAAAAATATGCTATCAATTTGAGATCCCCTGTCGATAGCACCCATTTCTTCATGAGAATAAAGAACTAGTTGTGTTGCACAAGAACTGTATTTTCTCCAATGTGCTTACTTTTCCTGAATGCTGAGCATTTAACCAGTGTATGTATGATAATATGGAATTCATACGACACCCCCCACAGTGGCTTGCCCAGGGTTGCAATACGTTTGCTACTGAGGGTTTAGCACACGTATTTGGCGTATTATCCTGGTAATACCCAAAACATAAACTATAAATAGACACGAGCCCACAGAAGACAGGTCTATATCCGCCCTCTCGGCGGATGCCACAGAAGAGATGGAGGCGAATTACCGTAATACTGCACTCTAAACCTGTATATGAATTAAGGTACAAGGCATGCGTTCTGCCGCTAAAACGCACTATGAACATTAGTTACACGTAGAATAACACTGATAACAGGTTATTAGGCTACTACACATTGCTATAGTATCAACCATGGACACATTGCACAGCCCATCCCGTTTCCTAAAACAGGCAGTGCGCAGTTGTACTGCAGTCTGCTGCTACGAATCATAATTTCTGGATAACGGTCATCAGCGGGTGCTGTTGTTAACCGCGAGTATCCACGGTTGTAATAATCCGCTCTAATGTCAAACATCCTACAACTGCCAACATGAGTAACTTAGTAGATGTCGTCGGTGTAGTTGCTCAAGTCACTTAATGAACGCAAAGCATGCTAACCAAATTGTGCACGAATCAGGTTCCTTTCAGAGTACGCTGACACAAGAGCTCCATACTTAGCAATGACACACGACCGCTCGCTCGTAGGAAGTTCCGTATCCACAGACTGGTAAGTTGCACAAGTCCCACCAATACCCAAAACAGGAAGTAATCCATTGAATTGCAGATCCATATCACCAACGTTGATTTGCAGTAGGATTTTGGAACATATGCTGTGTTCGAACATTATTACTTACCTCGAAGAAAGAGGTTTATTGACAAATGGAACGAATGGTTCAAATGGCTCCGAGCACTATGGGGCTTAACATCTGAGGTCATCTGTCCCCTAGAACTTAGAACTACTTAAACCGAACTAACCTAAGGACAGCACACAAAACCATGCCCGAGGCAGGATTCGAACCTGCGACCGTAGCAGTCGCGTGGTTCCGGCCTGAAGCGCCTAGAACCGCTCGGCCACCGCGGGCGGCTAGTCAGAACGGATTCAGTAAACATCGTTCACGTGAAACACAACTAGCTCTTTATTCTCACGATGTAATGAGTGCTATCGACATGGGGTGTCAAATTGACTTCGTATTTTTTGATTTCCAGAGGGCTTTAAACACCGTTTCTCAGAAAAGACTTCTTGTCAGACCGCATGCCTATGGAGTATAGTCTCAGTTACGCGACAGGATTTGTGATTTGCAGTCAGAAAGGTTACAATTCGTGGTATATGACGAAAAATCATCCAGTAAAACAGAAGTGATACCTGTCGTTTTCCAAAGAAGTGTTATAAGCCGTCTGCTGTTCCTGATCTACATACACTATTTAGGAGACAGTCCGAGCAGCCCTCTTAGACTGTTTGCAGATGATGCTGTCATTTGCAGTCTTGTCTACCCATCAAATGATCAAAACTAATTGCAAAATGATTTAAACAAGATATAAGCTAGCGCGGAAACTGGCTACTGACACTAAATAATGAAAACGTGAAAACATCCACGTGAGTGCTAAAGAAATCTGTTAAATTCCGGTTACACGATAAGTCACACAAATCTAAAGGCTGTAAATTGAAGTAACGTAGCGAGTACAGTTACAAATAACTTAAATTGAAACGATCACGTAGATAACGTTGTGGAGAAAGCAAACCAAAGACTGCAAATTATTGGCAGAACACTTACGAAATGCAACAGGTCTACCAAAGAGACTGCTTAACACTACGCTTGTCTCCTGGAGTATTGCTGAGCAGCATAGGATCCGCATCGGGTAGCAGGGACGGAGCACATCGAAAAAGTTCAAAGAATGGCAGCTCGTTTCGTACTGTCGCGAAACAGGGGAGAGAGTGCCACGGGTATGATACGGGAATCGAAATAGCAATCATTAAAACAAAGGCGTTTTTCGTTGTGGCAGGATCCTCCCACGAAATTTCAGTTTCCAACTCTCTCCTTAGAGTTTGAAAATGTTTTGTTGGTACCCATCTAAATAGGCAGAAATGATTATTATAATAAAATAAGAAAAATCAGAGCTCATACGGAAAGATTTAAATGTTCGTTTTTCCCGCACGCCGTTCAAGAGTGGAACGGTAGAAAAATAGCTTAAATGTGGTTCGGTGAACCTTCTGACAGGAACTTAACAGTGAACTGCAGAGTAATCATGTAGATGTAGTTTGGTTTGTCTTGCCCTATTATGGGTAGGAGGCGGCAGAACTCTCCTTGTGCCTTTGACACTAGGTCCAGCTGTTGATACATGTAGCGTGTTGGTGTCGGGTAGTCAAGATCTCGCTAAGCGAGTACCCGTTCTCATTTCCCGATGAACATCTGCAATCGGAACATGACTTAAAGAAGAAACGTGATTATATTTTAATGTCCGGTAGATGGCGAGGTCGTTAGGTGACAGAGCACTTTGGTGCGCATGTTGGTGGAGAGTAGGAAAGGAGGGTGATAAATTCCTCTGCACCTCTATATTATGTCGAACTGACAAGATACTAGCTTATTGGAAACTATGTTACATGGTCTTGCGGAATCGAAAAGTAGGTTTTGCAGACGGTACTCTAGTTGTACACCGCGTCCATTACTGCAAGTCGTGCAGGTAGAGAGAACGATGACGAAGCACCTGTGCCATCTGTTAGCCGCGCTAATTTGTTCCCCGGCTGTGTGCCGCATATGTGCTGACACAACAGATAACGCCACTCAAACAAAACAGACTGGGATTTTCCTCTTTTGGCGCAATCAAAGTCGTAGATAATAATCAAAACTCTTTCAGAAATGAGAATACATTCGTGCTTTGTAAAATCCATCGAGAATCAAATATTGTTGTTGTTGTGTTCTTCAGTCCTGAGACTGGTTTGATGCAGATCTCCATGCTACTCTATCCTGTGCAAGCTGCTTCGTTTCCCAGTACTTGCTGCAGTCTACATCCATCTGAATCTGCTTAGTGTATTCATCTCTTGGTCTCCCTCTACGATTTTTACCCTCCACGCTGCCCTCCAATGCTAAATTTGTGATCTCTTGATGCCTCAGAACATGTCCTACCAACCGATCCCTTCTTCGAGTTAAGTTGTGCCACAAACTCCTCTTCTCCCCAATTCTATTCAATACCTCCACATTCGTTATGTGATCTTGGAGTGGTCGTACAGATGCATGAGATTACACCTATTTTGATAAATCATTGTGCAAGATCGTTCGGTCACACTAAAATCACAATGTACTCTAATCCAGCTTGAAATGATTTTGCTCACGAATCTTAAAATTCCCCGAAATTTGATCAGATCCAACGACAAATGGAAAGGATAATTTCAAGCTGATTACATCTCTTCAAGACAAAGTTCGAAGACCATAACGCTTGGTATGGGAAAATTTTAATTAATCATAAATATTTAATCTAAGCGCCTTTTTAGATTTCATCAACAATGGAGAAGGAACAACAATTTATTGTAGTCTACGTACCATAGAAGTAATTTTATTCAGATGAGCTCTCCGTTGCGTAAATTAGCTGTTTACTTCTTGTACAGAATTATCTGCGATAATTATATATTGTTACCTTCGTGATTTTGGTAAAATGAGGTTCGTGATTTTTTCTTATGTTCTAGAAATTCGTAACGTTGGAAGCAACTACAATAGAATTCACGTTGTATCTCGAGTGGGGAAGAAAAGTGAAAATGCAGAATGACTGGAATGTTAGTTTTTTTATTATGAATTGTAGCAAGATACTGAAACCGTATTCTGTACGTGAAACACAGTCGCATTTTAGAAGGTATTTTTAATGGTAAAACGGAAGTATCATAAGCGGACGAATGTTTAGCCACCAACCGATGACAGTTGCCAATATTTCTGGTAAGAATTTGAAATGCTTATATGTCCACGTGTTAATGAACAAATACTTCTGCTATCAAGAACAAAGACAAATCCTGCAAAATAAAGTAATAATGGCTTTTGTTTGTTTGGAGTTTCAGTGTAGTGACCTGATTTTTGGAAGAACGGTATTAATGTACTTGTACGCAAGATTTTTAGAGAAGAGTAGCGGCATCCCAGAAGTCTAGCAGCTTCAGATCAAAAGCGAAACTCTCTGGCCAGAGTACATAGCACTGCAGTCGTATGTAAGCTGTCAGAGTACGGCGTGGAAGATACGGGTAAGGATGATGTAAAATCGCGCCCGAAATAAGGTCTAAGGTAAAAACTAAGACTTTTTATGTAATTGTTAATCAAATGGTTTTCTGCGATCAAAAAAAAAAATCTGCCGAATTATGATATAACGATGATTCGAAAACCGAGTTGCTATCGAGCTTTGCGGAAAATCCCAAAATATCGAGACCGCCAGAAAAATGTATACCCACTGTAAGAAAGGAAAAATATTACTTATGTGTTTATTTTACATATAATAATTGATCGCACATGTTGTATAACCTTTGGTTTAGCACATGGTTACTTTAAATGTTCAAAATGTTCACCGCTGGCGGCTATACACAATAACAGAACGATGAGCGGTCGTGGCAACTACGTTAGTGGAAACCGCTGCACATGTCGCTGTAATCCCCTGGCGAAGTTCCTCCTGCATGCGTTGCTTGTGTCAGTAGACGTTATCTTTCACAGTTTCCCACAAGTCCATAGGTGTTAGATCTGGCGACCGTGAAGAGAATTCAATGGGCCCTCTTCGTCCAATCCAATGCCCCGGAAAATTGTCATCTAGGAAAGCTCGTACAGCTAGGTGGTAGTGTGGTGGCGCACCGACCTGTTGGTAGAAGACCACTTCATCAGCTCCATAAAGCGCACGTATACCCGGCAAAATTGAGGTGCATAACATTTCCAGGTACCCTTTTCCGGTGACAGTAGCATAAAAGAAAAAGGGTCCTGCTAAGCCTCTAGATGATAGTCCACACCACACGTGAACCCCTGGTAGATAGACTGTTTTATCCACATAAACATGCGGATTTACCGGTGCCCAGTACAAACTGTTATGCCGTTTCACGGTTCCATTAAGTTTAAATTGTGCTTTGTCACTCTTCTTCGTCACAAATTGTTCCTCATTAATCAACATTTGCTGATGCCCTTCGCAATATTGCATTCGGCGATCAGGATCGTCATCATTATTCGCGTGCAGTAATCGTGGAATGTAAACTTTGCAGATTTCAGAATTCTTCGTACATTGTTACTGCTATGAATCTTCCTGGCAGATTAAAACTGTGTGCCGCACCAAGACTCGAACTCGGGACCTTTGCCTTTCTCAGGCAAGTGCTCTACCAACTGAGCTACCCAAGCACGACTCACGCCCCATCCTCACAGCTTCACTTCTGCCAGGCTCTGGCTAAGCCATGTCTCCGCAATATCCTTTCTTTCAGGAATGCTAGTTCTGCAAGGTTCGCAGGAGAGCTTCTGTAAAGTTTGGAAGGTAGGAGACGAGGTACTGGCAGAAGTGAAGCTGTGAGGACGGGGCGTGAGTCGTGCTTCGGTAGCTCAGTTGGTAGAGCACTTGCCCGTGAAAAGCAAAGGTCCCGAGTTCGAGTCTCGGTCCGGCACTCAGTTTTAATCTGCCAGGAAGTTTCATGTGAGCGCACACTCCCCTGCAGAGTGAAAATCTCATTCTGGACTAGTACTGCTAACCCCCACTTCATGTGCACGTTGCGTAGCAGACTTCTGTGAAAAGTTAACAAACGTTTCCAACACGAGAGCCGCCGAAGCAGGACTTGTAGCTGTATGCTGTCTTCCTGATCTTCGTTTGCGGATATCGCAAATCGTCCTACGCAATTAAAACTTGACAGTGACACGTTTAATTGTTAAGCAGGTTGGTAGTTCTGTTTCAAACTCCCGTCTCCATTGACGTTGCACTTCAACGGCATTATCAAACTTGAAAAACTACTTCACAATACATTTTCTTCTGTGGTCACCAGTCGCCTAGAACTTAGAACTACTTAAACCTAACTAACCTAAGGACATCACACACATCCATGCCCGAGGCAGGATTCGAACCTGCGATCGTAGCGGTCGCTTGGTTCCAGACTGTAGCACCTAGAACCGCACGGCCACTCAGGCCGGCTGAGGATGACACGGCTGCCGGTCTATACTGTTGGGCCTTCTTGGACTGTTCAGGCGGAGTTTCTTTTGTATATGATCGTAAATTCATTTTAGAGGATCGTTAATGTAGCTTGCAATAAATTGTGTGTATTATGTTCTCCCCAGTGCTTTTCAGGAGTTCGTATTACTATAATACTTCGTGCAAACGATGTAATGACAATGCGTTACTTGCACTTTTCCCAGCGGATAGAATAGTTCATCATCTTGCAGGGGAGCGTCTGGGATATTATCATTTCTTCTTATGGTATTGCGGATGATAAACTTTCAACCCTGCTGAAGGGCATATGTAATGTGCGACGCTGACAGCATATAGGATGAACTGGTACCCTTCGAAAAGGTACTCACTAAAAATGGAGGCACTAAACGTCAAATTAATAAGGTTCTGCAAGCGAGAATGTCGGACCACCCAAAGAAAAAGCAAGAAGAATGAGATGAAAAGTCTACGGCTTTTCTTCATGTGGGAAATGTTTTTACCCAAACTGCCAGAATAATGATAAAGTACATAAAGTACGTGTGATCTTCTTGCCACGGGCCAAGACAGCATCTCTTCTGAGATCTGTGGAAAATGGTCTACTTTCAATAAAAGCGGGCAAAAATAAAATGCCTTGTCGTTGTGGTAAGAGGTACGCGGGACAAACAATAAGCATCACGCGAGAGCGGTGCACAGGTCAACAGCGACACACCAGTGTTCTGCAGCGGCTCAACGTTGTACTCGCACTGGCCATTCAGTGGACTACGGGGACGTAGAGGTACAGGCCACAGCCTCATCCTATCGGTACTCAGTAGTTCAGGAAGCTGCGCAAACACGATTAGCAGACAGCCTACTCAACCGAGAGGAGAGTTCCCAGTTCGACAAATCATGGAAACCCTTTATTTCACGTCTGCGCCGCTGGAGGAATATTGTTCTGAGTCTTCATTGCCAGGCATTCCAACAAATGCAGTCCATTTTAATAATCATGCTCATAATTGGTGAGCTCTGTGGATTTGCTGGCTCTGCTTTATTTCACTCTTACTAGGGTACCGCGCCAATTCGTCACCACCGATTTCTACCGAATTCGGTGCACATTAGGGCTAGGCTAGGAATGAAAGTGACAGAAGTGGACGTTCCAGATTGTCACGCGTTTGGAAAAAATAGAATTTTTGCGCGGGTCGGGCGAGACATGAGCCCTTTGTGTTGGCGGAGTTTTCAGGGGGCAGTTAGAGCAGCGGGAAGAGTACAGAACGGCAATCTGAGGATCCTGGCATCGATTCCCTGTCCGGTAACTACTTTATATTTTCAATTTCTACGTTACTTACACCGGAAGCAAATCGAGATAACGCTCAGTATAGTGTATTTGATGTGATGAAACCCTACGCGCAGGAGAACAAATTTCTTCTATTGAATGACTCGTGGGGAGGGCATCAAACTCACAATTATACGACGAGGATTTGCGAAAAGTAATTCCCCACCCCCCTTCTCCTCCAAATGGACTCCGCTAGAGCCACCCTGTGATGTCCAATTTTATCGTCTGCTAAAACATTTAACCAAAGAGCATCAAAACTGCTCTTATCTCGTCCAGAGAAAAAAAAAAATCACGTTCTGACCAGACTGCTTCAAAATATATTTCGCTGTACGTCACTAGCTATTCTCAAGAATATTTGGCGACGAACTACGCGATGAGAGACAACCTTTTATGAATGTAAGCCGAGTATTTTTTTATAGCAACTGTAAAAGAACAATGTAACGGCTTTATAAGGAGTGCAAGACGCCCAGAAAATTTCTGATTTCCCTGTTTTTACGATGAACGTTAGTCCAGAATGTGTAAATCATCAACTGTAAAAAAAAATAAGTGTCTAATTTTATATACGAAGTTTTCGTGCACGCCTTACAACCCCTTTTGGAAATTTAATTGCAATCCCACATTTTCCTTTGCCCTTTGTTCTATGAAAATATCAATAAATACAATACAGTGAGCATTATTTCAGTTGATGAGTACTCTTAGTACGACACAAAATTAATCGTAGCTGATTTTAATGCGATGATAGTGAAGGAAGAAGCATTCCGGCCTACAATTGGGAAAGAAAGTTTGCATAACATTTCGAATGATAATGGCACAAGAGTGGTTAATTTTGCTGTTTCAAAAGACATGATTGCTGAGAGCACATATATCAGAAGGAAGGACATTCATAAAGCAATTTGGGTCTCTCTGGATGGACACACCCGAAACCAAATTGATCATGTTCTTGTAGATCGGAGTTGGCACACTATTTAAGAAAATGTTAGGACTTTCAGGGCAGCAGACTGCGATTCTGATCATTTTCTTGTAGGTGCCAAAGTTCACCAACGGCTATCTACAGCAACATCAAGGTGTCACAATGCAGAACTTGTTAGGTTCGACACTGACAAGCTAAATGATGAAAACTTTAGAAGAAGGTACATGATAGAAATTTCAAATAGGTTTGATGCTCTCAGGACACACGAAGATCAAGACGAGGATGTAAATAAACAGTGGATCTCTGTGAGGAATAATATCAAAGAGACACCGAAGGTCACAATAGGTACAATTAAGTACCGGGGGAAATCGTGGTTTGGTGAGGAATGCAAGAAATTGGTAGAGGAAAGGAGAAAAGCGCGATTAGATTGGAATAGAATGGGAGACAGAAAACGAGAGGAGTTCTTGAACATGAGAAGGGAAGTTGGTCATAGGCTATGGGCAAAGAAGAGGGATTATTTGAACAACCAAATTAAAAAAAATGGAAACAAACAGTAAAACAAAAAACATTAGGGGACTTTACCTAGACATAAATGGTTATAGGAAGGCGTTCAAGGCAAGGACAAATGCACTTCGAGGGGATGCATGTATTAAATGTACACCAGGAAGCAGGAAATGAACAGGCGTACGAAATACATACAGCAGAACCCCAGATACCTGAGCCAACGTTAAAGGAAGTAAGAGATGCAATCAACAAATTGAAAAACCATAAAGCACCAGGATCAGATTGCATAACTGCAGAATTAGTAAAAATGTGGGACAGAAATTGGTGGAAGTAGTTCACAAAGTGATAACTAAAGTATGGAACTCAGAGATGATACCTGAAGAGTGGCAGGAGTTGATTCTGATCCCAATTTTTAAGAAGGGCGACAAAACGGATTGTAGTAATTATAGAGGAATTTCGCTATTACTATTATCTTCCAAAATTTTCTCGAATATTCTGCTAAGCAGGCTTACACCACATGCAGATGAAATTGTGGGGGATTACCAAGCTGGCTTTCGGAGGAACAGATCAACTATAGACCAAATATTCACCCTGCGTCAAATTTTTGGAAAAGAAATGAGAATACAATTAACCATTTCATAATCTTTTCATAGCTTTTACGAAAGCTTATGATTCAGCATTGCAATCAAAATTGTACAGAATTCTTTTGGAACTTGGAATACCAAAGAAGTATGTTAGACTTATAGAAGGGAGTTTGAAAAACACAAAAGTTAGAGTACGCGTGGGGAAATTGGAGTCAGAAGAATTATGTAATAAAGAACGGACTTAAGCAAGGAGATGCCCTGTCTCCGCCTCTTGTTAATTTAGTCCTAGAATATATTGTACGAATGGTAGCAGATAATTCAGAGGGTGTGGAGTTAAATGGAAATATTAAGATATTAGGGTATGCAGATGATCTAAATATCATTAGCGATAGGGAAGAATTTGTTACAGCAAATGCGAATGCGTTAATCAAGGCTAGTGAAGATGTAGGTCTAAGGATAAGTGAAGACAAAACTAAATACCTGGTTACTACTAGAATGCCAACAGCAGTAGACCAGGAAATGTTAAGAGTTGGAGACATGCAGTTTGAAAATGTGAACACATTTAAGTATCTAGCCGTGGCTTCGAGAAATGAGATTGAATCCGAACTGAAGAAGAGGTTACGGGCGGGAAATGCGTGCTACTTCTCACTGAATAGATTACTTTCATCACGGATACTGTCTAGGAATTTAGAATATACAAAACTATTATTCTACCAGTTATGTTGTATGGGTGTGAGACTTGGTCTCTCACTGTGCAAAATGAAAAGCCGTTTCGGGTATTTGAAAACAAAATTTTGAGGAAAATTTTCGGAGCAAAAAGGGATGACATTATCGGAGAGTGGCGAAAACTGCGTAACTAAGTGGTTTACGAACTCTATTCAAGCCCTGACATAATCAGCATTATTAAATCACGTAGGCTGGGATGGGCGGGTCACGTAGCTCGAATGGTTGAGGGCAGGGCAGCGCGCAGAGTACTGGTAGGGCACTTTTAGGGAAAACGTCCAGTGGGGAGACCGAGGCGTAGATGGGAGGACAATGTGAAGGATGATTTCATGAGCCTAGGTATTGAAGGTGAATATAAGGAAATAGCCCAAGACAGAGACAGATGGCGAAAATACGTTGCTGCGGTAACGGACTCTCGAGTCCGGTGTGATCAGTGAGTGAGTGTGTGAGTGATTGATTATTTAGGTTTATTTGCAGTGTAAGGAACATAAAAACTAAAAATAAAAATAAGTTCCTACACAGAGAAACGATCCCACGGCCCTCGGCTGACTGTTCAGTACTCTTTCCCGCTGCGCCAACTGCTGCAGAGGAAGTACGATAACATAAACAGCTCGTGTTTCACCCGATCCGCGCCAAAAATGCTACTCTTTTCTAAGGATTTGGGCATCTGTAGCACCCACATCTGTCACTTCCATTTTTGGCCGAGCCCTGCATGTACCATAAATTTAAGCGAAAACGGTGATGACGAAGAGGTGCGGCCCCTTTCTGAGACTCATGAAGTTTTATCTATGACTTGACACTCTTGTTGTTAGCATAGTCATCTCAGTCGTATTCGTGATCCCACTCCACGTGTTAGGTCAAGTGGTTTATATTCTGCCAGCGACTCACCTTGAAGATGGCTATCAGTCATGGCTATCAGCTACGGTTATCAGCCTCGATATCAGACGTGAATTAACACTATTCCGAATACGCTCGAAAAATGGTGGAATAAGATGTCCGGATCACTTTACAAACTAACAAAAAAGGTAGTAATTACTATTTTATCAGTTTTGCCTATTGATTGTTGTTTTCGAGGCAATATATACATTGCCAGTCTTCGATATAAAAGCTTGATAAAGCTGGAAGATACCCTGAAGAATATTGTAAACAGACTGTTTTGCAAGCTAAACTTACGATATTCTAAAAAACACGTTTTAATAACATACACATTTATTTAGCTTTTGAGCTATTCGAACACAGTCTCAATGACACTAGGTAACAGATACATCAAAATACATCCAGGTATAGTGAAAAGATAAAAGTTATAAATATAAAGCTGTGGGACACTAGTTATACTTTCACATTCCAGTATTAAAATAATAAAAAAAAAAGTTTAGCTTTTGGGTCATCGGAACAGCGTGTCAATAACAATAGATACCAGATACCTCAGAGTACATCCAGACATTATTAAAAACAATAGTTATAAATATAAAACTATGGGTCACACTAATTCTACTTTCATATTCCAGCAAGAAAATCATAAAGAAAACTTTAGTAGCATATACTGGTAGATGTAAAGCTATGGACGTGGGTCGTGAGTCGTGCCTGGATGTCTCAGTGTGAAGCGCATTCGCCGGCAAGACACTTAGGTTCGCCGCGCGGTTTGAGGCGCCATGTCACGGACTGCGCGGCCCCTCCCGCAGGAGGTTCAAGTCCTCCCTCGGGCATGGGTGTGTGTGTTGTTCTTGGCATAAGTTAGTTTAAGTAGTGTGTAAGTCTAGGGACCGATGACCTCAGTAGTTTCGTCTCTTAGGAATACACACACACATTTGAACATTTGAACGCTTAGGTTAACCCAATCTGGCACACAGTTTTAATCTGCCGCGATGTTTCAGTAGTAATAACAATAATAACAATAATACACTACTGGCCATTAAAATTTCTACACCACGAAGATGACGTGCTAAGACGCGAAATTTAACCGACAGGAAGAAGATGCTGTGATATGCAAATGATTAGCTTTTCAGAGCATTCACACAAGTTTGGCGCCGTTGGCGGCACCTACAACGTGCTGACATGAGGTAAGTTTCCAACCGATTTCTCATACACAAACAGCAGTTGTCCGGCGTTTCCTCGTGAAACGTTGTAGTGATGCCTCGTGTAAGGAGGAGAAATGCGTACCATCACGTTTACGACTTTGATAAAGGTCGGATTGTAGCCTATCGAGATTGCGGTTTATCGTATCGCGACATAGCTGCTCGCGTTGATCGAGATCCAATGACTGTTAGCAGAATATGGAATCAGTGGGTTCAGGAGGGTAATACGGAACGCCTTGCTGGATCCCAACGGCGTCGTATCACTAGCAGTCGAGATGACAGGCATCTTATCCGCATGGCTGTAACGGATCGTGCAGCCACGTCTCGATCCCTGAGTCAACAGATGCGGACATTTGCAAGACAACAACCATCTGCACCAACAGTTCGACGACGTTTGCAGCAGCATGGACTATCAGCTCGGAGACTGTGGCTGCGGTTACCCTTGACGCTGCATCACAGACAGGACCGCCTGCGATGGTGTACTCAATGACGAACCTGGGTCCGTGCGTCTGTGGAAAGATAATGCGCGAAGCATGCAACAACTGCCAGTGTCATACCTTTGTAAAAGGTCCGGCAGAGAACCTGAGACATTTCTGGCCCCATGTAAAATCGCGAAGCATATCTAAGGCTTTCATTTATTCCCTTGTTGACCAGTTTTTTTTTGTGGCAGTTAAAGATAGCAAAACGAAAGCCGAAGCTTCAAATTTCGCATTCGAGAAATCGATCACGCAGCTGAATCGCACAAACGTGGCGTCATTTGAGCACTGGACAGATGCCTGCGTGGACGACACAGTAGTACGTATCTGTGGCGTGTTGGGGAACAGCTGAAAGATTTGAAAGTAAATAAGTCACCAGGTCCGGATGGAATCACAATTCGGATTAACAGCGAGTAGTCTAAGGCACTGGCCCCCTACCTAGTTTGCATTTATTGCGATCTCTCGCCAAGAGACTGGAAAAAAGCGCAGGTGACTACTGCACATAAGAAGGTAAAAGAACGGATCCGCAAAATTAGAGACCAATATCCCTAACTGCCGTTTGCTGCAGAATTGTTGAGTATATTCTCATCTCGAATATAACACATTTTCTTGAGGCCGAGAAGATAATGCCCACGAATCAGCATAGTTTTAGAAGCATCGCTTGTCCTTTTCTCACGTAATATACTGCGAACTACGGATGAACGCCAAAAGACAGATTCCGTATTTTTAGATTTCCGGAAAGCATTTGACATGGCGTCCCAGTGCAGGCTATTAACGCAGATACGAGCATATACATGAAATTCATAGATGCGTGAGTGGCTCGAAGGTTTCTTAACTAACAGACAGCGAGTTTTCATCATACCGTTTGCAGTGCCCCAGGGACGTGTGATAAGACCGCTATTGTTCTCAGTATACATAAATGATTTGGCGGACGCAGTGGGCAGCAATCTGGTGTTGTTTACTGAAGATTGCTGTGGTGTACTGTATGGTGTCGAAACTGAGTGACTGTAGGAGGTTACAAGATAACTTAGGCAAGATTTCTAGTTGGTGTGATGAATGGTAGCTAGCTCTAAATGTGAGAAAATGTAAGTTAATGCGGATGAATAGAAAATCCTAACCCGTAATATTCGGATGCAGCATAAATCCTGCTTGACACAGTCACCTCGTTTAAATATCTGGGTGTACCGTTGCAGAGCAATATGAAATGGAACGAGCTGTGAGGACTTGGTAAGGAAGGCGAATAATAGCCTCTGGTTCATTGGGTGAATTCTAGCAAAGTGTGGCTCATCTGTAAAGGAGGTCGCAAACAGTATGCTGGTGCAACCTGTTCTTGAATAGCGCTCGAGTATTTGGGATCCACATCAGGTCAGATAGAACGAGGACATTGAAGCAATTCAGAGGCGAGGTGCTATATTTGTTACCAGTATGTTCGAACAACAGGTAAATGTTACGCAGATGCTTGGGGAAATCAAATGGGAATCCCTGGCGGGAAGGAGACGTTCTTTTTGAAGAGCACTATTGAGAAAATTTAGAGAACCGTCATTTGATGCTGACTGCGGAACGATCCTCCTGCCGCCAGCATACACTTCACGTAGGGACCATAATGATTAGATACAAGAAATTAGGGCTCATACGGTAGCATGTAGAGAACCGTTTTTCCCTCGCTCTATATGCGAGTGGCACAGGAAATGAAACGATTTGTAGTGGTACAACGCACACTCCACCACGTACTGTACAGTGGCTTGTGGAGTATCTGTGTAGATGTAGATGTTTGTGGTGAGGTGTTTATTCGTTGTTATGCAGTGATATGCAGGTAACAGAATATTATCCTCTGCCCACAGGTGGCCCGCATCGTGGAGAGCCGTGCTGCGGGCTTCCCAGTGGGGCGGTACGTGGTCGGCTACTGGGGGTGGCGCGACCGCACCGTGGCCGACGTGGGGCCGGACGCTCCCTACTTCATGTCTCCGGCCATGCTGGTGCCAGACCTGGGGGAGCTGCCCCTCTCCCTCTCTCTGGGGGTGCTGGGCATGCCCGGAATCACGCCCTACTTTGGACTGCTGGAGGTTTGCAAGCCTAAGGAGGGAGAGGTCGCCGTAGTCAGTGGGGCAGCAGGTGCTGTGGGGTCCATAGTCGGGCAGATAGCGCGCCTCAAGGGGTGCAAAGTAATTGGCTTCGCGGGATCAAACGCTAAGGTAAGACACTATCATGTTTTGGTTTCACTACACTGTATTGCAAAGAACGTAACTTCAAGGAAGAGAACATTTACATGAATTCAGACATGGTACCTGATATTCTGTTTAGTTGAATCGAGAATGCCACCAAGCACACTGGCGAATGCCTAAAACTGGACTGCATCTGTTCTTCCTGCAGTCTCAGATTTCTGCAGAACAAGCAGGTCCTGTCACAAGTAAAACTACTCGAGAGACAAGCCTGAATTTGAGGCAGGTAACTGAAAAATGTCGTGAATTTTGTGCCCTCCCTTAATTTTTTTCCTAGATTATAAAAAAGACCTTTGATTGTGTCATGTGGGACGAGTAGAGGCATGTGCTCAATGATTTTGGGGTTTCGAAGTACCTAGTATCATTATTGAAAGATCTTCGTACCAGTCATACCGCAACCATAAAGGTGGATGGTGAATACTCTAAATGCTTAGACGTGACAAATGGAGTCAGTCAAGGTTTTATACCAGGGCCGGCCGCAGCCTGCCACACTTCGTGCTGGCTGCTTTGCAGGCCAAGGGTTGGTCCGGTCCGCCTTGCATTTGATCATTCCTTTCTGGAAGTACCCGGTACAGCACGACATTTCATTTACACCACTGGCCTTTAAAATTGCTACACCAAGAAGAAATGCAGATGATAAACGGGTATTCATTGGACAAATACACTATACTAGAACTGACATGTATTTACATTTTCACTCAATTTGTGTGCATAGAGCCTGAGAAATCAGTACCCAGAACAACCACCTCTGGCCGTAATAACGGCCTTGATACGCCTGGCCATTGAGTCAAAAAGAGCTTCGACGGCGTGTACAGGTACAGCTGCCCATGCAGCTTCAACACGATACCACAGTTCATCGAGAGTAGTGACTGGCGTATTGTGACGAACCAGTTGCTCGGCCACCATTGACCAGACGTTTTCAATTGGTGAGAGATCTGGAGAATGTGCTGGCCAGGGCAGCAGTCGAACATTTTCTGTATCCAGAAAGGCCCGTTCAGGACCTGCAACATGCGGTCGTGCATTATCCTGCTGAATCGTAGGGTATCGCAGGGATTGAATGAGGGGTAGAGCCATGGGTCGTAACACATCTGAAATGTAACGTCCACTGTTCAAAGTGCCGTCAATGCGAACAAGAGGTGACCGAGACGTGTAACCAATGGCACCCCATACCATCACGCCGGGTGATACGACAGTATGGCGATGACGAATATACGCTTCCAATGTGCGTTCACCGCGATGTCGGCAAACACGGATGCGACAATCATGATGATGTAAACAGAACCTGGATTCATCCGAAAAAATGACGTTTTGCCATTCGTGCACCCAGGTTCGTCATTGAGCACACCATCGCAGGCGGTCCTGTCTGTGATGCAGCGTCAAGTGTAACCGCAGCCACAGTCTCCGAGCTGATAGTCCATGCTGCTGCAAACGTCGTCGAAATGTTGGTGCAGATGGTTGTTGTCTTGCAAACGTCCCCATCTGTTGAATCAGGAATCGAGACGTGAATGCACGATCCGTTACAATCATGCAGATAAGATGCCTGTCATCTCGGCTGCTAGTGATACGAGGCCGTTGGGATCCAGCACGGCGTTCCGTATTACCCTCCTAAACCCACCGATTCCATATTCTGCTAACAGTCATTGGATCTCGACCAATGCGAGCAGCAATGTCGCGATACGATAAACCGTAATCGCGATAGGCTACAATCTGACCTTTATCAAAGTCGGAAACGTGATGGTACGCATTTCTCCTCCTTACACGAGGCATCACAACAACGTTTCACCAGGCAACGCCGGTTGGGCTGCTGTTTGTGTATGAGAAATTGGTTGGAAACTTTTCTCATGTCATCACGTTGTAGGTGTCGCCACCGGCGCCAACCTTGTGTGAATGCTCTGAAAAGCTAATCATTTGCATATCACAGCATCTTCTTCCTGTCGGTTAAATTTCGCGTCTGTAGCACGTCATTTTCCTGGTGTAGCAATTTTAATGGCCAGTAGTGTAGTATTGCAGTGTGTCATAAGCTGGTAGGCACGACTCTTTACAGCTGGTCAGAATCATGGTGTCAGCGCTGTCTACCGTCCGCTATTTGTTTGTGGTATGACAGACGTTCACAGGTCCAGTGGCTGTTAGCACAAAATAAGCAGTTTAGCAATCCATCGTCACAAGCCTTTAAAAAGGTATGGGGATGGCAGAAGATAGGGATTATTATTCCCAATATGTCTTATGCATTTGCATAAGTGATGGGTACAGCAAATTTGCTGTGAAACTAAACTGAAGAGCCAAAGATACTGGTACACCTGACTAATATGATGTAGGGCGCCCGCAACCACGCAGAAGTGCCGCTAAACGACGTGGCATGGACTCGATTAATGTGTGAGGTAGTGATGGAGGGAACTGACACTATTAATCCTGCAGGGCTGTCCATAAATCCGTAAGTGTACGAGGGGGTGGAGACCTCTTCTGAACAGCATGTTTCAAGGCATCCCAGATATGCTCATTAATGTTCACGTGTTGGGACTTTGGTGGCCAGCGGAAATGTTTAAACTCAGAAGAGTGTTACTGGAGTCACTCTGTTGGACACGTGGTGTATCGCATTGTCCTGCTGGAATTGCCCAAGTCTGTCAGAATGCACAATGGGAATAAATGGATGCAGGTGATCAGACAGGATGCTTACGTACGTGTCACCTGTCAGTGTTGTATATAGACGTATCAGTAGTCCCATATCACTCCAGCTGCAACCACCCCCACCATTACAGAACCTCCACCAGCTTGAAGAGTCCCCTGCTGAAATGCAGAGCCCATGGATTCATGAGGTTGTCTCCATACCCGTACATGTCCATCCGCTCGATACAGTTAGAAACGAGATTCGTCCGACCAGGTAACATGTTTCCAGTCATCGACAGTCCAATGCCGGTATTGACAGGCCCAGGCGAGCCGTAAAGCTCTGTGTCACGCAGTTTTCAAAGGTACACGAGTGGGCCTTCGGCTCCGAAAGCCCATATTGATGATGTTCCTTTGAATGATTCGCACGCTAACACTTGTTGATGGCCTAGCACTGAAACCTGCAGCAGTTTGGGGAAGAATTGCACTTCTGTCACGTCGAACGATTCTGTACAGTCGTCGTTGGTCCCGTTCTTGCAGGATCTTTTTCCGGCCGCAAATATGTCGGAGATTTGATGTTTTACTGAATTCCTGATATTCACGATAGACTCTTGAAATGATCGTAAGGGAAAATTCCGTCTTCATCGGTGCCTCAGAGAGGCCGTGTCCCATCGCTCGTGCGGCAACTATAACACCAGACTCAAATCTTGATAACCTACCATTGTAGCAGCAGAAACCGATCTAAAAGCTGCACCATACACTTCTGCTGTATGTAGGCATTGGCGACCGCAGCGCCGCATTCTGCCTCTTTACATATCTCCCTATTTGAATACGCATGCCTATATCAGTTTCTTGTATATTACAATACCATGCAGAAACAATTTAAAGATTTAGCGAACAATGAAAGAGCGAAAAATTACAACTATCGACAGACGGAATTCACTGTTCTGCAGATGAAGAAGCTTTTTGTGCTACATGAACAGGCATGCCACACTGGTAGAAATGAATGGTACGAGTAGTAAAATTGCTGAAGTCGCTCACATTATTCCACTCTCAGTTGTAGCAGTTTTCGATGGAACTGATCGAAGGTATGGAGACTTTATATATCACTACAAAGTACGTCGATTAAGTCAATACGCTATTGCTGAATTTATGAAAAAAAGGAGGACGGGGGGGTTTGGAGAGGAGGCTTGAAAAGTAGATTATCCTAGTATTTTAAGTGGACTTGACTGCACACTGCCCACAATAAGACATTGCAAGGGAGAAACATCTTTCTTCTGATTTTATGGGAATGCATTCAAAAAGAAGATCGGATTATAGAAGGGACATATTCAGACAAACACGGTCCAATTCCCTAAGCTCGGACCGATGATCACGCTGTCTGGTCTCCTTCCCCAAACCAACCAACCAACCAACCCTAAGCTCGCTGCTGTTAAGGAAAACGCGAGGTTTGAAGAATTCATTGTGCCCATGAAAGAATTACAAGGATAGTGTCCTACGACAGTCTGTCTGTCTTACAGGTGTTCTCGAGAACGTTTGCCGTCTCAGTTGAAAGCGCTTCTGTACATGTGCAATTAACTGTAACTGACTGACCTGAAAGGTAGTTCCCGTTCTAATGAGAAATATTTTTACGTTAAAACTGTCTAGGACGTCTACATTGCTTTCCTCTCGTAGAATTTCCAAGTCTCCGTAATGAGGTTGGAAAAGTGCTACAATATTTCGACCGGCATAATTGTGTGAAACACATTTTTTCTATTATGAAACTAAGCGAATCATGATTTACAGCAACCTGAGTGCGAAAATCTGTGAATCTGTCGGTGTCTGCCCTTACGCCGAGAATTTGTACCGCACAAAAATTATATTATATTTTCAGCGCGTCAAAAATAATTGCAAAGCACAAAAAATTGTTTCGTTCGTGATCTTTGTTGTTGGGAAACGTGAAACATAAAAGCAAGTCGTATACATTGCGACTGCACTACCATTTAAATGGTCTGTGTTCGCAGTTTCCTCCTCTTCCCCATTCACATACAGACAGCTTGCTGTGGTCACGACGGTAATGTGCAGCGATGCTGAGCGCAGGAAAATGTAATATCTACTCTTTGCAGATGATAGTGCCCTTATTGTTGGAAGTGGGGAAGAACTTCTTGATCTGTCCTCCAGAGTGAAGACTACTTGTTTAAATTTAGGTCTCTAGATAACCACAAAAAAGCCCAAACTAATAGTTATAATACACCAAGATATAGATCAAATGCAACTAGCAGGCTGCTTAGCAGATCTGAATGTACTGAATGACTATATCTGTTTACGGTCTCTGACAAATGACACAGGACAGTGTGATAAAGAATTTAAGTGAGGAACTGGATTTCCTGGTCCCGACGGTTAAACTCACTAAGGTCAGGCAGAACCGGGCAATATCCAAAACAATGAAGATGCGTCTGGTGGAATCATTCTTGTACAGTCGTGAGACGTGGGCCGTCATTAGAAGAGAAACAAAAATTAATGAAACGAGTATATGTACTGACTGAGAATATGGTAGATCTACGAACGCATTGTGCTCAATGTAGGGCCCTACATTCACAGTGGATTATACACGTACATGCAGATGTAGAAGCTGCGTATGTGGTATAGCATCTGATCTGCACTTAATTGAATAGTGTGGCTGAGAGCTGTAATGAATATCTGAGGCACATAGTATTGGACATGTATTGTTATCAATGAAGACATGAAAGAAAGTAAAGGGTTATTACAAATGATTGAAGCGATTTCACAGCTCTACAATAACTTTATTATTTGAGATATTTTCACAATGCTTTGCACACACATACAAAAACTCAAAAAGTTTTTTTAGGCATTCACAAATGTTCGATATGTGCCCCTTTAGTGATTCGGCAGACATCAAGCCGATAATCAAGTTCCTCCCACACTCGGCGCAGCATGTCCCCATCAACGAGTTCGAAAGCATCGTTGATGCGAGCTCGCAGTTCTGGCACGTTTCTTGGTAGAGGAGGTTTAAACACTGAATCTTTCACATAACCCCACAGAAAGAAATCGCATGGGGTTAAGTCGGGAGAGCGTGGAGGCCATGACATGTATTGTTGATCATGATGACCACGACCGATCCATCGGTTTTCCAATCTCCTGTTTAAGAAATGCTTCTGCTTTTGCCTTTTCCGTAAGATTTTCCAAACCGTCGGCTGTGGTACGTTTAGCTCCCCGCTTGCTTTATTCGTCGACTTCCGCGGGCTAAGCGTGAAACTTGCCCGCACGCGTTCAACCGTTTCTTCGCTCACTGCAGGCCGACCCGTTGATTTCCCCTTACAGAGGCATCCAGAAGCTTTAAACTGCGCATACCATCGCCGAATGGAGTTAGCAGTTGGTGGATCTTTGTTGAACTTCGTCCTGAAGTGTCGTTGCACTGTTATGACTGACTGATGTGAGTGCATTTCAAGTACGACATACGCTTTCTCGGCTCCTGTCGCCATTTTGTCTCACTGCGCTCTCGAGCACTCTGGCGGCAGAAACCTGAAGTGCGGCTTCAGCCGAACAAAACTTTATGAGTTTTTCTACGTATCTGTAGTCTGTCGTGACCATATGTCAATGAATGGAGCTACAGTGAATTTATGAAATCGCTTCAATCATTTGTAATAGCCCTGTAAGGACAAACTTGAAACTCAGCGTCTGCATGAGTATGGAGGTTTTTTAACTGATGAATTAGCTATGATAAAGAGTATTTTGTTTCCTCACTATATACTGTATTGATAACACATTTTTTAATCATTTTCAAGCGATTAACTGTTTATTGGGCGGAAATTTCACATACCCGAAGTTCCTTTTTCTCTCGATCTAGTTACAGAGTTATAAATGTCTTTGATCTTGGAGAGTACAGCCAACTACAACTACTCGAATGTCACCGCCCTATCGGCTTTTTAGGAACAACGATCTATGCTGATCCTATGGAACAGAATACATCATAACATATCCGGAAGTTATTAAAAGAAAATAGTCAAAATAGAGAACACTACTACATTAATAATATCACTTTTGTAAGTGCTAGTCAAATGAAAATGATTCTGATGGAAAAAAGCAAAAATGATTCCAATGGAAAAAGCAAGTATACTTCATAATTTAAAAAGTAATCAGAGTAACTGCCAAGACGTGTAGACCACTGTGGGAAAAGATGGTCACTAACTTCAGCGAAATAAGGAGCAGTCAAATGGAAATGAGGCAGGGGGGAAAAATAAGTCAGTTGTTTATTATTTCAAAATTAATTGACGTAACTGTTAACACATTTATTCCACTGTGAGACAAGACGGTCGTTGCCTTTATGGAGACACGTTTGCGGTTGCCTACAGAATCTTGGTTGTAACCAGACGTGCACCTCTCCATCCGAAGAAAAGCAACGGCTACGCATGTCGTTCTTCAGTGCTCCAAAAATGTGGAAATCGCTTGGGGAGAGATTGAAACTGTATGGAGGATGTGTGAGAACTTCCCAGAGAAACTTCTGCAGCCCACTGGAAAAATAAAAAGAACTTGGCAACTTGCCAAGGGTCAGGCCCACATATTGCTAAGGTTCTTCGAGTTCGCTGCATAAGTTTCGCTAGGAGACCCTCACACATCCTGTATAGAGTCTAAATCTCTCCCCATGCTATTTCCACCTTTTCGGAGCCCTGAAGAAAGACATTCTTGACTGTCAATTTGCTTCGGATGGAGAGATGCACATCTCAGTATAACCAAGATTCTGTAGGCAATCGCAAACGCTTAACCACGAAAGGAACGACGATTTTGTCTCACTGTGGAGTAAGCGTGTTAACGGTTATGTTCATTAATTTTGAAATAATAAACAGTTGATCTACTTTTTCCCATCTGTCTCATTTCTATTTGACTGCTCCTTATTATTCCAGAATGAAAAATAAAGCGCAATTGGAAATAATAATAATAATATAGTACAAAAATCTACCACACTTTAGAGGTAATATTTATGGAGATAGAAAGGGGAAGGTGTTGACTGTGGACCTATTAGTAAGAGCAGTCCAAACATTCGCCTCGAACGATTTTGAACGGTCACCTACAAAGCAAGATGACTTAGTACTATTTCAATAACCATTTACGAAAATTCAGAACTCATGCTTCTAGCTGCGTAACTGGCCTCTCTTCCGCAGGTGAAGTGGCTGAAAGAGGAGTTGGGATTCCATCACACATTTAACTACAAGACGAGTGACGTCACAGAGGCGCTGAAGCAGGCGGCATATGACGGCGTCGACGTGTACTTCGACAACGTGGGCGGCGAGCTGAGCAGCGCAGTCGTCAACAGCATGCGAGAGTGGGGCCGCATCTCCGTGTGCGGCTCGATATCTGGATACAACGAATCTAGCCTCCCGAAGGCTACCATCATCCAGCCTGCAGCCATATACAAGCAGCTCCGCATGGAGGGGTTCCTGTATTCACGGTGGCACGACCGCTGGGAAGAGGGCATTACCCAGCTGACGCAGTGGGTCCGAGAGGGAAAAATCAAATACCGTGAGACTGTAACAGAAGGGTTTCAAAACACCCCCAAAGCCTTCGCCGGTATGCTGCAGGGTGACAACTTGGGGAAGGCTGTTGTTAAAGTGTGAAGAATCGTAGTGTATCAAAAACAATTTCACAAGCAGGACAAGGACAATTTCTTTCAGTATTTTGTACACAGTACATCAAGAGAAAGGTGCATGGTTGCAACGGAATGTTCTTCAAAACTTATGTTTGTGGTTTCAGTTTTCCAATACCATTCCACATCGTTATAAAAATTGAATAAATACATGAAAATAAATATTATAAGTGGATAGTTTGTGTTGTTGCCCCAGATGATAATTATACTAATATTTTGTGAGGATTGGTAAGTGGTGGGTGCTTGAGGCACAGCAATACGCGAACACAACAAGTAAGTTTAAACAGTTTTATTAACAAAGGCAGATTATAAAACACGCACGCTATGCGCACCTATCATCACTGTGTCTGACATCCTAACAGAGGCTAATTATGGTCGCATCGAAAGGCTCCAGTGAGCTAAGAAATATTTGGGCCTGAGGGCACGCTAGTTAATACTGCACGCTGCAGATGGCGGCCAGTCGCGTACTCTGCTTTGCAGTGCGGCTGGACGCTCATCTACTGACCAAGCAAATTGTCAGCATTCCAGACAGGTCGGCTGGTGAGCGCGTGTTACGTACCGTATGGCTGTGCGCAACATATAGACCCTTACATCACTCTCCCCAGAGAAAAAGAGCAACCATAGGTGGCTCAAAATGACCTCCTGGGCGTTATGAATCTATTTCGCCATTTGCAGCATCAGAAGGCATTGCAACACGTACCGGGTGATGAAAAAGTTAGTATAAATTTGAAAACGTAATAAACCATGGAATAATGTAGATAGAGAGGTAAACATTGACACACATGCTTGGAATGACATGGGGTTTTATTAGAATAAAAAAAAAACACCCCATATTGCTAGACGCATGAAAGATTTCTTGCGCTCGTCGTTCGGTGATGATCGTGTGCTCAGCCGCCACTTTCGTCATGCTTGGCCTCCCAGGTCCCCAGACCTCAGTCCGTGCGATTATTGGCTTTGGGGTTACCTGAAGTCGCAAGTGTATCGTGATCGACCGACATCTCTAGGGATGCTGAAAGACAACATCCGACGCCAATGCCTCACCATAACTCCGGACATGCTTTACAGTGCTGTTCACAACACTATTTCTCGACTACAGCTATTGTTGAGGAATGATGGTGGACATATTGAGCATTTCATGTAAAGAACATCATCTTTGCTTTGTATTACTTTGTTATGCTAATTATTGCTATTCTGATCAGATGAAGCGCCATCTGTCGGACATTTTTTGAACTTTTGTATTTTTTAGGTTCTAATAAAACCCCATGCCATTCCAAGCATGTGTGTCAATTTGTACCTCTCTATCTACATTATTCTGTGATTTATTCAGTTTTCAAATTTATACTGACTTTTTGATCACCTGGTATTTCATTTGCAAACACAGTAACTTTCGGAACAGAGAAGCGTGCCTTCAGGATGACAATTTCATACATGACAAATATTATTGACAAAAGACAAATTAATAAGAGCAATAAAAACACAATACTGACAATCCAATATGCATTAACATTGCTGGATGAATAGAAGGACTTAATTCTATTCGCTGCTACAATGAAGTTTAACTCATTATTGGAAGAGATTACATTTTCATGGATGTCCTTAATTAAATTATTGTCTTCTAAAAAACTTGATAAGGATTGCTTTCCATATGTTAATGTGTATGAATCATTGTAATAAACAGATCACATTCTCATTAATGGCAAATGTCCAGTGGCATGAAATGTAGTTGGCAATACACTAGGCATATCAAATAGTTCACATGATAAATCACAATGTGTGGCATTCAAGTTTAATCCGCTGTTATTCAGTTTGAGTGTAAAGGGTAGCTCAGGTGTATCATAATTTTTACATGTAAATGTGACATCAAGGGTGGAGTTAAATGAGAAAATTATACCTTCAGAACATCATTTAAGAAATTGATCATAAAGTTGCATTAAAATTCTAGGGCACTCATCTCTTGGAGGATGATTCATAAACAATTCTTTCCCACAGCTGTACACTCTACTGTCTAAGAGTACTGCCGATTCAGGGCAATAAACTTATGACTACATTTACACATATGCAAATCATTATCATTTAGGGACACAAAATATCTTCAGTCCTTGCTGATCAGTAGATAATTATTCAGTACGTACTTTACACGAGTGCCTGCCTGTGTCCATTTCACAGGGTAAGTATAAATCCTACACATTTCAAAATCGTGCTTTGATCTAGAAACGGGAATAGAAACAATAACAGTTAATTCATCTTCACTCATTAAAGAGTGTGTGGTGGTTAACTTATAGTAATTGTATAAATTGTAAGAGTTAAAACAGGGTAAATCATAGTATAGGTTGCATCTAGCTTTCGCTCAATTGATAGTAGGATCGGTAAAAATTGTTCTGGATGTAGTAGTACACAGCTCAAACAATCATTTGAACTACTTTCTAAGGCTGTTCTTAACTTAAGGGCATCAATTATAGCATTTGGTAAACTATCAGTAATCCTTAACAAAAGAGTGTTTAAATCTAAGTGTGCACTCACAGCATTTAATCCTTGGAATAGTTCTTGGATATTTGCGTTAGTTTCATTACGAATTACGTGGAAATGTGAGATAAATTGCTTTACAATCTGTTCAATGAGAACTGTGTGGTTAGTAATGTTTCTTTGCATATTCTTTAATACGATAATTTCATTAGAGATGTTAGTTGAATCTGTACTGGACTGTTCTTCAAGCGCTAATATTTTGCCTTTAACCTTCAGTAGATCTCGACTAGTTAAATTAGCAAATACGGACAAAGGATACTCCCTCCAAAATCAAACCAGGCACATTTATGCCAAATTAAAGTTTTGTGTTGCAAAAGCTTTAAAAACAGTAAATCTCTTGCTCATAATTGGCAAATGTAAACTCTACCTGCATTTTAGCTGTGATCCAGTTATTATACCAAGATGTACCCATTTCCAAAATTGTATCATTACCTTTAACAGAACGAATTAGATCAATTCGCTTCTTTACAGAATTGAACTGTAGCTGGATTTCACTCAGATTGTACTTGAGGACAAGTTTTGCATTAGTTGTTGAAACTGTCATGTCTGATCGTGGTTCAAACAAAACACCTGTACTCTGTGGTACTATTATTTATTTATTTATTTATGCATTTATTTTACCTGGCAAGATTAGGGCCTTCAGGCCCTCTCTTACACCTAACCAGGCATACTCAGATTCAACAAATTTCAGTATCTACAGAAAATTAGGACATATAACATGTTATACAGTATTAATGTTAAAGAAAAAAAATAGAGATTATAAAAGTAGTACAATGATAATTATAACAATCAAAAAATAATTATAACAATCAAGAATAATAAAAATAATAATAATAATAATAATGACTGTGTATATGAAAGTAAACATATTTTTCTTTTATGAGTGTCAGTCCTATTGCTAGTTGGGAATTTTCTCGTTATATTCTTGCAGCTTGTGAGTTATTCTCATCAAGCAGAGACATAAGACGATGGAATGGGGTGAAAGAGATATAGAAGAGGTAGATAGGTTAGAGGAAGAGAAATAGAATGGTAAAATTCGAAGCTATGATGGAGAGGAGAAAGAAAAAGATGAGGGGGGGCACAACAATGGTGGCTATACCGTCCCTAATATGTAAGTCTTAAGTTCCCTCTTGAATGTTGAGTGGTTTTGGATAAGACGCAGATCACAGGGGAGCGCGTTCCATAGTCGTATGGCTGAGATGGAGAATGACACGGAGAAAGATTTTGTGTTATGTAAAGGTACAGCCAAGATGCTAGACGTATCCGATCTGGTATTGCGGTTGTGGAATGATTACTACAGCATTAGTAGAATACGCTATCACATCAATCATTAGAATAAAAATGAACATTGTTAATTAGCTCTAAATACTAGAGTTAACAATAAACATAAAATAAATGAGTTTCTTGTGGTACCCTGTGGAATAAAAGATTTAGTTTCACTGTGCACTCGTGCAATAGCTTCAATACTAAATTTTCGCTACACATTCACATACTCACATGGCTGAAATAAGCTTATGCATTGCACTCTCACACACTACACACGTTTACGCAGATTGTAAGGGTGTCTGGAACAGGATCGCTCGGAACGTGGCGATGCCTCGGCCTCGAAGTCTGGACCACGGCTTCACCATTCTCGCTTCCTGGGTTTGAGAAAAGCAGGTCTGCCTCTCGGTCGGTCCTCGTCGTCTTGCGATGCTACAGGAAATCTACCCAGAAATGACTTTACACGACTGACATGAACGACAATCGAACGAAAGGGCAGTTGAAGCTTAAGAGTGACTGGCGAAAACACCTCCAAGATTGAATAATGTCATTTCCAAAACTTCTTAAACTTTTTGATTTGACTCTTCTTTAACACCACGTTGCTCAGATACACAAGATCTCCAACTCGATACAGTGGCACTGCAGCTCGGCTGTCATGTTGTCTTGCTTGCTGAAGAAAGGATTGATGATTTCGCTGTTTCACTCCCTTCCATGCTTCCTTTAGCTTGCGTGCTAGATCCCTTACGTGTTCATTACTGATTCCGGCAGTCGATGGTGCAAAGTCCAAGGGTGAATGCATTCTTCTTCCGTAGACGATCTCATATGGACTTAGGCCAATTGAGCTGTGCGTTTTGGCATTGTAACAACTTATAAAGTATGTTAAACAGACATCCCAATTGTCATGTTTGCGCCGACCGTTGTGGCCACGTGGTTCTAGGCGCTGCAGTTCATGACCTACGACTACTGCCTAACAGTGAATGGGTAGGGAAGATAGGGTGTGAGCTTGAACTGTGTCACAAATCTCAGTTACCCCAAATCTCAGTTACCACATGCAATGACTTGTTCACGTTCGAAGTCACAGCTTCCCTGACCATCTGCAGCATGAATACTGACCGTTATATGAGTAGAGGGGCATGAAAGGGAAGCAGTGGTTGGGAAGGGAGTGAGACAGGGTTGTAGCCTTTCCTCAATATTAGTCAATCTGTATACTGAGCAAGAAACAAAAAAATAGCTGATGATGGTCGAAACAGAGAGGATATAAAATGTCGACTGCCAATGGCAAGGAAACCGTTTCTGAAGAAGAGAATTTGTTAACATTGAGTATAGATTTAAGTGTCAGGAAGTCGTTTCTGAAAGTATTTGTATGGAGTGTAGCCATGTATGGAAGTGAACCATGGACGATAAATAGCTTAGACAAGAAGAGAATAGAAGCTTTCGAAATGTGGTGCTACAGAAGAATGATGAAGATTAGATGGATAGATCACATAACTAATGAGGAGGTATTGAATAGAATTGGGGAGAAGAGGAGTTTGTGGCACAACTTGACTAGAAGAAGGGATCGATTGGTAGGACATGTTCTGAGGCATCAATGGATCACCAATTTAGTACTGGAGGGCAGCGTGGAGGTTAAAAATCGTAGAGGGAGACCAAGAGATGAATACACCAAGCAGATTCGGAAGGATGTAGGCTGCAGTAGGTACTGGGAGATGAAGAAAGTTGCACAGGATAGAGTAGCATGGAGAGCTGCATCAATCCAGTCTCTGGACTGAAGACCACAACAACATATGACTAACAGCTGTGCAGCTCTAATTTAGGCGTTTTATCCTTTGTGTCGGTCCAGAGAAGCAGCTGCACAGGTGCCTCCGCAGTGTTTGTTTCGGTGCGTTGTGTAATTAACGAGCATGGCTCTATTACATTAACAGTGGCGCGTTACGCGACTCTTGTTTGGCGAGTACAGCCTTAGTACCGCAGCAGCAGCAGCTCTATAGGCACGGCGTTTCGTATACTGTAGTAAATGGTTAATGAATAAATGATTGGTGGAGTCCCAGAGAATAATCTTGGTACTTGCACAACAGGTGATAACAGGGTAGTGGGGACGGGGGAGTGAACCGAGGATCTGTGTTTCTCGATGAACTGCACGTTGTTCCGAAGTGAAAGCTATAATACGTGCACGAAATTTGTATGGCGATACGTTTCAAGCTATAGATTTTAGGGTAGATGGCGTAATAGAAACCTCAAGTGCGCAAAAAAGATCTTGATGTGATTTTAAAACGATACAACATTTAGCAACTTCCTTCAAGCATTTAGATATGCAAACCTGCGTTTTACTAAATGACGTATTCTGTGACTGCAGCATGAGTAAGCTTCAACTGGAATGAGCCAACTCATCTAGATACCCGTGAGTAGCAGTTTGGTGGGATATGAAGTTGAGTGACCAATCGTGGGTAAAACAGATGGCAGACCACCAACAAGCTTATTATATTACCATGGACAATGTAAGAGGATGTGTTTAGTGTAGTCACTCACAGATATTTGCAGATTATGTAAATGCACTGTATTTAATATATCTTATCGAACAACTCAGAAAATTAGAAGGAAAGCGATGGCGTTGTCAACACTGCATGCTGTATGGAATCGACATTTAATAGAAACACTGCCTAAATTTAGGTTTGCCGGCCGGTGTGGCCGTGCGGTTCTAGGCGCTTCAGTCTGGAACCGCGCGACTGTTACGGTCGCAGGTTCGAATCCTGCCTCGGGCATGGATGTGTGTGATGCCCTTAGGTTAGTTAGGTTCAAGTAGTTCTAAGTTCTAGGGGACTGCTGACCTCAGATGTTAAGTCCCATAGTGCTCAGAGCCATTTGAGCCATTTGTCATGTTTGCTGCTCACATAATGACTAATGATTTTAATAATTGTTCTGTGGACTCGCTCGACTCTTCCAGGGTGTGCTGATGTAGTCCTTAACTGAGTTACTTGCATGAGCTTGCAAGTCTTTTTAAGTAATTCACTCATAAAAGTCGTTGCTTGATCATTAATCATACTTAATGGTGATCCAGACTTGAGAATCCATTCTTTTACAAAAGCTTTCGCTATAGTCTCAGCCCCCCCTCCCCCCCCCCCCCCTTAACCGTTGGCGGGGAGGCTTGCGTGCCTCAGCGATACAGATAGCCATACCGTAGGTGCAACCACAGCGGAGGGGTATCTGTTGAGAGACCAGACAAACGTGTGGTTCCTGAAGAGGGGCAGCAGCCTTTTCAGTAGTTGCAGGGGCAACAGTCTGGATGATTGACTGATCTGGCCCTGTAACACTAACCAAAACGGCCTTGCTGTTTTGGTACTGTGAACGGCTGAAAGCAAGGAGAAACTACAGCTGTAATTTTTCCCGAGGGCATGCAGCTTTACTGTGTGGTTAAATGATGATGGCGTCCTCTTGGGTAAAATATTCCGGAGGTAAAATAGTCCCCCATTCGGATCTCCGAGCGGGGACTACTCAAGAGGACATCTTTATCAGGAGAAAGAAAACTGGCGTTCTACGTATCGGAGCGTGGAATGTCAGATCCCTTAATCGGGCAGGTAGGTTAGAAAATTTAAAAAGGGAAATGGATAGGTTAAAGTTAGATATAGTGAGAATTAGTGAAGTTCGGTGGCAGGAGGAACAAGACTTTTGGTCAGGTGAATACAGGGTTATAAATACAAAATCAAATAGGGGTAATGCAGGAGTAGGTTTAATAATGAATAAAAAATTTGGAGTGCGGGTAAGCTACTACAAACGGCATAGTGAACGCATTATAGTGGCCAAGATAGACATGAAGCCCACGCCTACTACAGTAGTACAAGTTTATATGCCAACTAGCTCTGCAGATGACGAAGAAATTGACGAAATGTGTGATGAGATAGAAGAAATTATTCAGGTGGTGAAGGGAGACAAAAATTTAATAGTCATGGGTGGCTGGAATTCGACAGTAGGAAAAGAAAGAGAAGGAAACGTAGTAGATGAATATGGATTGGGGCTAAGAAATGAAAGAGGAAGCCGCCAGGTAGAATTTTGCACAGAGCATAACTTAATCATAGCCAACACTTGGCTGAAGAATCATGAAAGAAGGTTGTATACGTGAAAGAATCCTGGAGATACTAGAAGTTATCAGATAGATTATATAATGGTAAGAGACATTTCCAGGGGCAGATGTGGACTCTGACCACATACTTTGGTTATGAACTGTAGATTAAAACTGAAGAAACTGCAAAAAGGTGGGAATTTAAGGAGCTGGGACCTGGATAAACTGACTAAACCAGAGGTACAGAGTTTCAGGGAGAGCATAAGGGAACACTTGTCACAAATGGGGGAAAGAAATACAGTAAAAGAAGAATGGGTAGCTCTGAGGGATGAAGTGGTGAAGGCAGCAGAGAATCAAGTAGGTAAAAAGACGGGGGCTAGTAGAAATCCTTGGGTAACAGAAGAAATATTGAATTTAACTGATGAAAGGAGAAAATATAAAAATGCAGCAAGTGAAGCAGGCAAAAAGCAATACAAACGTCTCAAAAATGAGATCGACAGGAAGTGCAAAATGGCTAAGCAGGGATGGCTAGAGGACAAATGTAAGGATGTAGAGGCTTATCTCACCAGGGGTAAGATAGATACTGCCTACAGGAAAATTAAAGAGACCTTTGGAGAAAAGAGAACCACTCATATGAATATCAAGAGCTCAGATGGAAACCCAATTCTAAGCAAAGAAGGGAAAGGAGAAAGGTGGAAGGAGTATATAGAGGGTCTATACAAGGGCGACGTACTCGAGGACACAATTCTGGAAATGGAAGAGAATGTAGGTGAAGACGAAATGGGAGATACAATACTGCGTGAAGAGTTTGACAGAGCACTTGAAGACCTGAGTCGAAACAAGGTTCCGGGAGTAGACAACATTCCATTAGAACTACTGACGGCCTTGGGAGAGCCACTCCTGACAAAACTCTACCATCTGGTGAGCAAGATGTATGAGACAGGCGAAATACCCTCAGACTTCAAGAAGAATATAATTATTCCAATCCCAAAGAAAGCAGGTGTTGACAGATGTGAAAATTACCGAACAATCAGTTTAATAAGCCACTGCTGCAAAATGCTAAAGCGAATTCTTTACAGACGAATGGAAAAAGTAGTAGAAGCCAACCTTGGGGAAGATCAGTTTGGATTCCGTAGAAATATTGGAACACGTGAGGCAATACTGACCTTACGACTTATCTTAGAGGAAAGATTAAGGAAAGGGAAACCTACGTTTCTAGCATTTGTAGATTTAGAGAAAGCTTTTGACAATGTTGACTGGAATACTCTCTTTCAAATTCTGAAGGTGGCAGGGGTAAAATACAGGGAGCGAAAGGCTATTTACAATTTGTACAGAAACCAGAGGGCAGTTATAAGAGTCGAGGGACATGAAAGGGAAGCAGCGGTTGGGAAGGGAGTGGGACAGGGTTGTAGCCTCTCCCCGATGTTATTCAATCTGTATATTGAGCAAGCAGTAAAGGAAACAAAAGAAAAATTCGAAGTAGGTATTAAAATCCATGGAGAAGAAATAAAAACTTTGAGGTTCGCCGATGACATTGTAATTCTGTCAGAGACAGCAAAGGACTTGGAAGAGCAGTTGAACGGTATGGACATTGTCTTGAAAGGAGGATATAAGATGAACCTCAACAAAAGCAAAACGGGGATAATGGAATGTAGTCGAATTGAGTCGGGTGATGGGGAGGAAATTAGATTAGGAAATGAGACAATTGAAGTAGTAAATGAGTTTTGCTATTTGGGGAGCAAAATGACTGATGATGGTCGAAGTAGAGAGGATATAAAATGTTGACTGGCAATGGCAAGGAAAAGGTTTCTGAAGAAGAGAAATTTGTTAACATCGAGTATAGATTTGAGTGTCAGGAAGTCGTTTCTGAAAGTATTTGTATGGAGTGTAGCCATGTATGGAAGTGAAACATGGACGATAAATAGTTTGGACAAGAAAAGAATAGAAGCTTTCGAAATGTGGTGCTACAGAAGAATGCTGAAGATTAGATGGGTAGATCACATAACTAATGAGGAAGTATTGAATAGGATTGGGGAGAAGAGGAATTTGTGGCACAACTTGACAAGAAGAAGGGATCGGTTCGTAGGACATCTTCTGAGACACCAAGGGATCACCAATTTAGTAGTGGAGGGCAGCATGGAGGGTAAAAATCGTAGAGGGAGACCAAGAGGTGGATACACTAAGCAGATTCAGAAGGATGTAGACTGCAGTGGGTACTGGGAGATGAAGCAGCTTGCACAGGATAGAGTAGCATGGAGAGCTGCATCAAACCAGTCTCAGGACTGAAGACCACAACAACAACATAGTCTCAGCGCTCTGATCAGGTATTGGTACCATGAGGAAGTATATACGAAATGGTCTAACATTGTCAATATGTATTTGTTGCCATCTTTATTCTTAGGCAACCGCCCTACGACATCTAGTCCTACTCGTTCAAATGGTTCACTTGTGTCTGTCAGTTCTTGCAATGGTGCTCTACTTTTCCCTACATTGTTCCGTCTGTTACAGGAATCACATTGTGAAACAAACTCGAAAAGGTCAGCTTTGCGGCTCGACCACCAAAACATTTGAGCTGTTTTAATGTTTGTTGCTTTTTTACCACAGTGTCCTGATAATGAAGAATCGTGTTGTTCTCTCATGATTTGTTCTTTCATGCTTTCTGGAATAACTAGGAGGTTTCCTTTACTAGTGATTTTGTACAATAATCCATCTATTTCGACAAAACGATCATTTTTCCATAGTTTGCATTGTGGATCTTCTTCTTGAGCTGCCTTTAACTCTTCTTCTCGACGTATTGTAACACAAACATTGACTTCTCGACTCAGCATCAGCATTCACATGTTGTTTACCAAGGCGGTGAATAACCTTAAATTGGTACTCACTCAGTCCTAATGCCTATCTTGTTAATCTGGAACTTGGATCCTCTAAGCTCAATTCCCATTTATGTGCGGCGTGATCTGTAATAACTGTAAATTCTCTTCCTGTTAAGAAACATTTGTTATGTGTTATACCAAAAACCAAAGCACAAAGCTCCTTCTCAGTAGTAGTATAATTACATTCTGCTTTTTTTAATTGTCTGGAAGCAAATGAGATTGGATGTTCATGACCATCAACTTCTTGAGACAAGATTGTACCTATGGCAAAATTGGATTCATGTGTTGAAAGAATAAAAGGTTTACTGAAGTCCGGATAGGCTAACACTGGGGCTGTGGTTAGAACAGTTTTAAGTTTTTCCATTGCCTTTTTGCACTCTGTTGACCAATTAAATGTGGCTTCTTTCTTCAGTAGCTGTGTCAATGGACGAGCTATATTCGCATAACCGGCTATAAATCGTCTGTAGAAATTTTACAATCCCAAGAATGATTGTAGTTCTTTCAAATTCTGTGGTTCAGGAAAATTCTTTACGTCTTCAATTAATTTTGGTTCAGGTCGAACACCTTCACTGATCATAACATGACCAAAATAGTTAACTTTGCTTTGTGCAAAATGATATTTATCTATTGATAAAGGCAGGTTTGCGCTTCTTATACGCTCAAAAGCAGCTTGTAGTCTCTCAGTATGCTGCTTCGTGTTTTCACCAAAAATTATTACATCATCAAGGTAGACAAGTGCTTGTGTTGGGGGGAGCCCTCGTAAAACTGAATCCATCAGGCGTTGAAATGTAGCTGACGCATTACGAAGTCCAACGGCATACGATGATACTTGTATACTACTGTTGCTGTTACAAATGAAGTGCTTTATTGATCATCTGGATGCACTGTTAACTGGTGATAACCACTTGTTAAATCACATACCGAAAAAATTCGACATTTGCCCAAGTAATCCAAGGTTTCCACTAAATTTGGTAAGTGGTAAATGTCGGGTGTGTTCACAGCTTTCGAAGATCGGTACTCAACACAAAAACGGAACTGTGGTTCTCCAGAAATTGATTTCTTCTTTACAACAGGTGAACACCACGATGGGTCTGAAGGATCTCTTGGTTTTATAATTCCGGCTTCTAATTGTTCTTTAACCATGTCTTCTACCAACTCTCTTTGACTGAATGGTATTCGGTAAGGTTTCTGTGTGATTGGGGCTGCATTCCCTGTATGAATACGATGCTGAACTAAATGAGTGATAGGTAAATTTGCACATTCTCGGAATAAATCTGCATACTCCAGCTAACAGGCGCTAAAATCTTATGTTCATCAGCTGTCAAATGTTCTATCTTCTTCCAAATCTTGCGCTTCAGTTCATTATTGACTTCGTCTCCTCGTTGCAATTTTGCGGTACTGTTACAAAAATCCGTGTTTATAACTGCAGCATTTGTTACCTAATCTGGAATCTGTATTACGTCACTGTAACTTACGCTCGACATTTCAGCAACTTTCGTTCCTCGTGGCAAAACATCATCCTCATTGCTCATATTCGTTGTTGTAACCGGGACTTCTGCGACATTCTGTCTCACCATTGTAGCGACACCTACACTTCTAGCAACATAACAATGCATTATATCCAGTAACTCACTTTTCTCGGATCGCTCAATTAATAACAGACTTCCTTCCTTGCATCGGTGTGACTTAATTTCAACGTAGATTGTCTTTCCTGCTCCCTTGAGAATTTGCTGAGGCTGATCAATTTAAACATCGACTCGGACAGTTTGAACTGAGTATTGCTGCTCCTTTGAGTACGGTCTGAAGAACGATTTCCTAGGTTGTAGTTGCTACGGCCTAGTCTGATCTTTCTTTCTGCGAAAAATATCTCTGCCTCATTAGCGGACAATAAATCAAATCCAAGTACACCGTCGTAACGCGTTTCGTTATTTGAAACTACTTGCACCCTTGCTGTGTATTTATCTTTATTTTCACCCTCATCTTGGCCTTGGCCAAGAATTAATTCTACGTCAACTTCTCCACAGTTGCGTAGCTTCCCTCCGTTTAATCCTCGCAATTTAAATAGCGGCGATTTCAGTTTATCCCGTTTATCTATGCCACACCACATTAATGAGATTTGTGCTCCTGTGTGAATAAGTAGTTTGATGTTTCTCCCACGATGTACAGCACCTATCACGAAGTCATTTTCGGTCTGATATTGACTAGAACTAACAGAAACCACTGTCTCTGGCAAGGGGCGGAGAGAGTGGTGGCCCGTACGTCCCCGTGCTCGTTTAAAGATCTGGCAGAATGTCTGTTGTTCGCGTTACCTTTATTCTTGTTGCGACAATTTCTCGAAACATGACCCTGCATCCAGCAATGACAGCAGATTTGATTCTCTTTACAATCCTTACGCTTGTGACCCAGCTTATTGCATCTGTAGCAGTGTACTGTCGTGTTGAAAACTCTGCGTTCTTGCTTCTACATTTCATTCGGTCGTCTTAGTGCTTCAAGGAAACCAACAACTGATTCTACTGCTTCCTGAAACGTTTTACATCGCGCCAGTCTACCAGCTTCGCTTACTTCCTCTCTGCGCAATGAATGTGTCCAAGGCTCTCTGGTCGGCTTCGAACAACTGAATGCATTTTCATTTTCATCTTCTACTAACTCGTACGTTTGAGCGTTGATGTTTCGAATTCTTTCGGCAAACTGCTCGATAGATTCGTTTCGTCGCATTCGCAAACTGTAAAGCGGCTCTCTGTAAAATCTGATCGCGTTTTTACGTTTAAATCTCTGAACAACAATCGTTCTAAGCTCATTGTAATCTTCTGTTTCCACGCAAGTAGGTTCCGCGCTAATGAAATCTTGTGCTGCTCCCTGAATTCTTAATTTGGCAAACACTAGCTTATCGGAATCTGTCCATGATCCTAACAGGGCGGCACCTTCAAGTTTACGGAAAAACACTTTCACGTCATCTTTGGTTTTCCCGCTAAACACTGGTACTGATGGCAATAATGAAAATTCTTTATTGTAGTTGTACTGCATGAACTATCATTTGACAAGTCTTAGGGAATGTTACGCTCGCTTCTTTCTGCTTTTAACTGCCGAATCTCTTCTTGCAGTTCATTAATAACAGTTTGTAGGTCGACAACGTTACTCTGACTGGATTGCAACATTTTGGCTAATTTAACGCCAATGAGTCACTCAATGTAAAATAAAAATCCATCACTGCGTTTCATATTCTAACCAAACTGGAGTAGACGAACCTGAATTCCAGTGTTGGATGTCCCCGTGTAGTCGGAATATGTTCACATTGCTGCTGCTCGAAGTTCACGTTGTACTGCACCTCTTCGGGACTGAAGTATTCCATAATTATCCTCATGCTGACACGACTTCCATAAGGAGGTAGTTTGTGTTACTGCCCAGGATGATAATTAGGCAAAATATTTGTCAGTATTTGTTAGAGGTGGGTCCTTGAGGTACAGCAATACGAGAAAACGAGAAGTAAGTTTAATCAGATTTATTAACAAAGACGGATTATAAAATACGCACGCTACGCGTACCCACCATCACTGTTGAGCCGTGGAAAAATTGCTGTTTTGAAGAGCGCGCCGCAGCGCGTAGTGTAAAGCAGTCGCCCTCCGATTCTGGCGGTGGCGCCGCTGTGGCAGTCGCAGCTTTGGTGTCTCCCCCTGGTGGGAAAGGGGAAAAGTTGCCTGTTCACGTGCATTTAAGGGGCGCTATGAGCTCAGCAAAGAGGTTAGTCTGCCAGTCTCGGTGAGTCTGGTCAGGGGGTCAGTCGGAGTGAGGCTAGGTCAGTCTGGCGTCACCAGTTGCTGGTCTGTCTGTCGTTTGCATTTGTGCGACAGTTAGTGTCTGTCTGTCGTCGGAGTGCTAGTATGTCTATCCTTTGGATCAACTTTAAAGCCAGAAAATGAGTCTTGCCACACCGCCAGTAACAGAACTTAGCTAGTGGTCGCCCTGTAGGGGCTGAGTTACTGCATCTGAGTCTGCGCGTTAGGCCGCCAGTCTGCTCGAGTTGCTCGGGCAACGGTCATTGGCGGTTGGATCGGTCGGATGGTCGGTCGCGCACTGAGACGCGAGATGACTTGTCCGCCTTGAGCGTCGGCGCATGTGAGGTCCCCACGTCAGTCCAGTGGGCAGCGCCGTATAGAAGGGGTAGTGGCTTCGCGGTTCACAAGAAACCAACAGGAGCGAAACCACAACATCGGTCTGGCTGGTGCGAGCTGCGACGCCGGGAGACGGGAGATCGGCGCGCCTTCCTGCGTCCGTTGAAGCGGCTGGCAGCGGACGGTTCGGGAGAGCGTTAGGGGTGCTGCGCCAGGTCTTCGACAGAAATCGCAGTTTATTAGAAGTTAAGTGGTTGGAGATATGTTGTTTCATTTACTTGTTAAATTCTACTTGTTTTCTTGGTGAGGTCACCAGCCGCTTTGTTTGGGGGTCGTCCCACCATTCTTCTCCGTTTGCCCACCCGCGTGAAGGTGGTTATTTGTGAATTGGGCGGTCCGTTTTTCCCTTGTGGAATTGGGGAGGTTTACAGCAATCTGCGGTTCGGGTTGTTTAGTAATCCCCGCCCCCCCTCCCCCCCCCCCCCCCCCCGCCACTGGTCTATCTGCCGTATGTTAATAGCTGCCTCTGTCATGTTTGTCGGATTCGGTGTTAACGAATTTATAGAATTAAGGAAAAGGCCGAATTCCTGAAATATGTTTTTATCTTGCCTATCATCTTGCGAGGCGCTATATGTGTAATGTAGAGCATGTTGTACATTTCATGTAAGTCTGAATTTCATGGGTTTTATAAAGTTGCCACCCTTCAACCGTAAGAGCCCTTTTAAAAACAAATTGCACTTTTTGTGGCAAATAATTTCTTAGTGTCAGTGTTTGTACCATTTCCATCCCTCTTACGGGGTGCATAGTTAATGTGTTTGTGTGAGTTGTTAAAATTTTTGGTTTAAAGTAATCTGGTGTGTTGCAGATTTGCACCAGTGTAGTTTTTCATAGGTCGTTCGTGACTACGGCCGTGTTGAAAGGGAGCGGAGCTTCTCAGCCCGAAGGCCCCTACTGTAAAAAAAATTTTTTTGTTATTCTGCCTCTGAATAACTGTAACTTGATATTTCGAGGTTGCTTTCTGATTGTAATTTTAAATCTGTTTTTGAAAAGGCTTTTAGGAATAAAATTCACATTTGTTAAAGGTAATTTTATTTTCCATCAGTTACTTCCTGGCAACTACTTCCACGTTCACCTAGTGTGATTAAATATGTTAATGTCCTTGGTGAATCGCTAGTAAATAAAGTAAATTCCTTAAGAAAAGATTTTGAAAGTCTGGCATCCTAATTACGGTCGTATCGAAAAGCTCCATGGTGAGCTAAGAAGAGAGACATTCGCGCCCGAGGCCGCGCTAGTTAGTACTGCCCGCTGCGGACGGCGGCCAGTCACTTACCGCTGCGTCGAACTGCGGTCGACGCGAGTCTACTGACCGAGCGAATCGTCAGCATTCCAGACAGGTCGGCTGGCGAGCGCGTGTTACATATTGTATGGCTGCGCGCAACCCGTAGACCGTTAAAATATTATATGTTTAGTATTTTCTACTATGTCCACCATTTCACTCAGCCATCGAAGTATACACTTGAGTTTGTATTATTCATAAAAGCAGCCCATTCTGAAAGCTATACTAGTAGAGCCATACAAGAATAAGACGATGTATAGGAGTGTTTGATTAAAGTGTGACTTGTGTGGTTATCTATCAGGACTGATGTGGTACCTGTGTATAGTGTTATACCATAATCTTCCAACGAGAACAGTGTTTCAACAAAGCAGTGGCTTCCACCATACAGCTATTAACAAATATGTTCATTCTGCGGATTCAGTAATGTGTTTGTTAATGTAACTGTGTCGATTTTCCGACCAATTAGAACCTCTTCCTTTTACTTCAAATGCTGAAATAGACATACATATTACAAATTTTTTGATTACAACCAGCTTTAAATAGAAAAAAATGTCTCTCTACATAATTACAGAACAGACAGGATACTCAATGGTAGCCACAGCCTCGGGGATGTTTCTAGAATGAAATTTTCACTCTACAGCAGTGTGTGCGCTGATATGAAACTTCCTGGCAGATTAAAACTGTGTCCCGGCTGTAGCAAAGCCATGTCTCCGCAATATCCTTTCTTCCAGGACTGCTGGTTCTGCAAGGTTCGCAGGAGAGCTTCTGTGAAGTTTGGAAGGTAGGAGACGAGGTACTGGCGGAATTAAAGCTGTGAGGACGTGGCGTGCGTCGTGCTTGGGTAGCTCAGTCAGTAGACACTTGCCCGTGGAAGGCAAAGGTCCCGAGTTCGAGTCTCGGTCCGGCACACAGTTTTAATCTGCCAGGAAGTTTCATATCAGCGCACACTCCGCTGTAGAGTGAAAATTTCATTCTAAAATCAGACTGTTAGAACCATAAAACAGGTGGTCCTGTGTGTCTTAGCCAATGTGTGTAAAAGACAATGATGGAAACTCACATGTTGGTCACGATTGCAGTAATCCTACTTGCGAGCAAGATAGTATACGAAAATAAAATCTCAGTAATTGTTTCCTGTGTTCACACAAGGTCGCAAACATATTTGCGACTACTTAAAAAGATGTTGTAAATTCCTTGAAAGCAGTCAGCAATGAATTATTACAGCACTGTTACCATGATTTTAACAACAGAACACAAAAGCAAGACAATGCTGATGTCATTAAAATAGAATTACGACGGGTACATGTGTATAAAACGACAAAAACGCTAGTTTTATGAAATTGTTGTGAAAATTTTAGTACAGGAAGCAATTAACTGTTGCTGGCGCACTATAAATGATAACTTCAATTAACGTTTCGAATTTACACGAACTACAATAATTGACGTAAATCGAAGATTAGTCTTTGCACTCATTACAATAATTTGTGAACTGAATTAAGTTACAGATAGTGATAAAAACATTTAACTGCATATGTTTCGTGCCAACGTAAGCCACAGTCCTCCACTGACTCAGTTGCCCTAATGGTGCTATTCCGACATACCCGTCGGACAAAACCTCTGGTAGTAGGGTTTGAAAATCGTTCGTGGAAACGTTAGTGTCAATGAAATTTTGGACCAGACATGGAGGTGTGCTCAGGTATTCTAACGAGTAAACCACCAGCTAACGGTAAGTAGGAATTTGCGTACGGGTCTGCAGCTTTAGCTACACCTTGGATCGATAAAAATGATTGTCAATGAAATTCGCCAACAGCCATTCAATATGACATGGCACAAATCCGGCTTGTGGATTGTATCAACGTAATGTGATAATGAATTTAATGGATGAAGTCGGTTTCAGGTCTCTGGTCCCGAAGATCACTTGTGCTATCATGTTTCTGTAACCATGTGAAATGTAAATATTGATAAATCAAAACATGTCTTTACAGCTCAGTATTTATTTCATAAACAACTTGCGAAAGACGCCCCCAACAGACATCGGACATGTTTATGCACTGCTGCCGATATCCATTTAGTTGGTATCCACAGAACTAGGTTTGCATGATGTACCACATCATCAACTCATTTCCAAGTAACGCTTGGTTTCTCTCTATAATTCATTTAACGAGAGCGAAGTGATGTAACAAAAACTAAATATAAGAATGTATTTAACAATAGAATTAAGTTTCCTGAAGGCCAGCTCTATTTTCGTTTGTACTAGAATTAATGCAAAAGAGTTTTTCTGTTGCATACTAAATTTGAGTGAATCTAAAGGCTTAGCCTAAACGATTAATTGGGTTTCAAAGCACTGTTTATTTACAACTATGCAACACACAGAGACAGGTGGAACATGAAAAGATAGATACATCCACCAAGCTTTTGGTACATTCTACAAATATTCAATATGTGCATCCTTGGTCACCTGACAAATATCTCAATGTTCCTCAAGTACTTTCACTAGCATGTCTCCGACAATGTCGGTCGCAGCAGCAAAACTTTATTCTTAACATAATCCAAGAGGAAGAAATCCCATCGCGAGAAATCCTGTGAACTGGAGGGGGGGGGGGGGCATGGCAACAGAGGAACATTACACAGAACAGCGCGCTCTGTCAAGCGATGTGGAAGATCTGTGTTGACAAAGGCATGGACAGTTGTGCTCCAGTGAGGTGAAGCTCCGTCCTGTTGACGGATGGAAGTCGAGGAGTCAGCAGTCAGTTGTGGCAACAACCACAACAGCAGCATATCCAGGTGCACAGAACTTTTCGCAATCTGCTCTATGAAGGAAAAGGGGCCATACACCTTTGTCTTCAATGTGGCACAGATGACATTCACTTCTGGTGAATCCCTTCGCAACTGCACATCGCCGTGCAACAACACAGTACACCACATTCTAACATTGTGACAATTCACGTTTTCTGACAGATGAAAAGTCGCCTTGACGCTGAACATCGATGTCCTCGCAAAGTCACCATAATCTTCCATAGCTTGCTGCATTTGGGTACAAAACTACATTTGGCAGGCATAATCATCTAGGGTCAGTTGTTGTAACAGTTGCAAACGGAAGAGTTTGAAAGGCAAACGACCGCAAAACATTCTTAACGGTTTTCGGCGGAATGCCCAGATCACGGCTTGCACGAGTGGTTGATTTTTGTGGGCTGTACACAAAGCCCTGTCTCACACATTCCATCATTTCCTCTGAAGCTGACAGTCGCCATATGCTTTTTCCTTTAGACAGACAACCAGTATCACGAAACTGGCGAAACCAACGCAAAATGCACTGGTGACCAGGTGTAGCTTTTCTACTCGTATATTTGCTTATGAATACACGCTTAGCGCTCGTACCCCACACATACTTAGGATAGTCTAGCCCACAAGAACTCTTCTCCAGCGTTGCCGCCACCTTGTAGGGTGCCGTCACAGGTCTGCCATCTAGCGTGCACGCGAGCCTTGAGGCAGGCATTTTAAACTTGATGAGTGGATCTATCTTTACATGTACCATCTATCTTTGTATGTCATATACTTGGCAGTAAACAGTGCTTTGAAACCTAATGAATCATTTAGGCTGACTCCGTATTTAATGTGGTAGACACCATACCAGAGACGACTATAATTTTCATACAGATGTCTGCCATCTTAGCAAAATAAAATCGGTGAAATTTTTACGAATCTTAAAACGACTGGGAATTTGTGCATAAAATGTCTCATCTTAAAGGCCTATTTGCGCTGATTCCAAAAATGGTCATAGATTTTGCGAGGCTGTAATAGTTCCGAAGATAATTTAGTATTGTCTTTATATTTTAGTAATATTGACTCAGCTGATGTGTTTCGAATATAGTTGTATTTTTGAAACGTGGTCTTTTGTCCTTCAGCGACTGACGAACACTTGTTTGCTTTCAGAAACAGTCTTTTAATTGAATTTGAGTATTACGCATCACCTTCCTTTGTTAATATTCAGGGTGACCCTTCCAAACCTCTGACACTTCAAAGGCCCAGCTAAAAAGAGCCTAAAGTAGATATAGTAATGAAATCGCACTGTATAATAGAGCTTCTCAAAGACTTTATTGAATACTCACCAGTACACCTCTTCATATGAAGCATTTGTAGCACAAAGAATATCGAGTCTGTATTCAGTTTCTTGCCACGTTCTGCTTAACATGTCCTCTGTCACTGTTGCAATCGTATCGGTCATACATCTTAACATAGTGATCTCGTCCATTTTAATCGCGTACATGCGGTTCTTCCCGAAGAAATCCAGTGGGGTAGTATCGGTGGAACTTGGTGGCCAGGCAGTGGTTCTACCGCGCCTGATCCAGCAACTTGGAAATTTCGTATGTAGTAACTTGGGAACAGGCGTTGACCAGTGCGGCAGAGCTCCATCTTGTTGAAAGGTGATGTTGGGTTCAAGTCTTTCATCTGAAGATATACAAACTGCTTCAACATGTCCAGATACACTAGTCCATTTACCTTCATAGAAGAATGGTCCAACAATCTTGTGGTGCATTAGCCTACTTCAGAGCTCCTATAGAGTCCGCCAGAAAAAAAGGTATAAATACTTTAAGGAACGAAAAGTATTACTTATTGTTAATTTTAAATTTAGTAATTGATCACATGCGTTGCACAAGCTTCAGTTTAGCACATGGTTACTTTAAATGTTGCAAATGTTCGCCGCTGCCGGCTATACACATTAACAGAACGACGAGCGGTCGCCGCAACTACGTCAGTCAATGTTACAGTGGAGATCGCCGCATATGTCGCTGTAAACTCCTGGCGAAGTTCCTTCAGCGTGCGTGGCTTACGTCGTTAGAAGTTATCTTTCACAGTTCCCCTTAAGTAAAAGTCCATAGGAGTTAGATCTCGAGACTGTGAAGAGTACTCAATGGGCCCTCTTTGTCCAATCCAATGCCCCAGAAAATTGTCGTTAGGAAACCTCGTACGGCTAAGTGGTACTGTGGTGGCGCCCCATCCTGTTGGTAGAAGACCTCTTCATCAGCTCCACAAAGCACATGTGTACCTGGAATAACTGACGTGCGTAAAATTTCCTGCTACACTCCTCCAGTGACAGTAGCATCAAAGAAAAAGGGTCCTGCTTAGCCCCTGGATGATAGTCTACACCACAGATGAACCCCTGGTAGACTGATCGTTTTATCCACATAAACATGCGGATTTTCCGGTGTCCAGTACACACTGTTATGCAGATTCACGGTTCCATTAAGAGTAAATTATGCCTCAGGACTCCAAAGTACTTTCGTCACAAACTGTTCGTCATCAGTTACCATTTGCTGAGGCCATTCGCAAAATTGCATTTGGCTATCAGGATCGATGGCATTAACGACGAGCAGTAATCGTGGAATGTAAACTTTCCACTTTGCAGATTTCAGAATTCTTCGTACACTTGTACTGCTAACCCCCACTTCATGTGCATATTGCGTAGCAGACTTCTGCAGAGAATTAACAAACTTGCGATTCAAACTTGTCAATGATGCATTTAATTGTTAGGCGGGTCTGTGGATCTGTTTCAGACTCCCGCCTCCATTGACGTTGCACTTCAACTGCATTATCAAACTTGAAAAACCACTTCACAACACATTTTCGTTGCTCGAATGTCAAGCTTGCTCCAACCATCCTGTTTTCTCAATAACGAGATGAAAGTACTAACATCTGTTAAGCCAAAGACCATACAACACACTCGTAACTCAAATCGAACGACAATATTGATCTCCCGATAGAGCCTGACAAAGAGTGTATACATTCTTCTGGCGAACTCTGTATTTAGGCCTACAATGAACATGTTCAATGACAGCATGCGGATGTTTCGAGCCCCAAATACGAACATTGTGCCGATAAACCGTTCCTGATACGTGAAATGTTGCCTCCTTTGAGAATAAATTTCTTTCCAGGAAGATGACATTCGTGTTAGTACACTGCAGCATGTCTGTAGCAAACTGTTATCGGCATGGTTTGTAGTTCGGCATCAGATTTTGTAGAACTTGCACTTTGTAAGTACGCAAACGAAGACGCTGGGGTATTAGACTACGAAGTGCTGCTTGGGGTACACCAAGTTTTCTAGGTGCCTGCCGAATTGACTCGAGTGCGCTTCTGAGAAAAGCTTGTGTGATGTCGTCCTTTGTCGCTTCGGAAACACAACGACGCACATCGCCAGAATGTTTCAGAACACTTTCAGTTGCCAGAAACTTACGACGCCATTCCTTACAACTGTTTTAGCATCAGTGGTTCACATCCCTACAGTCTATGATAAGTCCTTTGCACAGTAATCGACGAATTTGTTTATGGAAATCACACTAGTTTGCGCGCTCTGCTGTGCGATCGCGATTTTCACTCCATACGATAATGATGCACTATGGCCCGTAGGTGGCCCGTCTGTCGCAAGAATATAAATTCTGTGAGATGCTGTAGGGTATGGTCGAATTTCACTTTCTAATCTACTGTTTTTTTTTCCTTGGTTTTTGAAATCTGGGACATTTGAAAGGGACGTCCTATATGATATAATTTTAGAATAGTCAAATAATTTGGTACCGTATGAAACCTGTTACACTGACATGGTCTTTTGTTGTTGTCGATATTCAGTTCTCGGTAGCAAAATGTAGGACAATGCATTAAATTGGTTTCAACATGCGAAATACGGATTTCTTACATAAATCCCAACATACAGGTTTGTAAGCACTATAAAGTATTAATTGAATAGCAAACAACCAGCAATATTCTTCTGCCGTAAGAAATATGTCTCATGTATAAGAAAAAAAGAAAGTTACTTACATAAGTTTTGGTTAGGGTCAAAGAGTTTGTTGTTAAGCGTCCCAGTTGACATCACTTTGATAATCGATTACGTAAATACATCATAAGTCCCGACCTGGCACAAATTTTCAACTGACGCCAAATATTCAAAAAGTAACCGGTTTCAGATGAACACAACACAAGACTCAATAAATATTGAGCTGGTGCATAAGTTCACAGGGCTTTTACATAAGTTTAATAAACACAACAGACACAGATACCAGAGACATTAGTCATCAATAATACGAGGGTCACCCCAAAAGTAAGGTCTCCCATTTTCTTATAGGTACAGGACTCTCTTTGTATGGCAATTCGCCACACTGTTACGAAGAGTGCTGCACTCGCTTGTGTAAACATGCGCACACGCCGCGCTGAGGCGCTCAGTCGTTGAGAATGGAGTTCCCGTTGGGTGTTACCGTTACCGCCAAGTGCGAATTGCGCGCAGTTATTCGGTTTTTGAACGCAAAGGGCACTGCGCCGATTGAAATCCATCGCAAATTGACGGAAGTGTATGGTGAGTCGTGCATAGATGTCAAAAATGTTTGTAAGTGGTACAGAGTGTTTGCAGCTGGTCGGGCCGAAATTCACGACGAGCAAAGGAGCGGGAGACCGTCAATTTCTGAGGAGAGTGTTGAAGGTTGAGCACTGGGACCACAATTAACGCTGACAGGTACTGTGAGACTCTGAAAAAACTCCAACGGGCAATTCAGAACTGGAGAGGAGGAATGTTGAGAAAGGACGCGTACACATTGTCCATGACAACGCTCGCCCACACATCGCTCGGCAAACCGTTGCTCTCCTGCAACAGTTTCAGTGGAACATAATCACCCACCCACCCTATAGCCCTGACTTGGCGCCCAGTGACTATCACCTGTTCCCTAAGTTAAAAGAACATTTGGCTGGAAAGCTGTTCAGCTCCGACGACGATGTGAAAAACGAGGTTCATAACTTTCTGAACAGCATGGCGGCGAACTGGTATGATATGGGTATGCAAAAACTGCCACAGCGTCCACAAAAATGCATCGACAGAAATGGTGATTATGTCGAAAAATAGCTAAATGTTCAAGCTGTAAACTGATGTAAACCATTGTAGAAATAAACAGGTCTATGTACTTATAAAAAAATAGGAGACCTTAGTTTTGGGATTACCCTCGTATATTACAACAGTTTGCCAGCGCTAGAGTAACTTCTCAGTTTTGCGACTGCAGAAATCACTTGGTTTTGAGATGAAGAACTCGTCGACCCAGATTCAGAGCGCAGTTTTATCCGGAGACGAAGTTACTTGAACGTTGTTCGATAGAGAGTGGAGAAGGCGAAAATCTCAGGGGGCAAGATGAGTTGAATAACGTGGGTGCGGAATGACAGTACTAGGGCAAAAAGAGCGTCACCACACGCTGCTTTAATGCCAAATTTATTCAAGATGGCGGATCCAAGATAACAGGATAGACATGGAAACATCGCAATGACGTCATGGCGGAAAGTTCGAATCTTGGCGGGAAAATAGGTCAATTGGGCTACCTCCATTAACCCAACACCCTCCCCTCCCCTTTCCCTTCCCTACCCCCAGAAAATGGCGGGAAGTTCAAATTGTCGTGGAAGTAAGGTCACTTGGGCTACCTCCACTAACCTAAGAAAATGGCGGGAAAAAAGGTCACTTGGGCTGCCTCCACTAACCGAAGTCATCCGACCGCCACCTCTTCCTAAGAATTGGTTGGGAAAGGACTCAGCCTGAGCTGGGCTGCTGGATAGGATGGACCTAAGTCTTTATCTTGCATGCAGTGTTTATTTAAACAATTTGAGGCAGTAGCTCCATCAAGTGTGTTCATCATGAGGTCCGGAGTCCAGCTGACCTAGTACATAGTACTGCTACCAGAGGGCACTGTCGTCCCATGGCTGTCAGGTGAGAAAAGGACTCAGCCAGTGCTGCGCTGCTGCAGAGAGGCAGCAGTGTACTTATTTATTTCGGAAAAATTTATTTAGGCCCGGATTTCACGTAGTTTATTTATTACACTGAAACAAAACATTTGCTCTGATGAACTTGAGGCCACACTACATAGCCTACAGACCTGAAAACTACTTGTAAATTATCTAAATAATGCAGTACACTAAGTGCAGACATGCAAACAACTTGTGAATTGTCAAAATAACGCATCTATAACGCTCTGCTAATACGCTCTCTAATTGTAAACTGTCGAAATAATACATTTCGCAGCCCACAGACCTGCAAACTACTTGTAAACTGTCAAAACGATGCATGTCTAACGCTCTGCACACACGCTCACTAATCATAAACTGTCGAAATAATGCAGTACACTGCACACAGAGCTGCAAACTACTTGTAAACTATCGAAATAATGCATTACTCTGATGTACAGAGACATCATCTACTCGTAAATTGTCAAAATAATGCAAGTAAAAGGAACTGCAAACACGGCCACTATCGAAATAAGACGTTGCACAGCCTACAGACCTGTTCACAAAATAATGCAACAGACACGTTCACTACGCATAAAATTGGCAAAATAATGCTGTATAACGCTCTGCCAACAAGCTCACAAAGCATAAACAGCCGAAAATAATGCAGTGCAAAACACTCATCGCATGTAAAATCGTTTTTGAACTACCATTTAGAAATTCGACCACTGCTCCCTATAAAGGGTTCAACACGCGCACACGCCGACGCCAACCGGATGTGGGCAGCACAATAGAGACGAATGCCGAGGTGCGAACCATCACTCTCACACTGCTGCCAATTACAGCCAGCAGGTGAAAGTCGTGTCTATTTTCAGGTATACAGTTAGAATTCTAAGAGTATTATACTGACGTCACAGTTCTATGTAAATAAGAGCCAAGCCACCCTCTGTATGCGCACCTAATCACTGTGGCCAAGGCGTACCTCATGTTCGAGTGCCAAGAGAGATGTTTGCATAGCGGCTCACCCTCGCAGATAGAGTTAAATGTTCTCAATGTTATACTGATGTCGCAGGTCTATGTAAACAACAGCCAACACCCCTCTGAATGCACTATAGAAATCTATTGCAATGCTTCATAGAATAGCACAGGTTGCATTCTCCCTAGCGATCCTAATGGGACATGCGAGACACCTCCATCACGTACGTGTTTACTCAGCCACCACGCATACCTGCCCAGGATGGGTGATGCATTGCCGTGAAGCATTCGCGTAGTGACTCACCGTCGCAGGCACACCTAAAAGGTTCTCGATGTTATACTGATGTCACAGGACTATGTAAGTAACAGCCAAATCTACCTCTCAGAAATTGTAATGTGTCACAGAAATAGTTAACGGTTGCTTTTGTAGGAGCTTTTGTGATGTCCCAGCTTGTCTGCATGGAAATTCTTGTCCTAACAGAACCTGTTTACGAAAATAGCCCAGAATAACGCCGAATGCATCCCTCCTGATGGTCCTCATGCAGCACCCCATCCATCACATGTTACCCTTCCTGAAAATGATTAAGCTCAGCTTTCAACAAACATCTCCAAAACACAAACGTACTCACCACTATGTAGAGGCTCCTATGTCCCGACACAAAGGATGTCTTATGAATGAATGGAGCGTTATGATTGGCTCTTACTGAATTTACCTACCAAATTACTGATGCCGCCGGTGTGGAAGCACTGTCAATCTTTCTCTTTCTACAGACAACACTTTCAGTGGCAAAACTATTTTGTACAGATTGCCATATTGCACTGACAGTTATACCCTACAAAATTGGCCTACAGATCGTCAAATACGGAAAGACTCTTCCTCAATTACACTGCTCTTCCACTGAGGATGGAAGCTTGAATACTAGAATGTGAAACCAATCTCCAACCCAGCAATATATTATCGCGTACCATGTCGATGTAGTAAACATACAATTCGTATTGTAAGCGTACTGTCATATCGCTAGCTTGGTTGTGGAGTATCTTTGCGGGCGGCCACGCCTGTAGAGTCGAGCACGGGACACGGAACTGTTATGTTGTGTAGTGTGTAGCTCTGCATGTGAGAGACATTGTTAGTATGGAAGTTGAAGTGTTGCTACAAGTTCTATTACAGTAAAGTGATAAAATAAGCAAATGATTCAGAGGAAAGTGCGTCAAGAAGTAATTTAAAAATGAGCAGTGCTGCTGATAACATATTCGTGTATTTTCTTGTTGCGTGTCGTACCATACAGTATCAATCATCCGCGGCCATGTTCAGTCTCCAAGAATGAACTAATGGAATCAGTAATACTGTGCACCACAAAAGAGAGCATTTAAGTGCCTGTGTCTTGTAGCGAGCATAAGAACTTTCGTTCAATCATTCGGCTTCCGCATCATCAACAATCACCCGCGTCATGTCGGTTAAGCGTACGCTTGTCTGAGTGAACAGATAATCATCAAGATTGTTAATTGGGATAAACAGTTATGAATTAGAATGTAAACAGTGCAACTTTAGATTTCCTTTAATCGTCTCAGAATATAGTTGTTCACACCAGACATAGAACAGTGTTGTGTTCTGACGATGAGGGGCTCCCCTGACTCGCTTACATATTTCGATAGATAATTTCAGGCAAGCCAGCAGCACTGTGGAGCAGGATAGTACGACCGCCGCGGGATTATCAGGTACTTGGTGTGGACAGGGCGCATGGTCACGAAACGACGACCAGTTTAAAGGTACCACCACACCCTCTTGTACCCCCGGGCATGTTACAGTATCCTGCGCCATACAAAATCGCCCCTTTTGCATCGTGCATATATCCATTGACCGCCAGACACTCGAACATTTACCGTGAAGACAGACAGCATAAGCACACGCACCGTAGGTATACTCCTCGCAGAACTAGATATATCCCACAAGGTCAGGCAGTCATCCGTCGCAGCTGATGGTCACAAGTCATCCGCTGCTGACGAGTGACCAAGGCGCCCACAGCGGACCAAAGACACTCTCAGAACTGTTCTAAATGGTTCAAATGGCTCTAAGCACTATGGGACTTAACAGCTGTGGTCATCAGTCCCCTGGAACTTAGAACTACTTAAACCTAACTAACCTAAGGACATCACACACATCCATGCCCGAGGCAGGATTCGAACCTGCGACCGTAGCAATCGCGCGGTTCCGGACTGCGCGCCTAGAACCACGAGACCACCGCGGCCGGCTCTCAGAACTGTTGTACAAAGTCGGGCTTATTTGCCCTTGGCACAAAGGCTTTACTGTTTCTGCTGCTTGCTTGCTTGCTTTCTACACCCCTCAGCAGACTCTGGGATTATTATACCATTTGCGCAAAATTTCTCGATATCAAGCACGTAGCAATATTGCTTGCATAGCAGTATCACTCACGTAGTATAATTCAGAAGATGTAGACTGGAAATTATTTCTCTAGAAACCCGAAACTTTAGTGAGGTGGAGCGTGCTGTAAATAACTGAGTAACTAGAAACTTATCCTGTCTGTGAAGGCCTTTATGTGATAACGAGAAAAGAATAGACGAAATTCTCCAACCCATCTTTCACCTGCTAGATGCGCACACCACAATCGATGTTCTCTCAACCAAATAAAGACGGGAAATGTGCAGAAGCAGTCAACCAGACAATTTACATGGGAGTGAATAATGGTCCAGAGCAAACAAACATCCATACTGGATCGTCTCAAATTTCCACGCGATCACGAAGACTGTCCAACACACTGAGTATTAGTTCGCGATTCAGCCATCTAGAGGACGACACAGTTAAGTCAGCTACATTCCTGCATCCCAACAGGCCTCTCCATTCAGACGGTTCCTGCCATTAGCAGGAAACGTGAATCATTCACGCCGCAGGCCACCGCCATGCAATCCGACACAGGATTGTCCTAGGAAACTGGCTACATATACATTTAATCACTGTACTTACAATTAAATAATATGATCACGGTCTCAAAGTATCGGAAATACACCCCGCTGATGGCTGTGGTCCTGGAAATAGAAATATCTGTACCATTATAACGACTTGACATATTTTTCCCTTTGTTATCGCAGTATTCCATGTCAAATCCATACCTTTCTTACGACTGGACATAGTCATTTCCTTTGCACTTATCGCATCGCTCCGAAACGTATCGCGAAGTCAGGTATAGAGTTAAGTGCAGGACGCTCAGAGGCGTTTAAGGAATAATTCTTCCCTTGTTCCTTACAGGAGTGGAACAGGAAAAAAAAGTCCTAATAACTGTACGACGTGAAATATTCTCTGCCATGCAAAGTGGTTTATAGGGTATTCATGTAGATGTAGATGTAGAAAGAGAAATATGTCCAGTTTAATTCAGGGCCACCTGGTAAGTGAAACCAAGAAGTTAGCCCGAGTTTTTGTTACTTTTTTAACAACGTTCTGTTACATATCTTCCACTATCACGACCATAAAATACTGCATATGCTTAAGTCCTGACTTTGCAAGTGCTTATCCTACAATAACATAGCACTTTGAACTCCCTTCCCGCTGTGTCACTTCGTTGCTGCTAGATTACGTCCTGTCCACACAAATACAGGGTCATTCAAAAAGGAAGAACGGATTTCTTGTTTATTACAGAGAAAATGCGAAAGATAGAAACACGTTGTGTATGTCACATTATAGAGAAAGGTTCAAAGATTTATGTTTGCACAGACACTACGCCATACACTCAATGGGAGCACCACGCGTTGTTCGAGAAACATCGAATCGGTGGTCCATTTCAGTCCACAGACGAAGCCACATGTCCCTGTTAATTGAATCGACAGCTTCAAAAACTTCCCAGCTGTTGAAGAGTGCTACCATAGATCGGACAAAGACTTTGTCTCTTAATCTACCCCCACAGAAAAAAATTAATTCCATGGTGTTGGGTCTGGGGACCTGGGAGACCAAAAGCAGTGAGCAAGATCTTGTTGTCCACCTCTTCCAATCCAATGTTGTGGGATGTTGTTGTTAAGATAACGCTGCACCTCAAGGTGAAAGTGAGGGGAGGCATGTGATGGCGTCATTCATATAAATGAAATCATTGGCATCTTTGTGAAGTTGAGAAAGCAACCAATTTTGCAGCATGTCCAGGTATGACATTCCTGTCTGTTTCCTACGCAAAAAAAAAAAAAAAAAAAAAAAAAAAAATCCATAAACTTTGCGAATAGAAACGGCACAAAACACATTCGGTTTCGCTGAGTCTCTTTCAAGCTATACGACGACCCAAGGATTTTGTGACCCGCAAATTTTTACATTATGGAAGTTAACTTTACCCGATAGGCGAAACATCAATTCGTCGGAAAAAGATGAGTCGTTCGGAAAATGTGTCGTCGTATCCTAGAGAAATGAAATGCAAAATAAGTAAATTTTGTCGTAGTCTCCGGGGCGCAATTGGTGCAGTAACTGCAATTTGTAAAGCTTCGCATGCAGGACTCGTTTCTGAGCACATCACACCGTTGTTGTTGTTGTCTGAATAAGGTGAAATTACTGGTATACACGTCTTGTGGACTTCCGAGGGCTCCGTGTGAACGCATCTTGTATACGCTCGACATTTTCATCAGATGTGCGTGGCTGACCAGTGCTCTTCCCTTCGCAGTTGCAACAACATTTCAGCAATTTTATATGTCATCCATAAATTTGCCCGTGCAGACGCGGTTTCTTGCTCAATGGACGTCGGAATGCACGTAGCACAATAGACTGACTTCGCGCAAATTCCAGCACACAGAATCATTTTTCTCGTGGTATAGTCTTCCTGTTGCTACAAACAGACAACAGCGCTGCTGTGTCAAAGCTTTGAACATTTCTCTATCCAGTGACATGCGCAATGTGTTTCTATCTTTCAGAGTTTGTCTGTAATAAATAATTGAAATTTGTTGTCTCTCCTTGAATCATCAAAGTAACAAAAGCCATGACCTCCTAACAGTGCTTTCTCAAGCACTCAACTCATGTACAGTGCTTCAGTGAATCCTTAAATTAAATGTTACTTAATCAGAAATAACATATCGGTGAGTGTCATTGCACAGCATAAACAGAAACCACCACTTCATTAACATCTTAAATGCAAAGGGCACATGAGATAAGATAACTGGTGAGGAAAGGGGGCATGGTGAAGACGCCAAGCCAGTCAGCCTTTAAGTAGTAAACGTAGTTCTGTTACAAACCAAAGCTAACAGCTTGCGAATAAGTGCTGATAAAAGATAAAACACTGCACTTGCAACCAGCAACAGCCTACCTAACAACAACATAGGGTTCGTTATATGGTGGCCAAACTATGAGTAGCTCTTATTTATCTTAAACATATTCCGCCTCCATAGCCGAGTGGTCAGCGCAGCAGAATGCCACGCGAAGGGCCCGGCTTCGATTACCGTATGGGTAGGAGACGGTGACTGGGTCTTGTGATGTCTTCATCGTCATACCATCCTCATCGACGCGCAGATCGCCGAAGCGGCGTCAACTAAAACGACTTGCACCAGGCGACCGGTCTAGCCACACGACCTCTCATTTCATGTCGAACATTAGCATTTTAATAAAGATTACTACTGCTTCTGCAGTACGTGAAATAAATACGGTTCACGTCCAATCAGCTCTTATGCCCTCTTCCACAGTTACCTACTCAGTTTTGGTTTCACAGCTACCACAACAAGCCACATCCCAGCATTATGGAAATTAACATTCTCTTTGTACATAATACTGTACATGCATAAATTCACAAAATAATAGAAAATTTGCGATAATACTATTCCAGTTATATCTCCCCCCCCCCCCTCACCCCCCCCCCCCCCCCAATAACTGCGAGATCATACATAACATAGAAAAGGTAAAAAGGTTGCAGATTAAGAAAAAGAACTATATCCACAGCCTACGCGAGTATCCCATGCTAGCTAAGAATGGCGGATTCTTTAGGAATCCAAACTAACCCTCTGTATGTAGCGCTTCATGTGTGTTATGTTTATGAGTGCAAGCTCTTTCTCCGATTCGGCATACGTCAACTTATAGTCATTGCCACGCTCAGTATTTATTTGCAAGCAGTTATCTTTGGTCTTTATCGAAGCAAGGTCTACTACTTCAAGGCTGACAGGCTTACTTCTTCGTGATCCTCACGTCTTTCCTCACCGTCTATCTTCTTCGCCCTTTCCTTAGCTAACATCTTCTTTTTTTGCGAGAACATTCCTCTAATCACTTGAAACTCTACATTCTCCATTTATTGTCTAACATAATTTCACAGTGGGGAAATCCTTTGGTTCGTGGCAAAAGTTATTGATAATTTCTTAAATAGACAGGAATGCAACTGACCCATTCTCAATGCTTCGTGTAATAGCACGTCCTATTCATTGTTACCTCCAGCACATTTTCCCGCAGAAAGTACCTATGTCTTAAATAATGTCTCTCCGACCATTCTGTAAATGCACTGCCTGACAAAAGAGGTGAAGCATCCAAATGGAGAGGAGGAAACGAAATGATTCAAGGAGTGAGAGTATATATGATGTTAAAATCGAGTCAAATTTACCACCAACTTGGGGCGTGAGCCCACTTACCAATATAACGCTGTACTCCTGGCCTGGATGCACGCAATGACTCCGCTGGGAAGGGTGCCAAAAGTCGTTGTCTCCTCTCCTGAGGCAAGCTGGCTCGCAATTGTTGTTAAGTGTGTTAGGCAGCTGGTTGTGAACAGCGCGTAGCGTTGCGCAGTTGGAGGTGAGCCGCCAGCAGTGGTGGATGTGGGGAGAGAGATGGCGGAGATTTGAAATTTGTCATGAACTGCTATATTTATATATGATGATATCAAGCTGGCAGTAGTGGCGCTCGCTGTATTGCAGTAGCTTGAGCAGAGAAGATTTTTGTGAGGTAAGTGATTTGTGAAAGGTATAGTTTAATGTTAGTCAGGGCCATTCTTTTGTAGGGAATTTTGAAAGTCAGATTGCGTTGCGCTAACAAAATATTGTGTGTCAGGTTAAGCGCAGTCATGTATAATTGTTCAAAGGGGACGTTTCAAGTGTTCCTTGACATCCTTGCTCGTTGCACTGGGACATAACAGGTATATGAGCTAGCCCCACACTCGTTCTGTCGGGGATAGATATTGGAACCTTGTTGGCCACGCCAGTGCCTCATCACGCAGACAATTCACACAGTCTAGTCCCATGTGTGGACAAACATTGTCCTGTTTAAAAACGCCACCACAATATTGTCGATGAGAGAGAACATATAAGAACACAGGATCGCTGATGTATCGTTGTGCCGTCAGAGTTCCTTTAGTCACCACCAGCCATGACCTGAAGTCATAGCGGATGGCTCTCCACACCTTGACGATAAGCGTAACATCGCTGTCCCTCTCCAAAGCACTGCAAGAATGAGACCTCTCCCCGTGTAAGCGCGATACTCGCTGACAATGGTCATCCGGGGTAGTTCAGAACCGCGATTCATCGCTAAACACGATGCGTCGCCTACCTTCGGAAAGCCCGTGCTTCCGATCATGGCACGATTCCAGATGCGGCCGTTTGTGCTGTAGTGCTAACAGCAGCCTACGCGTGGGACGGCAATTCCCTAGTCTGGCTGCTGCTGTTCTCTGACCACTGGTTTGGAATGACACAGAGTGTTGCTGGTTGTCCTTTACTATCCGTGAAAACCAAACTGACCCTTGGCGCGGTGGGTGATGGGAGTGACTGTAAATGGAAAATACCTTTACAGTCGCTCCCATCACCCACCGCGCCAAGGGTCAACCTGGTTTGTGTGGGCTGCACTCGTTCTCGGATAGCAGGCGCAGATGTAAAGGAGATACAGCACAATGATCCTCCTTTGCGGTGATCAGAGGTGATCGACCAATACCTTGAAGGCAAGTATACCATCCGTCACATTACCATGCAGTCTAGCATCAGGCCACTGCCTAATCCAAATGCGCCACAAATCTGGATATTGTACTATTCGACGAGTGGGTCACGTGAAGACCTCACAATAATGTCACTTTTAAACTCTGCCAGGCGCTCATAACACTGTCTCATACGATACGCGCCATCTCCGCATCCTTCGCAGTGACCACTCAAAATATGACGCTGCTTACGTCCCTTATATACCTTATCAGCCAGGTGACATTATAAGACACGAACAACACTAAAACACATTGGTGGCAGTTCTATCTGTCACAAAGAATTTCATGTTGACGTTGCCGCTCGGAGTAGCCGCCTTGTCACGGATTGCGCGGCCCCTCCAGCCGGAGTTTCGAGTCCTCCCTCCGGCATGGGTGTGTGTGTGTGTTGTTCTTACCATAAGTTAGTTTTAGTTCTACGTAAGTCTCAGCAGTTTGGTCCCTTAGGAATTCACAAACATTTGAACATCTTGACATCCTACTACCTTTTCTGGTTCCTTTTGTTCTTTTAGGCAGTTTGTCATTAAATGAAGTAGTCGTTCATTGTAGGACAACTTTGCCGCTTGACACTTTTTTCTGTTAATACACTACTGGCCATTAAAATTGCTACACAACGAAGATGGCGTGCTGCAGACGCGAAATTTAACCGACAGGAAGAAGATGCTGTGATATGCAAATGATTAGCTTGTCAGAGCATTCTCACAAGGTTGGCGCCAGTGGCGACACCTGCAACGTGCTGACACGAGGGAAGTTTCCAACCGATTTCTCATACACAAACAGCAGTTGACCGGCATTGCCTGGTGAAACGTTGTTGTGATGCCTCGTGTAAGGAGGAGAAATGCGTACCGTCACGTTTCCGACTTTAATAAAGGACGGATTGTAGCCTATCGCTAATGCGGTTTATCGTGTCGCGACATTGCTGCTCGGCTTGCTCGAGATCCAATGACTATTAGCAGAATATGGAATCGGTGGGTTCAGGAGGGTAATACGGAACGCCGTGCTGGATCCCAACGGCCTCGTATCACTAGCAGTCGAGATGACAACCATCTTATCCGCACGGCTGTAACGGACCGTGCAGCCACGTCTCGATTCCTGAGTCAACAGATGGGGACGTTTGCAAGACAACAACCATCTGCACGAACATTTCGACGACGTTTACACAGCATGTACTATCAGCTCGGCGACCATGGCTGCGGTTACCCTTGACGCTGCATCACAGACAGGACCGCCTATGATGGTGTGCTCAACGACGTACCTGAGTGCACGAATGGTAAAACGTCATTTTTCGGATGAATCCAGGTTCTGTTTGCAGAATCATGATGGTCGCATCCATGTTTGGCGACAGCGCGGTGAATGCACATTGGAAGCGTGAATTAGTCGTCGCCATACTGGAGTATCACCCGGCGTGATCGTATGGGGTGCCATTGGTTACACGTCTCGGTCACCTCTTGTTCGCATTGACGGCACATTGAACAGTGGACGTTACATCTCAGATGTGTTACGACCCGTGGCTCTACCCTTCATTCGATCCCTGCGAAACCCTACATTTCAGCAGGATAATGCACGACCGCATGTTGCAGGTTTTGTACGGGCCTTTCTGGATACAGAAAACTTTCGACTGCTGTCCTGGCCAGCACATTCTCCAGATCTCTCACCAATTGGAAAACGTCTGGTCAATGGTGGCCGAGCAACTGGCTCGTCACAATACGCCAGTCACTACTCTTGATGAACTGTGGTATCGTGTTGAAGCTGCATGGGCAGCTGTACCTGTACACGCTATCGAAGCTCTTTTTGACTCAATGCCCAGGCGTATCATGGCCGTTATCACGGCCAGAGGTGGTTGTTCTGGGTACTGATTTCTCAGATTCTGTGCACCCAAATTGCGTGAAAATGTAATCACATGTCAGTTCTAGTATAATACATTTGTCCAATGAATACCCGTTTATAATCTGCATTTCTTCTTGGTGTAGCAATTTTAATGGCCGGTAGTGTGGTCTGCGACTCGACACGAATTCCTCTCCTGTGCCAACCTCCTCATCTCAGAGTAGCTCTTGCACCCTACGTTCTCAGTTATTTGCTGGATGTATTCCAATCTCTGCCTTCGTCTACAGTGTTTACCCTCTAACAGCTCTGTCTAATACCATGGAAGTTACTCCCTGGTGTCTTAAAAGATGTCCTATCATCCGGTCCCTTCTTCTTGTCAGTGTTTTCCATACGTCCCTTTCACTGCTGATTCTATGGAGAATCTTCTCATTCCTTATCTCACCAGGCCACCTAATTTCCAAAATTCGTCTGTAGCATGACGTCTCATATGCTTGGATTCTCTTCTATTCCGGTTCTCCCACATTCCATGTTTCACGACCATGCAATGCTGAGCCCCAGAAGTTTGCTCGTAGAAATTTCTTCCTCAAATTAAGACCTATGTTTTATCCTAGCAGGCTTCTCTTGGCCAGGTATGCATTTTTTGCCAATGCTAGTCTGGTTCAAGATCCGAAAGTCTGATGTTAAGTTTTTCGCTGTTCTCGACTCTGCTACATCTCATTGCTTTGAGTCTTGACTCTTGTAAATACTGTATATTATCTGAAAGATAACGTCTATTCAAATTTTTCTTCAGTCTTCAGCTTCCATTATCAACCGCAACGTCAGAACTGTGTCTCTAGCGCCTCTACCTTTCCTAAATCCATATTGGTCATTCTCTAGCAGATCATCGAAGAAGCAATGATGGGAAATAAAAAAAAGGTTCAAGAGTGGGATTAAAATTCAAGGTGAAATTTCAATGATAAGACTCCCCGAAGAAGCTGCTATCCTGAGTGAAACGGAAGAAGAATTACAGGATCTGCTCGATGGAATGTCTGTTGAGTACAGAATATGGACTGAGAGTAAATAGACCTGGAAAGAACGTTGGACAAAGTAAAATGGTGCAAGATGTTCGGAATTCTGCCAAAAATAAGGGTAAGTTATAGGGAGAGACTTGCGAAATATTTTTTACTCTATATCCAGAGATCATATTTATACGTAAAACAGTTTTAGATTTCCACAGGAAATTGATGTAACTAAATAAAATACATGTAGTCTCCATCACGCAAAATATTTAAGAAGTAATGTACTAGTACTTTTTACAATTTTATTTAGTTATAGAGCACGATAAACTCATAGTGGTGTTCTTCGAACGAGCTGTGTGACACATTGAATTGTGCTGCTGATAGATGTCACGGTGCTGAGGAAAAGCAAAGTACATGTGGGGGTGGGCACGATAGATGCATTCTTGTGTTGACCAATTGTACCTTGCAGAATTACGAGATCAGTCAGAGAGTGCCACGAGGACACTCCCCAGACCGTAACGCTCCCTTCTCCGGTCTGGACCATCCCGACGATTGTTGCACGGTGTTTTCTTTCAGAAGTTTAACGTCATATACGGGAACAGCCATCTGCCAAATGGAACATAAAACGTGAATCATTTGAAATGGTCACGTGAGGCCACTCAGTGAACGCCCAGTTGGGGTACTTCCGAGCAGATTTCAGCCTTCGTTGACTAACGGCATAACGGCAGCCAGAATGAGTGCGTGAACCAGTCCCGTAAGCAACAAAGTTCGCAGCATGGGCGTTGAAGAGACCCTGTTGGTAGCCCCTTGGCTCATCTGGGTAGTCAGTTACTTACCAGTTGCATGTCTGTTCACCCGTACATGTCTTCAGCCGTCGTTCACCCCTGTCATCAATGTCTCGTGATGGACCACAGTTGCCTCATCTCCGGTTTTGGATAGCACCATTCTGCCATGTCCGGTATACTTTAACCACTGCCGAACGCGAACAGTTTACAAACTTAGCTGTTTCCGAAACGCTTCCACCCTGGATCCAAAAGTCGATGATCATGCTCTTTTGGACGTCAGATAAATCGCTCCGTTTCTTCATTACAACAGCTGCACTGCTTTCCGCATCCCCTCGACAGGCTTCGTGTACCGTCCACTGCTAGTGCTACCACTTGCCGTCTGTGAGTGGTTATTGGTTGTTGACGTCAAATATGGGCGTAGGTCACATTAATGTGACTGTATCGTGTAAAAGCCTATTGTGGACTATGTTTTATACTCACATATTATATTTTTGGAGATCTGTCGAAATCGGCATTGATCCACCAACAGAACCCTTAAGAAACTCAGCTACTCTCTTCGGCCACGAGATCTAGAACGCCAGTGCCCATGTTGATGTAATATTCTTTGGCTTTAGAAAGGAGTCTTACAGAGTTCCACACTCATTTAGCGAACAAAATACGAGCTCACCGAATATGGGACAGATCTGTGATTAGGTTCAGTACTTCCTTGCAGACAGAACTCAACACTCTATCTTATCATAAAAAAATTTGATGGATGTAAAGGTAATATCAGGAACACCACAAAGAATGTGTGGTAGGATCATTCCTGTTGACAGTATACATAAAAGACCTTCTGAGCAACGATCTGCAGAGGATGGATGACTGGTGCAGGGACTGCCAGTTGACCCAGGACATAGACAAATGTAAGGTATTATGAATGAAATCCACTGTAAAAACTTCCTGGCAGATTAATACTGTGTGCCGGACCGAGACTCGAACTCGGGACCTTTGCCTGGCAAGTGCTCTACCATTTGAACTACCGAAGCACGACTCACGCCATGTCCTCACTGCTTTACTTCTGCCAGTACTCGTCTCCTACCTTCCAAACTTTACAGAAGCTCTCCTGCGAACCTTGCAGAACATGGCTAAGCCATGTTCCGCAATATCCTTTCTTTCAGGAGTGCTAGTTCTACAAGGTTCGCAGGAGAGCTTCTGTAAAGTTTGGGAGGTAGGAGACGAGATACTGGCAGAAGTAAAGCTGTGACGACCGGGCGTGAGTCGTGCTTCGGTAGCTCAGATGGTAGAGCACTTGCCCGCGAAATGCGAAGGTCCCGAGTTCGAGTCTCGGTCGGGCACACAGTTTTAATCTACCATGGAGCTTCATATCAGCGCACACTCCGCTGCAGAGTGAAAATCTCATTCTGGAAAAATCCACTATAGTTCGATTATACTATTGAATGGTTCAAATGGCTCTGAGCACTATGGGACTCAACATCTGAGGTAATCAGTCCCCTAGAACTTAGAACTACTTAAACCTAACTAACCTAAGGACATCACACACATCCATGCCCGAGGCAGGATTCGAACCTGCGACCGTAGAGGTCGCTTGGTTCCAGACTGTAGCGCCTAGCACCGCACAGCCACTCAGGCCGGCTGAGGATGACACGGCGGCCGGTCGGTACTGTTGGGCCTTCATGGACTGTTCAGGCGGAGTTACTTTTGTATATGATCGAAAATTCATTTTAGAGGATCGTTAATGTAGCTTGCAATAAATTGTGTATATTATGTTCTCCCCAGTGTTTTTCAGGAGTTCGTATTACTATAATACTTCGTGCAAACGATGTAATGACAATGTGTTACTTGCACTTTTACCAGCGGATAGAATAGTTCATCATCTTGCATGGGAGCGTCTGGGATATTATTATTTCTTCTTATGGTATTGTGGGTGATAAACTTTCAACCCTGCTGTAGGGCATATGTAATGTGGGGCGCTGACAGCCTATAGGATGAACTGGTACCCTTCGAAAAGGTACTCAGTAAAAATGGAGGCACTAAACGACAAATTAACAGGGTTCTGCAAGCGAGAATGTCAGACCAACCAAAGAAAAAGCAAGAAGAATGAGATGAAAAGTCTACGGCTTTTCTGCATGTGGGAAATGTTTTTACCCAAACTGCTAGAATAATGATAAAGTACATAAAGTACGTGTGATCTTCTTGCCACGGGCCAAGACAGCATCTCTTCTGAGATCTGTGAAAAATGGTCTACTTTCAATAAAAGCGGGCAAAAATAAAATGCCTTGTCGTTGTGGTAAGAGGTACGTAGGACAAACAATACGCATCACGCGAGAGCGGTGCACAGGTCAACAGCGACACACCAGCGTTCTGCAGCGGCTCAACGTTGTACTCGCACTGGCCGTTCAGTGGACTACGGGGACGTGGAGGTACAGGCCACAGCCCCATCCTATCGGTACTCAGTAGTTCAGGAAGCTGCGCAAACACGATTAGCAGACAGCCTACTCAACCGAGAGGAGAGTTCCCAGTTCGACAAATCATGGAAACCCTTTATTTCACGTCTGCGCCGCTGGAGGAATATTGTTCTGAGTCTTCACTGCCAGGCATTCCAACAAATGCAGTCCATTTTAATAATCATGCTCATAATTAGTGAGCTCTGTGGATTTGCTGGCTCTGCTTTATTTCACTCTTACTAGGGTACCGCGCCAATTCGTCACCACCGATTTCTACCGAATTCGGTGCACATTCAGGGCTCGGCTAGGAATGAAAGTGACTGAAGTGGACGTTCCAGGTGGTCACGCGTTTGGAAAAAATATAATTTTTACGCGGGTCGGGCGAGACATGAGCCCTTTGTGTTAGCGTAGTTTTCAGGGGGCAGTTAGAGCAGCGGGAAGAGTACAGAACGGCAATCTGAGGATCCTGGCATCGATTCCCTGTCCAGTAACAACTTTTTATTTTCAATTTCTACGTTACTTACACCGGAAACAAATCGAGATAACGCTCAGTATAGTGTATTTGATGTGATGAAACCCTACGCGCAGGAGAACAAATTTCTTCTATTGAATGACTCGTGGGGAGGGCATCAAACTCACAATTATACGACGGGGATTTGCGAAAAGTAATTCCCCACCCTCCTTCTCCTCCAAATGGACTCCGCTAGAGCCACCCTGCGATGTCCAATTTTATCGTCTGCTAAAACATTTGACCAAAGAGCATCAAAACTGCTCTTATCTCGTCCAGAGAGAAAAAAAATCACGTTCTGAGCAGACTGCTTCAAAATACATTCCGCTGTACGTCACTAGCTATTCTCAAGAATATTTGGCGAAATGATGCGCTACGTGTGGTTTGCCGCCAAATTACGCGATGAGAGACAACCTTTTATGAATGTAAGCCGAGTATTTTTTATAGCAACTGTAAAAGAACAATGCAACGGCTTTACAAGGAGTGCAAGACGCCGAGAAAATTTCTGATTTCCCTGTTTTTACGATGAACATTAATCCAGCATGTGTAAATCATCAACTGCAAAAAATAAGTGTCTAATTTTATACACGAGGTTTTCGTGCACGCCTTACTACCCCCTTCTGGAAATTTAATTGCAATCCCACATTTTCCTTTGCCCTTTGTTCTACGAAAATACCAACAAATACAATACAGTGAGCATTATTTAGGTTGATGAGTTCTTCTCGTACGACACAAAATTAATCATAGGTGATTTTAATGCGAAGATGGTGAAGGAGCAAGCATTCCGGCCTACAACTGGGAAAGAAAGTTTGCATAACATTTCAAATGATAATGGCACAAGAGTGGTTAATTTTGGTGTTTCAAAAGACATGATTCTGAGAGCACATATTTCAGAAGGAAGGACATTCATAAAGCAATTTGGGTCTCTCTGGATGGACACACCCGAAACCAAATTGATCATGTTCTTGTAGATAGGAGTTGGCACACTAATTAAGAAAATGTTAGGACTTTCAGGGCAGCAGACTGCGATTCTGATCATTTTCTTGTAGGTGCCAAAGTTCACCAACGGCTATCTACAGCAACATCAAGGTGTCACAATGCAGAACATGTTAGGTTCGACACTGACAAGCTAAATGATGAAAACTTTAGAAGAAGGTACATGATAGAAATTTCAAATAGGTTTGATGCTCTCAGGACACACGAAGATCAAGACGAGGATGTAAATAAACAGTGGATCTCTGTGAGGAATAATATCAAAGAGGCACCGAAGGTCACAATAGGTACAATTAAGAACAGGGGGAAATCGTGGTTTGGTGAGGAATGCAAGAAATTGGTAGAGGAAAGGAGAAAAGCGCGATTAGATTGGAATAGAATGTGAGACAAAAAACGAGAGGAGTTCTTGAACATGAGAAGGGAAGTTGGTCGTAGGCTACGGGCAAATAAGAGGGATTATTTGAACAATCAAGTTAAAAAAATGGAAACAAACAGTGAAACAAAAAACATTAGGGAACTTTACCTAGACATAAATGGTTATAGGAAGGGGTTCAAGGCTAAGACAACTGCACTTCAAGAGGATGCCGGGGGAATACTGACAGACCCCAGTGCTATATTAAGTTAATGGAACGCGTATTTTGAGCATGTATTAAATGTACACCAGGAAGCAGGAAATGAGCAGGCGTACGAAATACATACAGCAGAGATGCAATCAACAAATTGAGAAACCGTAAAACACCAGGATCAGATTGCATAACTGCAGAATTAGCACAAATGTGGGACAGAAATTGGTGGAAGTAGTTCACAAAGTGATAACTAAAGTATGGAACTCAGAGATGATACCTGAAGAGTGGCAGGAGTTGACTCTGATCCCAATTTTTAAGAAGGGCGACAAAACGGATTGTAGTAATTATAGAGGGATTTCGCTATTACTATTATGTTCCAAAATTTTCTCGAATATTCTGCTAAGCAGGCTTACACCACATGCAGATGAAATTGTGGGGGATTACCAAGCTGGCTTTGGGAGGAACAGATCAACTATAGACCAAATATTCACCCTGCGTCAAATTTTTGGAAAAGAAATGAGAATACAATTAACCATTTCATAATCTTTTCATAGCTTTTACAAAAGCTTATGATTCAGCATTGCAATCAAAATTGTACAGAATTCTTTTGGAACTTGGAATACCAAAGAAGTATGTTAGACTTATAGAAGGGAGTTTGAAAAACACAAAAGGTAGAGTACGCGTGGGGAAATTGGAGTCAGAAGAATTATGTAATAAAGAACGGACTTAAGCAAGGAGATGCCCTGTCTCCGCCACTTTTTAATTTAGTCCTAGAATATATTGTACGAATGGTAGCGGATAGTTCAGAGGGTGTGGAGTTAAATGGAAATATTAAGATATTAGGGTATGCAGATGATCTAAACATCATTAGCGATAGGGATGAATTTGTTACAGCAAATGCGAATGCGTTAATCAAGGCTAGTGAAGATGTAGGTCTAAGGATAAGTGAAGACAAAACTAAATACCTGGTTACTACTAGAATGCCAACAGCAGTAGACCAGGAAATGTTAAGAGTGGGAGACATGCAGTTTGAAAAAGTGAACACATTTAAGTATCTAGGCGTGGCTTCGAGAAATGAGATTGAATCCGAACTGAAGAAGAGATTACGGACGGGAAATGCGTGCTACTTCTCACTGAATAGATTACTTTCATCACGGATACTGTCTAGGAATTTAAAGATTAGAATATACAAAACTATTATTCTACCAGTTATGTTGTATGGGTGTGAGACTTGGTCTCTCACTGTGCAAAATGAAAAGCCGTTTCGGGTATTTGAAAACAAAATTTTGAGGAAAATTTTCGGAGCAAAAAGGGATGACATTATCGGAGAGTGGCGAAAACTGCGTAACTAAGTGGTTTACGAACTCTATTCAAGCCCTGACATAATCAGCATTATTAAATCACGTAGGCTGCGATGGGCGGGTCACGTAGCTCGAATGGTTGAGGGCAGGGCAGCGCGCAGAGTACTGGTAGGGCACTTTTAGGGAAAACGTCCAGTGGGGAGACCGAGGCGTAGATGGGAGGACAATGTGAAGGATGATTTCATGAGCCTAGGTATTGAAGGTGAATGGAAGGAAATAGCCCAAGACAGAGACAGATGGCGAAAATACGTTGCTGCGGTAACGGACTCTCGAGTCCGGTGTGATCAGTGAGTGAGTGTGTGAGTGATTATTTAGGTTTATTTGCAGTGTAAGGAACATAAAAACTAAAAATAAAAATAAGTTCCTACACAGAGAAACGATCCCACGGCCCTCGGCTGACTGTTCAGTACTCTTTCCCGCTGCGCCAACTGCTGCGGAGGAAGTACGATAACATAAACAGCTCGTGTTTCACCCGATCCGCGCCAAAAATGCTACTCTTTTCTAAGCGTTTGGGCATCTGTAGCACCTACATCTGTCACTTCCATTTTTGGCCGAGCCCTGCATGTACCATAAATTTAAGCGAAAACGGTGATGACGAAGAGGCGCGGTCCCTTTCTGAGACTAATGAAGTTTTATCTATGACTTGACACTCTTGTTGTTAGCATAGTCATCTCAGTCGTACTCGTGATCCTACTCCACGTGTTAAGTCAAGTGGTTTATATTCTGCCAGCGACTCACCTTGAAGAAGGCTATCAGTCATGGCTATCAGCTACGGTTATCAGCCTCGATATCAGACGTGAATTAACACTATTCCGAATACGCTCGAAAAATGGTGGAATAAGATGTACGGATCACTTTACAAACTAACAAAAAAGGTAGTAATTACTATTTTATCAGTTTTGCCTATTGATTGTTGTTTTCGAGGCAATATATACATTGCCAGTCTTCGATATAAAAGCTTGATAAAGCTGGAAAATACCCTGAAGAATATTGTAAACAGAATGTTTTGCAAGCTAAACTTACGATATTCTAAAAAACACGTTTTAATAACATACACATTTATTTAGCTTTTGAGCTATTCGAACACAGTCTCAATGACACTAGGTAACATATACATCAAAATACATCCAGGTATAGTGAAAAGATAAAAGTTATAAACATAAAGCTGTGGGACACTAGTTCTACTTTCACATTCCAGTATTAAAATAATAAAAAAAAAGTTTAGCTTTTGGGTCATCGGAACAGCGTGTCAATAACAATAGATACCAGATACCTCAGAGTACATCCAGACATTATTAATAACAATAGTTATAAATATAAATTATGGGTGACACTAATACTACTTTTATATTCCAGCATGAAAATCATAAAGAAAACTATAGTAGCATATACTGGTAGATGTAAAGCTATGGACGTGGGTCGTGAGTCGTGCCTGGATGTCTCAGTGTGAAGCGCATTCGCCGGCAAGACACTTAGGTTCGCCGCGCGGTTTGAGGCGCCATGTCACGGACTGCGCGGCCCCTCCCGCAGGAGGTTCAAGTCCTCCCTCGGGCATGGGTGTGTGTGTTGTTCTTGGCATAAGTTAGTTTAAGTAGTGTGTAAGTCTAGGGACCGATGACCTCAGTAGTTTCGTCTCTTAGGAATACACACACACATTTGAACATTTGAACGCTTAGGTTAACCCAATCTGGCACACAGTTTTAATCTGCCGGGATGTTTCAGTAGTAATAACAATAATAGCAATAATACACTACTGGCCATTAAAATTTCTACACCACGAAGATGACGTGCTAAGACGCGAAATTTAACCGACAGGAAGAAGATGCTGTGATATGCAAATGATTAGCTTTTCAGAGCATTCACACAAGGTTGGCGCCGTTGGCGGCACCTACAACGTGCTGACATGAGGTAAGTTTCCAACCGATTTCTCATACACAAACAGCAGTTGTCCGGCGTTTCCTCGTGAAACGTTGTAGTGATGCCTCGTGTAAGGAGGAGAAATGCGTACCATCACGTTTACGACTTTGATAAAGGTCGGATTGTAGCCTATCGAGATTGCGGTTTATCGTATCGCGACATAGCTGCTCGCGTTGATCGAGATCCAATGACTGTTAGCAGAATATGGAATCAGTGGGTTCAGGAGGGTAATACGGAACGCCTTGCTGGATCCCAACGGCGTCGTATCACTAGCAGTCGAGATGACAGGCATCTTATCCGCATGGCTGTAACGGATCGTGCAGCTACGTCTCGATCCCTGAGTCAACAGATGGGGACATTTGCAAGACAACAACCATCTGCACCAACAGTTCGACGACGTTTGCAGCAGCATGGACTATCAGCTCGGAGACTGTGGCTGCGGTTACCCTTGACGCTGCATCACAGACAGGACCGCCTGCGATGGTGTACTCAATGACGAACCTGGGTCCGTGCGTCTGTGGAAAGATAATGCGCGAAGCATGCAACAACTGCCAGTGTCATACCTTTGCAAAAGGTCCGGCAGAGAACCTGAGAAACTTCTGGCCCCATGTAAAATCGCGAAGCATATCTAAGGCTTTCATTTATTCTCTTGTTGACCAGTTTTTTTTTTGTGGCAGTTAAAGATAGCAAAACGAAAGCCGAAGCTTCAAATTTCGCATTCGAGAAATCGATCACGCAGCTGAATCGCACAAACGCAGCGTCATTTGAGCACTGGACAGATGCCTGCGTGGACGACACAGTAGTACGTATCTGTGGCGTGTTGGGGAACAGCTGAAAGATTTGAAAGTAAATAAGTCACCAGGTCCGGATGGAATCACAATTCGGATTTACAGCGAGTACTCTAAGGCACTGGCCCCCTACCTAGCTTGCATTTATTGCGATCTCTCGCCAAGAGACTGGAAAAAAGCGCAGGTGACTACTGCACATAAGAAGGTAAAAGAACGGATCCGCAAAGTTAGAGACCAATATCCCTAACTGCCGTTTGCTGCAGAATTGTTGAGTATATTCTCATCTCGAATATAACACATTTTATTGAGGCCGAGAAGATAATGCCCACGAATCAGCATAGTTTTAGAAGCATCGCTTGTCCTTTTCTCACGTAATATACTGCGAACTACGGATGAACGCCAAAAGACAGATTCCGTATTTTTAGATTTCCGGAAAGCATTTGACATGGCGTCCCAGTGCAGGCTATTAACGCAGATACGAGCATATACATTAAATTCATAGATGCGTGAGTGGCTCGAAGGTTTCTTAACTAACAGACAGCGAGTTTTCATCATACCGTTAGCAGTGCCCCAGGGACGTTGATAAGACCGCTATTGTTCTCAGTACACATAAATGATTTGGCGGACGCACTGGGCAGCAATCTGGTGTTGTTTACTGAAGATTGCTGTGGTGTACCGTATGGTGTCGAAACTGAGTGACTGTGGGAGGTTACAAGATAACTTAGGCAAGATTTCTAGTTGGTGTGATGAATGGTAGCTAGCTCTAAATGTGAGAAAATGTAAGTTAATGCGGATGAATAGAAAATCCTAACCCGTAATATTCGGATGCAGCATAAATCCTGCTTGACACAGTCACCTCGTTTAAATATCTGGGTGTACCGTTGCAGAGCAATATGAAATGGAACGAGCTGTGAGGACTTGGTAAGGAAGGCGAATAATAGCCTCTGGTTCATTGGGTGAATTCTAGGACAGTATGGCTCATCTGTAAAGGAGGTCGCAAACAGTATGCTGGTGCAACCTGTTCTTGAATAGCGCTCGAGTATTTGGGATCCACATCAGGTCAGATAGAACGAGGACATTGAAGCAATTCAGAGGCGAGGTGCTATATTTGTTACCAGTATGTTCGAACAACAGGTAAATGTTACGCAGATGCTTGGGGAAATCAAATGGGAATCCCTGGCGGGAAGGAGACGTTCTTTTTGAAGAGCACTATTGAGAAAATTTAGAGAACTGTCATTTGATGCTGACTGCAGAACGATCCTCCTGCCGCCAGCACACACTTCACGTAGGGACCATAATGATCAGATACAAGAAATTAGGGTTCATACGGTAGCATGTAGAGAACTGCTTTTCCCTCGCTCTATATGCGAGTGGCACAGGAAATGAAACGATTTGTAGTGGTACAACGTACACTCCACCACATACTGTACAGTGGTTTGTGGAGTATCTGTGTAGATGTAGATGTTTGTGGTGAGGTGTTTATTCGTTGTTATGCAGTGATATGCAGGTAACAGAATATTATCCTCTGCCCACAGGTGGCCCGCATCGTGGAGAGCCGTGCGGCGGGCTTCCCCGTGGGGCGGTACGTGGTCGGCTACTGGGGGTGGCGCGACCGCACCGTGGCCGATGTGGGGCCGGACGCGCCCTACTTCATGTCTCCGGCCATGCTGGTGCCAGACCTGGGGGAGCTGCCCCTCTCCCTCTCTCTGGGGGTGCTGGGCATGCCCGGAATCACGGCCTACTTTGGACTGCTGGAGGTCTGCAAGCCTAAGGAGGGAGAGGTCGCCGTAGTCAGTGGGGCAGCAGGTGCTGTGGGGTCCATAGTCGGGCAGATAGCGCGCCTCAAGGGGTGCAAAGTAATTGGCTTCCCGGGATCAGACGCTAAGGTAAGACACTATACCATTTTGGTTTCACTACACTGTATTGCAAAGAACGTAACTTCGAGGAAGAGAACATTTACATGAATTCAGACATGGTACCTGATATTCTGTTTAGTTGAATCGAGAATGCCACCAAGCAGACTGGCGAATGCCTAAAACTGGACTGCATCTGTTCTTCCTGCAGTCTCAGATTTCTGCAGAACAAGCAGGTCCTGTCACAAGTAAAACTACTCGAGAGACAAGCCTGAATTTGAGGCAGGTTACTGGAAAATGTCGTGAATTTTGTGCCCTCCCTTAATTTTTTTCCTAGATTATAAAAAAGACCTTTGATTGTGTCATGTGGGACGAGTAGAGGCATGTGCTCAATGATTTTGGGGTTTCGAAGTACCTAGTATCATTATTGAAAGATCTTCGTACCAGTCATACTGCAACCATAAAGGTGGATGGTGAATACTCTAAATGCTTAGACGTGACAAATGGAGTCAGTCAAGGTTCTATACCAGGGCCGGCCGCAGCCTGCCACACTTCGTGCTGGCTGCTTTGCAGGCCAAGGCTTGGTCCGGTCCGCCTTGCATTTGATCATTCCTTTCTGGAAGTACCCGGTGCAGCACGACATTTCATTTACACCACTTGCCACTAAAATTGCTACACCAAGAAGAAATGCAGATGATAAACGGGTATTCATTGGACAAATATACTATATTAGAACTGACATGTATTTACATTTTCAATCAATTTGGGTGCATAGATCCTGAGAAATCAGTACCCAGAACAACCACCTCTGGCCGTAATAACGGTCATGATACGCCTGGGCATTGAGTCAAAAAGAGCTTCGATAGCGTGTACAGGTACAGCTGCCCATGCAGCTTCAACACGATACCACAGTTCATCGAGAGTAGTGACTGGCGTATTGTGACGAGCCAGTTGCTCGTCCACCATTGACCAGACATTTTCAATTGGTGAGAGATCTGGAGAATGTGCTGGTCAGGGCAGCAGTCGAACATTTTCTGTATCCAGAAACATGCGGTCGTGCATTATCCTGCTGAAACGTAGGGTTTCGTACGGATCGAATGAGGGGTAGAGCCATGGGTCGTAACACATCTGAAATGTAACGTCCACTGTTCAAAGTGCCGTCAATGCGAACAAGAGGTGACCGAGACGTGTAACCAGTGGCACCCAATACCATCACGCCGGATGATATGCCAGTATGGCGGTGACGAATACACGCTTCCAATGTGCGTTCACCGCTATGTCGCCAAACGCGGATGCGAGAATCATGATGATGTAAACACAACCTGGATTCATCCGAAAAAATGACGTTTACCCATTCGTGCACCCAGGTTCGTCATTGAGTACACCGTCGCTGGCGGTCCTGTCTGTGATGCAGCGTCAAGGGTAACCGCAGCGACGGTCTCCGAGCTGATTGTCCATGCTGCTGCAAACGTCGTCGAACTGCTGGTGCAGATGGTTGTTGTCTTGCAAATGTCCCCATCTCTTGACTCAGGAATCGAGACGTGGCTGCACGATCCATTACAGCCATGCGGATAAGATGCCTGTCATGTCGACTGCTAGTGATATGAGGCCGTTTGGATCCAGCACTGCGGTCCGTATTTCCCTCCTGAACCCACCGATTCCATATTCTGCTAACAGTCATTGGATCTCGACCAATGCGAGCAGCAACGTCGCGATACGATAAACCGTAATCGCGATAGGCTACAATCCGACCTTTATCAAAGTCGGAAACGTGATGGTACGCATTTCTCCTCCTTACACGGGGCATCACAACAAAGTTTCACCAGGCAACACCGGCCAACTGCTGTTTGTACATGAGAAATCGGTCCTCATGTCATCACGTTGTAGGTGTCGCCACCGGCGCCAACCTTGTGTGAATGCTCTGAAAAGCTAATCATTTGCATATCACAGCATCTTCTTCCTGTCGGTTAAATTTCGCGTCTGTAGCACGTCATCTTGGTGGTGTAGCAATTTTAATGGCCAGTAGTGTAGTATTGCAGTGTGTCATAAGCTGGTCGGCACGACTCTTTACAGCTGGGCAGAATCATGGTGTCAGCGCTGTCTACCGTCCGCTATTTGTTTGTGGTATGACAGACGTTCACAGGTCCAGTGGCTGTTAGCACAAAATAAGCAGTCTAGCAATCCATCGTCACAAGCATTTAAAAAGGAATGGGGATGACAGAAGATAGGGATTATTATTCCCAATATGTCTTATGCACTTGCATAAGTGATGGGTACAGCAAATTGTTCTGTGAAACTAAACTGAAGGGCCAAAGAAACTGGTACACCTGACTAATATCATGTAGGGCGCCCGCAACCACGCAGAAGTGCCGCTAAACGACGTGGCATGGACTCGATTAATGTGTGAGGTAGTGGTGGAGGGAACTGACACTATCAATCCTGCAGGGCTGTCCATAAATCCGTAAGAGTACGAGGGGGTGGAGACCTCTTCTGAACAGCATGTTTCAAGGCATCCCAGAAATGCTCATTAATGTTCACGTGTGGGGAGTTTGGTGGCCAGCGGAAATGTTTAAACTCAGAAGAGTGTTCCTGGAGTCACTCTGTTGGACACGTGGTGTATCGCATTGTCCTGCTGGAATTGCCCAAGTCTGTCAGAATGCACAATGGGAATAAATGGATGCAGGTGATCAGACAGGATGCTTACGTACGTGTCACCTGTCAGTGTTGTGTATAGACGTATCAGTAGTCCCATATCACTCCAGCTGCAACCACCCCCACCATTACAGAACCTCCACCAGCTTGAAGAGTCCCCTGCTGAAATGCAGCGTCCATGGATTCATGAGGTTGTCTGCATACCCGTACACGTCCATCCGCTCGATACAGTTTGAAACGAGATTCGTCCGACCAGGTAACATGTTTCCAGTCATCGATAGTCCAATGCCGGTATTGACAGGCCCAGGCGAGGCGTAAAGCTCTGTGTCACGCAGTTATCAAAGGTACACGAGTGGGCCTTCGGCTCCGAAAGCCCATATTGATGATGTTCCTTTGAATGATTCGCACGCTAACACTTGTTGATGGCCTAGCACTGAAACCTGCAGCAGTTTGGGGAAGGATTGCACTTCTGTCACGTCGAACGATTCTGTACAGTCGTCGTTGGTCCCGTTCTTGCAGGATCTTTTTCCGGCCGCAAATATGTCGGAGATTTGATGTTTTACTGAATTCCTGATATTCACGATAGACTCTTGAAATGATCGTAAGGGAAAATTCCGTCTTCATCGGTGCCTCAGAGAGGCCGTGTCCCATCGCTCGTGCGGCAACTATAACACCAGACTCAAATCTTGATAACCTACCATTGTAGCAGCAGTAACCGATCTAAAAGCTGCACCATACACTTCTGCCGTATGTAGGCATTGGCGACCGCAGCGCCGCATTCTGCCTGTTTACATATCTCCCTATTTGAATACGCATGCCTATATCAGTTTCTTGTATATTACAATACCATGCAGAAACAATTTAAAGATTTAGCGAACAATGAAAGAGCGAAAAATTACAACACTCGACAGACGGAATTCACTGTTCTGCAGATCAAGAAGCTTTTAGTGCTACATGAACAGGCATGCCACACTGGTAGAAATGAATGGTATGAGTAGTAAAATTGCTGAAGTCGCTCACATTATTCCACTCTCAGTTGTAGCAGTTTTCGATGGAACTGATCGAAGGTATGGAGACTTTATATATCACTACAAAGTACGTCGATTAAGTCAATACGCTATTGCTGAATTTATGAAAAAGAGGTGGACGGGGTGGACGGGGGGGGGGGGGGGGGGGTTGGAGAGGAGGCTTGAAAAGTAGATCATCCAGAAAGGACTGGAGACCTAGTATTTTAAGTGGACTTGACTGCACACTGCCCACAATAAGACATTGCAAGGGAGAAACATCTTTTTTCTGATTTTATGGGAATGCATTCAAAAAGAAGATCGGATTATAGAAGGGACACACTCAGACAAACACAGTCCAATTCCCTAAGCTCGCTGCTGTTCAGGAAAACGCGAAGTTTGAAGAATTCATTGTGCCCATGAAAGAATTACAAGGATAGTGTCCTACGACAGTCTGTCTGTCTTACAGGTGTTCTCGAGAACGTTTGCCGTCTCAGTTGAAAGCGCTTCTGTGCATGTGCAATTAACTGTATCTGACTGATCTGAAAGGTAGTTCCCGTTCTAATGAGAAATATTTTTACGTTAAAACTGTCTAGGACGTCTACATTGCTTTCCTCTCGTAGATTTTCCAAGTCTCCATAAAGAGGTTGGAAAAGTGCTACAATATTTTGACCGGCATAATTGTGTGAAACACATTTTTTCTATTATGAAACTAAGTGAATCATGATTTACAGCAACCTGAGTGCGAAAATCTGTGAATCTGTCGGTGTCTGCCCTTACGTCGAGATTTTGTACCGCACAAAAATTATATTATGTTTTCAGCGCGTCAAAAATAATTACAAAGCACAAAAAAATTGTTTCGTTCGTGATCTTTGTTGTTGGGAAACGTGAAATATAAAAGCAAGTCGTATATATTGCGACTGCACTACCATTTAAATGGTCTGTGTTCGCAGTTTCCTCCTCTTCCCCATTCACATACAGACAGCTTGCTGTGGTCACGACGGTAATGTGCAGCGATGCTGAGCGCAGAAAATGTAATATCTACTCTTTGCAGATGATAGTACCCTTATTGTTGGAAGAGGGGAAGAACTTATTGATCTGTCCTCCAGAGTGAAGACTACTTGTTTAAATTTAGGTCTCTAGATAACCACAAAAAAGCCCAAACTAATAGTTATAATACACCAAGATATAGATCAAATGCAACTAGCAGGCTGCTTAGCAGATCTGAATGTACTGAATGACTATATCTGTTTACGGTCTCTGACAAATGACACAGGACAGTGTGATAAAGAATTTAAGTGAGGAACCGGATTTCCTGGTCCCGACGGTTAAACTCACTAAGGTCTGGCAGAACCGGGCAATATCCAAAACAATGAAGATGCGTCTGGTGGAATCATTCTTGTACAGTCGTGAGACGTGGGCCGTGAAAGCTAGTGGCAATACGCGAACTGATACCTTCGATATCCGGTCGCGGAAGACGTTATACGTATCATGGACAGAAAGAAGAACCAATGCTTCCATTATAGAAGAACTTAGAGTCATAAGAAATTTATCTTCCCATCTCATTCAAAAATATTTCTAGGTCTTTGGGCACATTTTGAGAATACAAAAAAAAATGGTTCTAATGGCTCTGAGCACTATGGGACTTAACATCTATGGTCATCAGTTCCCTAGAACTTCTTGAACCTAACTGACCTAAGGACAGCACACAACACCCAGCCATCACGAGGCAGAGAAAATCCCTGACCCCGCCGGGAATCGAACCCGGGAACCCGGACGTGGGAAGCGAGAACGCTACCGCACGACCACGAGATGCGGGCGAAGGTGAGAATAAAAGCAGGCAGTTTAGGGATGATCGTCTAGTAAGGCAAAATCGTAAGCAAAAGACTACGAGAAAGAGCGGCAAAGAGATGGTTGGATCATGTGAGGAAGATTATCACTCTACCTCTCTACATTATTTTAGAGAGCGTTAAAGATCGAGGTGGTGGAGACGTCTGGTCGAAGATTCAGTTACTTAAGAAATAAATGACGAAATGAGGTGACGATAATCAGTAATGAGTGAACCAACAAATGATAATGATGAAAAGGTCCAGATGGGGTTAGCTTAACATACAGTGTCACTACCAATTCTGCTGGGTGTTATTTATCCAGATTTCATTAGAAGAGAGACAAAAAATAATGAAACGAGTATGTGTACTGACTGAGAATATGGTAGATCTACGAACGCATTGTGCTCAATGTAGGGCCCTACATTCACAGTGGATTATACATGTACATGCAGATGTAGAAGCTGCGTGTGTGGTATAGCATCTGATCTGCACTTAATTGAATAGTGTGGCTGAGAGCTGTAATGAATATCTGAGGCACATAGTATTGGACATGTATTGTTATCAATGAAGACATGAAAGAAAGTACAGGGTTATTACAAATGAATGAAGCGATTTCACAGCTCTACAATAACTTTATTATTTGAGATATTTTCACAATGCTTTGCATACACATACAAAAACTCAAAACGTTTTTTTTAGGCATTCACAAATGTTCGATATGTGCCCCTTTAGTGATTCGGCAGACATCAAGCCGATAATCAAGTTCCTCCCACACTGGGCGCAGCATGTCCCCATCAATGAGTTCGAAAGCATCGTTGATGTGAGCTCGCAGTTCTGGCACGTTTCTTGGTAGAGGAGGTTTAAACACTGAATCTTTCACATAACCCCACAGAAAGAAATCGCGTGGGGTTAAGTCGGGAGAGCGTGGAGGCCATGACATGAATTGTTGATCATGATCTCCACCATGACCGATCCATCGGTTTTCCAATCTCCTGTTTAAGAAATGCTTCTGCTTTTGCCTTTTCCGTAAGATTTTCCAAACCGTCGGCTGTGGTACGTTTAGCTCCCTGCTTGCTTTATTCGTCGACTTCCGCGGGCTACGCATGAAACTTGCCCGCACGCGTTCAACCGTTTCCTCACTCACTGCAGGGCGACCCGTTGATTTCCCCTTACAGAGGCATCCAGAAGCTTTAAACTGCGCATACCATCGCCGAATGGAGTTAGCAGTTGGTGGATCTTTGTTGAACTTCGTCCTGAAGTGTCGTTGCACTGTTATGACTGACTGATGTGGGTGCATTTCAAGCACGACATACGCTTTTTCGGCTCCTGTCGCCATTTTGTCTCACTGCGCTCTCGAGCGCTCTGGCGGCAGAAACCTGAAGTGCGGCTTCAGCCGAACAAAACTTTATGAGTTTTTCTACGTATCTGTAGTGTGTCGTGACCATATGTCAATGAATGGAGCTACAGTGAATTTATGAAATTGCTTCAATCATTTGCAATAGCCCTGTAAGGACAAACTTGAAACTCAGCGTCTACATGAGTATGGAGGTTTTTTAACTGATGAATTAGCTATGATGAAGAGTGTTTTGTTTCCTCACTGTATACTGTATTGATAACACATTTTTTAATCATTTTCAAGCGATTAACTATTTATTGGGCGGAAATTTCACATACCCGAAATTCCTTTTTCTCTCGATCTAGTTACAGAGTTATAAATGTCTTTGATCTTGGAGAGTACAGCCAACTACAACTACTCGAATGTCACCGCCCTATCGGCTTTTTAGGAACAACGATCTATGCTGATCCTATGGAACAGAATACATCATAACATATCCGGGAGTTATTGAAAGAAAATAGTCAAAATAGAGAACACTACTACATTAATAATATCACTTTTGTAAGTGCTAGTCAAATGAAAATGATTCTGATGGAAAAAAGCAAAAATGATTCCAATGGAAAAAAGCAAGTATACTTCATAATTAAAAAAGTAATCGGAGTAACTGCCAATACGTGTAGACCACTGTGGGAAAAGATGGTCACTACCTTCAACGAAATAAGGAGCAGTCAAATGGAAATGAGACAGAGGGGAAAAATAAGTCAGCTGTTTATTATTTCAAAATTAATTGACGTAACTGTTAACACATTTATTCCACTGTGAGACAAGACGGTCGTTGCCTTTATGGAGACACGTTTGCGGTTGCCTACAGAATCTTGGTTGTAACCAGACGTGCACCTCTCCGTCCGAAGAAAAGCAACGGTTACGAATGTCTTTCTTCAGTGCTCCAAAAATGTGGAAATCGCGTGGGGAGAGATTGAGACTGTATGGAGGATGTGTGAGGACTTCCCAGAGAAACTTCTGCAGCCCACTGGAAAAAAAAAAGAACTTGGCAACTTGCCAAGGGTCAGGCCCACATATTGCTTCGATTTCGCTGCAGAAGTTTCGCTAGGAGACCCTCACACATCCTGTATAGAGTCTAAATCTCTCCCCATGCGATTTCCACCTTTTCGGAGCCCTGAAGAAAGATATTCTTGACTGTCAATTTGCTTCAGATGGAGAGATACACACCTCAGTATAACCAAGATTCTGTAGGCAATCGCAAACGCTTATCCACGAAAGGAACGACGATTTCGTCTCACTGTGGAGTAAACGTGTTAACAGTTACGTTGATTAATTTTGAAATAATAAACAGTTGATCTACTTTTTCCCATCTGTCTCATTTCTATTTGACTGCTCCTTATTATTCCAGAATGAAAAATAAAGCGCAGTTGGAAATAATAATAATAATATAGTACAAAAATCTACCACAATTTAGAGGTATTATTTATGGAGATAGAAAGGGGAAGGTGTTGACTGTGGACCTATTAGTAAGAACAGTCCAAACATTCGCCTCGAACGATTTTGAACAGTCACATACAAAGCAAGATGAGTTAGTACTATTTCAATAACCATTTACGAAAATTCAGAACTCACGCTTCTAGCTGCGTAACTGGCCTCTCTTCCGCAGGTGCAGTGGCTGAAAGAGAAGTTGGGATTCCATCACGCATTTAACTACAAGACGAATGACGTCACAGAGGCACTGAAGCAGGCGGCACCTGATGGCGTCGACGTGCACTTCGACAACGTGGGCGGCGAGCTGAGCAGCGCAGTCATCAACAGCATGCGAGAGTGGGGCCGCATCTCTGTGTGCGGCTCGATATCTGGATACAACGAATCTAATCTCCCGAAGGCTACCATCATCCAGCCCGCAGCCATATTCAAGCAGCTCCGCATGGAGGGGTTCCTGTATTCACGGTGGCACGACCACTGGGAAGAGGGCATTACCCAGCTGACGCAGTGGGTCCGAGAGGGAAAAATCAAATACTGTGAGACTGTAACAGAAGGGTTTCAAAACACCCCCAAAGCCTTCGCCGGTATGCTGCAGGGTGACAACTTGGGGAAGGCTGTTGTTAAAGTGTGAAGAACTGTAGTGTATCGGAAACAATTTCACAAGCAGGACAAGGACAATTTCTTCCAGTATTTTGAACACAGTACATCAAGAGAAAGGTGCATGGTTGCAACGAAATGTTCTTCAAAACTTATGTTTGTGGTTTCAGTTTTCCAATACCATTCCACATCATTATAAAAATTGAATAAATACATGAAAATAAATATTATAAGTGGATAGTTTGTGTTGTTGCCCCAGATGATAATTATACTAATATTTTGTGAGGATTTGTAAGTGGTGGGTGCTTGAGGTACAGCAATACGCGAACACAACAAGTAAGTTTTTAACAGTTTTATTAACAAAGGCGGATTATAAAACACACACGCTATGCGCACCTATTATCATTCTGTCTGACATCCTAACAGAGGCTAATTACGGTCGCATCGAAAGGCTCCATGGTGAGCTAAGAAAAGAGACATATTTGGGCCTGAGGGCACGCTAGTTAATACTGTACGCTGCAGATGGCGGCCAGTTGCGTACTCTGCTTTGCAGTGCGACTGGACGCTCATCTACTGACCAAGCAAATTGTCAGCATTCCAGACAGGTCGGCTGGTGAGCGCGTGTTTCGTACCGTATGGCTGTGCGCAACACATAGACCCTTACATCACTCTCCCCAGAGAAAAAGAGCAACCACAGGTGGCTCAAAATGACCTCCTGGGCGTTATGAATCTATTTCGCCATTTGCAGCATCAGAAGGCCTTGCAACATGTACCGGGTGATAAAAAAGTTAGTATAAATTTGAAAACGTAATAAACCATGGAATAATGTAGATAGAGAGGTAAACATTGACACACATGCTTGGAATGGTATGGGGTTTTATTAGAATAAAAAAAACACCCCATATTGCTAGACTTATGAAAGATTTCTTGCGCGCGTCGTTCGGTGATGATCGTGTGCTCAGCCGCCACTTTCGTCATGCTTGGCCTCCCAGGTCCCCAGACCTCAGTCCGTGCGATTATTGGCTTTGGGGTTACGTGAAGTCGCAAGTGTATCGTGATCGACCGACATCTCTAGGGATGCTGAAAGACAACATCCGACGCCAATGGCTCACCATAACTCCGGACATGCTTTACAGTGCTGTTCACAACACTATTTCTCGACTACAGCTATTGTTGAGGAATGATGGTGGACATATTGAGCATTTCATGTAAAGAACATCATCTTTGCTTTGTATTACTTTGTTATGCTAATTATTGCTATTCTGATCAGATGAAGCGCCATCTGTCGGACATTTTTTGAACTTGTGTATTTTTTTGGTTCTAATAAAACCCCATGCCATTCCAAGCATGTGTGTCAATTTGTACCTCTCTATCTACATTATTCCGTGATTTATTCAGTTTTCAAATTTATACTGACTTTTTGATCACCTGGTATTTCATTTGCAAACACAGTAACTTTCGGAACAGAGAAGCGTGCCTTCAGGATGACAATTTCATACATGACAAATGTTGTTGACAAAAGACAAATTAATAAGAGCAATAAAAACACAATACTGACAATCCAATATGCATTAACATTGCTGGATGAATCGAAGGACTTAATTCTATTCGCTGCTACAATGAAGTTTAGCTCATTGTTGGAAGAGATTACATTTTCATGGATGTCCTTAATTAAATTATTGTCTTCTAAAAAACTTGATAAGGATTGCTTTCCATATGTTAATGTGTATGAATCATTGTAATAAACAGATCACATTCTCATTAATGGCAAATGTCCAGTGGCATGAAATGTAGTTGGCAATACACTAGGCATATCAAACAGTTCACATGATAAATCACAATGTGTGGCATTCAAGTTTAATCCGCTGTTATTCAGTTTGAGTGTAAAGGGTAGCTCAGGTGTATCATAATTTTTACATGTAAATGTGACATCAAGGGTGGAGTTAAATGAGAAAATTATACCTTCAGAAAATCATTTAAGAAATTGATCATAAAGTTGCATTAAAATTCTAGGGCAGTCATCTCTTGGAGGATGATTCATAAACAATTCTTTCTCACAGCTGTACACTCTACTGTCTAAGAATACTGCCGATTCAGGGCAATTAACTTATGACTACATTTACACATATCCAAATCATTATCATTTAGGGACACAAAATATCTTCAGTCCTTGCTGATCAGTAGATAATCATTCAGTACGTACTTTACACGAGTACCTGCCTGTGTCCATTTCACAGGGTAAGTATAAATCCTACACATTTCAAAATCATGCTTTGATCTAGAAATGGGAATAGAAACAATAACAGTTAATTCATCTTCACTCATTAAAGAGTGTGTGGTGGTTAACTTATAGTAATCGTATAAATTGTAAGAGTTAAAACAGGGTAAATCATAGTATATGTTGCATCTAGCTTTCGCTCAATTGATAGTAGGATCGGTAAAAATTGTTCTGGATGTAGTAGTACACAGCTCAAACAATCATTTGAACTACTTTCTAAGGCTGTTCTTAACTTAAGGGCATCAATTATAGCATTTGGTAAACTATCAGTAATCCTTAACAAAAGTGTGTTTAAATCTAAGTGTGCACTCACAGCATTTAATCCTTGGAATAGTTCTTCGATATTTGCGTTAGTTTCATTACGAATTACGTGGAAATGTGAGATAAATTGCTTTACAATCTGTTCAATGAGAACTGTGTGGTTAGTAATGTTTCTTTGCATATTCTTTAATACGATAATTTCATTAGAGATGTTAGTTGAATCTGTACTGGACTGTTCTTCAAGCGCTAATATTTTGCCTTTAACCTCCAGTAGATCTCGACTAATTAAATTACCAAATACGGACAAAGGATACTCCCTCCAAAATCAAACCAGGCACGTTTATGCCAAATTAAAGTTTTGTGTTGCAAAAGCTTTAAAAACAGTAAATCTCTTGCTCATAATTGGCAAATGTAAACTCTACCTGCATTTTAGCTGTGATCCAGTTATTATACCAAGATGTACCCATTTCCAAAATTGTATCATTACCTTTAACAGAACGAATTAGATCAATTCGCTTCTTTACAGAATTGAACTGTAGCTGGATTTCACTCAGATTGTACTTGAGGACAAGTTTTGCATTAGTTGTTGAAACTGTCATGTCTGATCGTGGTTCAAACAAAACACCTGTACTCTGTGGTACTATTACTACAGCATTAGTAGAAAACGCTATCACAGCAATCATTAGAATAAAAATGAACATGGTTAATTAGCTCTAAATACTAGAATTAACAATAAACATAAAATAAATGAGTTTCTTGTGGTACCCTATGGAATAAAAGATTTAGTTTCACTGTGCACTCGTGCAATAGCTTCAATACTAAATTTTCGCTACACATTCATATACTCACATGGCTGAAATAAGCTTATGCATTGCTCTCTCACACACTACACACGTTTACGCAGATTGTAAGGGTGTCTGGAACAGGACCGCTCGGAACGTGGCGATGCCTCGGCCTCGAAGTCTGGACCACGACTTCACCATTCTCGCTTCCTGGGTTTGAGAAAAGCAGGTCTGCCTCTCGGTCGGTCCTCGTCGTCTTGCGATACTACAGGAAATCTACCCAGAAATGACTTTACACGACTGACATGAACGACAATCGAACGAAAGAGCAGTTGAAGCGTAAGAGTGACTGGCGTAAACACCTCCAAGATTGGATAATGTCCTTTCCAAAACTTCTTAAACTTTTTGATTTGACTCTTCTTTAACACCACGTTGCTCAGATACACAAGATCTCCAACTCGATACAGTGGCACTGCAGCTTGGCTGTCATGTTGTCTTGCTTGCTGAAGAAAGGATTGATGATTTCGCTGTTTCACTTCCTTCCATGCTTCCTTTAGCTTGCGTGCTAGATCCCTTACGTGTTCATTACTGATTCCGGCAGTCGATGGTGCAAAGTCCAAGGGTGAATGCATTCTTCTTCCGTAGACGATCTCATATGGACTTAGGCCAATTGAGCTGTGCGTTTTGGCATTGTAACAACTTATAAAATATGTTAAACAGACATCCCAAGTGTCATGTTTGCGCCGACCGTGGTGGCCACGTGGTTCTAGGCGTTGCAGTTCATGACCTACGACTACTGCCTAACAGTGAAAGGGTAGGGAAGATAGGGTGTGAGCTTGAACTGTGTCACAAATCTCAGTTACCCCAAATCTCAGTTACCACATGCAATGATTTGTTCACGTTCGAAGTCACAGCTTTCCTGACCATCTGCAGCATGAATACTGACCGTTATATGAGTAGAGGGGCATGAAAGGGAAGCAGTGGTTGGGAAGGGAGTGAGACAGGCTTGTAGCCTTTCCTCAATATTAGTCAATCTGTATACTGAGCAAGAAACAAAAGAAAAATTCGGAGTACGAATTAAAATCCATGGAGAAGAAATAAAAACTTTGAGGTTCGCCGATGACATTGTAATTCTGTCAGGGGCAGCAAAGGACCTGGAAGATAAGCTGAACGGAATGGACAGTGTCTTGAAAGGAGGATATAAGATGAAGATCAATAAAAGCAAAACGAGGATAGTGGAATGTAATCGAATTAAATCGGGTGATGCTGAGGGTATTAGATTAGGTAATGGACCGCTTAAAGTAGTAAAGGAGTTTTGCTATTTGGGGAGCAAAATAGCTGATGATGGTCGAAACAGAGAGGATATAAAATGTCGACTGCCAATGGCAAGGAAACCGCTTCTGAAGAAAAGAAATTTGTTAACATTGAGTACAGATTTAAGTGTCAGGAAGTCGTTTCTGAAAGTATTTGTATGGAGTGTAGCCATGTATGGAAGTGAAACATGGACGATAAATAGCTTAGACAAGAAGAGAATAGAAGCTTTCGAAATGTGGTGCTACAGAAGAATGATTAAGATTAGATGGATAGATCACATAACTAATGAGGAGGTATTGAATAGAATTGGGGAGAAGAGGAGTTTGTGGCACAACTTGACTAGAAGAAGGGATCGATTGGTAGGACATGTTCTGAGGCATCAATGGATCACCAATTTAGTACTGGAGGGCAGTGTGGAGGTTAAAAATCGTAGAGGGAGACCAAGAGATGAATACACCAAGCAGATTCAGAAGGATGTAGGCTGCAGTAGGTACTGGGAGATGAAGCAGCTTGCACAGGATAGAGTAGCATCGAGAGCTGCATCAAACCAGTCTCAGGACTGAAGACCACAACAACAACATAGTCTCAGCGCTCTGATCAGGTATTGGTATCATGAGAAAGTATATACGAAATGGTCTAACATTGTCAATATGTATTTGTTGCCATCTTTATTTTAGGCAACCGCCCTACGACATCTAGTCCTACTCGTTCAAATGGTTCACTTGTGTCTGTCAGTTCTTGCAATGGTGCTCTACTTTTCCCTACATTGTTCCGTCTGTTACAGGAATCACATTGTGAAACAAACTCGAAAAGGTCAGCTTTGCGGCTCGACCACCAAAACATTTGAGCTGTTTTAATGTTTGTTGCTTTTTTACCACAATGTCCTGATAATGAAGAATCGTGTTGTTCTCTCATGATTTGTCCTTTCATGCTTTCTGGAATAACTAGGAGGTTTCCTTTACTAGTGATTTTGTACAATAATCCATCTATTTCGACAAAACGATCATTTTTCCATAGTTTGCATTGTGGATCTTCTTCTTGAGCTGCCTTTAACTCTTCTTCTCGACGTATTGTAACACAAACATTGACTTCTCGACTCAGCATCAGCATTCACATGTTGTTTACCAAGTCAGTGAATAACCTTAAATTGGTACTCACTCAGTCCTAATGCCTATCTTGTTAATCTGGAACTTGGATCCTCTAAGCTCAATTCCCATTTATGTGCGGCGTAATCTGTAATAACTGTAAATTCTCTTCCTGTTATGAAACATTTGTTATGTGTTATACCAAAAACCAAAGCACAAAGCTCCTTCTCAGTAGTAGTATAATTACATTCTGCTTTTTTTAATTGTCTGGAAGCAAATGAGATTGGATGTTCATGACCATCAACTTCTTGAGACAAGATTGTACCTATGGCAAAATTGGATTCATCTGTTGAAAGAATAAAAGGTTTACTGAAGTCCGGATAGGCTAACACTGGGGCTGTGGTTAGAACAGTTTTAAGTTTTTCCATTGCCTTTTTGCACTCTGTTGACCAATTAAATGTGGCTTCTTTCTTCAGTAGCTGTGTCAATGGTCGAGCTATATTCGCATAACCGGCTATAAATCGTCTGTAGAAATTTTACAATCCCAAGAATGATTGTAGTTCTTTCAAATTCTGTGGTTCAGGAAAATTCTTTACATCTTCAATTAATTTTGGTTCAGGTCGAACACCTTCACTGGTCATAACATGACCAAAATAGTTAACTTTGCTTTGTGCAAAATGATATTTATCTATTGATAAAGGCAGGTTTGCGCTTCTTATACGCTCAAAAGCAGCTTGTAGTCTCTCAGTATGCTGCTTCGTGTTTTCACCAAAAATTATTACATCATCAAGGTAGACAAGTCCTTGTGTTGGGGGGAGCCCTCGTAAAACTGAATCCATCAGGCGTTGAAATGTAGCTGGAGCATTACGAAGTCCAAACGGCATACGATGATACTTGTATACTACTGTTGCTGTTACAAATGAAGTGCTTTATTGATCATCTGGATGCACTATTAACTGGTGATAACCACTTGTTAAATCACATACCGAAAAATTCGACATTTGCCCAAGTAATCCAAGGTTTCCACTAAATTTGGTGAGTGGTAAATGTCGGGTGTGTTCACAGCTTTCGAAGATCGGTACTCAACACAAAAACGGAACTGTGGTTCTCCAGAAATTGATTTCTTCTTTACGGCAGGTGAACACCACGATGGGTCTGAAGGATCTCTTGGTTTTATAATGCCGGCTTCTAATTGTTCTTTAACCATGTCTTCTACCAACTCTCTTTGACTGAGTGGTATTCGGTAAGGTTTCTGTGTGATTGGGGCTGCATTCCCTGTATGAATACGATGCTGAACTAAATGAGTGATAGGTAAATTTGCACGTTCTCGGAATAAATCTGCATACTCCAGCTAAACAGGCGCTAAAATCTTATGTTCATCAGCGGTCAAATGTTCTATCTTCTTCCAAATCTTGCGCTTCAGTTCATTATTGACTTCGTCTCCTCGTTGCAATTTTGCGATACTGTTACAAAAATCCGTGTTTATACCTGCAGCACTTGTTACCTCATCTGGAATCTGTATTACGTCACTGTTACTTACGCTCGACACTTCAGGAACTTTCATTCCTCGTGGCAAAACAACATCCTCATTGCTCATATTCGTTATTGTAACCGGGACTTCTGCGACATTCTGTCTCACCATTGTAGCGACACCTACATCCAGATGATCAATAAAGCACTTCATTTGTAACAGCAACAGGAGTATACAAGTATCATCATATGCCGTTTGGACTTCGTAATGCTCCAGCTATATTTCAACGCCTGATGGATTCAGTTTTACGAGGGCTCCCCCCAACACAAGCACTTGTCTACCTTGATGATGTAATAATTTTTAATTATATCCAGTAACTCACTTTTCTCGGATCGCTTAGTTAATAACAAACTTCCTTCCTTGCAAACTTAATTTCAATTAGATTGTCTTTCCTGCTCCCTTGGGAATTTGCTGAGGCTGATCAATTTGAACATCGACTCGGATGCAACATTTGGGCGGTCCATTCCCACGACGTCAGTAATGCTGCTCCTTTGAGTACGATCTGAAGAACGATTACCTATGTTGTAGTTGCTACGGCCTAGTCTGATCTTTCTTTCTGCGAAAAATATCTCTGCCTCGTTAGCGGACAAGAAATCAAATCCAAGTACACCGCCGTAACGCGTTTCGTTATTTGAAACTACTTGCACCCCTGCTGTGTATTTATCTTTATTTTCACCTTCGTCTTGGCCTTGGCCAAGAATTAATTCTACGTCAACTTCTCCAGAGTTACGTAGCTTTCCTTCCGTTTAATCCTCGCACTTTTAATAGCGGCGGTTTCAGTTTATCCCGTTTATCTATGCCACACCACATTAATGAGAATGAGATTTTCACTCTGCAGCGGAGTGTGCGCTGATATGAAACTTCCTGGCAGTTTAAAACTGTGTGCCGGGCCGAGACTCGAACTCGGAACCTTTGCCTTTCGCGTGCAAGTGCTCTACCAACTGAGCTACCCAAGCACGACTCCCGGCCCGTCCTCACAGCTTTACTTCTGCCAGTACCTCGCCTCCTACCTTCCAAACTTTACAGAAGCTCTCCTGCGAACATTGCAGAACTAGCACTCCTGAAAGAACGGATATTGCGGAGACATGGCTTAGCCACAGCCTGCGGGATGTTTCCAGAATGAGATTTTCACTCTGCAGCGGAGTGTGCGCTGATATGCAACTTCCTGGCAGTTTAAAACTGTGAGCCGGATTCAAATGGCTCTGAGCACTATGCGACTCAACTTCTGAGGTCATCAGTCGCTTAGAACTTAGAACTAATTAAACCTAACTAACCTAAGGACATCACACACATCCATGCCCGAGGCAGGATTCGAACCTGCGACCGTAGCGGTCGCTCGGTTCCAGACTGTAGCGCCTAGAACCGCACGGCCACTACGGCCGGCTCACTGTATGCCGGGCCGAGACTCGAACTCGGGACCTTTGCCTTTCGCGGGCAAGTGGTAGAGCACTTGCCCGTGAAAGGCAAAGGTCCCGAGTTCGAGTCTCGGCCCGTCACACAGTTTTAAACTTCCAGAAAGTTTCACATTAATGAGGTCTGTGCTCCTGTGACAATAAGTAGTTTGATGTTTCTCCCACGATACACAGCATCTATCACGAAGTCATTTTCGGTCTGATTTGGACTGGAACTAACAGGAATCACTGTCTCTGGCAAGGGGCGGAGGGAGTGGTGGCCCGTACGTCCCCGTACTCGCTTAAAGATCTGGCAGAATGTCTGATGTTCGCATTACCATTCTTCTTGTTGCAACAATCTCTCAAAACATGACCCTGCACCCACAGTGATAGATTCGATTCTCTTTACAATCCTTACGCTGGTGACCCAGCTTATTGAATCTGTAGCATTGTACTGTTGTGTTGAAAACTCTGCGTTCTTGTTTTTGCATCTCATTCGGTCGTCTTAGTGCTTCAAGGAAACCAACAGCTGATGCTACTGCTTCCTGAAACGTTTTACATCGCGCCAGTCTACCAGCTTTGCTTACTTCCTCTCCGTGCAACCCATGAACGGATGTGTCCAAGGCTCTCTGGTCGGCTTCCAACAACTGAATGCATTTTCATTTTCATCTTCTAATAACTCCGTACGTTTGAGCGTTGATGTTTCGAATTCCGTCGGCAAACTGCTCGATAGATTCGTTTCGTCGCATTCGCAAACTGTGAAGCTGCTCTCTGTAAAATCGGATCGTGTTTTTACGTTTAAATCTCTGAACAACAATCGTTCTAAGCTCATTGTAATCTTCTGTTTTCATGCAAGTAGGCTCCGCGCTAATGAAATCTTGTGCTGCTCCCTGAATTCTTAATTTGTCAAACACTAGCTTATCGGAATCTCTCCATGATCCTAGCAGGGCGGCACCTTCAAGTTTACGGAAAAACACTTTCACGTCATCTTCGGGTTTCCCACTAAACACTGGTACTGATGGCAATAATGAACAATTCTTTATTGTAGTTGTAGTGCATGAACTATCATTTGACAAATATTTCGGAATGTTACGCTCGCTTCTTTCTGCTTTTAACTGCCGAATCTCTTCTTGCAGTTCATTAATAACAGTTTGTAGATCGACATCGTTACTCTGACTGGATTGCGATATTTCGTCTAATTTAACGCCAATGAGTCACTCAATGTAAAATAAAAACCATCACTGCGTTTCATATTCTAGCCAAACTGGAGTAGACGAACCTGAATTCCAGTGTTGGATGTCCCCGCGCAGTCGGAAGATGTTCACGCTGCTGCTGCTCGAAGTTCACGTTGTACTGCACCTCTTCGGGACTGAAGATTTTCCATAATTATCCCCATGCTTACACGACTTCCATAAGGGGGTAGTTTGTGTTACTACCCAGGATGATAATTAGGCAAAATATTTGCCAGTATTAGTTAGAGGTGGGTCCTTGAGGTACACCAATACGAGAAAACGAGGAGTAAGTTTAAACAGTTTTATTAACAAAGGCGGATTATAAAACACGCACGCTACGCGTACCCACCATCACTGTGTCTGACATCCTAATCACGGTCGTGTCGAAAGGCTCCATGGTGAGCTAACAAGGGAATCTCCCCATCGCACCCCACTCAGATTTAGTTATAAGTTGGCACAGTGGATAGGCCTTGAAAAACTGAATCCAGATCAATCGAGAAAACAGGAAGAAGTTGTGTGGAACTATTAAAAAATAAGCAAAATATACAAACTGAGTAGTCAATGCGCAACATAGCCAACATCAAGGACGCTGTGTGCTGTAGAGCGCCGTGGTCCCGTAGTTAGCGTGAGAGGCTGCGGAACGCGAGGTCCTTGGTTCAAGTCGTCCATCGACTGAAAAGTTTAATTTTTTTTATTTTCAGACAATTATTATCTGTCAGTCCATCCGATGCGAGGTAACTGCGCCGTAGTATGGGGACGCCACACCTAAACAAACATCGAAACAGACGACGTCAGTCGACTACAGCGCACGGAAGAGAGAGTATTCCTGCTAACGAGGCTCCCTGGCTGGCAGTTGACTGTTCGCTACTTTGGACGAGAGCGCATTAAATACGTGAGATGTATTCCGTGGGCAATATGAATCCAGCAAATATAGCTCGCGACTTCAATAACAATCGCACGGTTTTGCGGTGCGGTCGCAAAACACAGGCACTAAACTTATTACAGTGAACAGAGACGTCAGTGAACGAACGGACAGATCATAACTTTGCGAAAATAAAGAAAGTAAAATTTTCACTCGCAGGAAGACTTGAACCAAGGACCTCTAGCTCCACAGCGGCTCACGCTAATCACGGGTCCACGGCGCTCCTACGCTGACAGTGTCTTTCGTGTTGCCTATCTTCCACGTGGACTACTCAGTTTGTATATTTTGCTTACTTTTTTCATAGTTCCACACAACTTCTTCCTGTTTTCTCGATTGATCTGTGTTCAGTTTTTCAAGGCCTATCCACTGTGCCAACTTATAACTAATTCTGAGGGGGGTGCGAAGGGGAGGTTCCCTTGTAAGGAAAGAGACATATTCGCGCCCGAGGCCACGCTAGTTAATACTGCCCGCTGCGGACGGCGGCCAGTCGCGTACTCTGCATTGCAATGCGGCTGGACGCTCCTCTACTGGCGAAGCAAATTGTCAGCATTCCAGACAGGTCGGCTGGCGAGCGCGTGTTACGTATCGTATGGCTGCGCGCAACCCGTAGATCCTTACAATATTATGTATTTAGTATTTTCTACTATGTCCACCATTTCACTCAGCCATCAAAGTATACACTTGAGTTTGTAGTTTTCATAAAAGCAGCCCGTTCTGAAAGCTGTACTTGTAGAACCATACAAGATTAAGACGACGTATAGGAGTGTTTGATTAAAGTGTGACTTGTGTGTGGTTATCTATCAGGACTGACGTGGTACTTGTGTATAGTGTTATACCATAATCTTCCAACGAGAACTGTGTTTCAACAAAGCAGTTGCTTCTACCATAAAGCTATTAACAATTCCGTTCATTCTGCAGATTCAGTAATGTAACTGTGTCGATTTTTCTACCACTTAGAACCTCTTCCTTTTACTTCAAATGCTAAAATAAACACACATATTACAAATTGTTTCATTACAACCAGCATTAAATACAAAAAAATGTCTGTTCTACATAATTAAGGAACAGACAGGGTACTCAAGGGTAGAAGAGAAAATGTAATCATTTGCATTGGCTTAAATAAAAGATAAAATCAAGCTATTAGAATCATAAAACAGTTGGTCCTATGTGTCTTAGCCAATGTGTGTGAAAGATAATGTTGGAAACTCACATGTTGGTCACGATTTCAGTAATCCTACTTGCGACCAAAATAGTATATGAAAATAAAAACTCAGTAATTTTTTCCTGTGTTCACATAAGGTCGCACACATTTTTGCGGCTACTTAAAAAGATGTTGTAAATTCCTTGAAAGCAGTCAGCAATTAATTATTACACCACTGTTACCATGTCTTTAACAACAGAACACATACGCAGGACAATGATGATGTCATTCAAATAGAATTACGATGGGTACACGTGCATAAAACGACGCAAAACGCTAGTTTTATGAAATTGTTGTGAGAATTTTAGTACAGGAAGCAATTAACTGTTGATGGTGCACTATAAATGATAACTTCAATTAACGTTTCGAATCCACACGAACCACAATAATTGACATAAATCGAAGATTAGTACACTATTATTGCAGATAAAATTCAATTGCTGAAATCCTTTCATGCATATTTTATGTCTTTGAAAAGTCTTTGTACTCATTACAATAATTTTTAAACTTAATTAAGTTACTGATAGTGATAAAAACAACATTTAACTGTATGTTTCGTGTCAACGTAAGCCACAGCCCTCCACTGACTCATTTGTCCTAATAGTGCTATTCCGACATACCCTGTCGGACAGAACCTCTGGTAATGGTGTTCGAAAATCGTTCGTGGAAACGTTAGTGTCAATGAAATTTTGGACCAGGCATGGAGGTGTGCTTAGATAATGTAATGGGTAAACCACCCGCTAACGATAAGTAGGAATTTGCGTTCCAGTCTGTGGCTTTAGCTACACCTGGGATCGATAAAAATGATTTTCAGTGAAATTCGCCAACAGCCATTCAATGTGACATGGCATAAATCCGCTTTGTGGATTTTATCAACGTAATGTGATAATGAATTTAATGGCTGAAGTCGGTTTCAGGTCTCTGGTCCCGAAGATCACTTGTGCTATCACGTTTCTGTAACCATATGCAATGTAAATATTGATAAATCAAAACATGTCTTTACAGCTCAGTATTTATTTCATAAACAACTGCCGCCAACATCCATTTAGTTGGTATCCACAGAACTAGGAAGTATTACAGGTTTGCATGATGTACCACAACTTGGTTTCTCTCAATAATTCATTTAACGAGAGGGAAGTGAGGTCATAAAAACTAAATATAAAAATATATTTAACAATAGAATTAAGTTGCTTGAAGGCCAGCTCTATTTTCGTTTATACTAGTATTAATGTAAAAGAGTTTTTCTGTTGTATATTAAAATTGTGTGAATCTAAAGGCTTAGCCTAAACGATTCATTGGGTTTCAAAGCACTGTTTATTTGCAACTATACAACACACAGAGACGGGTGATACATGGAAAGATAGATACATCCACCATGTTTTTGGTACATTCTACAAATATTCAATATGTGCATCCTTGGTCACCTGACAAATATCCCAATGTTCCACACATACTTTCACTAGCATGTCTCCGCCAACGTCGGTCGCAGCATCAAAACTTTATTCTTAACATAATCTAAGAGGAAGAAATCACATCGCGTGAAATCCGGCTGAACTGTAGCGGGGGGAGGGGGAGGGAGGGGGCATAGCAACGGAGGAACATCACACAGACCAGCGCGCTCTGTCAAGCGATGTGGAAGATCTCTGTTGACAAACGCATGGACAGTTGTGCTCCACTGAGGTGAAGCTCCGGCCTGTTGACGGATGGAAGTCGAGAAGTCAGCAGTCAGTAGTGGCAACAACCACAACAGCAGCATATCCAGGTGCACGGAACTTGTCGCCATCTGCTCTATGAAGGAAAAGGGGCCATACACCTTTGTCTTCAATGTGGCACAGATGACATTCACTTCTGGTGAATCCCTTCCCAACTGCACATGGACATGTAACAACACAGTACACCACATTCTAACATTGTGACAACTCACGTTTCCTGACAGATGGAAAGTCGCCTTGACGCTGAACATCGATGTCCTCGCAGTCGCCATCATCTTCCATAGCTTGCTACATTTGGGTACAAAACTACATTTGGCAGGCATAATCATCTAGGGTCAGCTGTTGTAACAGTTGCAAATGGAAGGGTTTGAAAGGCAAACCACCGCAAAACATTCTAAACGGTTTTCGGCGGAATGCCCAGTTCACAGCTTGCATAAGTGGTTGATTTTTGTGGGCTGCACACAAAGCCCTGTTCACACATTCCATCATTTCCTCTGGAACTCACAGTCGCTATATGCTTTTTCCTTTACACAGACAACCAGTATCACGAAACTGGCGAAACCAACGCAAAATGCACTGGTGACCAGGTGTAGCTTTTCTACTCGTATATTTGCGTATGAATACACGCTTTTAAACTTGGTGAGTGTGTCTATCTTTTCATGTATCGTCTATCTTTGTATGCCATGTACTTGTCAGTAAACAGTGCTTTGAAACCTAATGAATCATTTAGGCTGACTCCGTATTTAATGTGGTAGTGACCATACCAGAGACGACTATAATTTTTACACAGATGTCTGCCATGTTAGCAAAATAAAATCGGCGAAATTTTTGCGAATCTTAAAACGACTGGGAATTTGTGTATAAAATGTCTCATCTTAAAGGCATATTTACGCTGATTCAAAAAATTGTGATAGATTTTGCGAGGCTGTAATATTTCCGAAGATAATTAAGTATTAAGTATATATTTTAGTAATATTGACTCAACTGATGTGTTTCGAATATAGTTGTATTTGTACAGCTGCCCATGCAGCTTCAACGCGATACCACAGTTCATCGAGAGTAGTGACGGGCGTATTGTGACGAGCCAATTGCTCGGCCACCATTGACCAGACGTTTCAAATTGGTGAGAGATCTGGAGAATGTGCTCGCCAGGGCAGCAGTCGAACATTTTCTGTATCCAGAAAGGCCCGTACAGGACCTGCAACATGCGGTGGTGCACTATCCTGCTGAAATGTAGGGTTTCGCAGGGATCGAATGAAGGGTAGAGTCACGGGTCGTAACACATCTGAAATGTAACGTTTACTGTTCAAAGTGCTGTCATTGCGAACAAGAGGTGACCGAGACGTGTAACCAATGGCACCCCATACCATTACGCCAGGTGGTACGCCAGTATGGCGATGACGAATACACGCTTCCAATGTGTGTTACCGCGTTGTCACCAACACGGATGCGACCATCATGATGCTGTAAACACAACATGGATTCATCCGAAAAAACGGCGTTTCGCCATTCGTGCACCCAGGTTCGTCTTTGAGTACACCATTGCAGGTGCTCCTGTCTGTGATGCAGCGTCAAGGGTAACCGCAGCCATGGTCTCCGAGATGATAGTCCATACTGCCGCGAACATCGTCGAACTGTTGGTGCAGATGGTTGTTGTCTTGCAAACTTCCCCATCTGTTGACTCAGCCATGCGGATAAGATGCCTGTCATCTCGACTGCTAGTGACACGAGGCCGTTGAGATCCAGCAAGGCGTTCCGTATTACCCTCCTGAACCCACCGATTCCATATTCTGCTAACAGTCATTGGATCTCGATCAACGCGAGCAGCTATGTCGCGATACGATAAATCGCAATCGCGATAGGCTACAATCCCATCTTTATCGAAGTCAGAAACGTGATGGTACGCATTTCTCCTCCTTACACGAGGCATCAAAACAACGTTTCACCGGGCAACGCCGGTTGAGCTGCTGTTTGTGTATGAGAAATCGGTTGGAAACTTTCCTCATGGCAGCACGTTGTAGGTGCCGCCACCGGCGCCAACTTTGTGAGAATGCTGAAAAGCTAAACATTTGCATATCACAGCATCTTCTTCCTGTCGGTTAAATTTCGCGTCTGTAGCACGTCATCTTCGTGGTGTAGCAATTTTAATGGCCAGTAATGTAACTCCCCTCAGAGAATATTGTTTCTATGTGTTACAACAAACTTAATATTCATTTTATATTTGGGTATATTTCCGGCACCGCCTTCGACGGACACTTCAACGGGGAAAAGAGGTGTAAGAGTATAGTGGCATCAGAAGTAACATCCACTAAACAGTGAAAAGTTGTTCATCGAGTATAAATTTAGATCTAAATGAACATAAACGATGACTAGTTCTTTTCATTCCAATAACTGAGTAAAACATCTCTAAAGTCTTTAAAAACAATCTATTGGGCGAACTGTTCCTGATAAATCAAACTTGCAAAAATTCTTACACTTAATTAGAGAACTTTCCACAGGTACACACTTACCTGTACATGAACCAGACTCCAAAAGACTGCCACACTATATTCCGATAAATTTCTTTCAGCCCTTCGGCATGTTTGGCTTCTAGATCTTCATGCTCAGCAATACATCGCACCTGCACCTGAAATAATCCGTCTTCTAGGGATGATTCAACTTCCGCGCACTGCTCCTCTAGCTTATATTGTCTGCTACTATAGTCGTCGCTAGCCTTTTGGTACAATGAATCACCATCACTTGAATCCAAACATACAGTCTTCTTACACTTTCTCTACCTTTTGTTCTAGCTTACAACCTCAAGAAATAACACTTCTATTATATTCCTTAGTGAGTGAGAATTTGTTTTAATTAAGATCATTTTTAAGATCAGTAAACATGTGGTACACACTTCGAAACAATTGGTTCATACTTCAGAATAACTGCTCTGAGTCTTATTGTAATGCTAGTAAACATTCGGTGCAAAGTTTCCAAGACTGACTGCAACATAATGTTATTACGTACTCGCACTGCCTACTCTAAGTACCTAGACATCTGACACTGTTTGTGCATCAGTTTACAATTACAGCTTAGCACTAAACTCAAATACAGACCCACACTTCCCTTCAAAATTATCGGTTATTATACAGATTCCGCCAGAAAAATGAATACACCCTTTGTCAGGTTCTATCGAGAGATCGATATTGTTGTTCGATTTGAGTCATGAGTGTGTTTAGTACGGTCTTTGGCTCAACAGATGTTAGTACTTTCATCTCGGTATTCTGAAAACACAATGGTTCGGGCACGCTTGACATTCGAGTAACGAAAATGTATTGTGAAGTGGTTTTTCAAGTTTGATAATCCCGTTGAAGTGCAACGTCAATGGAGACGGGAGTTTGAAACAGAACTACCAACCTGCTTAACAATTAAACGTGTCACTGTCAAGTTTTAATTGCATAGGACGATTTGCGATATCCACAAACGAAGATCAGGAAGACAGCATACAGCTACAAGTCCTGCTTCGGCGGCTCTCGTGTTGGAAACGTTTGTTAATTTTTCACAAAAGTCTGCTACGCAATGTGCACATGAAGTGGGGGTTAGCAGTACTAGTTCAGAATGAGATTTTCACTCTGCAGCGGAGTGTGCGCTCACATGAAACATCCTGGCAGATTAAAACTGTGTGCCAGGCCGAGACTCGAACTCGGGACCTTTGCCTTTCACGGGCAAGTGCTCTACCAACTGAGCTACCCAAGCACGACTCACGTGCCGTTCTCACAGCTTCACTTCTGCCAGTACTTCGTCTCCCACCTTCCAAACTTTACAGAAGCTCTCCTGCGAACATTGCAGAACTAGCACTCCTGAAAGAAAGGATATTGCGGAGACATGGCTTAGCCAGAGCCTGGCAGAAGTGAAGCTGTGAGGATGGGGCGTGAGTCGTGCCTGGGTAGCTCAGTTGGTAGAGCACTTGCCTGAGAAAGGCAAAGGTCCCGAGTTCGAGTCTTGGTGCGGCACACAGTTTTAATCTGCCAGGAAGTTTCATAGCAGTACCAATGTACGAAGAATTCTGAAATCTGCAAAGTGGAAAGTTTACATTCCACGATTACTGCACGGGATTAATGATGACGATCCTGATCGCCGAATGTAATATTGCGAAGGGCATCAGCAAATGGTGATTAATGAGGAACAATTTGTGACGAAGAAGAGTGGAGTGACAAGGCACAATTTAAACTTAATGGAACCGTGAAATGGCATAACAGTTTGTACTGGGCGACGGAAAATCCCCATGTTTATGTGGATAAAACAGTCTCTCTACCAGGGGTTCACGTGCGGTGTGGACTATCATCTAGAGGCTTAGCAGGACCCTTTTTCTTTTATGCTACTGTCACTGGAAAAGGGTACCTGGAAATGTTATGCACCTCAATTTTGCCGGGTATACGTGCGCTTTATGGAGCTGATGAAGTGGTCTTCTACCAACAGGTCGGTGCGCCACCACACTACCACCTAGCTGTACGAGCTTTCCTAGATGACAATTTTCCGGGGCATTGGATTGGACGAAGAGGGCTCATTGAGTTCCCTTCACGGTCGCCAGATCTAACACCTATGGACTTGTGGGAAACCGTGAAAGATAGCGTCTATTGACACAAGCAACGCATGCAGGAGGAACTTCGCCGGGGGATTACAGCGACATGTGCAGCGGTTTCCACTGACGTAGTTGCCGCGAACGCTCATCGTTCTGTTATTGCGTATAGCCGCCAGCGGTGAACATTTTGAACATTTAAAGTAACCATGTGCTAAACTAAAGGCTATACAACATGTGCGATCAACTATTATATGTAAAATAAACACATAAGTAATACTTTTCCTTTATTACAGTGGGTATACATTTTTCTCGCGGTCTCGATATTTTGGGATTTTCCGCAAAGCTCGATAGCAACTCGTTTTTCGAATCATCGTTATATCATAATTCGGCAAATTTTTTTTTTTTTATGAGAGTAAACCATTTGATCAACAATTACATAAAAAGTCTTAGTTTTTACCTTAGACCTTATTCCGGGCGCGATTTTACATCATCCTTACCCGTATCTTCCACGCCATACTCTGACAGCTTACATACGACTGCAGTGCTATGTACTCTGGGCAGAGAGTTTCGCTTTTGTTCTGAAGCTGCTAGACTTCTGGGATGCCGCTACTCTTCTCTAAAAATCTTGCGTACAAGTACATTAATACCGTTCTTCCAAAAATCAGGTCACTACTCTGAAACTCCAAACAAACAAAAGCGATTATTACTTTATTTTGCAGGGCGCATGTACTAAAATTATGACATTGCAGGATTTGTCTTTGTTCTTGATAGCAGAAGTATTTGTTCATTAACACGCGGACATATAAGAATTTCAAATTCTTAGCAGAAATATTGGCAACTGTCATCGGTTGATGGCTAAACGTTCGTCCGCTTATGATACTTCCATTTTACCGTTAAAAAATACTTTCTCAAATGCGACTGTGTTTCACGTACAGAATACGGTTTCAGACTCTTGCTACAATTCATAATAAAGAAACTAACATTCCAGTCATTGTGCATTTTCACTTTTCTCCCCCACTCGAGATACAGCGTGAATTCTATTGTAGTTGCTTCCAACGTTACGAATTTCCAGAACATAAGAAAAAAACACGAACCTCATTCTACCAAAATCACGAAGTTAACAATATATAATTATCACAGATAATTCTGTACAAGGAGTAAACAGCTAATTTATGCAACGGAGAGCTCATCTGAATAAAATTACTTCTATGGTACGTAGACTACAATAAATTGTTGTTCCTTCTCCATTGTTAATGAAATCTAAAAAGGCGCTTAGATTAAATATTTATGAATAATTAAAATTTTCCCATACCAAGCGTTATGGTCTTCGAACTTTGACTCGAAGAGATGTAATCAGCTTGAAATTATCCTTCCCATTTGTCGTTGGATCTGATCAAATTTCGGGGAATTTTAGATTCGTGAGCAAAATCATTTCAACCTGGATTACAGTACATTGTGATTTTAGTGTGACCGAACGAACTTGCACAATGATTTATCAAAATAGGTGTAATCTCATGCATCTGTACGACCACTCCAATTTAAGTAGATCGCAGTTTTTCCACATATCATGAAATTAATGACCACAGTTCCGTCATCTATTTCTGAGTTTACAGCTACGTCTACATAACTACTCTGCAGTTCACAGTTAGGTGTCTAGCAGAGGATTCATCGAATCACCTTCAAACTATCTCTCTGCCGTTCCACTCTCGAACAGTGTCCGGGAAAAACGAATACTTAAAACTTTCCAAGCGAGCTCTGAATTCTCTTACTTCATTACAATGATCATTTCTCCCTATGTAGGCGAGCACCAACTTAGCTGGGGACTGAAATTTCATGAGAAGATCATGCCGCAACGAAAAACGCCTTTGTTTTAATGATTTCCAGGTCAACTCGCCTGTTATATCTGTGAGACTGTCTCTCCTATTTCGCGATATCGCAAAACGAGCTACCATTCTTTGAACACTTTCAGCGTACACCGTCAATTTAATCTGCTGCGGATTCCACACCGCGTAGCAGAAGGGGATTGACAAGTGTGATGTAGGTAGTCTCTTTAGCAGACCTGTTGCATCGTCTAAATGTTGTGCCAATAAAGCGCAGTCATTGGTTCACTTGACCCACAACATTATCTATGTCATCGTTCTGGTTTAAGTTAGTAGTAAGTGTAATCCCTTAGATCTCATAACTAATGAGGAGGTTGTTGTTGTTGTGGTCTTCAGTCCTGAGACTGGTTTGATGCAGCTCTCCATGCTGCTCTAATCTGTGCAAGCTTCTTCATCTCCCAGTACCTACTGCAGCCTACATCCTTCTGAATCTGCTTAGTGTATTCATCTCTTGGTCTTCCTCTACGATTTTTACCCTCCACTCTGCCCTCCAATACTAAATTGGTGATCCCTCGATGTCTCAGAACATGTCCTACCAAACGATCCCTTCTTCTAGTCAAATTGTGCCACAAACTCCTCTTCTCCCCAATTCTATTCAATACCTCCTCATTAGTTATGTGATCTACCCATCTAATCTTCAGCATTCTTCTGTAGCACCATATTTCGAAAGCTTCTATTCTCTTCTTGTCCACGTTTCACTTCCATACATGGCTACACTCCATACAAATACTTTCAGAAATGACTTCCTGACACTTAAATCTATACTCGACGTTAATAAATTTTTCTTCTTCAGAAACGCTTTCCTTGCCATTGCCAGTCTACATTTTATATCCTCTCTATTCCGACCATCATCAGTTATTTTGCTCCCCAAATAGCAAAATTCCTCTAATATATTAAGTGTCTCATTTCCTAATCTAATTCCCTCGGCATCACCCGACTTAATTCGAGGTATTGAATAGAATTGGGGAGAAGAGGAGTTTGTGGCACAACTTAACTCGAAGAAGGGATCGGTTGATAGGACATGTTCTGAGGCATCAAGAGATCACAAATCTAGCATTGGACGGCAGCGTGGAGGGTAAAAACCGTAGAGGGAGACCAAGAGATGAATACACTAAGCAGATTCAGAAGGATGTAGACTGCAGCACGTACTGGGAAACGAAGCAGCTTGCACAGGATATAGTAGCATGGAGAGCTGCATCAAACCAGTCTCAGGACTGAAGAACACAACAACAACAATATTTGATTCTCGATGGATTTTACAAAGCACGAATGTATTCTCATTTCTGAAAGAGTTTTGATTATTATCTACGACTTTGATTGCGCCAAAAGAGGAAAATCCCAGCCTGTTTTCTTTGAGTGGCGTCATCTGTTGTGTCAGCACATATGCGGCACACAGCCGGGGAACGAATTAGCGCGGCTAACAGATGGCACAGGTGTTTCGTCATCGTTCTCTCCACCTGCACGACTTGCAGTAATGGACGCAGTGTACAACTAGAGTACCGTCTGCAAAACCTACTTTTCGATTGCGCAAGAACATGTAACATAGTTTGCAATAAGCTAGTATCTTGTCAGTTCGACATAATATAGAGGTGCAGAGGAATTTTAACACCCTCGAAACAAATATCACATATACCGAGTTCATTTGTTTGAGTTGTTTCTAAAATAATGTTACTTTGCACTTGTAACATTAAACCTGTGGAAGTGTTTCGATGCACTACTACGTCTGAAATTGCTGTGCTGTTCGGCTGATGTTTCGTAATGTCCGCTAAAGCTTCCTAACCGTTTATCGCAAATTCGTGGTTGGATCCTTTGTAAACGGCCGACCTCCTTTCCTACTCTCCACCAATATGCGCACCAAAGTGCTCTGTCACCTAACGACCTCGCCGCCTGCCGGACGTTAAAATATAATCACGTTTCTTCTTTAAGTCATGTTCCGATTGCAGATGTTCATGGGGAAATGAGAACGGGTACTCGCTTAGCGAGATCTTGACTACCCGACACCAACACGCTACATGTATTAACATCTGGACCTAGTGTCAAAGGCACAAGGAGAGTTCTGCCGCCTCCTACCCATAATAGGGCAAGAGAAACCAAACTACATCTACATGATTACTCTGCAGTTCACTGTTAAGTTCCTGTCAGAGGGTTCACCGAACCACATTTAAGATATGTTTCTACCGTTCCACTCTTCAACGGCGTGCGGGAAAAACGAACATTTAAATCTTTCCGTATGAACTCTGATTTTTCTTATTTTCTTATGATTATCATTTCTGCCTATTTAGATGGGTACCAACAAAACATTTTCAAACTCTGAGGAGAGAGTTGTAAACTGAAATTTCGTGGGAGGATCCTGCCACAACGAAAAACGCCTTTGTTTTAACGACTGCTATCTCGATTCGCGTATCATACCCGTGGCACTCTCTCCCCTGTTTCGCGACAGTGCGAAACGAGCTGCCATTCTTTGAACTTTTTCGATGTGCTCCGTCCCTGCTACCCGATGCGGATCCCACGCTGCTCGGCAATACTCCAGAAGACAAGCGTAGTGTTAAGCAGTCTCTTTGGTAGACCTGCTGCATTTCGTAAGTGTTCTGCCAATAATTTGCAGTCTTTGGTTTGCTTTCCCCACAACGTTATCTACGTGATCGTTTCAATTTAAGTTATTTGTAACTGTACTCGCTAAGTATTTAGTTCAATTTACAGCCTTTAGATTTGCGTTACTTATCGCGTAACCGGAATTTAACAGATTTCACTCACGTGGATGATTTCACGTTTTCATTATTTAGAGTCAGTAGCCAGTTTCCGCGCTAGCATACACCTTCTTTAAATCATTTTGCAATTAATTTTGACCATTTGATGGGTTGACAAGACTGCAAATCACAGCATCATCTGCAAACAATCTAAGAGGGCTGCTCGGACTGTCTCCTAAATAGTGTATGTACGTAGATCAGGAACAGCAGACGGCCTATAACACTTCTTTGGAAAACGACAGGTATCACTTCTGTTTTACTGGATGATTTTTCGTCATATACCACGAATTGTAACCTTTCTGACTGCAAATCACAAATCCTGTCGCGTAACTGAGACGATACTCCATAGGCATGCGGTCTGACTAGAAGTCTTTTGTGAGAAACGGTGTTAAAAGCCCTCTGGAAATCTAAAAATACGTAGTCAATTTGACATCCCATGTCGATAGCACTCATTACATCGTTAGAATAAAGAGCAAGTTGTGTTTTACGTGAACGATGTTTACTGAATCCGTTCTGACTAGCCGGCCGCGGTGGTCGAGCGGTTCTAGGCGCTTCAGTCCGGAACCGCGCGACTGCTACGGTCGCAGGTTCGAAGCCTGCCTCGGGCATGGATTTGTGTGCTGTCCTTAGGTTAGTTCGGCTGAAGTAGTTCTAAGTTCTAGGGGACAGATGACCTCAGATGTTAAGTCCCATAGTGCTCGGAGCCATTTGAACCATTCGTTCTATTTGTCAATAAACCTCTTTCTTCGAGGTAAGTAATAATGTTCGAACACAGCGTATGTTCCAAAATCCTACTGCAAATCAACGTTGGTGATATGGATCTGCAATTCAATGGATTACTTCCTTTTTTGGGTATTGGTGGGACTTGTGCAACTTACCAGTCTGTGGATACGGAACTTCCTACGAGCGAGCGGTCGTTTGTGATTGCTAAGTATGGAGCTCTTGTGTCAGCGTACTCTGAAAGAAACCTGATTCGTGTACAATTTGGTTAGCATGCTTTGCGTTCATTAAGTGACATGAGCAACTTCGCTACACCGACATCTACTAAGTTACTCATGTTGGCAGTTGTACGATGTTTGACATTACAGCGGATTATTACAACCGTGGATACTCGCGGTCAACAACACCCGCTGACGACCGTTATCCAGAAATTATGATTCGTAGCAGCAGACTGCAGTACAACTGCGCACTGCCTGTTTTAGGAAACGGGATGGGCTGTGCAATGTGTCCATGGTTGATACTATAGCAATGTGTAGTAGCCTAATAACCTGTTATCAGTGTTATTCTACGTGCAACTAATGTTCATAGTGCGTTTTAGCGGCAGAACGCATGTCTTGTACCTTAATTTATATACAGGTTTAGAGTGCTGTATTATGGTAATTCGCCTCCATCTCTTCTGTGGCATCCGCCGAGAGGTCGAATATAGACTTGTCTTCTGTGGACTCGTGTCTATTTATAGTTTATGAATTGGGTATTACCAGGATAATACGCCAAATACGTGTGCTAAACCCACAGTAGCAAACGTATTACAACCCTGGGCAAGCCACTGTGGGGGCTGTCGTATGAATTCCATATTATCATACATACACTGGTTAAATGCTCAGCATTCAGGAAAAGTAAGCACATTGCAGAAAATACCGTTCTTGTGCAACACAACTAGTTCTTTATTCTCATGAAGAAATGGGTGCTATCGACAGGGGATCTCAAATTGATAGCATATTTTTAGATAGGTTTTTGACACCGTGCCTCAGAAGAGAATTCTAATCCAATTGCGTACCTATGGAGTACCGTCTCAGTTGTGCGAGTGGCTTCGTGATTTTCTGTGAGAAAGGTCACGTTTCGCAGTAATCGACGGAAAGTGATACAGCAATATCTGACATTCCCCAAGCTAGTGTTATAGGTCCTTTGTTGTTCCTAATCTACATAAACGATTTAAGAGACAATGTGAGCAGCGCTCTTACATTGTGTGCACATGAAGTACTCATTTACCGCCCAGTAAAGTCATCAGAAGATCAAAACCAATTGCAAAGTGCTTTAGAGAAGGAATTTGTATGGTGTGAAAAGTGGTAATTGACCCTAAATAATGAAAAGTGTGAGGTCACCCTCATGAGTACCTGCTAAAAGGAATTCGTTACTTTTCGGTTGCACGATAAATGACACAAATCTGAATGTCGTGAATTCAAGTAAATACTTAGGGGGTACAATTACGAACAACTTAAACTGGAACGATCACATAGACAATGTTGTGGGGAAGGCGAACCAAAGACTGTGATTTACTGATACATCATTTAGAAGGTGCAATAGAAGCCTACATCTCACTTGTCCGTTCTGTGCTAGAGTACTGCTGTGCGGTGTGGACATCGAAAAAATTCGAAGGGCAGCTCGTTTTTTACTGTCGCGAAATAGGGGAGAGTGTGTTATGGGTAAGATACACGAACCAGTGGTGGCAATCATTAAAACGAAGGCATTATTTGTTCCGGCGAGATTTTTTTCACGAAATTTAAATTACCAACTTTCTCCTCCGAATGAAAAAACATCTTGTTGACGCCCACCTACATAAGGAGATTATCGCAATGAAACAAGAGGAATCAGAGCTCTCAGGGCAAGATTTTCGTTTTCTTTTTGCCCACGCGCTGTTCGAGAATGGAACGGCAGAGAAATAGTGTGAAAGTGGTTCGATGTGCCCTCTGCCAGGTGCTTAGTTGCCAGTTGCATGGTAGTCACGTGAATATAGACGTGATTACTATGAGAACCATTTCCGATGAAATTAAGCCCACATCGACACACTGGTTTTAATCTGTATATCAACTTACTAGGAGCTGCGAGAAAGCCTCGTTTCTTCTCGTTCGCCTACGGTAGCCGTTAAAAACTGGTTTTAGAATTTAAAAACCCGTCAAATACTGAATCCGTTATAATAATAAATGAAAAGCACCAGTTTGCTTTTGTTCTACAATATTACTTTTATTGCTAACCGGTTCTCGGCTTACAAGGCCATCTTCAGACATTTACTCGTAAGCCGAAAACCGGTTAGCAATAAAAGTAATATTGTAGAACAAAAGCAGACTGGTGCTTTTCATTTATTATTATAATGTTGTTATACCAAGAACCGACGGAAAATTCTGTTAATATGACTAAATCCGATCTATAATCGTGTTCTTAGTGGCAAAGAATCTCAAAGCTAAAGATACCAATTGCGAAATTTGTACTGTATACTTACGGAATCTCGTCGTCAAAGTCTTCCTTAACAAGGCACAGCCTACTGCCTTTACCCAACTGTTTTTCTATTCAGCTTGTAGTTCAGGATCTAGGTGAATTCTACGACTTGTCATTCTCATGAGGTGTTGTCTCCAATTTTCATGATACTTTTGAATCTTTTTAGTGCCGAAAATATATAATTCTGTTCAGATGTCTTCATTTATACATAACTATGTCTCTTCACGTGCAGCCCTTCGTCCTCCCGAGGCGGAATTCTATTGTATTTTTTCTTAATTTTTTGGTAACGCCGTTTTCGCTTCCGTAGGATAAGACAGGAGCCGCCATCACTTCATAAATTTCTTGGTGATCTCTTATAGTAGTTTATGGCTCATTACTCTGCTAATTGTACCACTGGGAATTTGAAATCTGTTACTTTCAATATTGAAGTCAAAATCAAAACGTAAATTGCAGCCCAAGTACGAGAGTCGAGAGACTTGTTCTGAAACTGAATTATCTAAAACAGTTTTTGATCTGACTGTATATATCCCTTGGATTGCCAATACCTTCGTTTTATTACCATAAATTTTAAATTGCTTGCATATTTCTTTCAGCTGGTATACTGTTCATTGTGCGTCTTTCTCATTCTTGTGAATGGTAACGATAACATCAGCAAACAGAAGAACATTTGTGATCTTAATTCCCTTGTTTGTATTACATTTTCATTTACAAAGAGTGAAGTCACTGTAAATATCAGAATGAATAGCAGATGTCACGTCCTTTCTTACACCTTCGTTAATACCTATTTCTTCTAATACATACCTACCTATGTTTGTTACAAAGCGTGTATTTTTAAAGACTTTTCACTACCTCTGTTAGGTGATAAAGGTTATCCACATTCAGGGGCAATCTTCCTTTGGCTATCATGACTGACGTGGTCGAAAGTCTGCTCAAGTCCAAAATGGCCATATGTGTTTCTCGATTAACATCACTGTGTTTTTCTAAAATCTTCTTAATTACAAAATGAATGTATGATGTGATATAAATCAATTTAGTTTCCCAGAAATAACAGCTTCTGTAATATTTTTCTTGTGGTCATTAACTATCGTTGAGTATAGCTAGTAGCCAGAGTTCAGAAGAATGACGCCACGATGGTTTCAGTAGATATGTTGTGCATCATTGCTGTCCTTTGTGTAGGAGTGGTAACACGGATGTTCACGGCGCTGACAGAAGTTGAAGGTGGGCTGTGCTATTTGCCATGACGATTTTCTGGAAGTTTTGGCCCTAAATGTGAATGAAGTTACGAATTTGATAAATGTATTCAGTCTCTGTAATATCGATAAAATCATATTCTTTGTAAGACTGTGTTTGACACCGGCGATGTCGGTCAGAGAAGTTAACTTTGCTTTGTCAGAGTACGTCGGATAACAGCAGTAGCAGAATGTGTTGAACAGTCTGGCAAAGTATTTGATTTGAAAAGGATGGAAGCTGGTCTGCTGTGTTGTGGAGGCAGCATTATTCAAAAAGAATTTTGTAATAATATGTTTTAAGGAAAGATAGTGAGTAAATGAAATTATATTGATGAAAGAATGATAAAAGTCAACTTTTAAGGTAATTTAGTTTTTTATATTTGTAACTGTGTAGCTTCTTGTTGCTAGAACATTGCCTATGGTTGAATTTTGTTGTAGAAATTTTGTAATGGAGTATATGGTCCTGTCTTATAGTTGAAGCAAGTGTCAGGGGAGGCAGTAGTACACAGGGGAGTTATTAAGAAATATTTTGCTAACTTGTCTAGATGTGAGGGCCTTACGAGAAGGTGTATTGTTGTTGTAGGTTAATGAAGCACAGTAAACTTGTAGCCTTTCTTCTCATTTAACACTAGTTAAGATTAGTTTCCCATTTTCATTTATGCTACGGTCGCAGGTTCGAATCCTGATTCGGGCGTGGATGTATGTGATGTCCTTAGTTAGGTTTAAGTAGTTCTAAGTCCCATAGTGCTCAGAGCCATTTGAACCATTTTCATTTACTTCCTCAATCGCATTGCACATCGCGAACAGTGTACTGACAAGCGGTTATGAAAAATGGTAATATACTATCTTGCACTGCACATAGCAAGTACGATTAATGAAATTTGATTTTTAACAGTCACACCATTATTCCTAGTAACAACAAGTTGCGGAGCAGATGAGTGTTCAGTGCCCACAGGTAGGCCAATAAATTTAAGTACCACCAAAGTTCATGTTCCAATGTAAGGCACGGTGTTTGGCAGAGTGTATTTGTGAAAATAATATCAGTATCACTTCAGAAGTTTTGCACCAGTAAAAGATCTTGTGAATTTTCATGCAGTTTTATCAGAAAGTCAGATGCCTTAATTTTTATGTTCATTTGCTGTTTAATTACAATAACAGTACCGGTACAGTGATTTTTTGTAAGACTAACGATAAAGATTAGTAATATTCAGGGCCAACATTTTTAAATGCGTAATTTTGTTTTGCACTGAGATGGCGTATGTAAATTTCATTGAAAACGGATTGCCCTCTCACAGACCAATTGTTTGATGTACGGGCTAGTGTGTATCTTGTATCGTGTAGCGAGATCCTCAAATTTCCCTTTAAAAATAAATTTTCACATAGTTACGAACTTCACATTGACGAACACGAGGTTGAAAAAATAAGTTGCTTCCAAAAGTGATCGTCCGTTTTCCGTGACCAACGAAATGATGAGGAAAACTATCCAAACAATTCGTGGTAACCCTCTTTTCAGGATGTATCATTTGTTGGACAACTACTTGCATGTTTCTCGGATTGTAAGTAATTTGGTACTAACAGTTCTGTGCTCGTTGGGTTAACAGTCATGTGATAGAATTATATTCAGGGGGAGTTAAGTAACTCATGAAGAGATATGATAAATCCTTAAATCTGACTGGTGATTATGTAGAGAAGTAATGCAAACATCTATAGTAAATCCCCACTAATTCCTTCCCTTCCCGACAAAAAAATAAATAAATAAAAAATTGAAACGTATGTGAATTCCTAAGGGACCAAACTGCTGAGGTCATGGGTCCCTAGACTTACACATTGCTTAAACTATCTTACACCACACACACCCATGCGGGAGGACCCGAACGTCCGCGGTAGGGGCCGTGCAATCCGTGACATGGCGCATCAAACCGCGCGGCCACTCCGCGCTGCTTCCCTTCCCCTCCTATTCACCTGTAGGCCGGAAAGGTTCCGGATGGTAAAACCATGAAAACATTGGTATGGGTTTAAATGTTGATGTGTCACTTAATAATCGTTCTTCTGTTTACACTCTTGAAATAGCTAACTAAATCGTATGAGCATGAAGATTTATTACGTAACTGTCTACAGATGTGCATTCTGAGCGGAGGTTTAATTCACACTCAATCTTTTTCCAAACATGTTTAAACATCCGATGACTCATGACTTCATCTACTTCGAGGCTCCCCTTAAATCCAAGCGCCGTGCCCCGCTCAAGAAGTGCCTCAAACAAACAACAATGCAACACAAAACAAATGTTTGACCATATAAAAATGTCCTTTGCATTAAAATGACTCTTTCATGTATTTTTTAAACATCGTTAACATTATTATAATATTCGCTGTAGAAACTTTTTTTTATCATTTATATACGGCGACGAGGGTTCTAACTAATAAAAAAATTAATTCTTTTTAATTTTACTATTCACGCTTAAATATTGTACGTGGTGGGAGATTATGATTACTTTTATATAGCTATAACAATGAAATCCTACACGAAGCTGAAATGCGATCGTACTGCACCTTTTGTTCATAAATTGTTATCAAGAATACTTTCTTTCGTATGAAATGCTAATGACATAAAACACTGTAATACTCCATAATTTACTACGTAAAAAGTCTTAAACTTAAGAAAAGAGGCGCTACTGCCTACAGAAACTTCATACGCCTAATGATTACGCGACTAATCCAGAATTAAATTTCGCAAAAAATTCTGTATCTTCACAGGCTGACAATGAATAACATACGTATCTGTGTTGCGTACAGGGACACAACAATTTAGAAACCTGCTCAGTTTGCTTTTTTGAAGCTTACATAATGAGTTACACTAAATTCTATCTCTTTGATCGCTTAAAAGGGTATTAAATTGCGGTAGTGTATACATCAAGTTTGTTAAATGTTTGAATTTGCATTGCAAACTTCAATGCATTTAATCCAATCGCACATTTTTGTGATATCATTACATATCTTCTGAACTCTGGCTACTAGCTATATTCAACGATAGTTAATGACCACAAGACAAATATTACAGACTAAAAATACACGCTTTGTAACAAACATAGGTAGGGATTTATTAGAAGAAATAGTTATTAACGAAGGCGAAAGAAAAGGACGTGCCAATCTGCTATTCAGTCTGTTATTTACAGTGACTTCACTCTTTGTAAATGAAAATGTAATATAAACAAAGGAATTAAGATTGCAGATGTTCTTCTGTTTGCTGATGATATCATTATCATTCAGAAGAATGAGAAAGACGCATAATGTTACATTTCAACTTAACTACTACGTCCACGGTTTGTTAGGTTCATTATTACAGCTACAGATAACTATTTTAGAAAACATTTATGTGATCCCGACTTTCTACAATTCGGACTAGGACTGGCCCCAATTATACAAATTTCGCTGTAGTTTTAAGACTTTTCTACTATTTAGTAGATACAATTTCAATATTTCATTTATATCTGTAGCCACTTTCTGGGTTACTCTCGTATTATGTAAACACCAAGCATGGTCTGGAGCACGCCAGAAATCACTGAGGTACGAATTACCAAGCAAAACTTGGTTTAATCTGAATAGGATTGAAATTCCAGACGTATTTCCCCAAACAAATGGGAAAAGTTCGCACCCGCTGGACATGGCTTCGGCTGTGGACAGATCAGAAGACACGTTGTGAACACGTGGCTCACGCTTCGCCTTGAGCTTTCAGTATATCATTATAATGCGGGTTCGAGTCAGCACGGATGACAGAAAAATTAGAACTGTCCAAATCACGGAAGTTTTTACCGGAATCTACTGTTTGCTGTATTAACAAAGCATTTGAAGGCACGCCGTATTACTTACATCCTTATTCACCGGAAAGTGGCAACATGCTTGCAGAATTACACTTGAGACACACCGTAGTTCCTACCACATGCTGCCAGTTCTCTTGCGGGAAATAGTCGTCCAGTTCGTTCTATTTCTGTCTTGCAGTCAGTTTTTCTTGACGACGGTTTTCGTTTTCCGGAGAGTCTGAACACCGGTACGTTGAAACGGATTCTGTCCCGCATACTGCAAAAGCAGATGGTCGTATTTTAGTTCGTCTATCGCCTCGTTTTCGCTCGCTTCCTCTATCAAAAAACACTTGTCACTATTGCGTTGTCACTTGATTGCTCAGATTCCGGTTCATTGGCATCTCTATTTAACCAGCAGCGGATGTTCCGTCATCTTAACAACCAGAAATTTGTATTCTAAACGAATACATTCTTCCTAATCGTAACAAAATACCTTAAGGCTAGTTCTATATTTGTTCAAAAATCGCGGATGATTCTCAAGCCCGATTATCCACAGCCAGATAATCGGGAGCTTGTCTTGCAACACACTTTCTCAGTGTAAAATACGACACCATGCTGACCCTTTGCGTGATTGTTTCTTACACTGATCTTAGACTACATTCAGTTTTTATTTATTTATTTATTTATTGTTTACACACACGTCTATTTGCAGTTAACTGTGTTCAATCACGTACAGTGAGGTGACAAAAGTCATGGGATAGCGAGCTGTACATATATACAGGATGAGTCACCTAACGTTACCGCTGGATATATTTCGTAAACCACATCAAATACTGACGAACCGATTCCACAGACCGAACGTGAGGAGAGGGGCTAGTGTAATTGTTTAATACAAACCATACAAAAATGCACGGAAGTATGATTTTTAACACAAACCTACGTTTTTTTAAATGGAACTCCGTTAGTTTTGTTAGCACATCTGAACATATAAACAAATACGTAATCAGTGCCGTTTGTTGCATTGTAAAATGTTAATTACATCCGGAGATATTGTAACCTAAAGTTGACGCTTGAGTACCACTCCTCCGCTGTTCGATCGTGTGTATCAGAGAGCACTGCAACATACATCGCGTTTCTACAGAATGATCTGCCAACGTTGCTCGAAAATGTCCCACTGGAAACGCGTCGACGTATGTGGTATCAGCATGATGGTGCACCTGCACATTCCGTAATTAACACTAGGCTGACCCTTGACAGGATGTTCGACGGGCGTTTCATAGGACGTGGAGGACGCATAAATTGGCCAGCCCATTCTCCTGATCTTACACCTCTGGACTTCTTTCTGTGGGGTACGTTGAAGGAGAATGTGTACCGTGATGTGCCTACAACCCCAGAGTATATGAAACAACGTATTGTCGCAGCCTGCGGCGACATTACACCAGATGTACCGCGGCGTGTACGACATTCATGACGCCAGAGATTGCTATTGTATGCAGCAAATGATGGCCACCACATTGAACATCTATTGGCCTGACATGTCGGGACACACTCTATTCCACTCCGTAATTGAAAACGGAAACCACGTGTGTATGTGTACCTCACCCATCATGGTAATGTACATGTGCGTCAGTGAAAAAGACCAATAAAAAGGTGTTAGCATGTGGACGTAATGTGCTGTTCTAGTCTCTTCTGTACCTAAGGTCCATCACTGTTCCCTTTGGATCCCTACGTAATTCGGCGCTCTCCGATACACACGATCGAACAGCGGAGGAGTGGTACTCAAGCGTCAACTTTAGGTTACAATATCTCCGGATGTAATTAACATTTTACAATGCAACAAACGGCACTGATTACGTATTTGTTTATATGTTCAGATGTGCTAACAAAACTAACGGGGTTCCATTTAAAAAAACGTAGGTTTGTGTAAAAAAACGTACTTCCGTGCATTTTTGTATGGTTTGTATTAAACAATTACACTAGCCCCTCTCCTCACATTCGGTCTGTGGAATCGGTTCGTCAATATTTGATGTGGTTTACGAAATTATCCAGCGGTAACGTTAGGTGACTCACCCTGTATATGTTCATATCCGTGTGAATCCCATAGGGGGATAGGACGACATATACAGACGGCGGTAGTATCGTGTACACAAGGTATAAAAGGGCAGTGCAATGATGGAGCTGTCATTTATACTCAGATGGTTCATGTGGAAAGGATTCCGGCTTGATTATGACCACGCGATGGGAATTAAAAGGCGTTGAAACCGAAATCGTAGTTAGAGCTAGGCACATGGGGCATCGTTATGGAATTCAGTATTCCTAGATCCACAGTGTCAAGAATGTGGCGATATGACCAAATTTCAGTTATCACCCGTCAGCACAGACAACGCAGTGGCCTTCACGTAACGACCGAGAGCAGCTGCATTCGTGTGGAGCTTTCAGTGCTAACAGATAACCAGCACTACGTGAAATAACCACAGACATCAATGTGGCAAGTACGACAAACATGTCTGTTAGGACAGTGAGGCGAAATTTGGCGTTAATAGGCCATGGCAGCAGACAACCGACGCTTGTGCCTTTGCTAACAGCACGACAATGTTTCCAATGGCTCTGAGCACTGTGGGACTTAACTTCTGAGGTCATCAGTCCCCTAGAACTACTTAAACCTAACTAACCTAAGGACATCACACACATCCATGCCCGAGGCAGGATTCGAACCTGCGACCGTAGCACGACAATGCCTGCAGCACCTCTCCTGGGCTCGTGACCATATCGGCAAGACGGCTGGAGAAGCGTCACCTGGTCGTACGAGTCCGGATTTCAGTTGGTGAGAGCTGCCGGTAGGATTCAAGTGTCGCGCAGAGTGCATGAAGCCCTGAACCCAAGTCGTCAACAAGGTATGTGCAAGTTGGTGGTGGTTCCATAATGGTGTGGGCTGTGTTTACATTGAACTGAAACGGACATTGACTTGGAATGGTTACGTTCGCCTACCTAGAGACCATTTTCAGCCATTCATGAAGTTTGTGTTCCCAAACAACGATGGAATTTTTATGGACGACAATGCGCCATGCCACGGGGCCACAGTTGTTCGCAATTGGTCTGAAGAATATTCTGGACAATTCAATCGAATGATTTGGCGACCCAGATCGGCCGACATGAATCGCATCGAACATTAATGGGATATAAGCAAGAGCTCGGTTCGTGCACAAAATCCTGCACCGGCAACACCTTCAGCATTCTGGACGGCTATAGAGGCGGCATTGCGCAGTATTTCTGCAGGGGACTTCCAACGGCTTATTGAGTCCGTGCCACGATGAGTTGCCGGCCGGCAAAAGGAGGTCCGGCACAGTATTGAAGGTATCCTGTGACTTTTGTCACCTCAGTGCAAATCGCGCTGACTTAAATTATTGACTGTGAATAAAAGTATATTTCTGTTCGTCTCATTGCGTATTTCTTTCATTTACCTTCCGTACTGTACTGTAGCAACACTTTGTGAAGAGTTGCCCCAGAATTTGGCGAGAGTACGAGGTGCATTCAAGTTCTAAGGCCTCCGATTTTTTTTCTCCGGACTGGAAAGAGATAGAAACATGCGCAAATGAGGCCGCGTTCATTGTCAATATGTCCCAGAGATGGCAGCACCGTATGGCAGATGGAATTTTACCGCCAGTGGCGAGAATGAGAACTGTTTTAAATACTTAAAATGGCGGCGTTTTCCTTACTTGAACAGCGTGCAATCATTCGTTTTCTGAATTTGCGTGGTGTGAAACCAATTGAAATTCATCGACAGTTGAAGGAGACATGTGGTGATGGAGTTATGGATGTGTCGAAAGTGCGTTCGTGAGTGCGACAGTTTAATGAAGGCAGAACATCGTGTGACAACAAACTGAAACAACCTCGGGCTTGCACAAGCCGGTCTGATGACATGATCGCGAAAGTGGACAGAATTGTTTTGGGGGATCGCCGAATGACTGTTGATCAGATCGCCTCCAGAGTTGGCATTTCTGTGGGTTCTGTACACACAATCCTGCATGACGACCTGAAAATGCGAAAAGTGTCATCCAGGTGGGTGCCACGAATGCTGACGGACGACCACACGGCTGCCCGTGTGGCATGTTGCCAAGCAATGTTGACGCGCAACGACAGCACTAATGGGACTTTCTTTTCGTCGGTAGTGACAATGGATGAGACGTGGATGCCATTTCTCAATCCAGAAACAAAGCGCCAGTCAGCTCAATGGAAGCACACAGATTCACCGCCACCAAAAAAATTTCGGGTAACCGCCAGTGCTGAAAAAATGATGGTGTCCATGTTCTGGGACAGCGAGGGCATAATCCTTACCCATTGCGTTCCAAAGGGCACTACGGTAATAGGTGCATCCTACGAAAATTTTTTGAAGAACAAATTACTTCCTGCACTGCAACAAAAACGTCCGGGAAGGGCTGCGCGTGTGCTGTTTCACCGAGACAACGCACCCGCACATCGAGCTAACGTTACGCAACAGTTTCTTCGTGATAACAACTTTGAAGTGATGTCTCATGCTCCCTACTCACCTGACCTGGCTCCTAGTGACTTATGGCTTTTTCCAACAATGAAAGACACTCTCCGTGGCCGCACATTCACCAGCCGTGCTGCCATTGCCTCAGCGATTTTCCAGTGGTCAAAACAGACTCCTAAAGAAGCCTTCGCCGCTGCCATGGAATCATGGCGTCAGCGTTGTGAAAAATATGTACGTCTGTAGGGCGATTACGTCGAGAAGTAACGCCAGATTCATCGATTTCCGGTGAATAGTTAATCAGAAAACAAATCGGAGGCCTTAGAACTTGAATGCACCTCGTACATTTTTAGAGAGAACTAGCTATTAATTTACACAACAAACGGATGTTAAATTGCAAGACAGTGGTGGAATTTGCATCTCATCGCCTCTCAGACCCACAGTGATTCAGCACCGTGAGTCTGACGACCTTCCATCTGGGACCCAATACAGATAGCGATGACAACGCGCCACGGCCTCGCGGCGCGGCCGCGTTATATAAGCGGCGTGCAGCGACCGCGCTTGCAGTAGGACACCGGCAGCCATGGTGAAGGCGCGCAAGATCGTGATCGCCCGCGTGTTCCAGGGAGAGCCGCGGCTCCAAGACTTCCGCATCGAGGAGGAGGACCTGCCGGCCCTCCGCGATGGCCAGATACTCGCCGAGGCAGTCTACATCAGCGTCGATCCCTACCAGAGGGCGTACAAGAACATGCACCATGTCGGCAACACCATGATCGGCTCGCAGGTGAAGTTGCTGTCATATGCCTCCGTTGCTAACCAATTCTAATTAACTCGTACTAATTACTGTCCTGACAGAAGAACACCATTGCGAATGACAAAATTATTACAGGTACGCCATATTGAAGAACACAAGTCCACACACACACGCTCACAAATAACATCACTGACTTTCCATTGCCACCCCCTGTTTCTGTTCACCACTGATGCAAAAATAAAATAAAAACAATTTGCTGTGCTGAAGTCAATGAATCAATTTACTTTTGGGTAATGACAGATGATAAAACTTTGCAAAAAATGTCGTACATGAACGAGTTCAATTTTTTGAAAGATAAAAGCCTTTTCAGGCGTTTTGACAGATACTCGTATTTCACTTTTATCTTTTTTTTTTATTACTTGATTTAAGTTTGGAAATTTGTGGTAAGTTCCTATGCGACCAAATTGCTGAGGCCATCGGTCCCTAGGCTTACAAACTACTTAATCTAACTTAAACTAACCTACGCTAAGGACAAACACAAACACCCATGCCCGAGGAAGAACTCGAACCTTCGACGGGGGCAGCGGCGCGAACCGTGGCAGATTTAAGTTGCTTACAGGCGATGATGAATGAGAATAATATTATCACATGCTTATTTCTAATAAGTAACAAAGCTGAAGTAATCAGATCGATACTGAAACTGCTTTGTGAGTTGGTATTAATCTCAAATGATAAACATTATGAATAATTAGTTTGTTGGTGTACGCCTTTTTTTATTTACTTCATCATAAAATGATAGACATAAATCTATCGTTAACTGAATGCGATTTTTGCCGTGGTCCTTTAGTTACGATCAATTTTATCTTCTCTTTCTTCTGTCCTTCAAGGCTGAGTCGTTTGTGCCTCTTCCGGCTTCACCTTTTACTGCCACCTCTTTCTGGGCCTTCGTACGTCCCTTCTTTCTCTGGGCTGGTACAGTGTGGCCACTCATTCTTTGTTGGTGATGTTAGCATACAGTTTTATTTTGTTCAGTCTTTTCATTAGTGTTATAAATATTTAGTTCGTTCCCAACAACTTCATTTCTTATGAGGTCTTCACTGGGAACAACTCTCACTTCCCTAAAAAAATCTCATTTCTGCTGCTTGTGGTTTGCTTTTATCTCGTTTTTAAGGATCCATGACTCTCTTCCCTACAACAGTATACGATCAATTCATATGTCGTTAAGTAAACCATCAGTCTCACTGTATAACAAAGTTGCCATTACTGTTTTACTGTAAAAGTCATCTTGTTGTGCACTGCTACTTATCACACACATTAATTCGACATTTACAGATGTTTATGGTCTATCAGAAATTTCCAAATTCCGTGTGTTTAGAAAAATAGGAATAGCCTGACTTGTATTTACGTTATTCTTAATATCGTTGACAACTGGCAAGTGCGTTATACGATCTTTAGTCAACAGTTACTTTATGTAATACCATTCGCTGTGACTAACTGACACTAGTCCAATCACTCCTTGTCCATCGACATATTTCATAAGCTTTATGTAACAAGAAATATTTTATTTCTCTGAACCGACATCTTGCATTTTCCTAGAAGACGTGTTGTCAACAGAATCATATCACTCTTTTGAATACATAGCAGTTGATAAGAGTATAGCAACCCTTCGGTTCATGGTTTAGTTTCTTCTAACTTACACTACAGCTTTCACCCGCTTGTACAAACGCAGAAGAGTATTAATTGATGTGATATCTACATATAAAAAGCATTGTTAGATCACTAATTCACCTGAAGACGAATAGAACGACAGGTATCAATGGCCTGGGGGGGGGGGGGATATTTTTGGGTTCTGGAGAAATGTAGGATCATACGAGAAAATTTATCTTGGCAGATAGATTCAAAAACGGCAAAACAATATTTATAGCATTTGCATATTTAGAAAAAAACAATGACAATGTTGACTGGAATACACTCATTGGAATTAAAAAGTTATCTAAAATAAAATACGGGGAGGGAAATGTATTTAGATTGCACAGTAACCAGACTGCAGCTGCCAAGAAGAATACGAAAAGGAAATCAGTAACAGCCTCTCCATCATATTATTCAGTCAGTACACTGAACAAGCAATGAAGGAAACTCAGGAGAAATTTGGAAAGGAAATTAAAGTTGAAGCAGAACAAATAAAAAACGCTTCAGTTCTCTGACAGCATTGCAGTTCTACCAAACAGTGCAAAAACTTGGAAGGTTATTTGAACAAATGGGTAGTGTCTTCAAAAGAAGTTGTAAGATGAATATTAACAATAGCAAAGCAAAGGTAACGAAGTGTAGTGGAATTAAATCAGGCGATTATGAGGGAATTAGATTATGAAACAAGATACTAGAAGTAATAGATGACTTTTTCTATTTGGACAGCAAAATAACTTACGATGGCAGAAGTAACGAGAGTATAAAATGCATACTAGCAGTAGCAATGAAATCTTTTCTAAAAATAAGAAATAGGGAGTGGAAACAGTTGTCGGGTGTGAGGTCGAATGTCGTTGTGAATTTCGACAATATTTCATCAAACGCAACCGAATGACACCTTCATGTGCGACTAATACATTGCTGAGTAATGAATGTTATGACTGTCATAACTCAGCAGTGAGTTCGACGCACCTGCAGATGTCAATCAGCTGCGTCAATGAAACATTATGGATATTTCACCACGACAATCGACCTCTCTTCCGACAACCTTACCTAGTAATCCGTCGGGTAAGCCTCAAGCAATGCAAGAAAAACGGTAATATCGAGTACAAATTTAAAAGTCTGAATGTCTGAGACGATAGTATTTGCTGGATTGTAGTAGCCTTATCTGTAATCGATTCGTGTAGAATAAACAGAGTAGACATGAACGGAATAGAAGCTTTTATGTCCGATGTTACGGAGAATGCTTAACATTAGATGAGTAGACTGGATAACTGATGAAGAGAAACTGAATCGTGTTGAGCAGAAAAAAGTGCATGAGCACAACTTAACTGTAAGATTGGATCATGAGGCATCAAGCAATAGTCAGTTTGGTAATTCGGAGAAGTGTGGGGGTACAAATAGTAGAGGGCGGCCAGTGTTCGGCTATGGAGTTTCATACGGACAAAGCTTGCATTACGTATGCAGAGATGATGAGACTTAATCAGAAGGTCTCGCAGATACAGACGCATCAAATCAGTCTTTGGAATGAAGACCACGAAACAGCATATCATTAAATATTACTGTGTTGTCAGACTATATTTTACCATACACTACAGTGTGACGTTAATATTACGAATGTAAATCGATGGAAAGTACTGTGTGATAACTATTGAACTGTATGAAATGAAATCGTCATTACTTCTGAACGGTTTGCGTTAGCACGTTCAAACTGTACGGTTGGCCGCAGGGCACGGTGGGAATTAGTACTCAGATGCATGGTTTGGTTTAGCGAAGAAGCCCACTTTCATTTGGATGGGTTCGTCAATAAGGAACATTGGCGCATTTGGGGAACTGAGAATCCACAATGCGCGATCGAGAAGTCTCTTCACCCTCAACAGGTGACTGTGTGGCGTGCGATGTCCAGCCATGGAATAATCTGTGCGATATTCCTTGATGGCAAGGTGACTACCGAACAGTACGTGAAGGTTTTGGAGATGATTTCGTCCCCATTACCCAAAGTGACCCTGATTTAGACAATATGTGGGTCATGCAAGGCAGAGCTCGATCCCATCGAAGAAGGAGAGTGTTTGACGTCCTCGAGGAGCAGTTTGGGGACCGCATTCTGGCTTTGGGGTGTCTAGGGGCCAATGGCATGAGCCTCGATTGGCCGCCATATTCTCCGGATCTGAATACATGCGATTCCTTTTTGTGGGGATATATTAAAGACAAGGCGTATAGCAATAACCCCAAAACTATTGCTGAGCTGAAAACAGCTATTCCAGAGGCCATCGACAAGATCAATGTTCCGACACTTCAGCAGGTCATGCAGAATTTCGCTATTCGTCTGTGCCACATCAACGCCAATGAAGGCAGTCTTTCGAACGTGTCATAACCTAAGTGATTGAGAACTCTGAAGAAACTTTCAAACGCCAAGATCGCTAGTAAAGCTGATACAATGTCCGGAACATATAAAATGATCAATAAGTCACGGCTAAGACAGTAACAAATTATCAGTATTTGGCTGTGATTTCAGTTACATTCAGACTGCATGCCACCTGTTTTATAGCATCCACACTATCATGAAACTCACAGGTTATTATATAAGTCACAAGTAACAACTAAAAGCAAGGTTATTCTGCTAAAAGAGGCATTATAACTTTCAACGTCATACGCCATCTGTTGACCGACGTTCGTACTTCGTGCTGAGAGTCTTGTGTCTCAGGCTATCGATGTATAAACTGTCTATGGTCGAAGAAGTGGTCCACATATTCTAAACACAAACTCGAACTGTAGTGTATGGCAAATTGTTTTATTCTCAACATCCACCATTAATATATTCACACTTGTTTCAATACTAAAAAATTTAAAGGCTGAGGAAGAATACATTTAATCCATACTTACTATAGACTGTTTCGTTGGGGCAAAATTTTCTCTGTGCACAGTCGTGTCCAGTTCTCAAGTAACTTTTGTTTATCGTGTAGTAAAAGTTATGTAGTAGTCCTGTTCATTATCTGAGAAACGTTTTCTGACTTTAACTTGCAGTTTTAGATTTTTTGATGAAATGTGCGAAAAAAGTAGCAAATTGGGTGAACGTAAACATCAGGCTATGCTGTAGGTCAATCTTTTACCACAACTTTTATTTGCCATTTTCATTCGTTAGCTCCGCCAATTCACAAGCAAACTATCGCTTTCCAACCTAATCCAAACATCGGGCTACGCTAGAGATCAGTCTGTCTCAGTCTGTCATTACAACCAAGATTTTGTGGAGTTCTAATATCACACTCTAGCCTGTCAGCAACAACTGAGGATGAATGGTTCTAAATACGAGTATTAACAATATCATATCACCTAATATTTTGTCTCGTCGGTTATCGAAAACGCTAACGTTAGGTCTAAACAAGTAATCGCCTTTACAAGCGAGAACATATGGCTTCCGTCACGTTGTTACAATCCACCTGGCTAGGTATACCAGTTAGCAACGCACTTGTCAGTGACTGTTAGTCCTCACACGTTACTAATCACAATGTAGGTGAGACGATAGCAGCAGGAATATTTTAATGTTGGTGGATTGTGGAGGGATGTGTTTTGGTCTTCAGTCCTGAGACTGGTTTGATGCAGCTCACCATGCTACTCTATCCTTTGCAAGCTTCTTCATCTCCCAGTACCTACTGCAACCTACACCCTCCTGAATCTGCTTAGTATATTCATCTCTTGGTCTCCCTCTACGATTTTTACCCTCCACGCTACCCTCCAATACTAAATTGGTGATCCCTTGATGCCTCAGAACACGTCCTACCAACCGATCCCTTCTTCTAGTCAAGTTGTGCCACAAACTCCTCTTCTCCCCAATTCTATTCAATACCCCCTCATTAGTTATGTGATCTACCCATCTAATCTTCAGCATTCTTCTGTAGCACCACATTTCGAAATCTTCTATTCTCTTCTTGTCTAAACTATTTATCGTCTACGTTTCACTTCCATTGTGGAGGGATACAGGTTGTGAATTCGCAAAACTGTAACAAAACACTACTAAAAATACCAGTTATTGCAATTAACAGAAATCACTGTTTTCAGGAAGTCACAGTTTACGCTGTCTCTAAAGAGAAGTGTGCTAATCTCTGCCCACAGGTGGCCCGCATCGTGGAGAGCCGTGCGGCGGGCTTCCCCGTGGGGCGGTACGTGGTCGGCTACTGGGGGTGGCGCGACCGCACCGTGGCCGACGTGGGGCCGGATGCGCCCTACTTCATGTCGCCGGTCATGTTGGTGCCAGACCTGGGGGAGCTGCCCCTCTCCCTCTCTCTGGGGGTGCTGGGCATGCCCGGAATCACGGCCTACTTTGGACTGCTGGAGATCTGCAAGCCTAAGGAGGGAGAGGTCGCCGTAGTCAGTGGGGCAGCAGGTGCTGTGGGGTCCATAGTCGGGCAGATAGCGCGCCTCAAGGGGTGCAAAGTAATTGGTTTCGCGGGATCAGACGCTAAGGTAAGACACCGCTTCCATTTGGGATTCCTGCACATATGACGCTGTGGTGTGCGTTCTGTAAGACCTTCAGTAAACACACCATCAGATCATTTGACCTGTCGCTGTAACGAAGTAGGCGAGTGTCAGCAATATGTCTCGTGGTCTTATCATGGCGTGTTTATCTTCTGCCGTTAGGTCAGACGATAGAAATGCCACTTGCACACTTAGAGTAGCATATTGACGGCGACCAACCTAAAACAGAACTTGATTAATTTTCACACACATTTATTAAAATAATAACAAACATAAAAATTACTTAACTTGGTTCTGGATGCTATTTACAATTGACAATCTGAAGTTCCTTTGGTATTGGTACGTTAGTCTTATTCTCACATATATCTCTGATACTTGACAAAAGTGTGTATACATTTATCTTCATGGCTATGTACAGGAATATGGTAATCTTATTAGGCGCAGACTGAAACTTGACTACTGACTGGTACAGGTAAATGTAGACTGGTACAGACTAGTGCAGACTGGTACAGATTGGTGCAGACAAATGCAGACTGACTAATCGGAGGTCTGTACACTCGTTATAATACCACGCGCATTCGTGTATAACTGCGCGAGTGTGATCCGCGAGTAGAAAAAGTTCTACTTTAGCAGCAATCTCATTGGCTGCGTTACATATTAATACACAGATCTGCGGAAGCAGAATTTGCTCCGTCTCTATGGCAGCGCCATCTCGTAGTGCGGAGATGGACGAGCGCTGCGCCTGCGCTGTTGTGCTTAGTGGGGCGCGCTCTAGTGGGAAAGTTGTGTCTGCGCTGACTACGTGGAACTATGTACACAACAGACAAGGTGAGGTCAGTACAACATAATCTCATCAGATCAGTGACACTTGTTCGTAAGTACTGCTGAGTTTTCCTCAAAATCCTTACATTCTTCAGACATAGGAAGGCTGCCCAGAAAGTAATGCATCCCATTTTTATCTCAGCTGAAAACAATGCTACGAATGGGAAACGTTACGTATGTATTATTTGAAGTCTCCTGAGTGAGCGCGCCAAGTATCTGTCACTTCCGACAGATAGCGTAGCTGCACTTCAAAGTGGCGTCTGACGGTGACACACGTTACAAGCAACGTGCCGCCATTGAATTTCTCACTGTAGAGGAGAAACAGTGGGGAATACTCACAAACATTTGTGCAAAGTCTATGCAGCATCTGCTGTCGACAGAAGTACAGTTAGTAGCTGGGCACGGAGGGTGAGGTCATCAGAAGGTGGTTCGGTGGAGCTCGACAACTTGCAGCGGTCGGGGAGACCATCCACGGCTGTCACACCTGACATGTTGCAGCGAGCTGATGTTCTCATTCACGAAGACAAATGGACAAATGGTTCAAATGGCTCTGACCACTATGGGACTCAACATCTGAGGTCATCAGTCCCATAGAACCTAGAACTACTTAAACCTAACTAACCTAAGGACACCACACACATCCATGCCCGAGGCAGGATTCGAACCTGCGACCGTAGCAGTCGTGCGGTTCCAGACTGAAGCGCCTAGAACCGCTCGGCCACACCGGCCGGCTTCACGAGGACAGACGCATTACGACTCGGTAGTTGGCGCTGCATCTGTCAATCAGCAAAGGAAGTGTGGATGCAATTATCCGCATTTTTGGATATTCAAAAGCGTGTGCAAGATGGATCATGCGGTGTCTAACGGTGGATCACAAATCGCACAGAAAAAAAACATTTGTCTTGATTTGCTGCAACGTTTTGAAGCTGAGGGGGAGGCCTTCTTGTCCCAGATTGTGACAGGTGATGAAACCTGGGTTCACCATCTTGAGCCCAAAACAAAACGACCGTCGATGGAATGACGCCATTCTCTTTCCCCGCAGAAGAAAAAATTCGAAGCACCTGCTTCCGCCAGTAAGATCATGATCATCGTGTTCTGGGGCTGTTAAGGACGATTCTCATTGATATGATACCAAGAGGCGGTACCATTAATTCAGGAGCATATGTCAACACATTAACAAAACTGAAGACACGCTTCCGGCGACTTAGGCGCCACAACAATCCAGCAAATGTTTTGCTGCAACACGATAACGCTCGGCCCCACACAAGTATGAGGACTGCTGAACGCATCGCAGAACAGGGTTGGACAGTGATACTCCATCAACCCTACAGCCCTGACCTACCCCCTCGGGCTTAACACTTGTTTGGGCCAATAAAAGATGCCATTCGTGGAAGACACTTTGAGGACAATGAGGAGGTGATTCACACAGGGAACCACTGGCTCCGTCACCAGGACAAGGACTGGTACCGACAGGGCGTTTTGCGCTGGAGGAAGACCATAGAACGGGATGGAGATTACGTGAATAAATAGGGTATGTAGATAAAACACCATTCTTTCGTGCGTGTAATTCTCATTATGTCCAATAAAGAATTATTGAAGAAAAAAAATGCGGTGCATTAATGTCTGGCAACCCTCGTACAAAGTGTAAATAAAGACATGTGCATTACCTGGTCAAAAGTATTCGGACACCTCTATGTAATGGGAAATTGACGACTAAATGTCGCTAGAGGCAGACGTGCCAGTATAAAAGGAAGTGGGGAGAGAAGCAGCGACAGCAGGATTTATCAGTCGCGAGAGCTCTGTTACTTCGAATTTGAAGTCGAAAAGCGATGGAACAGCCACAGTAAACCGAGACCAGGCAGGGCTCACACACTGAGAGACAGGTACCATCGAATATTGCGGAATGTGGTTATAAAAATCGCGTGAAATCAGCGATAGATTTCACTTGTCAGTTCCAAAGTGCTACCAGCAGTACGGCCAGCACATTGGTTGTGCACAGGTAGTTAACAAACATGGGGTACAGTGATCGAGCAGCTGCTTATAGGCCACACGTTTCTGCAGTCAGTACAAAGCGACGCTTGGAGAGCTGTAAACAACAACATCACTGGATAGTGGATGAAACTGATGATTTGGAGTAATGAATCACACTATACCTTGTGACGATTCCGTGGGAAGTTTCCGGTTTGCTGGATGCCTGGAGAACGTTCCTGTGAGCAGTAAAATGCGGAGGAAGTGATTTTATGCTATTGGGGTGTTTGTCATGGTTATGGAGTGGTCCCCTTATTGGGTTTAAGAAAACACTAAATGCAGAAGGATACGAACACATTCTGCAATATTGCATACTGTGTACAGTAGAGGTACAGTTTGGAGACGATGAATGTTGTATCAGCGTGACACTACACTCTGCCACAAAGCAGCGTCCGTGAGCCCATGGTTTGTGTACAATAACGTTCTTAAAATTGACTAGCCTACCCAGAGCCCCTATCTGAGCTTAGTGAATCACCATTAGGACGTCGACTTCGCACCAGATCCCAGTGTCCAACTTCACTATCTTCTTTCGTTACTAGGAGGACTTGTGGCAAAAACTGGGGCCTAAGCCCCAGGGGTATGCACTGGATATACACTACAGTGGTTAGACCTAGGATTTCCTATGGGGCCATAGTGTGGTGAAAGAAGGTAGAACAGCGGGTTTCTGCTAAAGAGCTTGCTAATGTGCAGAGATTGGCCTGTTTTGCCGTAACGGGCGGAATTAGCAGCACACCAACCGCTGGAATGGAAGCCATGCTGGATGTGCCTCCACTTCACCTTTGGGTTAAGATGGAGGCAGTAGCTGGGGCATATAGACTTAAAACTGGCCAAAACTCGGTCTCATTCGGATATCCAGAATCTCACACTAACATAGTGAGTGAGGTAAATATAGGTATGGCCGGGGAAATGCCCGCCGACTATATAATAGCTCCGTACTGCTTCGACAAGCCTTACAACATAATAATTGAAAGTAGGGAGCAGTGGAAGAAAACAATTCGACACCGTACGGGGGACATCGTTTGGTTCACCAATGGGTCGAAATCAGATCAAGGCGTCGGGGCACGGTTGTAAGGGGTTCAACCAAGACTGGAGAGCAGCATCTCTCTAGGGAAACTGGCCTCTGTATTCCAAGCCGAAATTACTGCAGTCATGGCATGTGAGGAGGAGAATATGCGTAGGTGCTACAATGACCGTAGCATCTACATCTATTCAGACAGCCAGGCAGCCCTGAAATCATTGGCAGCTCCTGCAACAAGATCTAAGATTGTTGCAGATTGCCACAGGGCTTTGGTGGAGCTAGGGGGAAGCAATAGAGTGTACCTAGTGTGGGGTCCCTGGCCACTCAGGGATCTGTGGCAATGAACAAGCCGATAGATTGGCTAGGATGGGGGCAACAACTCCATTTATTGGACCAGAACCTGTCCTGAAAATCACCAAGGCTATGATCAAATTAGAACTACTGAAGTGGCTTAGGAAACAGCACGTAGGATATTGGACCAAGGTCCATAAACAAAAACATGGTAAGGTAATGATGCCCAAGCCATGTTTTAAAAGAAGCTCTGTAATCCTGGGATTGAACAGGAAAGAGATCAAACTCATGACTGGACTGATGACTGGCCATGGGAACTTCATAAAACACCTACACACAATGAGTATAATGGAAGAGGACCCTAAATGTAGGATCTGTGATGAGGGTGAAGAAATTGCATCACACCTAATCTTTGAATGCATGGCATTGGAGAGTAAAAGATTCAGAATCTTCGGGACAACTAGACTTGAAGAAATTGTGTCTAACAAAAAACTGGTAGAGGGACTCTTTGCACTATTTAAGGGCACTGGTTGGCTTTAGTAGATATACAGGGAGCGATACCGCACGATAAACCTAGTTTCGGTGCGGGCAGTGGCGGGTTAGACCTAAGCTGTTTTACCTCTCCTGTTAAAATCAATCAATCAATCTTCTTTCGTTTCGGTTCTTAAAGAAGAATGGGATGGCGTTTCTTCACAAACACACACCTCACTAACAATGTCCCTAGGAGGTTTCAAGCTGTCATAAAGGCGGAGGGTGGACAGCTCCAATATTAATGTCCATTAATAGGTATCTGGATGCTTTTGATCAGATGTTTAAGGTCGCACCTCCATTCAACGAGATTATGTTGGCTATTTTCAAAAAATTTTATGATGTGTCACTCGTACAAAAGCATATTGTTTGGTTGGCCGGTATAAAGAGAGCTTGAGAGATGAAGTGTCGCATTTGTATTACTATCGGTGAATATACATATGAAAAATAAGAAAAAGAGAATGAAACTGGGCATGCGTTCACAGCCTCCACTCTTCTCTGGAGACATCTCAAGGATAGATGTTGATGAGCAGTACTCACGTGTCTTCACTCCGTACTGTACTGATGAACCATAAACCGTTTGCACTCAGTCTCTCAAGCACAACAGCTAATTTTAAAGCTCGAAATCTCATTCTTCACGAATATTCTAACCACTTACTATCTGGTCGAGTCTTGGCGCATTATCATTGTTTCAAGGCCACAGTGTAACACTGACCCGCTAAGGACAGTAGAAAAAAATGACTAGTTATGTTTCATTAACGATAATTACGTAAGTAAATTCAGAAAAATTACACTCTGTGGTTGTTTCAAAACCCCGACAGACAGTTCATTGTACGTACTCATCGCAGGCTTGACTTATGTCACAGTACTCGTACTTCTGCTGTGTCTGTGTGTTCTTGCACTGCAAACGTCTACTGTAAACGGGAGATCTTATGTTTATTACTGTCTTTCTTTGAAATTAAAATATCGACAAAAATATACAAAATAGAAATGTAATACAGAACGGGGAAGCATGCAGCGACGCAATATTTTTTCCGCATTAATCATCTGATCTCATCGCCACCTATACGAAATTTTTGGGGGTAATATAAACAAAAGTGGTTAGTTACAAGGATGTACCGGAATCTGTTGTTAGCTATTGAATAGAGCGTCGAGTAACAAATCCAGAAGTTGTCATCTTGAGGTTGAAGCTCTTCTGTCTGTGTTCGTTTACAAACAAATAATACATGTATACAGAGCTCTCTATAATGGAAGTGTGTTCCCCGCCCTCAAAGAACTATCGGACAACACCGACCTATAAGCTCCCCCTCCCCCCACCCCTTTCCCTTACACACACATCTTTTTAAAGAAAATACATAGAAATAAATGAAAATAAAATAAATAATTAGATAAAAAAGTAAGTAAATAAATAAAACACACACCCATTCACACACACAAAAACACACACACACACACACACACACACACAAACACACACACACACACACACACACACACACACACACACACACACATACATACATGCATGCTCGCACACAAATCTTCCAAATACAATTAGTTAATGGTAGGTCGACCATAACATCCCAGGCGTAAAATTTCGAAGTAAATAACTTTTCCACATTAAGATCTATATGGTGGCAAAAGACAAGCCGCGAAAGAAAACAAGTGTAATAAAAAAAAAAAAACATAAAAACCCAGGAAAACCACTGCATATAAACAATACTTTGTGTTTCAAATTTGTAAATACTGTCTTCAAAACCCAAATTTATATGTTTACAAGTACATAGTAAAGAGCAATTTTTGCTGTTTAATAGAAATAAAATAAAGGCCCACTGATGATTCTCAATATTCAGCGAAACATATGTGGTAAACAGAAGGAAAGGTAAAACTGGGTGTTTGTGAAGGTGGACCCCCTCCAAAAACTAATCTATTCAGAAGTTAATAAAGGAAGAATGTAGTTGAAGTAATAAGACACTAAACAACGCAGTTTTACCATTCCAGTAAAAATGAAAAGCAAGACAAAAACTGTTGTATGATAAACATATGCCACCATAATCAGATATCTATTAAAGCTGCAGAGGAGAAGTGCTAATTATGACCTATTTGTAGCAAAAATTGTGTCGTTCATCTGGAATGATTTGGGAAAACGAGTGAAAATCCGAATCAGGAGCCGGCCGAAGTGGCCGTGCGGTTAAAGTCGCTGCAGTCTGGAACCGCAAGACCGCTGCGGGCGCAGGTTCGAATCCTGCCTCGGGCATGGATGTTCGTGATGTCCTTAGGTTAGTTAGGATTAACTAGTTCTAAGTTCTAGGGGACTAATGACCTCAGCAGTTGAGTCCCATAGTGCTCAGAGCCAGCCAGCCGAATCAGGAGTGGATGTCATTATAGTAATTAGCTGTAACTTATTTACACAATGTGAAAACGTCCTCTTGTAGCGATATAACTGGCCTCTCTTCCGCAGGTGAAGTGGCTGAAAGAGGAGTTGGGATTCCATCACGCATTTAACTACAAGACGAATGACGTCACAGAGGCGCTGAAGCAGGCGGCACCTGACGGCGTCGACGTGTACTTCGACAACGTGGGCGGCGAGATGAGCAGCGCAATCATCAACAGCATGCGAGAGTACGGTCGCATCTCCGTGTGCGGCGCGATATCTGGATACAACGAGTCTAATCTCCCGAAGGCTACCATCATCCAGCACGCAGCCATATTCAAGCAGCTCCGCATGGAGGGATTCATGTACATCCGATGGCACGACCGCTGGGGAGAGGGCATCGGACAGCTGATGCAGTGGATCAGGGAGGGGAAAATCAAGTACCACGAGACTGTTACCGATGGCTTCCAGAACACTCCCAAAGCCTTTGTTGGCATGCTGCAAGGAGAGAACCTAGGGAAAGCTGTTGTTAAAGTCTGAAGCGTGAAGCATACTTCCGTACTAGATTTGGGTGCATGAGCGGGGCCAAAGACAATTTGTTACAGTATTTTGTGCAGTGAATTACAAAAGGTAGCTGGATGACTGGGACAGAATATTCTTTCAGAATTTGTTTGTGCTTTCACTTTTGTAAACTAAAAAGAAATAAATTTTATAGAAAACCTTTTGTGTGTTGTGTCCATTATTTAACTCCACAGTCAGATTGTATGTCCCAGCACGTAGTTGTCGCAAAAACAACATAACTTAAGTGCTACACACCAACAACTATAAGAGCATGAAACGATAGAAAATATCATGTAGCTGGTTAATGTTTGTGTTCTTAAGTAATAGAACCCAAATATGAAGCCCTCGACAGAGAGTGTTCATCAGAGACAAGGGTACCGTCAGGAGTGCCCCAGGGTAGTGTGATAGGACCGTTATTATTTTCTATACACATAAGTGATGTGGCGGACAGGGTGGGGAGCAATTTACAGTTGTTTGCTGATGATACAGTGTGTAAGGTAAGTTGTCGTGGTCGAAACACTATAGAAAGAAACAAGATGACTTACAAAAAATTTCTACTTGGTGTGATGAATGGCAGCTAGCTCTGAATGTAGATAAATGTAAGTTAATACTAAGGAGTAGTAATGTTCGGATGCAGCGTTAGCAGTGTCCATCTTGACACTGTGACATCTTTTAAATACCTGGGCGTAACTTGCAAAGCGATATGAAATGGAACGCACATATGAGGACTGTGGTAGGAAAGGATAATGGTCGACTTCAGCTTACTGGGAGAATTATGGTAAAGTGTCAATACGACCTATTCTTGAGTACTGCTAGCGTGTTTGGGATTCCCACCAGGCCGGATCAAAGTCAGGATGCTAGATGTGTTACTGGTGGGCTCGAACAACACACAAGTTCTATGGATGTGCTTTGGGAACTCAAGTCGAAATCCCTGGAGGGAAGGCGACGTTCTCTTTGGGGAACACTGTTGAAAAAATTTAGAGAACCGGTATTTGAAGCTGTATGAATGCAGAGTATCGCGGCGATAACATTGAATAAAATGTTCTCGGGTTTCCAACCACGTCAATTGCTTAAAACCACACGAGCTTTCGGCCAAGCACTCCTTGGCCATTGTCAAGTGTTATGACTGCCAGTGGGCTGTTGGTGTGCCCTTATATACGCTAGCTGCCGGCTGTGACGTCACTAGTGCCCGTGAAATTTCCATATATGGGCATGTTTTGAGTCAGCGTTCGATGTGCCCTCTTCAACCGCGCGATCGCTGGATCCCACGCAGCGCTGAGCTGCAAGCCACCGTCTCTATTCAGGGTGTTTGTGGTAATTTTTATTTCAATAGCTTCCTTTATTAAACTGTCCCAGAAGCCGTTAGTGCTTGCCACGACAGAGGTATCGCCAAATTTTATATGGTGACCGTTTTTATGGCATGCTCAGCTAACGCAGATTTCTCTGGATAGCGTAGGCGATAATACCTCTCATGTTCTTTCCTGTGTTGTTCCACAGTGCGCACTGTTTGTCCGATGTACTTCTGGCCACACTCACAAGGTATTTCGCAGACTCCAGGTGTTCTGAGACCTACAGCGTCTTTAACTGGTCTCAGTAATTGGCTGATTTTCGTTGGACGCCTGAAGATTGATTTGATCTTGTGTCTTTTCGTCGTGCCAGCTTTGCATTATTACGAGAAAGGATTCACAACACAAGGCAACAGCTGGATGCAAATGGACGTCCTATTATGGCCTTGCACCTGCAGTTATCAAAAACACTCACAGCTTTGGACTGGGAATGGGTCGACGCTGCTACGGTATCTCAACAGACGTCAGCACAGAAACGAACTACAGGGAAGCAGAAAGGAAAATTCGGCCGCCTTTCGCAACAACAACATGGTGCGGACCACAGATCTTCAGAACGCGCCGTCATCAACTTGACGGCGAGAGATATAGACGCGGGTGCAATGTCGGCACTTAAGAAAGGACTTAATTTCGCACCTTCCCCGAGGGACATTCCTGTCTGTGAAATAATAAGCGGTGTTGAACAGGCAGTCCACAACCTCCCACATGAAACAGCGGACGAAATACGGCGAGAACCCAGCTTTATACTGACAAAGGCGAAGTTACCAGCATCCAACATGACCAGGGCTGAGCGCAACGGCCTTCGAGCACTACGTAATGATGAAAGCATTGTGGTACTTCCCGCTGACAAGGGCAATGCCGCCGTAATTATGGAGTTCGAGGACTATGATACGAAGATCTGTGCGCTACTGAAAGACGATACTTATCGGAAGCTCCCTACAGAGAACTACAGATATAAATGAAATATTGAAATTGTTCAGCCAATTTAGTAGAAAAGTCTTAAAACTAGAGCGAAACCTGTATAATTGGGGCCAGTCCTAGTCCGAATTATTGAAAGTCGGGATCACATAAATGTTTTCTAAAATAGTTATCTGCAGCTGTAATAATGAATCTAACAAACCGTGGACGTAGTAGTTAAGTTGAAATGTAACATTACGCGTCTTTCTCATTCTTCTGAGTGATAATGATATCATCAGCAAACAGAAGAACATTTGTAATCTTAATTCCTTTGTTTATATTCCATTTTCATTTACAAAGAGTGAAGTCACTGTAAATAACAGAATGAATAGCAGAGTGCCACGTCCTTTTCTTTCTCCTTCGTTAATAACTATTTCTTCTAATAAATTCCTACCTATGTTTGTTACAAAGCGTGTATTTTTAGTCTGTAATATTTGTCTTGTGGTCATTAACTATCGTTGAGTATAGCTAGTAGCCAGAGTTCAGAAGATATGTAATGATATCACAAAAATGTGCGACTGGATTAAATGCGTTGAAGTTTGCAATGCAAATTCAAACATTTAACAAACTTGATGAATACACTACCGCATTTTAATACCCTTTTAAGCGATCAAAGAGATAGAATTTAGCGTAACTCATTATGTAAGCTTGAGAAAGCAAACTGAGCAGGTTTCTAAATTGTTGTGTCCCTGTACGCAACACAGATACGTATGTTATTCGTTGTCGGCGTGTGAAGATACAGAATTTTTTGCGAAATGTAATGCTGGATTAGTCGCGTAATCATTAGGCGTATGAAGTTTCTGTAGCCTGTGGCCCCTCTTTTCTTAAGTTTAAGACTTTTTACATAGTAAATTATGGAATATTACAGTGTTTTATGTCATTAGCATTTCATACGAAAGAAAGTATTCTTGATAACCATTTATGAACAAAAGGTGCAATACGACCGCATTTCAGCTTCGTGTAGGATTTCATTGTTATAGCTATGTAAAAGTAATCATAATCTCCCACCACGTGCAATATTTAAGCGTGAATAGTAAAATTAAAAAGAATTAATTTTTTTATTAGTTAGAACCCTCGTCGCCGTATATAAATGGAAAAAAAACGTTTCTACAGCGAATATTATAATAATGTTAATGATGTTTAAAAAATACATGAAAGAGTCATTTTAATGCAAAGGACATTTTTATATTGACAAACATTTGTTTTGTGTTGCATTGTTGTTTGTTTGAGGCACTTCTTGAGCGGGGCACGGCGCTTGGATTTAAGGGGAGCCTCGGAGTAGATGGAGTCATGAGTCATCGGATGTTTAAACATGTTTGGAAAAAGATTGAGTGTGAATTAAATCTCCGCTCAGAAGGCACATCTGTAGACAGTTACGTAATAAATCTTCATGCTCATACGAATTAGTTAGCTATTTCAAGAGTGTAAACAGAAGAACGATTATTAAGTGACACATCAACATTTAAACCTATACCAATGTTTTCATGGTTTTACCATCCGGAACCTTTCCGGCCTACAGGTGAATAGGAGGGGAAGGGAAGCAGCGCGGAGTGGCCGCGCGGTTTGAGGCGCCATGTCACGGATTGCGCGGCCCCTACCGCGGACGTTCGGGTCCTCCCGCATGGGTGTGTGTGGTGTAAGATAGTTTAAGCAATGTGTAAGTCTAGGGACCGATGACCTCAGCAGTTTGGTCCCTTAGGAATTCACATACGTTTCAATTTTTTATTTATTTATTTTTTTGTTGGGAAGGGAAGGAATTAGTGGGGATTTACAATAGATGTTTGCATTACTTCTCTACATAATCACCAGTCAGATTTAAGCATTTATCATATCTCTTCATGAGTTACTTAACTCCCTCTGAATATAATTCTACCACATGACTGTTAACCCAACGAGCACAGAACTATTGGCAACAAACTACTTACAATTCGAGAAACATGCAAATAGTTGTCCAACAAATGATACATCCTGAAAAGACGGTTACCACGAATTGTTTGGATAGTTTTCCTCATCATTTCGTTGGTCACGGAAAACGGATGATCACTTTTGGAAGCAACTTATTTTTTGAACCTCGTGTTCGTCAATGTGAAGTTCATAACTATGTGAAAATTTATTTTTAAAGGGAAATTTCAGGATCTCATGCTACACGATGCAAGATGCGCACTAGCCCGTACATCAAACAATTGGTCTGTGAGAGGGCAATCCGTTTTCAATGAAATTTACATACGCCATCTCAGTGCAAAACAAAATTACTCATTTATAAATGTTGGCCCTGAATATTACTAATCTTTATCGTTAGTCATACAAAAAATCACTGTACCGGAACTGTTATTGTAATTAAACAGCAAATTAACAAAAAAATTAACGCATCTGACTTTCTGATAAAACTGCATGAAAATTCACAAGATCTTTTACTGGTGCAAAACTTCTGAAGTGATACTGATATTATTTTCACAAATACACTCTGCCAAACACCGTGCCTTACATTGGTACATGAACTTTGGTGGTACTTAAATTTATTGGCCTACCTGTGGGCACCAAACGCTCATCTGCTCCGCAACTTGTTGCTACCGGGAATAATGATGTGAATGTTAAAAATCAAATTTAATTAATCATACTTGCTATGTGCAGTGCAAGATAGTATATTACCATTTTTCATAACCGCTTGTCAGTGCACAGTTCGCGATGTGCAATGCGATTGAGCAAGTAAATGAAAATGGTTCAAATGGCTCTGAGCACTATGGGACTTAACATCTGTGGTCATCAGTCCCCTAGAACTTAGAACTACTTAAACCTAACTAACCTAAGGACATCACACACATCCACACCTGAGGTAGGATTCGAACCTGCGACCGTAGCATAAATGAAAATGGGAAACTAATCTTAACTAGTGTTAAATGAGAAGAAAGGCTACAAGTTTACTGTGCTTCATTAAGCTACAACAACAATACACCTTCTCGTAAGGTCCTCACGTCTAGACAAGTTAGCAAAATATTTCTTAATAACTCCCCTGTGTACTATTGCCTCCCCTGACACTTGTTTCAACTATAAGACAGGACCATATACTCCATTACAAAATTTCTACAGCAAACTTCAACCATACGCAATGTTCTAGCAACAAGAAGCTACACAGTTACAAATATAAAAAACTAAATTACCTTAAAAGTTGACTTTTATCATTCTTTCATCAATATAATTTCATTTACTCACTATCTTTCCTTAAAACATATTATTACAAAATCCTTTTTGAATAATGCTGCCTCCACAACACAGCAGACCAGCTTCCATCCTTTTCAAATCAAATACTTTGCGTGACTATTCAACACACTCTGCAACTGCTGTTATCCGACGTACTCTGACAAAGCAAAGTTAACTTCTCTGACCGACATCGCCGGTGTCAAACACAGTCTTACAAAGAATATGATTTTATCGATATTACAGAGACTGAATACATTTATCAAATTCGTAACTTCATTCACATTTAGGGCCAAAACTTCCAGAAAATCGTCATGGCAAATAGCACAGCCCACCTTCAACTTCTGTCAGCGCCGTGAACATCCGTGTTATCACTCCTACACGAAGGACAGCAATGGTGCACAACATATCTACTGAAACTATCGTGGCGTCATTCTTCTGAACTCTGGCTACTAGCTATACTCAACGATAGTTAATGACCACAAGAAAAATATTACAGAAGCTGTTATTTCTGGGAAACGAAATTGATTTATATCATATCATACATTCATGGACAATGCGTTTGTAATTAAGAAGATTTTAGAAAAACACAGTGATGTTAATCGAGAAACACATATGGCCATTTTGGACTTGGGCAGACTTTCGACCACGTCAGTCATGATAGCCAAAGGAAGATTGCCCCTGAATGTGGATAACCTTTATCACCTAACAGAGGTAGTGAAAAGTCTTTAAAAATACACGCTTTGTAACAAACATAGGTAGGTATGTATTAGAAGAAATAGGTATTAAGGAAGGTGTAAGAAAAGGACGTGACATCTGCTATTCATTCTGATATTTACAGTGACTTCACTCTTTGTAAATGAAAATGTAATACAAACAAAGGAATTAAGATCACAAATGTTCTTCTGTTTGCTGATGTATCGTTATCATTCACAAGAATGAGAAAGACGCACAATGATCAGTATACCAGCTGAAGAAATATGCAAGCAATTTAAAATTTATGGTAATAAAACGAAGGTATTGGCAATGCAAGGGAAATATACAGTCAGATCAAAAACTGTTTTAGATAATTCAGTTTCAGAACAAGTCTCTCGACTCTCTTACATGGGATGCAACTTACGTTTTGATTTTGACTCCAATATTGAAAATAACAGATTTCAAGTTCCCAGTGGTACAGTTAGCAGAGTATGAGCCATAAACTACAATAAGAGATCACCAAGAAATTTATGAAGTGATGGCGGCTCCTGTCTTATCCTACGGAAGCGAAAACGGCGTTACCAAAAAATTAAGAAAAAATACAGTAGAATTCCGCCTCGGGAGGACGAAGGGCTGCACGTGAAGAGACATAGTTACGTATAAATGAAGACATCTGAACAGAATTATATATTTTCGGCACCAAAAAGATTCAAAAGTATCATGAAAATTGGAGACAACACCTCATGAGAATGACAAGTCGTAGAATTCACCTAGATCCTGAACTACAAGCGGAATAGAAAAACAGTTGGGTAAAGGCAGTAGGCTGTGCCTTGTTAAGGAAGACGGTGACGACGAGATTCCGTAAGTATACAGTACAAATTTCGCAATTGGTATCTTTAGCTTTGAGATTCTTTGCCACTAAGAACACGATTATAGAACGGATTTAGTCATATTAACAGAATCTTCCGTCGGTTCTTGGTATAACAACATTATAATAATAAATGAAAAGGACCAGTTTGCTTTTGTTCTACAATATTACTTTTATTGCTAACCGGTTTTCGGCTTACAAGTAAATGTCTGAAGATGGCCTTGTAAGCCGAGAACCGGTTAGCAATAAAAGTAATATTGTAGAACAAAAGCAAACTGGTGCTTTTCATTTATTATTATAACGGATTTAGTATTTGACGGGTTTTTCAATTCTAAAACCAGTTTTTAACGGCTACCGTAGGCGAACGAGAAGAAACGAGGCTTTCTCGCAGCTCCTAGTAAGTTGATCTACAGATTAAAACCAGTGAGTCGATGTGGGCTTAATTTCATCGGAAATGATTCTCATAGTAATTTACGTCTATATTCACGTGACTACCATGCAACTGGCAACTAAGCACCTGGCAGAGGGTACATCGAACCACTTTCACACTATTTCTCTGCCGTTCCATTCTCGAACAGCGCGTGGGCAAAAAGAAAACGAAAATCTTGCCCTGAGAGCTCTGATTCCTCTTGTTTCATTGCGATAATCTCCTTATGTAGGTGGGCGTCAACAAGATGTTTTTGCATTCGGAGGAGAAAGTTGGTAATTTAAATTTCGTGAAAAAAATCTCGCCAGAACAAATAATGCCTTCGTTTTAATGATTGCCACAACTGGTTCGTGTATCTTACCCATAACACAATCTCCCCTATTTCGCGACAGTAAAAAACGAGCTGCCCTTCGAATTTTTTCGATGTCCACACCGCACAGCAGTACTCTAGCACAGAACGGACAAGTGAGATGTAGGCTTCTATTGCACCTTCTAAATGATGTATCAGTAAATCACAGTCTTTGGTTCGCCTTCCCCACAACATTGTCTATGTGATCGTTCCAGATTAAGTTGTTCGTAATTGTACTCCCTAAGTATTTACTTGAATTCACGGCCTTCAGATTTGTGTCATTTATCGTGCAACCGAAAAGTAACGAATTACTTTTAGCAGGTACTCATGAGGGTGACCTCACACTTTTCATTATTTAGGTTCAATTGCCACTTTCCACACCATACAAATTCCTTCTCTAAAGCACTTTGCAATTGGTTTTGATCTTCTGATGACTTTACTGGACGGTAAATGAGTACTTCATGTGCACACAATCTAAGAGCGCTACTCACATTGTCTCTTAAATCATTTATGTAGATTAGGAACAACAAAGGACCTATAACACTAGCTTGGGGAATGCCAGATATTGCTTATGTTTTACTGTGTCACTTTCCGTCGATTACTGCGAAACGTGACCTTTCTCACAGAAAAGCCACTCGCACAACTGAGACGGTACTCCATAGGTACGCAATTGGATTAGAATTCTCTTCTGAGGCACGGTGTCAAAAACCTATCGAAAAATATGCTATCAATTTGAGATCCCCTGTCGATAGCACCCATTTCTTTATGAGAATAAAGAACTAGTTGTGTTGCACAAGAACGGTATTTTCTGCAATGTGCTTACTTTTCCTGAATGCTGAGCATTTAACCAGTGTATGTATGATAATATGGAATTCATACGACAGCCCCCACAGTGGCTTGCCCAGGGTTGCAATACGTTTGCTACTGAGGGTTTAGCACACGTATTTGGCGTATTATCCTGGTAATACCCAAAACATAAACTATAAATAGACACGAGCCCACAGAAGACAAGTCTATATCCGACCTCTCGGCGGATGCCACAGAAGAGATGGAGGCGAATTACCGTAATACTGCACTCTAAACCTGTATATGAACTAAGGTACAAGGCATGCGTTCTGCCGCTAAAACGCACTATGAACATTAGTTACACGTAGAATAACACTGATAACAGGTTATTAGGCTACTACACATTGCTATAGTATCAACCATGGACACATTGCACAGCCCATCCTGATGTTGACTGCGAGTAACCACGGTTGTAATAATCCGCTCTAATGTCAAACATCCTACAACTGCCAACATGAGTAACTTAGTAGATGTCGTCGGTGTAGCGAAGTTGCTCGAGTCACTTAATGAACGCAAAGCATGCTAACCAAATTGTACACGAATCAGGTTCCTTTCAGAGTACGCTGACACAAGAGCTCCATACTTAGCAATGACACACGACCGCTCGCTCGTAGGAAGCTCCGTATCCACAGACTGGTAAGTTGCACAAGTCCCACCAATACCCAAAACAGGAAGTAATCCATTGAATTGCAGATCCATATCACCAACGTTGATTTGCAGTAGGATTTTGGAACATATGCTGTGTTCGAACATTATTACTTACCTCGAAGAAAGAGGTTTATTGACAAATGGAACGAATGGTTCAAATGGCTCCGAGCACTATGGGACTTAACATCTGAGGTCATCTGTCCCCTAGAACTTAGAACTACTTAAACCGAACTAACCTAAGGACAGCACACAAAACCATGCCCGAGGCAGGATTCGAACCTGCGACCGTAGCAGTCGCGCGGTTCCGGACTGAAACGCCTAGAACCGCTCGACCACCGCGGGCGGCTAGTCAGAACGGATTCAGTAAACATCGTTCACGTGAAACACAACTAGCTCTTTATTCTCACGATGTAATGAGTGCTATCGACATGGGGTGTCAAATTGACTTCGTATTTTTTGATTTCCAGAGGGCTTTAAACACCGTTTCTCAGAAAAGACTTCTTATCAGACCGCATACCTATGGAGTATCGTCTCAGTTACGCGACAGGATTTGTGATTTGCAGTCAGAAAGGTTACAATTCGTGGTATATGACGAAAAATCATCCAGTAAAACAGAAGTGATACCTGTCGTTTTCCAAAGAAGTGTTATAAGCCGTCTGCTGTTCCTGATCTACATACACTATTTAGGAGACAGTCCGAGCAGCCCTCTTAGACTGTTTGCAGATGATGCTGTCATTTGCAGTCTTGTCAACCCATCAAATGATCAAAACTAATTGCAAAATGATTTAAACAAGATATAAGCTAGCGCGGAAACCGGCTACTGACTCTAAATAATGAAAACGTGAAATCATCCACGTGAGTGCTAAAGAAATCTGTTAAATTCCGGTTACACGATAAGTCACACAAATCTAAAGGCTGTAAATTGAACTAAATACTTAGCGATTGCAGTTACAAATAACTTAAATTGAAACGATCACGTAGATAACGTTGTGGAGAAAGCAAACCAAAGACTGCAAATTATTGGCAGAACACTTACGAAATGCAACAGGTCTACCAAAGAGACTGCTTAACACTACGCTTGTCTCCTGGAGTATTGCTGATCAGCGTGGGATCCGCATCGGGTAGCAGGGACGGAGCACATCGAAAAAGTTCAAAGAATGGCAGCTCGTTTCGTACTGTCGCGAAACAGGGGAGAGAGTGCCACGGGCATGATACGCGAATCGAAATATCAATCATTAAAACAAAGGCGTTTTTCGTTGTGGCAGGATCCTCCCACGAAATTTCAGTTTCCAACTCTCTCCTTAGAGTTTGAAAATGTTTTGTTGGTACCCATCTAAATAGGCAGAAATGATTATTATAATAAAATAAGAAAAATCAGAGCTCATACGGAAAGATTTAAATGTTCGTTTTTCCCGCACGCCGTTCAAGAGTGGAACGGTAGAAAAATAGCTTAAATGTGGTTCGGTGAACCCTCTGACAGGAACTTAACAGTGAACTGCAGAGTAATCATGTAGATGTAGTTTGGTTTCTCTTGCCCTATTATGGGTAGGAGGCAGCAGAACTCTCCTTGTGCCTTTGACACTAGGTCTAGCTGTTGATACATGTAGCGTGTTGGTGCCGGGTAGTCAATATCTCGCTAAGCGAGTACCCGTTCTCATTTCCCGATGAACATCTGCAATCGGAACATGACTTAAAGAAGAAACGTGATTATATTTTAATGTCCGGTAGACGGCGAGGTCGTTAGGTGACAGAGCACTTTGGTGCGCATATTGGTGGAGAGTAGGAAAGGAGGTCGGCCATTTACAAAGGATCCAACCACGAATTTGCGATAAACGGTTAGGAAGCTTTAGCGGACGTTACGAAACATCAGCCGAACAGCACAGCAATTTCAGACGTAGTAGTGCATCGAAATACTTCCACAGGTTTAATGTTACAAGTGCAAAGTAACATTATTTTAGAAACAGCTCAAACAAATGAACTCAGTATATGTGATATTTGTTTCGAGGGTGTTAAAATTCCTCTGCACCTCTATATTATGTCGAACTGACAAGATACTAGCTTATTGGAAACTATGTTACATGGTCTTGCGCAATCGAAAAGTAGGTTTTGCAGACGGTACTCTAGTTGTACACCGCGTCCATTACTGCAAGTCGTGCAGGTGGAGAGAATGATGACAAAGCACCTGTGCCATCTGTTAGCCGCGCTAATTCGTTCCCCGGCTGTGTGCCGCATATGTGCTGACACAACAGATAACACCACTCAAACAAAACAGACTGGGATTTTCCTCTTTTGGCGCAATCAAAGTCGCAGATAATAATCAAAACTCTTTCAGAAATGAGAATAGATTGTAAAATCCATCGAGAATCAAATATTGTTGTTGTTGTGTTCTTCAGTCCTGAGACTGGTTTGATGCAGATCTCCATGCTACTCTATCCTGTGCAAGCTGCTTCGTTTCCCAGTACTTGCTGCAGTCTACATCCTTCTGAATCTGCTTAGTGTATTCATCTCTTGGTCTCCCTCTACGATTTTTACCCTCCACGCTGCCCTCCAACGCTAAATTTGTGATCTCTTGATGCCTCAGAACATGTCCTACCAACCGATCCCTTCTTCGAGTTAAGTTGTGCCACAAACTCCTCTTCTCCCCAATTCTATTCAATACCTCCACATTCGTTATGTGATCTGGGAGTGGTCGTACAGATGCATGAGATTACACCTATTTGGATAAATCATTGTGCAAGATCGTTCGGTCACACTAAAATCACAATGTACTCTAATCCAGCTTGAAATGATTTTGCTCACAAATCTTAAAATTTCCCGAAATTTGATCAGATCCAACGACAAATGGAAAGGATAATTTCAAGCTGATTACATCTCTTCAAGAGAAAGTTCGAAGACCATAACGCTTGGTATGGGAAAATTTTAATTAATCATAAATATTTAATCTAAGCGCCTTTTTAGATTTCATCAACAATGGAGAAGGAACAACGATTTATTGTAGTCTACGTACCATAGAAGTAATTTTATTCAGATGAGCTCTCCGTTGCGTAAATTAGCTGTTTACTTCTTGTACAGAATTATCTGTGATAATTATATATTGTTACCTTCGTGATTTTGGTAAAATGAGGTTCGTGTTTTTTTCTTATGTTCTAGAAATTCGTAACGTTGGAAGCAACTACAATAGAATTCACGTTGTATCTCGAGTGGGGAAGAAAAGTGAAAATGCAGAATGACTGGAATGTTAGTTTTTTTATTATGAATTGTAGCAAGAGTCTGAAACCGTATTCTGTACGTGAAACACAGTCGCATTTTAGAAGGTATTTTTAATGGTAAAACGGAAGTATCATAAGCGGACGAATGTTTAGCCACCAACCGATGACAGTTGCCAATATTTCTGGTAAGAATTTGAAATGCTTATATGTCCGCGTGTTAATGAACAAATACTTCTGCTATCAAGAACAAAGACAAATCCTGCAAAATAAAGTAATAATGGCTTTTGTTTGTTTGGAGTTTCAGTGTAGTGACCTGATTTTTGGAAGCACGGTATTAATGTACTTGTACGCAAGATTTTTAGAGAAGAGTAGCGGCATCGCACAAGTCTAGCATCTTCAGACCAAAAGCGAAACTCTCTGGCCAGAGTACATAGCACTGCAGTCGTATGTAAGCTGTCAGAGTATGGCGTGGAAGATACGGGTAAGGATGATGTAAAATCGCGCCCGGAATAAGGTCTAAGGTAAAAACTAAGACTTTTTATGTAATTGTTAATCAAATGGTTTTCTGCGATCAAAAAAAAAAAAAAATCTGCCGAATTATGATATAACGATGATTCGAAAACCGAGTTGCTATCGAGCTTTGCGGAAAATCCCAAAATATCGAGACCGCCAGAAAAATGTATACCCACTGTAAGAAAGGAAAAGTATTACTTATGTGTTTATTTTACATATAATAATTGATCGCACATGTTGTATAACCTTTGGTTTAGCACATGGTTACTTTAAATGTTCAAAATGTTCACCGCTGGCGGCTATACACAATAACAGAACGATGAGCGGTCGTGGCAACTACGTTAGTGGAAACCGCTGCACATGTCGCTGTAATCCCCTGGCGAAGTTCCTCCTGCATGCGTTGCTTGTGTCAATAGACGTTATCTTTCACAGTTTCCCACAAGTCCATAGGTGTTAGATCTGGCGACCGTGAAGGGAACTCAATGAGCCCTCTTCGTCCAATCCAATGCCCCGGAAAATTGTCATCTAGGAAAGCTCGTACAGCTAGGTGGCAGTGTGGTGGCGCACCGACCTGTTGGTAGAAGACCACTTCATCAGCTCCATAAAGCGCACGTATACCCGGCAAAATTGAGGTGCATAACATTTCCAGGTACCCTTTTCCGGTGACAGTAGCATAAAAGAAAAAGGGTCCTGCTAAGCCTCTAGATGATAGTCCACACCACACGTGAACCCCTGGTAGATAGACTGTTTTATCCACATAAACATGCTGATTTACCGGTGCCCAGTACAAACTGTTATGCCGTTTCACGGTTCCATTAAGTTTAAATTGTGCCTTGTCACTCCACTCTTCTTCGTCACAAATTGTTCCTCATTAATCACCATTTGCTGATGCCCTTCGCAATATTGCATTCGGCGATCAGGATCGTCATCATTATTCGCGTGCAGTAATCGTGGAATGTAAACTTTGCAGATTTCAGAATTCTTCGTACATTGGTACTGCTATGAATCTTCCTGGCAGATTAAAACTGTGTGCCGCACCAAGACTCGAACTCGGGACCTTTGCCTTTCTCAGGCAAGTGCTCTATCAACTGAGCTACCCAGGCACGACTCACGCCCCATCCTCACAGCTTCACTTCTGCCGGGCTCTGGCTAAGCCATGTCTCCGCAATATCCTTTCTTTCAGGAGTGCTAGTTCTGCAAGATCCGCAGGAGAGCTTCTGTAAAGTTTGGAAGGTAGGAGACGAGGTACTGGCAGAAGTGAAGCTGTGGGGACGGGGCGTGAGTCGTGCTTGGGTAGCTCAGTTGGTAGAGCACTTGCCCGTGAAAAGCAAAGGTCCCGAGTTCGAGTCTCGGTCTGGCACTCAGTTTTAATCTGCCAGGAAGTTTCATGTGAGCGCACACTCCGCTGCAGAGTGAAAATCTCATTCTGGACTAGTACTGCTAACCCCCACTTCATGTGCACATTGCGTAGCAGACTTCTGTGAAAAGTTAACAAACGTTTCCAACACGAGAGCCGCCGAAGCAGGACTTGTAGCTGAATGCTGTCTTCCTGATCTTCCTTTGTGGATATCGCAAATCGTCCTACGCAATTAAAACTTGACAGTGACACGTTTAATTGTTAAGCAGGTTGGTAGTTCTGTTTCAAACTCCCGTCTCCATTGACGTTGCACTTCAACGGCATTATCAAACTTGAAAAACTACTTCACAATACATTTTCCTCTGTGGTCACCAGTCGCCTAGAACTTAGAACTACTTAAACCTATCCAACCTTAGGACATCACACACATCCATGCCCGAGGCAGGATTCGAACCTGCGATCGTAGCGGTCGCTTGGTTCCAGACTGTAGCGCCTAGAACCGCACGGCCACTCAGGCCGGCTGAGGATGACACGGCGGCCGGTCGGTACTGTTGGGCCTTCTTGGACTGTTCAGGCGGAGTTTCTTTTGTATATGATCGTAAATTCATTTTAGAGGATCGTTAATGTAGCTTGCAATAAATTGTGTATATTATGTTCTCCCCAGTGTTTTTCAGGAGTTCGTATTACTATAATACTTCGTGCAAACGATGTAATGACAATGTGTTACTTGCACTTTTCCCAGCGGATAGAATAGTTCATCATCTTGCATGGGAGCGTCTGGGACATTATTATTTCTCCTTATGGTATTGCGGATGATAAACTTTCAACCCTGCTGAAGGGCATATGTAATGTGCGACGCTGACAGCCTATAGGATGAACTGGTACCCTTCGAAAAGGTACTCACTAAAAATGGAGGCACTAAACGTCAAATTAATAAGGTTCTGCAAGCGAGAATGTCGGACCACCCAAAGAAAAAGCAAGAAGAATGAGATGAAAAGTCTACGGCTTTTCTGCATGTGGGAAATGTTTTTACCCAAAATACCAGAATAATGATAAAGTACATAAAGTACGTGTGATCTTCTTGCCACGGGCCAAGACAGCATCTCTTCTGAGATCTGTGGAAAATGGTCTACTTTCAATAAAAGCGGGCAAAAATAAAATGCCTTGTCGTTGTGGTAAGAGGTACGCGGGACAAACAATACGCATCACGCGAGAGCGGTGCACAGGTCAACAGCGGCACACCAGCGTTCTGCAGCGGCTCAACGTTGTACTCGCACTGGCCATTCAGTGGACTACGGGGACGTAGAGGTACAGGCCACAGCCTCATCCTATCGGTACTCAGTAGTTCAGGAAGCTGCGCAAACACGATTAGCAGACAGCCTACTCAACCGAGAGGAGAGTTCCCAGTTCGACAAATCATGGAAACCCTTTATTTCACGTCTGCGCCGCTGGAGGAATATTGTTCTGAGTCTTCACTGCCAGGCATTCCAACAAATGCAGTCCATTTTAATAATCATGCTCATAATTAGTGAGCTCTGTGGATTTGCTGGCTCTGCTTTATTTCACTCTTACTAGGGTACCGCGCCAATTCGTCACCACCGATTTCTACCGAATTCGGTGCACATTAGGGCTAGGCTAGGAATGAAAGTGACTGAAGTGGACGTTCCAGATTGTCACGCGTTTGGGAAAAGTAGAATTTTTGCGCGGGTCGGGCGAGACATGAGCCCTTTGTGTTGGCGGAGTTTTCAGGGGGCAGTTAGAGCAGCGGGAAGAGTACAGAACGGCAATCTGACGATCCTGGCATCGATTCCCTGTCCGGTAACTACTTTTTATTTTCAATTTCTACGTTACTTACACCGGCAGTAAATCGAGATAACGCTCAGTATAGTGTATTTGATGTGATGAAACCCTACGCGCAGGAGAACAAATTTCTTCTATTGAATGACTCGTGGGGAGGGCATCAAACTCACAATTATACGACGAGGATTTGCGAAAAGTAATTCCCCACCCCCCTTCTCCTCCAAATGGACTCCGCTAGAGCCACCCTGTGATGTCCAATTTTATCGTCTGCTAAAACATTTAACCAAAGAGCATCAAAACTGCTCTTATCTCGTCCAGAGAAAAAAAAAATCACGTTCTGACCAGACTGCTTCAAAATATATTCCGCTGTACGTCACTAGCTATTCTCAAGAATATTTGGCGACGAACTACGCGATGAGAGACAACCTTTTATGAATGTAAGCCGAGTATTTTTTTATAGCAACTGTAAAAGAACAATGTAACGGCTTTATAAGGAGTGCAAGACGCCGAGAAAATTTCTGATTTCCCTGTTTTTACGATGAACGTTAGTCCAGAATGTGTAAATCATCAACTGTAAAAAAAATAAGTGTCTAATTTTATATACGAAGTTTTCGTGCACGCCTTACAACCCCTTTTGGAAATTTAATTGCAATCCCACATTTTCCTTTGCCCTTTGTTCTATGAAAATATCAACAAATACAATACAGTGAGCATTATTTCGGTTGATGAGTACTCTTAGTACGACACAAAATTAGTCGTAGCTGATTTTAATGCGAAGATAGTGAAGGAAGAAGCATTCCGGCCTACAATTGGGAAAGAAAGTTTGCATAACATTTCGAATGATAATGGCACAAGAGTGGTTAATTTTGCTGTTTCAAAAGACATGATTGCTGAGAGCACATGTATCAGAAGGAAGGACATTCATAAAGCATTTTGGGTCTCTCTGGATGGACACACCCGAAACCAAATTGATCATTTTCTTGTAGATCGGAGTTGGCACACTAGTAAAGAAAATGTTAGGACTTTCAGGGCAGCAGACTGCGATTCTGATCATTTCCTTGTAGGTGCCAAAGTTCACCAACGGCTATCTACAGGAACATCAAGGTGTCACAATGCAGAACTTGTTAGGTTCGACACTGACAAGCTAAATGATGAAAACCTTAGAAGAAGGTACATGATAGAAATTTCAAATAGGTTTGATGCTCTCAGGACACACGAAGATCAAGACGAGGATGTAAATAAACAGTGGATCTCTGTGAGGAATAATATCAAAGAGGCACCGAAGGTCACAATAGGTACAATTAAGAACAGGGGGAAATCGTGGTTTGGTGAGGAATGCAAGAAATTGGTAGAGGAAAGGAGAAAAGCGCGATTACATTGGAATATAATGGGAGACAAAAAACGGGAGGAGTTCTTGAACATGAGAAGGGAAGTTGGTCGTAGGCTAAGGGCAAATAAGAGGGATTATTTGAACAATCAAGTTAAAAAAATGGAAACAAACAGTGAAACAAAAAACATTAGGGAACTTTACCTAGACATAAATGGTTACAGGAAGGGGTTCAAGGCTAAGACAACTGCACTTCAAGAGGATGCCGGGGGAATACTGACAGACCCCAGTGCTATATTAAGTTAATGGAACGCGTATTTTGAGCATGTATTAAATGTACACCAGGAAGCAGGAAATGAGCAGGCGTACGAAGTACATACAGCAGAGATGCAATCAACAAATTGAAAAACCGTAAAACACCAGGATCAGATTGCATAACTGCAGAATTAGTAAAAATGGGGCACAGAAATTGGTGGAAGTAGTTCACAAAGTGATAACTAAAGTATGGAACTCAGAGATGATACCTGAAGAGTGGCAGGAGTTGATTCTGATCCCAATTTTTAAGAAGGGCGACAAAACGGATTGTAGTAATTATAGAGGGATTTCGCTATTACTATTATCTTCCAAAATTTTCTCGAATATTCTGCTAAGCAGGCTTACACCACATGCAGATGAAATTGTGGGGGATTACCAAGCTGGCTTTGGGAGGAACAGATCAACTATAGACCAAATATTCACCCTGCGTCAAATTTTTGGAAAAGAAATGGGAATACAATTAACGATTTCATAATCTTTTCATAGATTTTACAAAAGCATATGATTCAGTATTGCAATCAAAATAGTACAGAATTCTTTTGGAACTTGGAATACCAAAGAAGTATATTAGACTTCTAGAAGCGAGTTTGAAAAACACAAAAGGTAGAGTACGCGTGGGGAAATTGGAGTCAGAAGAATTTTGTAATAAAGAACGGGCTTAAGCAAGGAGATGCCCTGTCTCCCCCACTTTTTAATTTAGTCCTAGAATATATTGTACGAATGGTAGCAGATAATACAGAGGGTGTGGAGTTAAATGGAAATATTAAGATATTAGGGTATACAGATGATCTAAACATCATTAGCGATGGGGAAGAATTTGTTACAGCAAATGCGAATGCGTTAATCAAGGCTGGTGAAGATGTAGGTCTAAGGATAAGTGAAGACAAAACTAAATACCTGGTTACTACTAGAATGCCAACAGCAGTAGATCAGGAAATGTTAAGAATTGGAGACATGCAGTTTGAAAAAGTGAACACATTTAAGTATCTAGCCGTGGCTTCGAGAAATGAGATTGAATCCGAACTGAAGAAGAGATTACGGACGGGAATTGCGTGCTACTTCTCACTGAATAGATTACTTTCATCACGGATACTGTCTAGCAATTTGAAGATTAGAATATACAAAACTATTATTCTACCAGTTATGTTGTATGGGTGTGAGACTTGGTCTCTCACTGTGCAAAATGAAAAGCCGTTTCGGGTATTTGAAAACAAAATTTTGAGGAAAATATTCGGAGCAAAAAGGGATGACATTATCGGAGAGTGGCGAAACCTGCGTAACTAAGAGGTTTACGAACTCTATTCAAGCCCTGACATAATCAGCATTATTAAATCACGTAGGTTGCGATGGGCGGGTCACGTAGCTCGAATGGATGAGGGCAGGTCAGCGAGCAGAGTACTGGTAGGGCACTTAGAGGGAAAACGTACTGTGGGGAGACCGAGGCGTAGATGGGAGGACTATGTGAAGGCTGATTTGAGGTGCCTAGGTACTGAAGCGAACTGGAAGGAAATAGCCCAAGACAGGGACAGATGGCGAAAATACGTTGCTGCGGTAATGGACTCCCGAGTGCGGTATGATCAGTGAGTGAGTGTGTGAGTGAGTGATTGTTTAGGTTTATTTGCAGTGCAGGGAACATAAAAACCAAAAATAAAAATAAGTTCCTACACAGAGAAACGATCCCACGGCCCTCGGCTGACTGTTCAGTACTCTTTTCCGCTGCGCCAACTGCTGCGGAGAAAGTACGATAACATAAACAGCTCGTGTCTCACCCGATCCGCGCCAAAAGTGTTACTCTTTTCTTAACGTTTGGCCATCTGTAGCAACCACATCTGTCACTTCCAGTTTTGGCCGAGCCCTGCATGTACCACAAATTTAAACGAAAACGGTGATGACGAAGAGGCGCGGTCCCGTTGTGAGACTCATGAAGTTTTATCTATGACTTGACACTCTTGTTGTTAGCATAGTCATCTCAGTCGTACTCGTGATCCTACTCCACGTGTTAAGTCAAGTGGTTTATATTCTGCCAGCGACTCACCTTGAAGATGGCTATCAGTCATGGCTATCAGCTACGGTTATCAGCCACGATATCAGACGGTGAATTAACACTATTCCGAATACGCCCGAAAGATGGTGGACTAAGAAGTACGGAAAATTTTACAAACTAACAAAAAAGGTAGTAATTACTATTTCTATCAGTTTCTCCTATTGATTGTTGTTTTCGAGGCAATTTATACACTGCAGGTCTTCGACATAAAAGCTTGATAAAGCTGGAAAATATCCGGAAGAATATTATAAACAGAATGTTTTGCAAGATAAACTTACGATATTCTAAAAAACACGTTTTAATAACGTACACGTTTATTTAGCTTTTGAGCTATTGGAACACAGTCTCAAAGACACTAGGTAACAGATACATCAAAATACATCCAGATATAGTGAACAGATAATAGTTATGAACATAAAGCTGTGGGACACAACTAATTCTACTTTTATATTCCAGTATGAAAATAATAAAAAAAAAGTTTAGCTTTTGGGCCATCGGAACACCGTGTCAATGACAATAGATAACAGATACCTCAGAGTACATCGCGACATTATTAAAAACAATAGTTATAAATATAAAACTATGGGTCACACTAATTCTACTTTCATATTCCAGCATGAAAATCATAAAGAAAAGTTTAGTAGCATATACTGGTAGATGTAAAACTATGGACGTGGGTCGTGAGTCGTGCCTGGATGTCTCAGTCTGAAGAGCATTCGCCGGCAAGACACTTAGGTTCGCCGCGCGGAGTGGCCGCGCCGTTTGAGGCGCCATGTCACGGACTGTGCAGCCCCTCCCGCAGGAGGTTCGAGCCCTCCCTCGGGCATGGGTGTGTGTGTTGTTATTAGCGTAAGTTAGTTTAAGTAGTGTGTAAGTCTAGGGACCGATGACCTCAGTAGTTTCGTCCCTTAGGAATACACACACACATTTGAACATTTGAACGCTTAGGTTAACCCAATCTGGCACACAGTTTTAATCTGCCGGAATGTTTCAATAGTAATAATAATAATAATAATACACTACTGCCCATTAAAATTGCTACACCACGAAGATGACGTGCTACAGTCGCGAAATTTAACCGACGGGAAGAACATGCTGTGATATGCAAATGATTAGCTTTTCAGAGCATTCACACAAGGTTGGCGCCGTTGGCGACACCTACAACGTGCTGACATGAGGAAAGTTTCCAACCGATTTCTCATACACAAACAGCAGTTGACCGCCGTTGCCTGGTGAAAAGTTGTTGCGATGCCTCGTGTAAGAAGTAGAAATGCGTACCATCACGTATCCGACTTTGATAAAGGTCGGATTGTAGCCAATCGCGATTGCGGTTTATCGTATCGCGACATAGCTGCTCGCGTTGATCGAGATCCAATGACTGTTAGCAGAATATGGAATCGGTGGGTTCAGGAGGGTAATACGGAACGCCTTGCTGGATCCCAACGGCCTCGTATCACTAGCAGTCGAGATGACAGGCATCTTATCCGCACGGCTGTAACGGATCGTGCAGCCACGTCTCGATCCCTGAGTCAACAGATGGGGACGTTTGCAAGACAACAACCATCTGCACGAACAGTTCGACAACGTTTGCAGCAGTATGGACTATCAGGTCGGAGACCATGGCTGCGTTTACCCTTGACGCTGCATCACAGACAGGAGCGCCTGCTATGGTGTACTCAGCGACGAACCTGGGTGCACGAATGGCAAAACGTCATTTTTTCGACCGAATCCAGGTTCTTTTTACAGCATCATGATAGTCGCATCCGTGTTTGGCGACATCGCGGTGAACGCACATTGGAAGTGTGTATTCGTCATCGCCATAGTGGCGTATCACCCGGTGTGATCGTATGGGGTGCCATTGGTTACACGTCTCGGTCACCTCTTGTTCGCATTGACGGCACTTTGAACAGTGGACGTTACATTTCAGATGTGTTACGACCCGTGGCTCTACCCTTCATTCGATCCCTGGGAAACCCTACATTTCAGCAGGATAATGCACGACCGTATGTTGCAGGTCCTGTACGGGCCTTTCTGGCTACAGAAAATGTTCTACTGCTCCCCTGGCCAGCACATTCTCCAGATCTCTCACCAATTGAAAACGTCTGGTCAATGGTGGCCGAGCAACTGGCTCGTCACAATACGCCAGTCACTACTCTCGATGAACTGTGGTATCGTGTTGAAGCTGCATGGGCAGCTGTACCTGTACACGCCGTCCAAGCTCTGTTTGACTCAATGCCCAGGTGTATCAAGGCCGTTATTACGGCCAGAGATGGTTGTTCTGGGTACTTATTTCTCAGGATTTATGCATCCAAATTGCGTGAAAATGTAATCACACGTCAGGTCTAGTATAATATATTTGTCCAATGAATACCCGTTTATATTCTGCATTTTTTCTTGGTGTAGCAATTTTAATGGCCAGTAGTGCATGAGGAATGTCGACGTCCCAAAAATGTGTGCGCAAGCAGACTCCGTCCAAAGACGCCTCGGAATGGCCAATGGTACCGAGCGTCTTCCGTGTCATCCTCAGCCAATAGGTATTAGTGGATGTGGATACGGAGAGGCATGTGTTCGGCACACCATCCCTCCGGACGTTGTCAGTTTTCGTGACCAGAGCCACTACTTCCCTCTCACGTAGCTTTTTATCTTGTTGGTCTCGCCAGGGCTGAGTGCAGCCTGACTGCCACGAGGGCCCGGCAGCCCCGGGCAGTCACTCATCCAGGAGCTAGCCGAGCCCGACACCAGTGAACTTCGGTGATATGACGGGAATCGGTGTGAGCACTGCGGCAAGGCCGTTGGCAGTACGTAAATAGCTACGAAGAAATTTGTTTTAGCAGTTTCTGCAGGGAAATCAAGGGAAAGGTGTGGCTGGTTTAGAATATTCGTCCAGTTCCTGTGTTTTCGATTTTAAATTGTCAGTACCATTTACCATTTTAGGCAATTATTTAAAGTTACACAAACAAATAAAAATAAAACCTCCTGGCAGATTAAAACTGTGTGTCGGACCGAGACTCGAACTCGAGACCTTTGCCTTTCGCGGGCAAGTGCTCTACCAAATCTCATTCTGGAAACATCCCCTAGGCTGTGGCTAAGCTATGTCTCCCCAATATCCTTTCTTTCAGGAGTCCTAGTTCTGCAAGGTCCGCAGGAGAGCTTCTGTAAAGTTTAGAAGGTAGGAGACGAGGTACTGGCAGAAGTAAAGCTGTGATGACGGGGCGTGAGTCGTGCTTGGGTAGCTCAGTTGGTAGAGCACTTGCCCGCGAAAGGCAAAGGTCCCGAGTTCGTGTCTCGGTCCGGCACAGAGTTTTAATCTGCCAGGAAGTTTCATATCAGCGCACACTCCGCTGCAGAGTGAAAATCTCATTCTGGAAATAAAAATAAATTTTATAGACCCAATGTTGCCTATTGCATGGATTACTTGGCTGAACTACCGCCTTAGCGTGTTGTTTGTGCAAACGCAGTCTCTTAGCTCCTACTCTATAACAACGATGTAAGAAAGAGATGCTACAGATTAGCGCCTGCACATAATGTACCTACTTTGAAGTACGAGGGTCACTCCAAAAGAAATGCACACTGTTTTTGTAAAAATACAGTTTTCATTCTGCATGTGTGAATGTTTTGCAGTGTGTAGATACATCCTTCCCGCTTGTTTTCAAACTTAGTTCAACCTGTTCCCGTGGGAGGCGCTGTCACAGCAGGTCTTTTGCTACACTTGACGTTCGTCAGAAGCAACGTGCTGTCATAGAATTTCTGTGCTGTGAAAACGAGACAGTGGTAAACATCCATAAGAGGTTGAAAAAGGTGTATGGAAATGCTGCTGTCGATCGCAGTACAGGTAGTCGGTGGCCAAGCAGGTTACGTGATGAACGTGTGCATGGCAATATTGAGGATTGTCCTTGCAGCGGCAGGCCTCGTACTGCACACACTCCAGACAATGTGCAGAGAGTTAACGAATTGGTGACTGCTGACAGACGCATCACAGTGAACAAATTGTCGCTCTACGTTGGGATGGGGGAAGAAAGTGTTTGCAGAATACTGAAAGTGTTGGCGTTAAAAAAGGTTTGCGCCAGGTGAGTTCCCAGGATGTTGACAGTAGTTCACAAAGAACATCCCGAGAATGGTGGAGATGACTTTCTTGGAAGAATTGTGACAGGTGATGAAACATGGCTCCATCATTTTTCATCAGAGACGAAGAGGCAATCAATGGAGTGGCATCATGCAAATTCACCCAAGAAAAATAATTCAAATCCACACCTGCTCGAAAAGATATGGCTACGGTGTTTTTCGATTCCGAAGGACTCTTGCTTGTGGACATTATGCCAAGTGGAACCACCATAAATTCTGATGCATATGTGACGATACTGAAGAAACTTCAAGCTCGACTGAGTCGTGTTCGACCACATCGGCAAAAGCAAGATGTTTTGCTGTTGCACGACAATGCACGGCCACATGTCAGTCACAAAACCATGGAAGCGATCACAAAACTCGGATGGACAACACTGAAACGCCCACCTTACAGTCCTGACCTGACTCCATGTGACTATCATCTCTTTGGGAAACTGAAAGACTCTCTTCGTGGAACAAGGTTTGAAGATGATGACTCCCTTGTGCACGCTGCCAAACAGTGGCTCCAACAGCTTGGTCCAGAATTTCCAAGATGGCGTAAGGCAGTTGAGAGGGATGGAAATTATGTGGAGAAATGAAAATATTGTTCCTAAAGGATGTATCTACACACTGTAAAACTTTCAAACATGTGGAATAAAAGATGGATTTAAGAAAAAAAGAACAGTGTGCATTTCTTTTGGAGTGACCCTCGTATTATTTCCAGCTCCATAGACTAAAACGATGCCGCAAAAGCAATCAAACACAACTTCTATACGAAAGTACGATTAGGATGAGCATTATTCAAATGAGAGTGCCGGGCGGGATAACCGCGCGGCCTTGGGCACTTTGTCACGGTTCGCGTGGCTCTCCTGTTGGAGGTTCGACTACTCCCTCGGGCATGGGTGTGTGTGTTTTCCTAAGCGTAATTTAGTTTAAGCTAGATCAAGTAGTGTGTAAGCTGAGGAACGGATGACCTCAGTAGTTTGGTCCCATAGCACTTACCACAAATTTCCAGATTTCGAAATGAGAGCTCGAAGTGAAAGTAACAACATTTCGTTTTGTTTTGAACATTGTCCAACCTTCTCGATTTATGGGAAGATATCAAATTGTTTCATGCAATTTTCGCAAACAGTGTTCGTATTAAAAACTAAACGGTGACAGTTATGTAAAAACAAGGAGCTATGGACAATATGCAGAACTGTCAGACAAGAGTGTGACTAGTGGTTTATTCCACAATCTCCCGATGTCAATGATATTTCGTATCGAGCATCTGTTCCTATCGTAATTCACGTAAAGAGTATAATCTTGGTTCAAATGGCTCTGAGCACTATGGGACTTAACTTCTCAGGTCATCAGTCCCCTAGAGCTTAGAACTACTTAAACCTAACTGACCTAAGGACATCACACACACTCATGCCCGAGGCAGGATTCGAACTTGGTCCAGTACGGTCGCGCGGTTCCAGACTGTAGCGCCTAGAACCGCTCGGCCACTCCGGCCGGCTGAGTATAGTCTGTTGTGCAAATTCCATAACAGTCTTCTAACTTGGAAAACGTCGCACTAACTGCTCGAATATTCATCATTCTTTAAAGAAAATTAGTGCAAATTAAGAAAAGCAAAATTTACTTCCCAACACATACACAACGAAATTATTTAATTTGAAATCACTGCACGACAGTATACTCTTTTCGTAAATCTTGCTGAGTTTACAAATGTTTATGTTTAGCAGTGAAACTGGGCATAAATCGCTATGCAGAATCGACTGTAACATAAGTAGTTGTTGTGGTCTTCAATCCGAAGACTGGCTTCATGCAGCTCTCGTCTCTAGTCTATCCTGTGCAAAGCTCTCCACCTTTGAATAACAATTGCAACTTACATCGATTTGATCCTGTTTTCTGTATTCGTCTCTTGGTCAAACTCTGCAATGTTTACTCCCCCACCCCATGCACACACACTTCCCTCCAACAGCAAGTTGACAATTCATTGATGCCTAAGAATGTGTCCTAACAGCCGATCCCTTCTTTTAGTGGTGTTGTGCCATAAAGTTCTTTTCTCTCCTGTTCGATTCAGTATTTCTCATTAATTACATGGTGCAACTATCTCTTTTCGAGCATTCTTCTTTAGCACTACATTTCAAAAGTAGTCTGAAGTGCTTAATGTCCACTCTCCGCTTCTCTCCAAGGTTTCACTCAAGACAAGTACCTTACGAAAGAACTTCCGAAAACTAATATTTATGATTTATGTTAACAAATTCCTCTTCTTTTAGAAATGCTTTCCTTGCTGTAGCCAGTTGGTATTTCATATTCCCTCTACTTCAACCATCGGCAGTTCCTTTACGCCCAAATATTAACAATTAAGAACTACTTTCAGTGTCTCATTTCCCAACCTAATTCCCTCACATCCTCCTGTTTAGTCCAAATGCATTCCATTTCTCTTGTTTCACTTATGTTGATGCTCATCTTGTAATCTCTTTTCAAGGGACTATCCACTCCTTTCAGCTGCTCCTCGAAGTCCTTTGCTATCATTGACAGAATTACAATGTCATCGCCAAAGTTCAAAGTTAAGATTTCTTCTTCCTGAATTTTAATTCCCTTTTCAAAATTCTCCTAGGCTTCCTGTGCTGCTTGCGCAATGAACAAATTGAATAACACTGGAGATACGCTACAACCCTGCCCCACTCCCTTTTCAACCATTGCTTCCCTTTCATGTCCTTAGGCTCAAATAACCACAATCTGGTTTCTGTAAAAGCTGTATACGATCTTTAGTTCCCTGTATTTCATTCCTGCTACCTTTAGAACTTAAAAGAATGTATTCAAGCCAACACTGTCAGAAGACATCTGTAAAACTACAAATAATTTAAACGTAGGTTTGCGTTTCTCTAAGCTATCTTCTAAGATAAATCTTAAGCCATCGTCCCACGGGATGTGAAAATGCATGCGGCCGAGGAGCTGGTGACGTCACAGTATGGAATTCTACGTCCCACTACACTGAGTAGCGTGAAATAACGTATGTGGCATGTCGGATTTTTGAATGGTGGAGGAGAATGTGGCCAGTGAGGTGCGACCTATTTTTATGTTACAAGCACAGCATGGAGGTGCCATACTGTATGGCGGTAAACATGGTATGTGTTCAGTTTTCTTTCTCGTAGACTACGTTGTACGAATATAAGCTGTTTCAAAGCCTCAGCGAATTGTGGATACCTCGAAAATGCGTCGTTTTGGCTACGATTTGTTATAATAAAATGACTACGAACGTATAGCATTTCAATGCTACGACAGAATGATGATTTATCAAAATCGAGTATTTTTGGTATGATTTACATATTAAGTTTCAAATAATGACATTTATAGATACAGTGTCTAGATAGTGCGTATCGTATACGCTTGCTAAGTTGGGGCTGTAGCATAGTTGATAACATCGTGCACTCAGAGTGATGATGGGTGATGTTGCAGGTTCTAGTTGTCCACTACCTCCTACCAAAATATCTTTTCGCCCTATGTTTCCTTAAAGGTTCTACGTCTTTAAGTCTTTTTCTTTCGTTTGATAGATAAATTATCTCAAAAGCGATGTTATTTCGTATAAATGATCTATTTTCTGCAGTTATTATTGGAAAGGCCAACGACTGGGATGATTCCCTGGTGAACAGAAATCTGAACGTGACTGCCGGTGTGTGTCTGAAAGTAGACACAAGTTCCACTCTGGAAGTTTTTACTGTTAAGAAACTTTCTGTAAAATATATATATCAATATCTGGGATTATGACATTCTCATTTTTGTATTTCACCAATAAATATCTTTTTACGATAGTGAGCAGCTTCTCAAAGAATCTCTTCTCCCATTTCAATGAAATTACGTAACGAATCGTCATCTTGAAACCTATGTGATGAAATTTGTTACTTCAGGGTGTTAGTGGTCAGCGCAGCATAAAAAATATGGGTATTATATATGCGCAAACTGAAATTTCTTTTTCTTTATTGTGGTTTCATCCCCCTGCCCTATATGGGCACAGTCCGCCGCTCTTCAGCCGAGTGACGTTACAATGAAATAAAAATAGGAAACTATACAGAAAAAGGCGGCAAAAGGGGGACATAAAAACATAATAAGTGGAGACAGTTGGAGGTAAAGGATACACTGACATGGGAACGTTCATTTGGTGGGGAGGGGGGGGGGCAGCTTAAAAAAAGTACACATAAAATTAAAAGAACACAGTTGGTGAGTCGGGGAGCACTTAAAATACACTGGAGTCACATGCACAAGTTAAAAGTCAGCTACAGTATAAAAACAGACAGAATGAGGGACACTTAAAAGATCACTGTAAGCGATGGGGCACACATGAAGAATACAAACTGCCGGCAGGATCCTGAAGAGGGAGAGGAGGCCAGAGAGGAGGGAAAAAGAGGGGCAAGGGAGGTACAGTGGGGGAGGAGGCTGAAGGGGTGGGAGAAAAAGAAAAAAAGGGGGGATTGGCAGGAGACGGTCGGGGTGGGAGATGGAGTGGGAAGGTAAATGAGGAGGGAGTGCAGAGACACAGAAGGGGCACGGGAAAGGGAGGGGGTCCAGGAGGGAGGAAAACCGCTCAAGGGAAGGGAAGAGGAGGGGAGAGGGAGCATTGAGGAGTAGGATGGGGGAAGGTGGCGCTTTGATAGGAGGGGTGGAGGTCAGTGTGAAGCTCATCATGCAGTAGGAGTAGACGCTGAGAAAGGAGGTGCAGGGTGTGGAAATGGAGAGAGGGCGGGACACAACGGAAAAGGCGTGGTGACAGGCTGGGGGTAGAGAGGATAGAAGATACCAGGGGGTGGGGGATCGAGTCAGCAAACGATGTACAGGGTGCAAATATGTTCGAGGAAAAGAAGAAGATGTGGGAAGGGGAGGAGGTCATAGAGGATCCATGTGGGGAACGGAATGACGATACGAAAGGCGAATTGGAGTGTGTGGCGTTCTAGGGGTTGAGGGCTTTATAGAATATGGGAGGAGCGGAAATCCAAGTGACACTGGCATATAAACTGACATTAGACACTGTGCCTTCACTGTATTCAACATAAAAACTAAAATGGGTTGAAAATTCAATTGAGTTAACGAGTAACTTCTACTGTGTGTATCTCCGATCGCTGTACAGCGTTATGTAGTAATCCTCTTTCAGAAATTTGCTGTTCAAGCCACATAAGAACCCAGAATTTCCTTGGCGATTTTATAGACTGTTGTTTGCCAGTTGCTAACAGAGTTTACGCAGTTATTTTAATCGCATCCATTTTCGCACAGAAAGTGTGCGGTCTGCGAGCCAGATAAAGCCGACAGCGGCCGCTAGACAGTGCTGAGGGATCAAAACACGTCTACTAGCTCGTCCCGTGTGCCGATGGCGCCGTCTTTCGTGAGGTTGGATGTCCTGTCCGCATCCACATCAATGTTAGTTATCTTGCCACTTGCGAGGGCAGTTTTAAGGGCAGTGTTGCCTCGCGTGGTCCAAAATTTCCCAGGAACAGTCCGCCTGCTCAACTGGGAGGTTATGTGCTTGCCTCCCATGCAGTGAGCCCAGGTTCGATTCCGGGCCTGGTTGGGGATTTTCTCCATTCGTGGACTTGGTGTTGTATTGTCCCCATCATCATTTCATCCTCATCACTGACCCGCAAGTCGCCCAGTGTGGCGTCGACTGAAATAAGACTTGAACTTGGCGGCCGAACTTCTCCAGATGGGGGCTCCCGGCCAATGATGCCGTATGCTCATTTCCATTTTTCCGTGGCACAAGAAGAACTGACCTTCCCCGAGGATGGCTTCTACAACGTATCCCAATCTTCTGTAAATAGACTGAGATGACAAGAGTCATGGTATACCTCCTAATGTTGTGCCACACCTCCTTTTGCCTGGAGTAGTGCAGAAGCTGGACCTGGCAACCACTCAAAAAGTCGTTGAAAGCCCCTTGCAGAAACAATGAGGAACACTGCCTCTGTAGCCGTCTGTAATTGCCAAAGTGTTGCCACTCCAAGATTTTGTGCACCGTCTGACATCTGGACTATGTCCGATTAATATCCGTGGGATTCATGTTGTGTGATCTGGGCGGTCAAATCATAGGCTCGAATTGGCCATGACGTTCTTCAAACCAATTGTGAACAGTTGTGATTCTGTGACCGGGTGCAGTGTCATCTACAAAAATTTCGTCGTTGTTTGGGAACATGAAGTCCACGGGTGCCTACAAATGGTCTCCAAGTAGCCGAACATAACCATTTCCAGTCAGTGATCACGTAAACGCACCGCACACCATTATGGTCACGAGTCCAGGAGAGTTGCTGCAGGTGATGTCGCACCGTTAGAAAAGACGCTCGTGTCGGTTGTCTGCTGCCATAGCCCATTAACCCCAAATTACACCCCACTATCCTTACGGATATGTTTTTCGGTTATTTCGCGCAGTGTTGCCTGTCTATTAGCACTGACGACTCTACGCAAAAGTCGCTGTTCTCGGTCGTTAAGTGAAGGCAGTGGGCTAATGCGTTGTCTTCGTTGAGATATAATGCCTGAAATTTGGTATTCTCAGCAGGCTCTTGACGCTGTGGGTCTCGGAATACTGAATTCCTGAACGGTTTCCGAAATGGAATGTTCCAAGCATCTAGCTCCAACTGCCATTTCGCGTTATATAGTCTCTTAATTCCCGTCGTCCGTCCATAATCAGGTCGCAAATCTTCTCACGGGGATCACCTGACTACAAGTGACGGCTCCGCCAACGCACTGTCCTTTTATACCTGGAGTACGCCACATTACCTCCATCTGTATATGTGCATATTCCTATCCCACGACTTTCATCACTTCCGTGTAATTCGGTCGGTATTAAGCAACTCTGACCTTCAACGCTGGTAGTTCGATAATATTCACACCTGTCAGCGTGTGCTTCATGTGGAATTGGAAATGTAACATTCCTCCTGAAGCCTGAGGGTATTTCGCCAGTCTCATAAATGTCGTACACAAGATGGAATAGTTTCGTAACGGCTGCGTCTCCCACGGATCCCAATAATTCGGAGCAAATGTCTACTCCAGGGGCCTTGTTTGGACTTACACGTTTCAATGTCATGTCAAAGTTTTCTCGCAGTATAATATCTCCTATCTCAGATCCATCTACTTCCTCTTCCCTTTCTATAATATTGTTTCCAAGTTAATTTCTCTCTTAGAACTCCTCTACGCACTCCTTCCACTTTTCAGCTTCCCTTTCTCTGCCTACCACTAGCTTGCTATGTAACATTCATACAGCTGCTTCCCTTTTCTACAAAGGTATCTTAATTCTTCCTATAGGTGGTATCTATCTTTGCTCTATTCGTTCATGCTTCTACAGCTTTGCATTTCTTCTCTTGTCTTTCCTGCTTAACCATTTAGCACATTCTGCATGTCTCACTTTTAGACGTCTACATTCCTTTTCGCCTGCGTTAATTGCTACAGTTTATTATTTTCTTCTTTCTTAAACTAAATTCGGAATCTCCTGTGTTTTCGCAGGATTTTTGCTAAGTCTTGTCTCTTTACATATCAGTTATTCTGTTGCCTTCACTGTTTAATTTTTCATTTGGTACACATTCGTCTTCCGCTCTATTTCCTTTCCCTGGTTTAGTCAAACGTTGGCTAATGCTCCATCTGAAGCTGTCAATAATCTCTGTTTCTTTTAACTTATCCAGATTCCACCTCCTTAGTTTCCTACCTTTCTACAATTTTCAGTGACTGTTCATAGCCAATAAAGAAGGCGGAGGAGCGGACAGAGGTTTCAGGCACCCTCTTGCCCTTGCCGTGGGAAACTGTCCCAAAACGGCGGAAGAATCAGCAATGAGGATGCAGAAGGCAATGAAAACCTCTTCATTAAAAGCAAATAAGGTATGATCAAGCTGATAAAGTGTCATGATGGTCTCTTCGTTGGCAAATGATTTCTGTCCAGTCCCCCATTCCGATCTCCGGGTGGGGACTGCCAAGGTGGAGGTGACCTTAAGGACACATGGAATATCCAACAACGGGATAACATTGTGCGAGTCGGAGCATGGAATGCCAGAAGTCTGAACGTTACAGGAAACGTAGAAAATGTAAAAGGAAAATGCAGAGGCTAAATCAGGATATAGTGGGAGGTCAGGGAAGTGAAATGGGAAGACGATGGAGATATCTGGTTAGACGAATATATGGTAATATCAACAGCAGCAGAGAATTATATAACGGGAGTAGGATTCGTTGTGAACAGGAAACTAGAACAGAGAGTTGGCTGCTGTGGGCAGTTACGCGATACGGTTGTTCTTATCAGATTCGCCAGCATACCAACAGCAACAAATAAAGAAGTACATGAAGATTTGAACGGGTAATTCACTACGTAAAGGGAGATGAAATTCTAATAATCGTGAGTGATTGGAACGCCGTTGTAGGGGAAAGAATAGAAGAAAGACTTACGTGGTGTTATGGGCTTGGCAGAAGGAACGGGAGAGGAGAAAGACTAATTGAGTTTTGCAGTACATTTCACACTGTAATAGCGAATACTCTGTTCAAGAATCACGAGAGAACTTGCCTTGTCAGACTTGTACTGTGCAGCGTTCTCATATTATCCTTCAATCTGTACATATTTTATAAAGATGACTACGTTATACGCCACAAAGGATCAGTCTTGTGTAAGCCAGGCTACGGAACAGCTGATCGTTTTTGGAACCGCCGGATATATTGCTCTCACGATAATACCCCTTATACTACTGCAAGTAATGAGCTTTTGACCCAACTACTACTCACGCAACTGGATAATTTTCTATATGACGGTCAACTTGTGAAATTACCGTCCCTACAACCTGGCTTGCTCACGAACTTTAACTGTGATAAGAAAATTTCGTAAGGATACTTGGAGGTATGAAACGGTACGTTACAGGACAGTTTACTTACGATTTTCTTGTAATGTTCAGATATTTACTGAATAATGTCGTTCTCTTTTAGTAACAAAAAACTGATAATAAACTCTAGAGGACCTGTTGACGTCATAAGTATACTAACAAAGCGGAGTTTTGGTCCCTACATTCTCATCCAAATCAGTGAATGTGGAACCTGGGTCACCTGTATAGAATGTAATACCTACATTATTTAACGCACCAAATAAGTCACCACGGACTGTAGCTTAAGAGAGAGCTCGACAGGTATGATAATAAATCGTCAAAGGGAATAACACTGTTTCCCAAGAATGAAGAAACCAATTCCATACTTGCTACATCTGAGCCACGAACGGCAAGAATCTTCAACACATTCGCTTTTGAAGCAAAAGTAATAACATTCACAAAAATATTCGTGTATTAGGTAGTCGACCGAAGTGTAAAAATGGGCGAATCATTAGACTCCATGAGAAATTTTAAGTATCAAGGAGAGTGCGTATGATAATAACAAACATCAATAGAAATAGATGCTTCTCTTGCATGAAATACGTGTTTAATTTCTCTCGCTTAAAGCGGAGTAAGCTCCAAGTATACTCATATTCGAAAGTATTTCTTCGTGAGTAAGCTATAGCTTATGTCTATAAAGCAGTGTTATTGGCTGTTTATACATGTATTTCATGATAATTCATGTCTCTTGGTACACAAAAATATGTTCTTTTCGTTAATTAAGTAGGAAATAATTACAACCAAACATTATGCTTACGACGCATGTGACTGCTTTCTCACCGACTGAGCGCTAGCGTTGCTACAACTGTCAAACGATAACGATTTTCGTACCAGAGTGTGTGGTGACGGTACGTGTGTATTAGACTGTGCTATGTCTTTCTTAATAGCAAAGAACTTGCAGTACAAGAGAAGTCTTTCACAGCAGCGACGATTAACAAATGCTTAGAGCACCTAAGGTATGTGTTTAGAGCCTATGTTTACTGGACATTTTTTCGTGTTTTGGTCGCTACTGCCACCTCTCAAAATACGGAATATTTTTTTTTTTAAATTCGCAATGTTTTATATAGGAGAATGGCGGTGACGCAAGATTGTGAAAATTAAACGATTTTAGTTCGGTAACCTCAAGCGCTGTCCCTTGCCGCCAGAATGTGTCGCACGTTACGCCAGTCACTAAGCTCTTAACGATCAGCGTAGCCTCGACAATGACCGTGCAGAGCAAAACCGGAGTTGCGCAAATAAGCGCGGGGCGCGGAGCTAAACGCGGTGACGTAGCCCACACACGTACGGCGCTAAACAAGGTCGGAAGACCGTATTAAAGGAGCGACCGGGCGGGAGCTCCGACACAGAACGATCAGAACACGCGAGGTCCATGGATTCATGAGGTTGTCTACATACCCGTACACGTCCATCCGCTCGATACAATTTGAAACGAGACTCGTCTGACCAGACAACATGTTTCCAGACATCAATAGTCCAATGTCAGTGTTGACGGACACAGGTGAGGCGTAAAGCTTTGTGTCATGCAGTCATCAAGTGTACACGAGTGGGCCTTCGGCTTTGAAAGCCCACATCGATGATGTTTCATTGAATGGTTCGGACGCTAACACTTATTGATGGCCCAGCATTGAAATCTGCAGCAATTTGCGAAAGGGTTGCACTTCTGTCACGTCGAACGATTCTTTTCAGTCCTCGTCGGTCCCGTTCTTGCAGGATCTTTTTCCGGCCGTAGCGCCGTCGGACTATTGATGTGTTACCGAATTGCTGATGTTCACGTTACACTCGTGAAATGGTCATACGGGAAAAAGCCCACTTCGTCGCTACCTCGGACATGCTGTGTCCCATCGCTCGTGCGCCGAGCCGCGCGGTTACAGGTGCCATGTCACGATTCGCGCGGCCCCTCCCACCGGGGGTTCGAGTCCTCCCTCGGGTATGGTGTGTATTTGTGTTGCCCATAGCGTAAATTAGTTTAAGTAGTGTGTAAGTCTAGGGACCGATGACCTCAGCAGTTTTGTCCCTTAGGAATTCACACACATTTTTTCCGTGCGCCGACTGTAACACCACGTTCAAACTCACCTAAATCTTGATAACCTGCAATTGTAGTAACAGTAACCGATCTACCAACTGCGGCAGACACTTGTTGACTTATATAGGCGTTGCCGACCGCAGTTTCGTATTCTCCCTGTTTACATATCTCCTTGAATATGCATCCCCATACCATTTTATTTGGGTTTTCAGTGTATGTATATGCAGATTGAAGCGATGAGTGGAAGTTTGTACCAAGGCCAGGATTCGAACCCGGGGCTCCTGCTCACTAGCCACTACGCCACCCTGGCACAGTGGTTTTGCACAACTGCACAGTCTACCCCAGCACGCTTCTCTCCTCAATTACAATTCCCATTCACGCCTCAACTCACTTGGTATTCTTCCTAAAGTCGAAGAGGATTGTAGAGGCTCGCCAACTGTATTGGAACAGCATCTCGGTGTCAAACGACCTGGGAGAACCTGTCTGAAACCCAGGCATATGTGCTTTAATCAAATAAAACCACAAGGTTCCTAGTCCCAAACATCTATGCTATATATATATGAAGACTGAAGTGCGAATGAAAATTTGTATCAAGGCTTTACTAGGCAGATGCGCTAAGCACTGTGCACAGTGGTTAGTTTCATTTGCCTAGTGAGCAGAAGACCTGGGTTCAAACCCCAGCCTCAGTAGAAAATTTCATTTGTCGCTTGTGTGTTTGACACTTCAAAAGGTCTCTTCTGGAATATTATAGTTTCATATGACAATTGTTTTGGTCACCAAAAAAATACATTTCCTTTATTTTTCACTTCTCATGATGTGTTTCAGATCTTATTCGATACAAGGTATCTTGTCATTTTATAAACATTTCTTCATGATGTAAGACACTGGACTCGCATTCGGGAGGACGACGGTTCAATCCCGCGTCCGGCCATCCTGATTTAGGTTTTCCGTGATTTCCCTAAATCGCTCCAGGCAAATGCCGGGATGGTTCCTTTCAAAGGGCACGGCCGACTAACTTCCCTAATCCGATGAGACCGATGACCTCGCTGTCTGGTCTCCTTCCCCGAAACAACCAACCAACCATGATGTAAGTGAAGTGATATGAAGGAATGTTCACAAAGTGAGAAGATAATATCTATCGAAGTAAGATCTGATGATGCTGACACCGAAACGCGTCATGAGAAGTGAAAAATAAAGAAAATATGCTTTTGGGAAGTAAGACAAGCGCATTAATTTGTACAAGTTATATTTTTCTCGATTTTCGTCGAAACATGATCATTAAGTGTTGGCTATCCTTTAGCCTGAAGTAGGCATAAGTTTTAACGTTTAAGGTTATTCTAGGCCTGGGCAGTCCAATATCTGTGCTAATGAAAGTCTGTCTATTGCAGCGATATTATTTAAGGCCGTGAATCTCTAACAGAAGAGCATCACAATATATCTTCTGCTAGTGGTGTGACTATTCCAGATATACAAATTAGCACATAAGAACAATAAAGGATAGGTATGTTACAAATAAACAAAGGAGAGAGAGAAATAAATGTTATTATATCATTAAGTCAGAGAGCGCACAAATAACGACAAGCAAAGGTTAGTAGAGATTCGTGCGTCTGTGAAAAGATAATGCGCGAAGCATGCAACAACTGCCAGTGTCATACCTTTGCAAAAGGTCTGGCAGAGAACCTGACAAATATCTGGCCCCATGTAAAATCGCGAAGCATATCTAAGGTTTCATTTATTCCCTTGTTGACCAGTTTTTTCTGTTGTAGTTAAAGATAGCAAAACGAAAGCCAAAGCTTCAAATTCCGCATTCGAGAAATCGATCACGCAGCTGAATCGCACAAACGTAGCGTCATTTGAGCACTGGACAGATGCCTGCGTGGACGACACAGTAATACGTATCTGTGGCGTGTTGGGGAACAGCTGAAAGATTTGAAAGTAAATAAGTCACCAGGTCCGGATGGAATCACAATTCGGATTTACAGCGAGTACTCTAAGGCACTGGCCCCCTACCTAGCTTGCATTTATTGCGATCTCTCGCCAAGAGACTGGAAAAAAGCGCAGGTGACTACTGCACATAAGAAGGTAAAAGAACGGATCCGCAAAATTAGAGACCAATATCCCTAACTGCCGTTTGCTGCAGAATTGTTGAGTATATTCTCATCTCGAATATAACACATTTTCTTGAGGCCGAGAAGATAATGCCCACGAATCAGCATAGTTTTAGAAGCATCGCTTGTCCTTTTCTCGCGTAATATACTGCGAACTACGGATGAACGCCAAAAGACAGATTCCGTATTTTTAGGTTTCCGGAAAGCATTTGACATGGCGTCCCAGTGCAGGCTATTAACGCAGATACGAGCATATACATTAAATTCATAGATGCGTGAGTGGCTCGAAGGTTTCTTAACTAACAGACAGCGAGCTTTCATCATACCGTTAGCAGTGCCCCAGGGACGTGTGATAAGACCGCTATTGTTCTCAGTATACATAAATGATTTGGCGGCCGCAGTGGGCAGCAATCTGGTGTTGTTTACTGAAGATTGCTGTGGTGTACCGTATGGTGTCGAAACTGAGTGACTGTAGGAGGTTACAAGATAAATTAGGCAAGATTTCTAGTTGGTGTGATGAATGGTAGCTAGCTCTAAATGTGAGAAAATGTAAGTTAATGCGGATGAATAGAAACTCCTAACACGTAATGTTCGGATGCAGCATAAATCATGCTTGACACAGTCACCGCGTTTAAATATCTGGGTGTACCGTTGCAGAGCAATATGAAATGGAACGAGCTGTGATGACTTGGTAAGGAAGGCGAATAATAGCCTCTGGTTCATTGGGTGAATTCTAGGAAAGTATGGCTCATCTGTAAAGGAGGTCGCAAACAGTTTGCTGGTGCAACCTGTTCTTGAATAGCGCTCGAGTATTTGGGATCCACATCAGGTCAGATAGAACGAGGACATTGAAGCAATTCAGAGGCGAGGTGCTATATTTGTTACCAGTATGTTCGAACAACAGGTAAATGTTACGCAGATGCTTGGGGAAATCAAATGGGAATCCTTGGTGGGAAGGAGACGTTCTTTTTGAAGAGCACTATTGAGAAAATTTAGAGAACTGTCATTTGATGCTGACTGCAGAACGATCCTCCTGCCGCCAGCACACACTTCACGTAGGGACCATAATGATCAGATACAAGAAATTAGGGCTCATACGGTAGCATGTAGAGAACCGTTATTCCTTCCCTCTATATGCGAGTGGCACAGGAAATGAAACGATTTGTAGTGGTACAACGTACACTCCACCACGTACTGTACAGTGGCTTGTGGAGTATCTGTGTAGATGTAGATGTTTGTGGTGAGGTGTTTATTCGTTGTTATGCAGTGATATGCAGGTAACAGAATATTATCCTTTGCCCACAGGTGGCCCGCATCGTGGAGAGCCGTGCTGCGGACTTCCCAGTGGGGCGGTACGTGGTCGGCTACTGGGGGTGGCGCGACCGCACCGTGGCCGATGTGGGGCCGGACGCTCCCTACTTCATGTCTCCGGCTATGCTGGTGCCAGACCTGGGGGAGCTGCCCCTCTCCCTCTCTCTGGGGGTGCTGGGCATGCCCGGAATCACGGCCTACTTTGGACTGCTGGAGGTCTGCAAGCCTAAGGAGGGAGAGGTCGCCGTAGTCAGTGGGGCAGCAGGTGCTGTGGGGTCCATAGTCGGGCAGATAGCGCGCCTCAAGGGGTGCAAAGTAATTGGCTTCCCGGGATCAGACGCTAAGGTAAGACACTATACCATTTTCGTTTCACTACACTGTATTGCAAAGAACGTAACTTCGAGGAAGAGAACATTTACATGAATTCAGACATGGTACCTGATATTCTGTTTAGTTGAATCGAGAATGCCACCAAGCAGACTGGCGAATGCCTAAAACTGGACTGCATGTGTTCTTCCTGCAGTCTCAGATTTCTGCAGAACAAGCAGGTCCTGTCACAAGTAAAACTACTCGAGAGACAAGCCTGAATTTGAGGCAGGTTACTGGAAAATGTCATGAATTTTGTGCCCTGCTTAAATTTTTTTCCTAGATTATAAAAAAGACCTTTGATTGTGTCATGTGGGACGAGTAGAGGCATGTGCTCAATGATTTTGGGGTTTCGAAGTACCTAGTATCATTATTGAAAGATCTTCGTACCAGTCATACCGCAACCATAAAGGTGGATGGTGAATACTCTAAATGCTTAGACGTGACAAATGGAGTCAGTCAAGGTTCTATACCAGGACCGGCCGCAGCCTGCCACACATCGTGCTGGCTGCTTTGCAGGCCAAGGCTTGGTCCGGTCCGCCTTGCATTTGATCATTCCTTTCTGGAAGTACCCGGTACAGCACGACATTTCATTTACACCACTGGGCATTAAAATTGCTACACCAAGAAGAAATGCAGATGATAAACGGGTATTCATTGGACAAATACACTATACTAGAACTGACATGTATTTACATTTTCACTCAATTTGGGTGTATAGATCCTGAGAAATCAGTACCCAGAACAACCACATCTGGCCGTAATAACGGCCTTGATACGCCTGGCCATTGAGTCAAAAAGAGCTTCGACGGCGTGTACAGGTACAGCTGCCCATGCAGCTTCAACACGATACCACAGTTCATCGAGAGTAGTGACTGGCGTATTGTGATGAACCAGTTGCTCGGCCACCATTGACCAGACGTTTTCAATTGGTGAGAGATCTGGAGAATGTGCTGGCCAGGGCAGCAGTCGAACATTTTCTGTATCCAGAAAGGCCCGTTCAGGACCTGCAACATGCGGTCGTGCATTATCCTGCTGAATCGTAGGGTATCGCAGGGATTGAATGAGGGGTAGAGCCATGGGTCGTAACACATCTGAAATGTAACGTCCACTGTTCAAAGTGCCGTCAATGCGAACAAGAGGTGACCGAGACGTGTAACCAGTGGCACCCAATACCATCACGCCGGGTGATATGCCAGTATGGCGATGACGAATACACGCTTCCAATGTGCGTTCACCGCTATGTCGCCAAACGCGGATGCAAGAATCATGATGATGTAAACAGAACCTGGATTCATCCGAAAAAATGGCGTTTACCCATTCGTGCACCCAGGTTCGTCATTGAGTACACCGTCGCTGGCGGTCCTGTCTGTGATGCAGCGTCAAGGGTAACCGCAGCGACGGTCTCCGAGCTGATAGTCCATGCTGCTGCAAACGTCGTCGAACTGTTGGTGCAGATGGTTGTTGTCTTGCAAACGTCCCCATCTGTTGACTCAGGAATCGAGACGTTGCTGCACGATCCGTTACAGTCATGCGGATAAGATGCCTGTCATCTCGGCTGCTAGTGATACGAGGCCGTTGGGATCCAGCACGGCGTTCCGTATTACCCTCCTAAACCCACCGATTCCGTATTCTGCTAACAGTCATTGGATCTCGACCAATGCGAGCAGCAATGTCGCGATACGATAAACCGTAATCGCGACAGGCTACAATCTGACCTTTATCAAAGTCGGAAACGTGATGGTACGCATTTCTCCTCCTTACACGAGGCATCACAACAACGTTTCACCAGGCAACGCCGGTTGGGCTGCTGTTTGTGTATGAGAAATCGGTTGGAAACTTTCCTCATGTCATCACGTTGTAGGTGTCGCCACCGGCGCCAACCTTGTGTGAATGCTCTGAAAAGCTAATCATTTGCATATCACAGCATCTTCTTCCTGTCGGTTAAATTTCGCGTCTGTAGCACGTCACCTTGGTGGTGTAGCAATTTTAATGGCCAGTAGTGTAGTATTGCAGTGTGTCATAAGCTGGTCGGCACGACTCTTTACAGCTGGGCAGAATCATGGTGTCAGCGCTGTCTACCGTCCGCTATTTGTTTGTGGTATGACAGACGTTCACAGGTCCAGTGGCTGTTAGCACAAAAAAATCAGTCTAGCAATCCATCGTCACAAGCCTCTAAAAAGGAATGGGGATGACAGAAGATAGGGATTATTATTCCCAATATGTCTTATGCATTTGCATAAATCTGTCCATAAATCTGTAAGAGTACGAGGGGGTGGAGACCTCTTCTGAACAGCATGTTTCAAGGCATCCCAGATATGCTCATTAATGTTCACGTGTGGGGAGTTTGGTGGCCAGCGGAAATGTTTAAACTCAGAAGAGTGTTCCTGGAGTCACTCTGTTGGACACGTGGTGTATCGCATTGTCCTGCTGGAATTGCCCAAGTCTGTCAGAATGCACAATGGGAATAAATGGATGCAGGTGATCAGACAGGATGCTTACGTACGTGTCACCGGTCAGTGTTGTATATAGACGTATCAGTAGTTCCATATCACTCCAGCTGCAACCACCCCCACCATTACAGAACCTCCACCAGCTTGAAGAGTCCCCTGCTGAAATGCAGAGCCCATGGATTCATGAGGTTGTCTCCATACCCGTACACGTCCATCCGCTCGATACAGTTAGAAACGAGATTCGTCCAACCAGGTAACATGTTTCCAGTCATCGACAGTCCAATGCCGGTACTGACAGGCCCAGGCGAGCCGTAAAGCTCTGTGTCACGCAGTTATGATGTTCCTTTGAATGATTCGCACGCTAACACTTGTTGATGGCCTAGCACTGAAACGTGCAGCAGTTTGGGGAAGAATTGCACTTCTGTCACGTCGAACGATTCTGTACAGTCGTCGTTGGTCCCATTCTTGCAGGATCTTTTTCCGGCCGCAAATATGTCGGAGATTTGATGTTTTACTGAATTCCTGATATTCACGATAGACTCTTGAAATGATCGTAAGGGAAAATTCCGTCTTCATCGCTGCCTCAGAGAGGCCGTGTCCCATCGCTCGTGCGGCGACTATAACACCAGTCTCAAATCTTGATAACCTACCATTGTAGCAGCAGTAACCGATCTAAAAGCTGCACCATACACTTCTGCCGTATGTAGGCATTGGCGACCGCAGCGCCGTATTCTGCCTGTTTACATATCTCCCTATTTGAATACGCATGCCCATATCAGTTTCTTGTATATTACAATACCATGCAGAAACAATTTAAAGATTTAGCGAACAATGAAAGAGCGAAAAATTACAACAATCGACAGACGGAATTCACTGTTCTGCAGATCAAGAAGCTTTTTGTGCTACATGAACAGGCATGCCACACTGGTAGAAATGAATGGTACGAGTAGTAAAATTGGTGAAGTCGCTCACATTATTCCACTCTCAGTTGTAGCAGTTTTCGATGGAACTGATCGAAGGTATGGAGACTTTATATATCACTACAAAGTACGTCGATTAAGTCAATACGCTATTGCTGAATTTATGAAAAAGAGGAGGCCGGGGGGGGGGGGGGGGGGGGGTTGGAGAGGAGGCTTGAAAAGTAGATCATCCAGAAAGGACTGGAGACCTAGTATTTTAAGTGGACTTGACTGCACACTGCCCACAATAAGACATTGCAAGGGAGAAACATCTTTTTTCTGATTTTATGGGAATGCATTCAAAAAGAAGATCGGATTATAGAAGGGACACATTCAGACAAACACAGTCCAATTCCCTAAGCTCGCTGCTGTTAAGGAAAACGCGAGGTTTGAAGAATTCATTGTGCCCATGAAAGAATTACAAGGATAGTGTCCTACGACAGTCTGTCTGTCTTACAGGTGTTCTCGAGAACGTTTGCCGTCTCAGTTGAAAGCGCTTCTGTACATGTGCAATTAACTGTAACTGACTGACCTGAAAGGTAGTTCCCGTTCTAATGAGAAATATTTTTACGTTAAAACTGTCTAGGACGTCTAATTGCTTTCCTCTCGTAGAATTTCCGAGTCTCCATAATGAGGTTGGAAAAGTGCTACAATATTTCGACCGGCATAATTGTGTGAAACACATTTTTTCTATTATGAAACTAAGCGAATCATGATTTACAGCAACCTGAGTGCGAAAATCTGTGAATCTGTCGGTGTCTGACCTTACGCCGAGAATTTGTACCGCACAAAAATTATATTATATTTTCAGCGCGTCAAAAATAATTGCAAAGCACAAAAAATTGTTTCGTTCATGATCTTTGTTGTTGGGAAACGCGAAATATAAAAGCAAGTCGTATACATTGCGACTGCACTACCATTTAAATGGTCTGTGTTCGAAGTTTCCTTCTCTTCCCCATTCACATACAGACAGCTTGCTGTGGTCACGACGGTAATGTGCAGCGATGCTGAGTGCAGGAAAATGTAATATCTACGCTTTGCAGATGATAGTACCCTTATTGTTGGAAGTGGGGAAGAACTTATTGATGTGTCCTCCAGAGTGAAGACTACTTGTTTAAATTTAGGTCTCTAGATAACCACAAAAAAGCCCAAACTAATAGTTATAATACACTAAGATATAGATCAAATGCAACTAGCAGGTTGCTTAACAGATCTGAATGTACTGAATGACTATACCTATTTACGATCTCTGACAAATGACACAGGACAGTGTGATAAAGAATTAAAGTGAGGAACCGGATTTCCTGGTCCCGACGTTTAAACTCACAAAGGTCTGGCAGAACCGGGCAATATCCAAAACAATGAAGATGCGTCTGGTGGAATCATTCTTGTACAGTCGTGAGACGTGGGCCGTGAAAGCTAGTGGCAATAGTCGAACTGATACCTTCGATATGTGGTCGCGGAATACGTTATACGTATCATGGACAGAAAGAAGAACTTAGAGTCATAAGAAATTTATCTTCCCATCTCATTCAAAAATATTTCTAGGTCTTTGGGTACATTTTGAGAATAGAAGCAGGCAGTTTAGGGAGGATCGTCTGGTAAGGAAAAATCGTAAGCAAAAGACTACGAGAAAGAGCGGCAAAGAGATGGTTGGATCATGTGAGGAAGAGTATCACTCTACCTCTCTACATTATTTTAGAGAGAGTTAAAGATCGAGGTGGATGGAGACGTCTGGTCGAAGATTCAGTTACTTAAGAAATAAATGACGAAAGGAGGTGACGATAATCAGTAATGAGTGAACCAACTAATGATGATGATGAAAAGGTCCAGATGGGGTTAGCTTAACATACAGTGTCACTACCAATTCTGCTGGGTGTTATTTATCCAGATTTCATTAGAAGAGAAACAAATAATAATGAAACGAGTATATGTACTGACTGAGAATATGGTAGATCTACGAACGCATTGTGCTCAATGTAGGGCCCTACATTCACAGTGGATTATACATGTACATGCAGATGTAGAAGCTGCGTGTGTGGTATAGCATCTGATCTGCACTTAATTGAATAGTGTGGCTGAGAGCAGTAATGAATATCTGAGGCACATAGTATTGGACATGTATTGTTATCAATGAAGACATGAAACAAAGTACAGGGTTATTACAAATGATTGAAGCGATTTCACAGCTCTACAATAACTTTATTATTTGAGATATTTTCACAATGCTTTGAACACACATACAAAAACTCAAAAAGTTTTTTTAGGCATTCACAAATGTTCGATATGTGCCCCTTTAGTGATTCGGCAGACATCAAGCCGATAATCAAGTTCCTCCCACACTCGGCACAGCATGTCCCCATCAACGAGTTCGAAAGCATCGTTGATGCGAGCTCGCAGTTCTGGCACGTTTGTTGGTAGAGGAGGTTTAAACACTGAATCTTTCACATAACCCCACAGAAAGAAATCGCATGGGGTTAAGTCGGGAGAGCGTGGAGGCCATGACATGTATTGTTGATCATGATGACCACGACCGATCCATCGGTTTTCCAATCTCCTGTTTAAGAAATGCTTCTGCTTTTGCCTTATCCGTAAGATTTTCCAAACCGTCGGCTGTGGTACGTATAGCTCCCCGCTTGCTTTATTCGTCGACTTCCGCGGGCTACGCATGAAACTTGCCCGCACGCGTTCAACCGTTTCTTCGCTCACTGCAGGCCGACCCATTGATTTCCCCTTACAGAGGCATCCAGAAGCTTTAAACTGCGCATACCATCGCCGAATGGAGTTAGCAGTTGGTGGATCTTTGTTGAACTTCGTCCTGAAGTGTCGTTGCACTGTTATGACTGACTGATGTGAGTGCATTTCAAGCACGACATACGCTTTCTCGGCTCCTGTCGCCATTTTGTCTCACTGCGCTCTCGAACACTCTGGCGGCAGAAACCTGAAGTGCGGCTTCATCCGAACAAAACTTTATGAGTTTTTCTACGTATCTGTAGTGTGTCGTGACCATATGTCAATGAATGGAGCTACAGTGAATTTATGAAATCGCTTCAATCATTAGTAATAGCCCTGTAAGGACAAACTTGAAACTCAGCGTCTACATGAGTATGGAGGTTTTTTAACTGATGAATTAGCTATGATGAAGAGCGTTTTGTTTCATCACTGTATACTGTATTGATAACACATTTTTTAATCATTTTCAAGCGATTAACTATTTATTGGGCGGAAATTTCACATACCCGAAATTCCTTTTTCTCTCTATCTAGTTACAGAGCTATAAATGTCATTGATCTTGGAGAGTGCAGCCAACTACAACTACTCGAATGTCACCGCCCTATCGGCTTTTTAGGAACAACAATCTATGCTGATCCTATGGAACAGAATACATCATAACATATCCGGAAGTTATTAAAAGAAAATAGTCAAAATAGAGAACACTACTAAATTAATAATATCACTTTTGTAAGTGCTAGTCAAATGAAAATGATTCTGATGGAAAAAAGCAAAAATGATTCCAATGGAAAAAGCAAGTATACTTCATAATTTAAAAAGTAATCGGAGTAACTGCCAATACGTGTAGACCACTGTGGGAAAAGATGGTCACTACCTTTAGCGAAATAAGGAGCAGTCAAATGGAAATGAGGCAGGGGGGAAAAATAAGTCAGCTGTTTATTATTTCAAAATTAATTGACGTAACTGTTAACACATTTATTCCACTGTGAGACAAGATGGTCGTTGCCTTTATGGAGACACGTTTGCGGTTGCCTACAGAATCTTGGTTGTAACCAGACGTGCACCTCTCCGTCCGAAGAAAAGCAACGGCTACGCATGTCTTTCTTCAGTGCTCCAAAAATGTGGAAATCGCGTGGGGAGAGATTGAAACTGTATGGAGGATGTGTGAGAACTTCCCAGAGAAACTTCTGCAGCCCACTGGAAAAGTAAAAAGAACTTGGCAACTTGCCAAGGGTCAGGCCCACATATTGCTAAGGTTCTTCGACTTCGCTGCAGAAGTTTCGCTAGGAGACCCTCACACATCCTGTATAGAGTCTAAATCTCTCCCCATGCGATTTCCACCGTTTAGGAGCCCTGAAGAAAGACATTCTTGACTGTCAATTTGCTTCGGATGGAGAGATGCACATCTCAGTATAACCAAGATTCTGTAGGCAATCGCAAACGCTTATCCACGAAAGGAACGACGATTTTGTCTCACTGTGGAGTAAACGTGTTAACGGCTATGTTCATTAATTTTGAAATAATAAACAGTTGATCTACTTTTTCCCATCTGTCTCATTTCTATTTGACTGCTCCTTATTATTCCAGAATGAAAAATAAAGCGCAATGGGAAATAATAATAATAATATAGTACAAAAATCTACCACACTTTAGAGGTAATATTTATGGAGATAGAAAGGGGAAGGTGTTGACTGTGGACCCATTAGTAAGAGCAGTCCAAACATTCGCCTCGAACGATTTTGAACGGTCACCTACAAAGCAAGATGAGTTAGTACTATTTCAATAACCATTTACGAAAATTCAGAACTCACGCTTCTAGCTGCGTAACTGGCCTCTCTTCCGCAGGTGAAGTGGCTGAAAGAGGAGTTGGGATTCCATCACGCATTTAACTACAAGACGAATGACGTCACAGAGGCGCTGAAGCAGGCGGCACCTGACGGCGTCGACGTGTACTTCGACAACGTGGGCGGCGAGCTGAGCAGCGCAGTCGTCAACAGCATGCGAGAGTGGGGCCGCATCTCCGTGTGCGGCTCGATATCTGGATACAACGAATCTAACCTCCCGACGGCTACCATCATCCAGCCTGCAGCCATATTCAAGCAGCTCCGCATGGAGGGGTTCCTGTATTCACGGTGGCACGACCGCTGGGAAGAGGGCATTACCCAGCTGACGCAGTGGGTCCGAGAGGGAAAAATCAAATACCGTGAGACTGTAACAGAAGGGTTTCAAAACACCCCCAAAGCCTTCGCCGGTATGCTGCAGGGTGACAACTTGGGGAAGGCTGTTGTTAAAGTGTGAAGAACTGTAGTGTATCGGAAACAATTTCACAAGCAGGACAAGGACAATTTCTTTCAGTATTTTGAACACAGTACATCAAGAGAAAGATGCATGGTTGCAATGGAATGTTCTTCAAAACTTATGTTTGTGGTTTCAGTTTTCCAATACCATTCCACATCATTATAAAAATTGAATAAATACATGAAAATAAATATTATAAGTGGATAGTTTGTGTTGTTGCCCCAGATGATAATTATACTAATATTTTGTGAGGATTGGTAAGTGGTGGGTGCTTGAGGCACAGCAATACGCGAACACAACAAGTAAGTTTAAACAGTTTTATTAACAAAGGCGGATTATAAAACACGCACGCTATGCGCACCTATCATCACTGTGTCTGACATCCTAACAGAGGCTAATTACGGTCGCATCGAAAGGCTCCAGTGAGCTAAGAAATATTTGGGCCTGAGGGCACGCTAGTTAATACTGCACGCTGCAGATGGCGGCCAGTCGCGTACTCTGCTTTGCAGTGCGGCTGGACGCTCATCTACTGACCAAGCAAATTGTCAGCATTCCAGACAGGTCGGCTGGTGAGCGCGTGTTACGTACCGTATGGCTGTGCGCAACACATAGACCCTTACATCACTCTCCCCAGAGAAAAAGAGCAACCATAGGTGGCTCAAAATGACCTCCTGGGCGTTATGAATCTATTTCGCCATTTGCAGCATCAGAAGGCATTGCAACATGTACCGGGTGATGAAAAAGTTAGTATAAATTGTAGCAGCGAATAGAATTAAGTCCTTCGATTCATCCAGCAATGTTAATGCATATTGGATTGTCAGTATTGTGTTTTTATTGCTCTTATTAATTTGTCTTTTGTCAATAATATTTGTCATGTATGAAATTGTCATCCTGAAGGCACGCTTCTCTGTTCCGAAAGTTACTGTGTTTGCAAATGAAATACCAGGTGATCAAAAAGTCAGTATAAATTTGAAAACTGAATAAATCACGGAATAATGTAGATAGAGAGGTAAACATTGACACACATGCTTGGAATGACATGGGGTTTTATTAGAATAAAAAAAAACACCCCATATTGCTAGACGCATGAAAGATTTCTTGCGCGCGTTGTTCGGTGATGATCATGTGCTCAGCCGCCACTTTCGTCATGCTTCGCCTCCCAGGTCCCCAGACCTCAGTCCGTGCGATTATTGGCTTTGGGGTTACCTGAAGTCGCAAGTGTATTGTGATCGACCGACATCTCTAGGGATGCTGAAAGACAACATCCGACGCCAATGCCTCACCATAACTCCGGACATGCTTTACAGTGCTGTTCACAACACTATTTCTCGACTACAGCTATTGTTGAGGAATGATGGTGGACATATTGAGCATTTCATGTAAAGAACATCATCTTTGCTTTGTATTACTTTGTTATGCTAATTATTGCTATTCTGATCAGATGAAGCGCCATCTGTCGGACATTTTTTGAACTTTTGTATTTTTTTGGTTCTAATAAAACCCCATGCCATTCCAAGCATGTGTGTCAATTTGTACCTCTCTATCTACATTATTCCGTGATTTATTCAGTTTTCAAATTTATACTGACTTTTTGATCACCTGGTATTTCATTTGCAAACACAGTAACTTTCGGAACAGAGAAGCGTGCCTTCAGGATGACAATTTCATACATGACAAATATTATTGACAAAAGACAAATTAATAAGAGCAATAAAAACACAATACTGACAATCCAATATGCATTAACATTGCTGGATGAATCGAAGGACTTAATTCTATTCGCTGCTACAATGAAGTTTAATTCATTATTGGAAGAGATTACATTTTCATGGATGTCCTTAATTAAATTATTGTCTTCTAAAAAACTTGATAAGGATTGCTTTCCATATGTTAATGTGTATGAATCATTGTAATAAACAGATCACATTCTCATTAATGGCAAATGTCCAGTGGCATGAAATGTAGTTGGCAATACACTAGGCATATCAAATAGTTCACATGACAAATCATTATGTGTGGCATTCAAGTTTAATCCGCTGTTATTCAGTTTGAGTGTAAAGGGTAGCTCAGGTGTATCATAATTTTTACATGTAAATGTGACATCAAGGGTGGAGTTAAATGAGAAAATTATACCTTCAGAACATCATTTAAGAAATTGATCATAAAGTTGCATTAAAATTCTAGGGCAGTCATCTCTTGGAGGATGATTCATAAACAATTCTTTCCCACAGCTGTACACTCTACTGTCTAAGAATACTGCCGATTCAGGGCAATAAACTTATGACTACATTTACACACATGCAAATCATTATCATTTAGGGACACAAAATATCTTCAGTCCTTGCTGATCAGTAGATAATTATTCAGTACGTACTTTACACGAGTGCCTGCCTGTGTCCATTTCACAGGGTAAGTATAAATCCTACACATTTCAAAATCGTGCTTTGATCTAGAAATGGGAATAGAAACAATAACAGTTAATTCATCTTCACTCATTAAAGAGTGTGTGGTGGTTAACTTATAGTAATCGTATAAATTGTAAGAGTTAAAACAGGGTAAATCATAGTATAGGTTGCATCTAGCTTTCGCTCAATTGATAGTAGGATCGGTAAAAATTGTTCTGGATGTAGTAGTATACAGCTCAAACAATTATTTGAACTACTTTCTAAGGCTGTTCTTAACTTAAGGGCATCAATTATAGCATTTGGTAAACTATCAGTAATCCTTAACAAAAGAGTGTTTAAATCTAAGTGTGCACTCACAGCATTTAATCCTTGGAATATTTCTTGGATATTTGCGTTAGTTTCATTACGAATTACGTGGAAATGTGAGATAAATTGCTTTACAATCTGTTCAATGAGAACTGTGTGGTTAGTAATGTTTCTTTGCATATTCTTTAATACGATAATTTCATTAGAGATGTTAGTTGAATCTGTACTGGACTGTTCTTCAAGCGCTAATATTTTGCCTTTAACCTTCAGTAGATCTCGACTAGTTAAATTAGCAAATACGGACAAAGGATACTCCCTCCAAAATCAAACCAGGCACGTTTTTGCCAAATTAAAGTTTTGTGTTGCAAAAGCTTTAAAAACAGTAAATCTCTTGCTCATAATTGGCAAATGTAAACTCTACCTGCATTTTAGCTGTGATCCAGTTATTATACCAAGATGTACCCATTTCCAAAATTGTATCATTACCTTTAACAGAACGAATTAGATCAATTCGCTTCTTTACAGAATTGAACTGTAGCTGGATTTCACTCAGATTGTACTTGAGGACAAGTTTTGCATTAGTTGTTGAAACTGTCATGTCTGATCGTGGTTCAAACAAAACACCTGTACTCTGTGGTACTATTATTTATTTATTTATTTATGCATTTATTTTACCTGGCAAGATTAGGGCCTTCAGGCCCTCTCTTACACCTAACCAGGCATACTCAGATTCAACAAATTTCAGTATCTACAGAAAATTAGGACATATAACATGTTATACAGTATTAATGTTAAAGAAAAAAATAGAGATTATAAAAGTAGTACAATGATAATTATAACAATCAAAAAATAATTATAACAATCAAGAATAATAAAAATAATAATAATAAGAATAATGACTGAGTATATGAAAGTAAACATATTTTTCTTTTATGAGTGTCAGTCCTATTGCTAGTTGGGAATTTTCTCGTTATATTCTTGCAGCTTGTGAGTTATTCTCATCAAGCAGAGACATAAGACGATGGAATGGGGTGAAAGAGATATAGAAGAGGTAGATATGTTAGAGGAAGAGAAATAGAATGGTAAAATTCGAAGCTATGACGGAGAGGAGAAAGAAAAAGATGAGGGGGGGGGGGGCACAACAATGGTGGCTATACCGTCCCTAATATGTAAGTCTTAAGTTCCCTCTTGAATGTTGAGTGGTTTTGGATAAGACGCAGATCACAGGGGAGCGCGTTCCATAGTCGTATGGCTGAGATGGAGAATGACACGGAGAAAGATTTTGTGTTATGTAAAGGTACAGCCAAGATGCTAGACGTATCCGATCTGGTATTGCGGTTGTGGAATGATTACTACAGCATTAGTAGAACACGCTATCACATCAATCATTAGAATAAAAATGAACATTGTTAATTAGCTCTAAATACTAGAGTTAACAATAAACAAAATAAATGAGTTTCTTGTGGTACCCTGTGGAATAAAAGATTTAGTTTCACTGTGCACTCGTGCAATAGCTTCAATACTAAATTTTCGCTACACATTCATATACTCACATGGCTGAAATAAGCTTATGCATTGCGCTCTCACACACTACACACGTTTACGCAGATTGTAAGGGTGTCTGGAACAGGATCGCTCGGAACGTGGCGATGCCTCGGCCTCGAAGTCTGGACCACGACTTCACCATTCTCGCTTCCTGGGTTTGAGAAAAGCAGGTCTGCCTCTCGGTCGGTCCTCGTCGTCTTGCGATGCTACAGGAAATCTACCCAGAAATGACTTTACACGACTGACATGAACGACAATCGAACGAAAGGGCAGTTGAAGCTTAAGAGTGACTGGCGAAAACACCTCCAAGATTGAATAATGTCCTTTCCAAAACTTCTTAAACTTTTTGATTTGACTCTTCTTTAACACCACGTTGCTCAGATACACAAGATCTCCAACTCGATACAGTGGCACTGCAGCTCGGCTGTCATGTTGTCTTGCTTGCGGAAGAAAGGATTGATGATTTCGCTGTTTCACTCCCTTCCATGCTTCCTTTAGCTTGCGTGCTAGATCCCTTACGTGTTCATTACTGATTCCGGCAGTCGATGGTGCAAAGTCCAAGGGTGAATGCATTCTTCTTCCGTAGACGATCTCATATGGACTTAGGCCAATTGAGCTGTGCGTTTTGGCATTGTAACAACTTATAAAGTATGTTAAACAGACATCCCAATTGTCATGTTTGCGCCGACCGTGGTGGCCACGTGGTTCTAGACGCTGCAGTTCGTGACCTACGACTACTGCCTAACAGTGAATGGGTAGGGAAGATAGGGTGTGAGCTTGAACTGTGTCACAAATCTCAGTTACCCCAAATCTCAGTTACCACATGCAATGACTTGTTCACGTTCGAAGTCACAGCTTCCCTGAGCATCTGCAGGATGAATACTGACCGTTATATGAGTAGAGGGGTATGAAAGGGAAGCAGTGGTTGGGAAGGGAGTGAGACAGGGTTGTAGCCTTTCCTCAATATTAGTCAATCTGTATACTGAGCAAGAAACAAAAAAAATAGCTGATGATGGTCGAAACAGAGGGGATATAAAATGTCGACTGCCAATGGCAAGGAAACCGTTTCTGAAGAAGAGAATTTGTTAACATTGAGTATAGATTTAAGTGTCAGGAAGTCGTTTCTGAAAGTATTTGTATGGAGTGTAGCCAAGTATGGAAGTGAACCATGGACGATAAATAGCTTAGACAAGAAGAGAATAGAAGCTTTCGAAATGTGGTGCTACAGGAGAATGATTAAGATTAGATGGATAGATCACATAACTATTGAGGAGGTATTGAATAGAACTGGGGAGAAGAGGAGTTTGTGGCACAACTTGACTAGAAGAAGGGATCGATTAGTAGGACATATTCTGAGGCATCAATGGATCACCAATTTAGTACTGGAGGGCAGCGTGGAGGTTAAAAATCGTAGAGGGAGACCAAGAGATGAATAAACCAAGCAGATTCAGAAGGATGTAGGCTGCAGTAGGTACTGGGAGATGAAGAAAGTTGCACAGGATAGAGTAGCATGGAGAGCTGCATCAATCCAGTCTCTGGACTGAAGACCACAACAACATATGACTAACAGCTGTGCAGCTCTAATTTAGGCGTTTTATCCTTTGTGTCGGTCCAGAGAAGCAGCTGCACAGGTGCCTCCGCAGTGTTTGTTTCGGTGCGTTGTGTAATTAACGAGTATGGCTCTATTACATTAACAGTGGCGCGTTACGCGGCTCTTGTTTGGCGAGGACAGCCTTAGTACCGCAGCAGCAGCAGCTCTATAGGCACGGCGTTTCGTATACTATAGTAAATGGTTAATGAATAAATGATTGGTGGAGTCCCAGAGAATAATCTTGGTACTTGCACAACAGGTGATAACAGGGTAGCGGGGGCGGGGGAGTGAACCGAGGATCTGTGTTTCTCGATGAACTGCACGTTGTTCCGAAGTGAAAGCTATAACACGTGCGCGAAATTCGTATGGCGATACGTTTCAAGCTATAGATTTTAGGGTAGATGGCGTAATAGAAACCTCAAGTGCGCAAAAAAGATCTTGATGTGATTTTAAAACGATACAACATTTAGCAACTTCCTTCAAGCATTTAGATATGCAAACCTGCGTTTCACTAAATGACGTATTCTGTGACTGCAACATGAGTGAGCTTCAACTGGAATGAGCCAACTCATCTAGATACCCGTGAGTAGCAAGCAGTTTGGTGGGATATGAAGTTGAGTGACCAATCGTGGGTAAAACAGATGGCAGACCACCAACAAGCTTATTATATTACCATGGACAATGTAAGAGGATGCGTTTAGTGTAGTCACTCACAGATATTTGCAGATTATGTAAATGCACTGTATTTAATATATCTTGTCGAACAACTCAGAAAATTAGAAGGAAAGCGATGGCGTTGTCAACACTGCATGCTGTATGGAATCACATTTAATAGAAACACTGCCTAAATTTAGGTTTGCCGGCCGGTGTGGCCGTGCGGTTCTAGGCGCTTCAGTCTGGAACCGCGCGACTGCTACGGTCGCAGGTTCGAATCCTGCCTCGGGCATGGATGTGTGTGATGTCCTTAGGTTAGTTAGGTTTAAGTAGTTCTAAGTTCTAGGGGACTGATGACCTCAGATGTTAAGTCCCATAGTGCTCAGAGCCATTTGAGCCATTTGTCATGTTTGCTGCTCACATAATGGCTAATGATTTTAATAATTGTTCTGTGGACTCGCTCGACTCTTCCAGGGTGTGCTGATGTAGTCCTTAACTGAGTTACTTGCATGAGCTTGCAAGTCTTTTTAAGTAATTCACTCATAAAAGTCGTTGCTTGATCATTAATCATACTTAATGGTGATCCAGACTTGAGAATCCATTCTTTTACAAAAGCTTTCGCTATAGTCTCAGCCCCCCCTCCCCCCCCCCCCCTTAACCGTTGGCGGGGAGGCTTGCGTGCCTCAGCGATACAGATAGCCATACCGTAGGTGCAACCACAGCGGAGGGGTATCTGTTGAGAGACCAGACAAACGTGTGGTTCCTGAAGAGGGGCAGCAGCCTTTTCAGTAGTTGCAGGGGCAACAGTCTGGATGATTGACTGATCTGGCCCTGTAACACTAACCAAAACGGCCTTGCTGTTTTGGTACTGTGAACGGCTGAAAGCAAGGAGAAACTACAGCTGTAATTTTTCCCGAGGGCATGCAGCTTTACTGTGTGGTTAAATGATGATGGCGTCCTCTTGGGTAAAATATTCCGGAGGTAAAATAGTCCCCCATTCGGATCTCCGAGCGGGGACTACTCAAGAGGACATCTTTATCAGGAGAAAGAAAACTGGCGTTCTACGTATCGGAGCGTGGAATGTCAGATCCCTTAATCGGGCAGGTAGGTTAGAAAATTTAAAAAGGGAAATGGATAGGTTAAAGTTAGATATAGTGAGAATTAGTGAAGTTCGGTGGCAGGAGGAACAAGACTTTTGGTCAGGTGAATACAGGGTTATAAATACAAAATCAAATAGGGGTAATGCAGGAGTAGGTTTAATAATGAATAAAAAATTTGGAGTGCGGGTAAGCTACTACAAACGGCATAGTGAACGCATTATAGTGGCCAAGATAGACATGAAGCCCACGCCTACTACAGTAGTACAAGTTTATATGCCAACTAGCTCTGCAGATGACGAAGAAATTGACGAAATGTGTGATGAGATAGAAGAAATTATTCAGGTGGTGAAGGGAGACAAAAATTTAATAGTCATGGGTGGCTGGAATTCGACAGTAGGAAAAGAAAGAGAAGGAAACGTAGTAGATGAATATGGATTGGGGCTAAGAAATGAAAGAGGAAGCCGCCAGGTAGAATTTTGCACAGAGCATAACTTAATCATAGCCAACACTTGGCTGAAGAATCATGAAAGAAGGTTGTATACGTGAAAGAATCCTGGAGATACTAGAAGTTATCAGATAGATTATATAATGGTAAGAGACATTTCCAGGGGCAGATGTGGACTCTGACCACATACTTTGGTTATGAACTGTAGATTAAAACTGAAGAAACTGCAAAAAGGTGGGAATTTAAGGAGCTGGGACCTGGATAAACTGACTAAACCAGAGGTACAGAGTTTCAGGGAGAGCATAAGGGAACAGTTGTCACAAATGGGGGAAAGAAATACAGTAAAAGAAGAATGGGTAGCTCTGAGGGATGAAGTGGTGAAGGCAGCAGAGAATCAAGTAGGTAAAAAGACGGGGGCTAGTAGAAATCCTTGGGTAACAGAAGAAATATTGAATTTAACTGATGAAAGGAGAAAATATAAAAATGCAGCAAGTGAAGCAGGCAAAAAGCAATACAAACGTCTCAAAAATGAGATCGACAGGAAGTGCAAAATGGCTAAGCAGGGATGGCTAGAGGACAAATGTAAGGATGTAGAGGCTTATCTCACCAGGGGTAAGATAGATACTGCCTACAGGAAAATTAAAGAGACCTTTGGAGAAAAGAGAACCACTCATATGAATATCAAGAGCTCAGATGGAAACCCAATTCTAAGCAAAGAAGGGAAAGGAGAAAGGTGGAAGGAGTATATAGAGGGTCTATACAAGGGCGACGTACTCGAGGACACAATTCTGGAAATGGAAGAGAATGTAGGTGAAGACGAAATGGGAGATACAATACTGCGTGAAGAGTTTGACAGAGCACTTGAAGACCTGAGTCGAAACAAGGTTCCGGGAGTAGACAACATTCCATTAGAACTACTGACGGCCTTGGGAGAGCCACTCCTGACAAAACTCTACCATCTGGTGAGCAAGATGTATGAGACAGGCGAAATACCCTCAGACTTCAAGAAGAATATAATTATTCCAATCCCAAAGAAATCAGGTGTTGACAGATGTGAAAATTACCGAACAATCAGTTTAATAAGCCACTGCTGCAAAATGCTAAAGCGAATTCTTTACAGACGAATGGAAAAAGTAGTAGAAGCCAACCTTGGGGAAGATCAGTTTGGATTCCGTAGAAATGTTGGAACACGTGAGGCAATACTGACCTTACTACTTATCTTAGAGGAAAGATTAAGGAAAGGGAAACCTACGTTTCTAGCATTTGTAGATTTAGAGAAAGCTTTTGACAATGTTGACTGGAATACTCTCTTTCAAATTCTGAAGGTGGCAGGGGTAAAATACAGGGAGCGAAAGGCTATTTACAATTTGTACAGAAACCAGAGGGCAGTTATAAGAGTCGAGGGACATGAAAGGGAAGCAGCGGTTGGGAAGGGAGTGGGACAGGGTTGTAGCCTCTCCCCGATGTTATTCAATCTGTATATTGAGCAAGCAGTAAAGGAAACAAAAGAAAAATTCGAAGTAGGTATTAAAATCCATGGAGAAGAAATAAAAACTTTGAGGTTCGCCGATGACATTGTAATTCTGTCAGAGACAGCAAAGGACTTGGAAGAGCAGTTGAACGGTATGGACATTGTCTTGAAAGGAGGATATAAGATGAACCTCAACAAAAGCAAAACGGGGATAATGGAATGTAGTCGAATTGAGTCGGGTGATGGGGAGGAAATTAGATTAGGAAATGAGACAATTGAAGTAGTAAATGAGTTTTGCTATTTGGGGAGCAAAATAACTGATGATGGTCGAAGTAGAGAGGATATAAAATGTTGACTGGCAATGGCAAGGAAAAGGTTTCTGAAGAAGAGAAATTTGTTAACATCGAGTATAGATTTGAGTGTCAGGAAGTCGTTTCTGAAAGTATTTGTATGGAGTGTAGCCATGTATGGAAGTGAAACATGGACGATAAATAGTTTGGACAAGAAAAGAATAGAAGCTTTCGAAATGTGGTGCTACAGAAGAATGCTGAAGATTAGATGGGTAGATCACATAACTAATGAGGAAGTATCGAATAGGATTGGGGAGAAGAGGAATTTGTGGCACAACTTGACAAGAAGAAGGGATCGGTTCGTAGGACATCTTCTGAGACACCAAGGGATCACCAATTTAGTAGTGGAGGGCAGCATGGAGGGTAAAAATCGTAGAGGGAGACCAAGAGGTGGATACACTAAGCAGATTCAGAAGGATGTAGACTGCAGTGGGTACTGGGAGATGAAGCAGCTTGCACAGGATAGAGTAGCATCGAGAGCTGCATCAAACCAGTCTCAGGACTGAAGACCACAACAACAACATAGTCTCAGCGCTCTGATCAGGTATTGGTACCATGAGGAAGTATATACGAAATGGTCTAACATTGTCAATATGTATTTGTTGCCATCTTTATTCTTAGGCAACCGCCCTACGACATCTAGTCCTACTCGTTCAAATGGTTCACTTGTGTCTGTCAGTTCTTGCAATGGTGCTCTACTTTTCCGTACATTGTTCCGTCTGTTACAGGAATCACATTGTGAAACAAACTCGAAAAGGTCAGCTTTGCGGCTCGACCACCAAAACATTTGAGCTGTTTTAATGTTTGTTGCTTTTTTACCACAGTGTCCTGATAATGAAGAATCGTGTTGTTCTCTCATGATTTGTTCTTTCATGCTTTCTGGAATAACTAGGAGGTTTCCTTTACTAGTGATTTTGTACAATAATCCATCTATTTCGACAAAACGATCATTTTTCCATAGTTTGCATTGTGGATCTTCTTCTTGAGCTGCCTTTAACTCTTCTTCTCGACGTATTGTAACACAAACATTGACTTCTCGACTCAGCATCAGCATTCACATGTTGTTTACCAAGGCGGTGAATAACCTTAAATTGGTACTCACTCAGTCCTAATGCCTATCTTGTTAATCTGGAACTTGGATCCTCTAAGCTCAATTCCCATTTATGTGCGGCGTGATCTGTAATAACTGTAAATTCTCTTCCTGTTAAGAAACATTTGTTATGTGTTATACCAAAAACCAAAGCACAAAGCTCCTTCTCAGTAGTAGTATAATTACATTCTGCTTTTTTTAATTGTCTGGAAGCAAATGAGATTGGATGTTCATGACCATCAACTTCTTGAGACAAGATTGTACCTATGGCAAAATTGGATTCATGTGTTGAAAGAATAAAAGGTTTACTGAAGTCCGGATAGGCTAACACTGGGGCTGTGGTTAGAACAGTTTTAAGTTTTTCCATTGCCTTTTTGCACTCTGTTGACCAATTAAATGTGGCTTCTTTCTTCAGTAGCTGTGTCAATGGACGAGCTATATTCGCATAACCGGCTATAAATCGTCTGTAGAAATTTTACAATCCCAAGAATGATTGTAGTTCTTTCAAATTCTGTGGTTCAGGAAAATTCTTTACGTCTTCAATTAATTTTGGTTCAGGTCGAACACCTTCACTGATCATAACATGACCAAAATAGTTAACTTTGCTTTGTGCAAAATGATATTTATCTATTGATAAAGGCAGGTTTGCGCTTCTTATACGCTCAAAAGCAGCTTGTAGTCTCTCAGTATGCTGCTTCGTGTTTTCACCAAAAATTATTACATCATCAAGGTAGACAAGTGCTTGTGTTGGGGGGAGCCCTCGTAAAACTGAATCCATCAGGCGTTGAAATGTAGCTGACGCATTACGAAGTCCAACGGCATACGATGATACTTGTATACTACTGTTGCTGTTACAAATGAAGTGCTTTATTGATCATCTGGATGCACTGTTAACTGGTGATAACCACTTGTTAAATCACATACCGAAAAAATTCGACATTTGCCCAAGTAATCCAAGGTTTCCACTAAATTTGGTAAGTGGTAAATGTCGGGTGTGTTCACAGCTTTCGAAGATCGGTACTCAACACAAAAACGGAACTGTGGTTCTCCAGAAATTGATTTCTTCTTTACAACAGGTGAACACCACGATGGGTCTGAAGGATCTCTTGGTTTTATAATTCCGGCTTCTAATTGTTCTTTAACCATGTCTTCTACCAACTCTCTTTGACTGAATGGTATTCGGTAAGGTTTCTGTGTGATTGGGGCTGCATTCCCTGTATGAATACGATGCTGAACTAAATGAGTGATAGGTAAATTTGCACATTCTCGGAATAAATCTGCATACTCCAGCTAACAGGCGCTAAAATCTTATGTTCATCAGCTGTCAAATGTTCTATCTTCTTCCAAATCTTGCGCTTCAGTTCATTATTGACTTCGTCTCCTCGTTGCAATTTTGCGGTACTGTTACAAAAATCCGTGTTTATAACTGCAGCATTTGTTACCTAATCTGGAATCTGTATTACGTCACTGTAACTTACGCTCGACATTTCAGCAACTTTCGTTCCTCGTGGCAAAACATCATCCTCATTGCTCATATTCGTTGTTGTAACCGGGACTTCTGCGACATTCTGTCTCACCATTGTAGCGACACCTACACTTCTAGCAACATAACAATGCATTATATCCAGTAACTCACTTTTCTCGGATCGCTCAATTAATAACAGACTTCCTTCCTTGCATCGGTGTGACTTAATTTCAACGTAGATTGTCTTTCCTGCTCCCTTGAGAATTTGCTGAGGCTGATCAATTTGAACATCGACTCGGACAGTTTGAACTGAGTATTGGTGCTCCTTTGAGTACGGTCTGAAGAACGATTTCCTAGGTTGTAGTTGCTACGGCCTAGTCTGATCTTTCTGTCTGCGAAAAATATCTCTGCCTCGTTAGCGGACAATAAATCAAATCCAAGTACACCGTCGTAACGCGTTTCGTTATTTGAAACTACTTCCACCCTTGCTGTGTATTTATCTTTATTTTCACGATCTTGGCCTTGGCCAAGAATTAATTCTACGTCAACTTCTCCATAGTTGCGTAGCTTCCCTCCGTTTAATCCTCGCACTTTTAATAGCGGCGGTTTCAGTTTATCCCGTTTATCTATGCCACACCACATTAATGAGATTTGTGCTCCTGTGTGAATAAGTAGTTTTATGTTTCTCCCACGATGTACAGCACCTACCACGAAGTCATTTTCGGTCTGATTTTCGCTGGAACTAACAGGAACCACTGTCTCTGGCAAGGGGCGGAGGGAGTGGTGGCCCGTACGTCCCCGTACTCGTTTAAAGATCTGGCAGAATGTCTGTTGTTCGCATTACCTTTATTCTTGTTGCGACAATTTCTCGAAACATGACCCTGAATCCAGCAATGACAGCAGATTTGATTCTCTTTACAATCCTTACGCTTGTGACCCAGCTTATTGCATCTGTAGCAGTGTACTGTCGTGTTGAAAACTCTGCGTTCTTGCTTCTACATCTCATTCGGTCGTCTTAGTGCTTCAACGAAATCAACAGCTGATGCTACTGCTTCCTGAAACGTTTTACATCGCGGCAGTCTACCAGCTTTGCTTACTTCCTCTCTGCGCAACGAATGTGTCCAAGGCTCTCTGGTCGGCTTCGAACAACTGAATGCATTTTCATTTTCATCTTCTACTAACTCGTATGTTTGAGCGTTGATGTTTCGAATTCTTTCGGCAAACTGCTCGATAGATTCGTTTCGTCGCATTCGTAAACTGTAAAGCGGCTCTCTGTAAAATCTGATCGCGTTTTTACGTTTAAATCTCTGAACAACAATCGTTCAAAGCTCATTGTAATCTTCTGTTTCCACGCAAGTAGGCTCCGCGCTAATGAAATCTTGTGCTGCTCCCTGAATTCTTAATTTGGCAAACACTAGCTTATATGAATCTGTCCATGATCCTAACAGGGCGGCACCTTCAAGTTTACGAAAAAACACTTTCACGTCATCTTTGGTTTTCCCGCTAAACACTGGTACTGATGGCAATAATGAAAAATTCTTTATTGTAGTTGTACTGCATGAAATATCATTTGACAAGTCTTTCGGAATGTTACGCTCGCTTCTTTCTGCTTTTAACTGCCGAATCTCTTCTTGCAGTTCATTAATAACAGTTTGTAGGTCGACAACGTTACTCTGACTGGATTGCAACATTTTGGCTAATTTAACGCCAATGAGTCACTCAATGTAAAATAAAAATCCATCACTGCGTTTCATATTCTAGCCAAACTGGAGTAGACGAACCTGAATTCCAGTGTTGGATGTCCCCGCGTAGTCGGAAGATGTTCACGCTGCCGCTGCTCGAAGTTCACGTTGTACTGCACCTCTTCGGGACTGAAGATTTTCCATAATTATCCCCATGCTGACACGACTTCCATAAGGGGGTAGTTTGTGTTACTGCCCAGGATGATAATTAGGCAAAATATTTGTCAGTATTTGTTAGAGGTAGGTCCTTGAGGTACAGCAATACACGAACACGAGGTGTAAGTTTAAACAGTTTTATTAACAAAGGCGGATTATAAAACACGCACGCTACGCGTACCCACCATCACTGTGTCTGACATCCTAATCGCGGTCGTGTCGAAAGGCTCCATGGTGAGCTAACAAGGGAATCTCCCCATCGCACCCCACTCAGATTTAGTTATAAGTTGGCACAGTGGATAGGCCTTGAAAAACTGAATCCAGATCAATCGAGAAAACAGGAAGAAGTTTTGTGGAACTATGAAAAAATAAGCAAAATATACAAACTGAGTAGTCAATGCGCAACAAAGCCAACATCAAGGACAATGTGCGCTCTAGAGCGCCGTGGTCCCGTGGTTAGCGTGAGCGGCTGCGGAACGCGAGGTCCTTGGTTCAAGTCGTCCATCGACTAAAAAGTTTATTTTTTTTATTTTCAGACAATTATTATCTGTCAGTCCATCCGATGCGAGGTAACTGCGCCGTAGTATGGGGACGCCACACCTAAACAAACATCGAAACACACGACGTCAGTCGACTACAGCGCGCGGAAGAGAGAGTATTCCTGCTAACGAGGCTCCCTGGCTGGCAGTTGACTGTTCACTACTTTGGACGAGAGTGCATTAAATACGTGAGATGTATTCCGTGGGCAATATGAATCCAGCAAATATAGCTCGCGACTTCAATAACAATCGCACGGTTTTGCGGTGCGGTCGCAAAACACAGGCACTAAACTTATTACAGTGAACAGAGAAGTCAGTGAACGAACGGACAGATCATAACTTTGGGAAAATAAAGAAAGCAAAATTTTCACTCGATGGAAGACTTGAACCAAGGACCTCTACTTCCACAGCGGCTAACGCTAATCACGGGACCACGGCGCTCCTACGCTGACAGTGTCTTTCGTGTTGCCTATCTTCCACGTGGACTACTCAGTTGGTATATTTTGCTTACTTTTTTCATAGTTCCACACAACTTCTTCCTGTTTTCTCGATTGATCTGTGTTCAGTTTTTCAAGGCCTATCCACTGTGCCAAATTATAACTGATTCTGAGGGGGGTGCGATGGGGAGGTTCCCTTGTAAGAAAAGAGACATACTCGCGCCCGAGGCCACGCTAGTTAGTACTGCCCGCTGCGGACGGCGGCCAGTCGCGTACTCTGCGCCGCAGTGCGGCTGGACGCTCATCTACTGGCGAAGCAAATTGTCAGCATTCCAGACAGGTCGGCTGGCGAGCGCGTGTTACGTACCGTATGGCTGCGCGCAACCCGTAGATCCTTACAATATTATGTATTTAGTATTTTCTACTATGTCCACCATTTCACTCAGCCATCAAAGTATACACTTGAGTTTGTAGTTTTCATAAAAGCAGCCCGTTCTCAAAGCTGTACTTGTAGAACCATACAAGAATAAGACGACGTATAGGAGTGTTTGATTAAAGTGTGACTTGTGTGTGGTTATCTATCAGGACTGACGTGGTACTTGTGTATAGTGTTATACCATAATCTTCCAACAAGAACTGTGTTTCAACAAAGCAGTTGCTTCTACCATACAGCTATTACCAAATACTTTCATTCTGCAGATTCAGTAAGGTGTCTGTTAATGCAACTGTGTCGATTTTTCTACCAATTAGAACCTCTTCCTTTTACTTCAAATCCTAAAATAGACACAAATATTACAAATAGTTTAATTACAACCAGCATTAAATAGAAAAAAATGTCTGTTCTACATAATTAAGGAACAGACAGGGTACTCAAGGGTAGAAGAGAAAATGTAATCATTTGCATTGGCTTAAATAAAAGATAAAATCAAGCTATTAGAATCATAAAACAGTTGGTCCTATGTGTCTTAGCCAATGTGTGTGAAAGATAATGTTGGAAACTCACATGTTGATCACGATTTCAGTAATCCTACTTGCGACCAAGATAGTATATGAAAATAAAATCTCAGTAATTTTTTCCTGTGTTCACATAAGGTCGCAAACATTTTTGCGGCTACTTAAAAAGATGTTATAAATTCCTTGAAAGCAGTCAGCAATGGATTATTACAGCACTGTTACCATGTCTTTAACAACAGAACACAAAAGCAGGACAATGCTGATGTCATTCAAATAGAATTACGATGGGTACACGTGCATAAAACGACGCAAAACGCTAGTTTTATGAAATTGTTGTGAAAATTTTAGTACAGGAAGCAGTTAACTGTTGATGGTGCACTATAAATGATAACTTCAATTAACGTTTCGAATCCACACGAACCACAATAATTGACATAAATCGAAGATTAGTACACTATTATTGCAGATAAAAAATCAATTGCTGAAATCCTTTCATGCATATTTTATGTCTTTGAAAAGTCTTTGTACTCATTACAATAATTTTTAAACTTAATTAAGATACTGATAGTGATAAAAACAACATTTAACTGTATGTTTCGTGTCAACGTAAGCCACAGCCCTCCACTGACTCATTTGTCCTAATAGTGCTATTCCGACATACCCTGTCGGACAGAACCTCTGGTAGTGGTGTTCGAAAATCGTTCGTGGAAACGTTAGTGTCAATGAAATTTTGGACCAGGCATGGAGGTGTGCTCAGATAATGTAATGGGTAAACCACCCGCTAACGATAAGTAGGAATTTGCTACACCTGGGATCGATAAAAATGATTTTCAGTGAAATTCGCCAACAGCCATTCAATATGACATGGCACAAATGCGCTTTGTGGATTTTATCAACGTAATGTGATAATGAATTTAATGGCTGAAGTCGGTTTCAGGTCTCTGGTCCCGAAGATCACTTGTGCTATCACGTTTCTGTAACCATATGCAATGTAAATATTGATAAATCAAAACATGTCTTTACAGCTCAGTATTTATTTCATAAACAACTGCTGCCAACATCCATTTAGTTGGTATCCACAGAACTAGGAAGTATTACAGGTTTGCATGATGTACCATAGCTTGGTTTCTCTCAATAATTCATTTAACGAGAGAGAAGTGAGGTCATAAAAACTAAATATAAAAATATATTTAACAATAGAATTAAGTTGCTTGAAGGCCAGCTCTATTTTCGTTTATACTAGTACTAATGTAAAAGAGTTTTTCTGTTGTATATTAAAATTGTGTGAATCTAAAGGCTTAGCCTAAACGATTCATTGGGTTTCAAAGCACTGTTTATTTGCAACTATACAACACACAGAGACGGGTGATACATGGAAAGGTAGATACATCCACCATGTTTTTGGTACATTCTACAAATATTCAATATGTGCATCCTTGGTCACCTGACAAATATCCCAATGTTCCACACATACTTTCACTAGCATGTCTCCGCCAACGTCGGTCGCAGCATCAAAACTTTATTCTTAACATAATCCAAGAGGAAGATATCACATCGCGTGAAATCCGGCTGAACTGTAGCGGGGGGAGGGGGAGGGAGGGGGCATAGCAACGCAGGAACATCACACAGACCAGCGCGCTCTGTCAAGCGATGTGGAAGATCTCTGTTGACAAAGGCATGGACAGCTGTGCTCCACTGAGGTGAAGCTCCGTCCTGTTGACGGATGGAAGTCGAGAAGTCAGCAGTCAGTTGTGGCAACAACCACTACAGCAGCATATCCAGGTGCACGGAACTTGTCGCCATCTGCTCTATGAAGGAAAAGGGGCCACACATCTTTGTCTAAATTGTGACACAGAGGACATTCACTTCTGGTGAATCCCTTCCCAACTGCACATGGACATGTAACAACACAGCACACCACATTCTAACATTGTGACAACTTACGTTTCCTGACAGATGGAAAGTCGCCTTGACGCTGAACATCGATGTCCTTGCAGTCGCCATCATCTTCCATAGCTTGCTACATTTGCGTACAAAACTACATTTGGCAGGCATAATCATCTAGGGTCAGCTGTTGTAACAGTTGCAAATGGAAGGGTTTGAAAGGCAAACCACCGCAAAACATTCTAAACGGTTTTCGGCGGAATGCCCAGTTCACAGCTTGCATAAGTGGTTGATTTTTGTGGGCTGTACACAAAGCCCTGTTCACACATTCCATCATTTCCTCTGGAACTCACAGTCGCTATATGCTTTTTCCTTTACACAGACAACCAGTATCACGAAACTGGCGAAACCAACGCAAAATGCACTGGTGACCAGGTGTAGCTTTTCTACTCGTATATTTGCGTATGAATACACGCTTTTAAACTTGGTGAGTGTGTCTATCTTTTCATGTATCGTCTATCTTTGTATGCCATGTACTTGTCAGTAAACAGTGCTTTGAAACCTAATGAATCATTTAGGCTGACTCCATATTTAATGTGGTAGTGACCATACCAGAGACGACTATAATTTTTACACAGATGTCTGCCATCTTAGCAAAATAAAATCGGCGAAATTTTTGCGAAGCTTAAAACGACTGGGAATTTGTGTATAAAATGTCTTATCTTAAAGGCATATTTACGCTGATTCAAAAAATGGTGATAGATTTTGCGAGGCTGTAATATTTCCGAAGATAATTTAGTATTAAGTTTATATTTTAGTAATATTGACTCAACTGATGTGTTTCGAATATAGTTGTATTTGTACAGCTGCCCATGCAGCTTCAACGCGATACCACAGTTCATCGAGAGTAGTGACTGGCGTATTGTGACGAGCCAATTGCTCGGCCACCATTGACCAGACGTTTCAAATTGCTGAGAGATCTGGAGAATGTGCTCGCCAGGGCAGCAGTCGAACATTTTCTGTATCCAGAAAGGCCCGTACAGGACCTGCAACATGCGGTGGTGCACTATCCTGCTGAAATGTAGGGTTTCGCAGGGATCGAATGAAGGGTAAAGTCACGGGTCGTAACACATCTGAAATGTAACGTCCACTGTTCAAAGTGCTGTCATTGCGAACCGAGACGTGTAACCAATGCCACCCCATACCATCACGCCGGGTGATACGCCAGTATGGCGATGACGAATACACGCTTCCAATGTGCGTTCACCGCCACGTCACCAACACGGATGCGACCATCATGATGCTGTAAACAGAACATGGATTCACCCGAAAAAATGGCGTTTCGCCATTCGTGCACCCAGGTTCGTCTGGTGAGTACACCATTGCAGGCGCTCCTGTCTGTGATGCCGCGTCAAGGGTAACCGCAGCCATGGTCTCCGAGATGATAGTCCATACTGCTGCGAACATCGTCGAACTGTTCGTGCAGATGATTGTTGTCTTGCAAACTTCCCCATCTGTTGACTCAGCCATGCGGACAAGATGCCTGTCATCTCGACTGCTAGTGACACGAGGCCGTTGGGATCCAGCAAGGCGTTCCGTATTACCCTCCTGAACCCACCGATTCCATATTCTGCTAACAGTCATTGGATCTCGATCAACGCGAGCAGCTATGTCGCGATACGATAAACCGCAATCGCGATAGGCTACAATCCGATCTTTATCGAAGTCAGAAACGTGATGGTACGCATTTCTCCTCCTTACACGAGGCATCAAAACAACGTTTCACCGGGCAACGCCGGTTGAGCTGCTGTTTGTGTATGAGAAATCGGTTGGAAACTTTCCTCATGGTAGCACGTTTTAGGTGCCGCCACCGGCGCCAACTTTGTGAGAATGCTGAAAAGCTAAACATTTGCATATCACAGCATCTTCTTCCTGTCGGTTAAATTTCGCGTCTGTAGCACGTCATCTTCGTGGTGTAGCAATTTTAATGGCCAGTAATGTAACTCCCCTCAGAGAATATTGTTTCTATGTGTTACAACAAACTTAATATTCTTTTTATATCTGGGTATATTTCCGGCACCGCCTTCGACGGACACTTCAACGGGGAAAGGAGGTGTAAGAGCATAGTGGCATCAGAAGTAACATCCACTAAACAGTGAAAAGTTGTTCATCGAGTATAAATGTTGATCTAAATGAACATAAACGATGGGCTAGTTCTTTTCATTCCAATAACTGAGTAAAACATCGCTAAAGTCTTTAAAAACAATCTATTGGGCGAACTGTTCCTGATTAATCAAACTTGCAAAAATTCTTACACTTAATTAGAGAACTTTCCACAGGTACACACTTACCTGTACATGAGCCAGACTCCAAAAGACGGCCACACTATATTCCGATAAATTTCTTTCAGCCCTTCGGCATGTTTGGCTTCTAGATCTTCATGCTCAGCAATACATCGCACCTGCACCTGAAATAATCCGTCTTCTAGGGATGATTCAACTTCCGCGCACTGCTCCTCTAGCTTATATTGTCTGCTACTACAGTCGTCGCTAACCTTTTGTTACAATGAATCACCATCACTTGAATCCAAACATACAGTCTTCTTACACTTTCTCTACCTTTTGTTCTAGCTTACAACCTCAAGAAATAACACTTCTATTATATTCCTTTGTGAGTGAGAATTTGTTTTAATTAAGATCATTTTTAAGATCAGTAAACATGTGGTACACACTTCGAAACAATTGGTTCATACTTCAGAATAACTGCTCTGAGTCTTATTGCAATGCTAGTAAACATTCGGTGCAAAGTTTCCAAGACTGACTGCAACATAATGTTATTACGTACTCGCACTGCCTACTCTAAGTATCTAGACATCTGACACTGTTTGTGCATCAGTTTTCAATTACAGCTTAGCACTAAACTCAAATACAGACCCACACTTCCCTTCAAAAGTATCGATTATTATACAGAGTCCGCCAGTAAAATGAATACACCCTTTGTCAGGTTCTGTCGAGAGATCGATATTGTTGTTCGATTTGAGTCATGAGTGTGTTTAGTACGGTCTTTGGCTCAACAGATGTTAGTACTTTCATCTCGATGTTCAGAAAACACAATGGTTGGGGCATGCTTGACATTCGAGTAACGAAAATGTATTGTGAAGTGGTTTTTCAAGTTTGATAATGCCGTTGAAGTGCAACATCAATGGAGACGGGAGTTTGAAACAGAACTAACAACCTGCTTAACAATTAAACGTGTCACTGTCAAGTTTTAATTGCATAGGACGATTTGCGATATCCACAAAGGAAGGTCAGGAAGACAGCATACAGCTACAAGTCCTGCTTCGGCGGCTCTCGTGTTGGAAACGTTTGTTAATTTTTCACAAAAGTCTGCTACGCAATGTGCAAATGAAGTGGGGGTTAGCAGTACTAGTCCAGAATGAGATTTTCACTCTGCAGCGGAGTGTGCGCTCACATGAAACTTCCTGGCAGATTAAAATTATGTGCCGGACCGAGACTCGAACTCGGGACCTTTGCCTTTCATGGGCAAGTGCTCTACCAACTGAGCTACCCAAGCACGACTCACGCCCCCTCCTCACAGCTTCACTTCTACCAGTACCTCGTCTCCTACCTTCCAAACTTTACAGAAGCTCACCTGCGAACATTGCACTCCTGAAAGAAAGGATATTGCGGAGACATGGCTTAGCCAGAGCCTGGCAGAAGTGAAACTGTGAGGATGGGGCGTGAGTCGTGCTTGGGTAGCTCAGTTGGTAGAGCACTTGCCTGAGAAAGGCAAAGGTCCCGAGTTCGAGTCTTGGTGCGGCACACAGTTTTAATCTGCCAGGAAGTTTCACAGCAGTACCAATGTACGAAGAATTCTGAAATCTGCAAAGTGGAAAGTTTACATTCCACGATTACTGCACGCGATTAATGATGACGATCCTGATCGCCGAATGCAATATTGCGAAGGGCATCAGCAAATGGTGATTAATGAGGAACAATTTGTGACGAAGAAGAGTGGAGTGACAAGGCACAATTTAAACTTAGTGGAACCGTGAAACGGCATAACAGTTTGTACTGGGCACCGGAAAATCCGCATGTTTATGTGGATAAAACAGTCTATCTACCAGGGGTTCACGTGTGGTGTGGACTATCATCTAGAGGCTTAGCAGGACTCTTTTTCTTTTATGCTACTGTCACTGGAAAAGGGTACCTGGAAATGTTATGCACCTCAATTTTGCCAGGTATACGTGCGCTTTATGGAGCTGATGAAGTGGTCTTCTACCAACAGGTCGGTGCGCCACCACACTACCACCACCTAGCTGTACGAGCTTTCCTAGATGACAATTTTCCGGGGCATTGGATTGGACGAAGAGGGCCCATTGAGTTCCCTTCACGGTCACCAGATCTAACACCTATGGACTTGTGGGAAACTGTGAAAGATAACGTCTATTGACACAAGCAACGCATGCGAGAGGAACTTCGCCAGGGGATTACAGCGACACGTGCAGCGGTTTCCACTGACGTAGTTGCCGCGACCGCTCATCGTTCTGTTATTGCGTATAGCCGCCAGCGGTGAACATTTTGAACATTTAAAGTAACCATGTGCTAAACTAAAGGTTATACAACATGTGCGATCAATTATTATATGTAAAATAAAACATAAGTAATACTTCTCCTTTCTTACAGTGGGTATACATTTTTCTGGCGGACTCGATATTTTGGGATTTTCTGCAAAGCTCGATAGCAACTCGGTTTTGGAATCATCGTTATATCATAATTCGGCAGTTTTTTTTTTTGATCAGAGTAAACCATTTGATCAACAATTACATAAAAAGTCTTAGTTTTTACCTTAGACCTTATTCCGGGCGCGATTTTACATCATCCTTACCCGTATCTTCCACGCCGTACTCTGACAGCTTACATACGACTGCAGTGCTATGTACTCTGGCCAGAGAGTTTCGCTTTTGTTCTGAAGCTGCTAGACTTCTGCGATGCCGCTACTCTTCTCTAAAAATCTTGCGTACAAGTACATTAATACCGTGCTTCCAAAAATCAGGTCACTACACTGAAACTCCAAACAAACAAATGCCATTATTACTTTATTTTGCAGGGCGCATGTACTAAAATTATGACATTGCAGGATTTGTCTTTGTTCTTGATAGCAGAAGTATTTGTTCATTAACACGCGGATATATAAGAATTTCAAATTCTTAGCAGAAATATTGGCAACTGTCATCGGTTGATGGCTAAACGCTCGTCCGCTTATGATACTTCCATTTTACCGTTAAAAAATACTTTCTCAAATGCGACTGTGTTTCACGTACAGAATACGGTTTCAGACTCTTGCTACAATTCATAATAAAAAAACTAACATTCCAGTCATTCTGCATTTTCACTTTTCTTCCCCACTCGAGATACAACGTGAATTCTATTGTTGTTGCTTCCAACGTTACGAATTTCTAGAACATAAGAAAAAAACAGAGCTCATCTGAATAAAATTACTTCTATGGTACGTAGACTACAATAAATTGTTGTTCCTTCTCCATTATTAATGAAATCTAAAAAGGCGCTTAGATTAAATATTTATGAATAATTAAAATTTTCCCATACCAAGCGTTATGGTCTTCGAACTTTGACTTGAAGAGATGTAATCAGCTTGAAATTATCCTTTCCATTTGTCGTTGGATCTGATCAAATTTCGGGGAATTTTAGATTCGTGAGCAAAATCATTTCAACCTGGATAACGGTACATTGTGATTTTAGTGTGACCGAACGATCTTGCACAATGATTTATCAAAATAGGTGTAATCTCATGCATCTGTACGACCACTCCAATTTAAATAGATCGCAGTTTTTCCACATATCATCAAATTAATGACCACAGTTCCGTCGTCTACTTCTAAATTTGCAGCTACGTCTACATAACTACCCTGCAGTTCACAATTAGGTGTCTAGCAGAGGATTCATCGAATCACCTTCACACTATCTCTCTGCCGTTCCACTCTCGAACAGTGTCCGGGAAAAACGAACACTTAAAAACTTTCCAAGCGAGCTGATTTCTCTTACTTCATTACGGTGATCATTTCTCCCTATGTAGGCGAGCACCAACTTAGCTGGGGACTGAAATTTCATGAGAAGATCATGCCGTAACGAAAAACGCCTTTGTTTTAATGATTTCCAGGTCAACTCGCCTGTTATATCCATGACACTGTCTCTCCTGTTAGTTATGTGATCTACCCATCTAATCTTCAGCATTCTTCTGTAGCACCACATTTCGAAAGCTTCTATTCTCTTCTTGTCTAAACTATTTATCGTCCACGTTTCACTTCAATACATGGCTGCACTCCATACAAATACTTTCAGAAATGACTTCCTGACACTTAAATCTATACTCGATGTTAATAAATTTTTCTTCTTCAGAAACGCTTTCCTTGCCATTGCCAGTCTACATTTTGTATCCTCTCTACTCCGACCATCATCAGTTATTTTTCTCCCCAAATAGCAAAACCCCTTTACTACTTTAAGTGTCTCATTTCCTAATCTAATTCCCTCAGCATCACCCGACTTAATTCGAGGTATTGAATAGAATTGGGGAGAAGAGGAGTTTGTGGCACAACTTAACTCGAAGAAGGGATCGGTTGGTAGGACATGTTCTGAGGCATCAAGAGATCACAAATTTAGCACTGGAGGGCAGCGTGGAGGGTAAAAATCGTAGAGGGAGACCAAGAGATGAAAACACTAATCAGATTCAGAAGGATGTAGACTGCAGCACGTACTGGGAAACGAAGCAGCTTGCACAGGATATAGTAGCATGGAGAGCTGCATCAAACCAGTCTCAGGAGTGAAGAACACAACAACAACAATATTTGATTCTCGATGGATTTTACAAAGCACGAATGTATTCTCATTTCTGAAAGAGTTTTGATTATTATCTACGGCTTTGATTGCGCCAAAAGAGGAAAATCCCAGTCTGTTTTGTTTGAGTGGCATTATCTGTTGTGTCAGCACATATGCGGCACAAAGCCGGGGAACGAATTAGGGCGGCTAACAGATGGCACAGGTGCTTCGTCATCGTTCTCTCCACCTGCACGACTTGCAGTAATGGACGCGGTGTACAACTAGAGTACCGTCTGCAAAACCTACTTTTCGATTGCGCAAGAACATGTAACATAGTTTGGAATAAGCTAGTATCTTGTCAGTTCGACATAATATAGAGGTGCAGAGGAATTTTAACACCCTCGAAACAAATATTACATATACCGAATTCATTTGTTTGAGTTGTTTCTAAAATAATGTTACTTTGCACTTGTAACATTAAACCTGTGGAAGTGTTTCGATGCACTACTACGTCTGAATTGCTGTGCTGTTCGGCTGATGTTTCGTAATGTCCGCTAAAGCTTCCTAACCGTTTATCGCAAATTCGTGGTTGGATCCTTTGTAAACGGCCGACCTCCTTTCCTACTCTCCACCAATATGCGCACCAAAGTGCTCTGTCACCTAACGAACTCGCCGTCTACCGGACGTTAAAATATAATCACGTTTCTTCTTTAAGTCATGTTCCGATTGCAGATGTTCATCGGGAAATGAGAACGGGTACTCGCTTAGCGAGATCTTGACTACCCGACACCAACACGCTACATGTATCAACAGCTGGACCTAGTGTCAAAGGCACAAGGAGAGTTCTGCCGCCTCCTACCCACAATAGGGCAAGAGAAACCAAACTACATCTACATTATTACTCTGCAGTTCACTGTTGAGTTCCTGTCAGAGGGTTCACCGAACCACATTTAAGCTATTTTTCTACCGTTCCACTTTTGAACGGCGTGCGGGAAAAACGAACATTTAAACCTTTCCGTATGAGCTCTGATTTTTCTTACTTTATTGTGATAATCATTTCTGCCTATTTAGATGGGTACCAACAAAACATTTTGAAGCTCTGAGGAGAGAGTTGTAAACTGAAATTTCGTGGGAGGATCCTGCCACAACGAAAAACGCCTTTGTTTTAACGATTGCTATTTCGATTCGCGTATCATACCCGTGGCACTCTCTCCCCTGTTTCGCGACAGTACGAAACGAGCTGCCATTCTTTGAACTTTTTCGATGTGCTCCGTCCCTGCTACCCGATGCGGATCCCACGCTGCTCGGCAATACTCCAGAAGACAAGCGTAGTGTTGAGCGGTCTCTTTAGTAGACCTGTTGCATTTCGTAAGTGTTCTGCCAATAATTTGCAGTCTTTGGTTTGCTTTCCCCACAACGTTATCTACGTGATCGTTTCAATTTAAGTTATTTGTAACTGTACTCGCTAAGTATTTAGTTCAATTTACAGCCTTTAGATTTGTGTGATTTATCGTGTAACCGGAATTTAACAGATTTCTTTAGCACTCACGTGGATGATTTCACGTTATCATTATTTAGAGTCAGTAGCCAGTTTCCGCGCTAGCATACATCTTGTTTAAATCATTTTGCAATTCGTTTTGACCATTTGATGGGTTGACAAGACTGCAAATGACAGCATCATCTGCAAACAATCTAAGAGGGCTGCTCAGACTGTCTCCTAAATAGTGTATGTAGATCAGGAACAGCAGACGGCCTATAACACTTCTTTGGAAAACGACAGGTATCACTTCTGTTTTACTGGATGATTTTTCATCATATACCACGAATTGTAACCTTTCTGACTGCAAATCACAAATCCTGTCGCGTAACTGAGACGATACTCCATAGGCATGCGGTCTGACAAGAAGTCTTTTCTGAGAAACGGTGTTAAAAGCCCTCTGGAAATCTAAAAATACGAAGTCAATTTGACACCCCATGTCGATAGCACTCATTACATCGTGAGAATAAAGAGCTAGTTGTGTTTCACGTGAACGATGTTTACTGAATCCGTGTCCATGGTTGATACTATAGCAATGTGTAGTAGCCTAATAACCTGTTATCAGTGTTATTCTACGTGTAACTAATGTTCATAGTGCGTTTTAGCGGCAGAACGCATGTCTTGTACCTTAATTCATATACAGGTTTAGAGTGCAGTATTACGGTAATTCGCCTCCATCTCTTCTGTGGCATCCGCCGAGAGGTCGGATATAGACTTGTCTTCTGTGGGCTCGTGTCTATTTATAGTTTATGTTTTGGGTATTACCAGGATAATACGCCAAATACATGTGCTAAACCCTCAGTAGCAAACGTATTGCAACCCTGGGCAAGCCACTGTGGGGGCTGTCGTATGAATTCCATATTATCATACATACACTGGTTAAATGCTCAGCATTCTGGAAAAGTAAGGACATTGTAGAAAATACCGTTCTTGTGCAACACAACTAGTTCTTTATTCTCATGAAGAAATGGGTGCTATCGACAGGGGATCTCAAATTGATAGCATATTTTTAGATAGGTTTTTGAGACCGTGCCTCAGAAGAGAATTCTAATCCAATTGCGTACCTATGGAGTACCGTCTCAGTTGTGCGAGTGGCTTCGTGATTTTCTGTGAGAAAGGTCATGTTTCGCAGTAATCGGGGGAAAGTGATACAGTAAAACATAAGCAATATCTGGCATTCCCCAAGATAGTGTTATAGGTCCTTTGTTGTTCCTAATCTACATAAACGATTTAACAGACAATGTGAGTAGCGCTCTTAGATTGTGTGCACATGAAGTACTCATTTACCGTCCAGTAAAGTCATCAGAAGATCAAAACCAATTGCAAAGTGCTTTAGAGAAGGAATTTGTATGGTGTGAAAAGTGGCAATTGACCCTAAATAATGAAAAGTGTGAGGTCACCCTCACGAGTACCTGCTAAAAGTAATTCGTCACTTTTCGGTTGCACGATAAATGACACAAATCTGAAGGCCGTGAATTCAAGTAAATACTTAGGGGGTACAATTACGAACAACTTAAACTGGAACGATCACATAGACAATGTTGTGGGGAAGGCGAACCAAAGACTGTGATTTACTGATACATCATTTAGAAGGTGCAATAGAAGCCTACATCTCACTTGTCCGTTCTGTGCTAGAGTACTGCTGTGCGGTGTGGACATGGAAAAAATTCGAAGGGCAGCTCGTTTTTTACTGTCGCGAAATAGGGGAGAGTGTGTTATGGGTAAGATACACGAACCAGTGGTGGCAATCATTAAAACGAAGGCATTATTTGTTCCGGCGAGATTTCTTTCACGAAATTTAAATTACCAACTTTCTGCTCCGAATGCAAAAACATCTTGTTGACGCCCACCTACATAAGGAGATTATCGCAATGAAACAAGAGGAATCAGAGCTCTCACGGCACGATTTTCGTTTTCTTTTTGCCCACGCGCTGTTCGAGAATGGAACGGCAGAGAAATAGTGTGAAAGTGGTTCGATGTACCCTCTGCCAGGTGCTTAGTTGCCAGTTGCATGGTAGTCACGTGAATATAGACGTAGATTACTATCAGAACCATTTCCGATGAAATTAAGTCCACATCGACTCACTGGTTTTAATCTGTAGATCAACTTACTAGGAGCTGCGAGAAAGCCTCGTTTCTTCTCGTTCGCCTACGGTAGCCGTTAAAAACTGGTTTTAGAATTGAAAACCCCGTCAAATACTAAATCCGTTATAATAATAAATGAAAAGCACCAGTTTGCTTTCGTTCTACAATATTACTTTTATTGCTAACCGGTTCTCGGCTTACAAGGCCATCTTCAGAAATTTACTTGTAAGCCGAAAACCGGTTAGCAATAAAAGTAATATTGTAGAACAAAAGCAAACTGGTGCTTTTCATTTATTATTATAATGTTGTTATACCAAGAACCGACGGAAGATTCTGTTAATATGACTATATCCGTTCTATAATCGTGTTCTTAGTGGCAAAGAATCTCAAAGCTAAAGATACCAATTGCGAAATTTGTACTGTATACTTACGGAATCTCGTCGTCATCGTCTTCCTTACAAAGCACAGCCTACTGCCTTTACCCAACTGTTTTTCTATTCCGCTTGTAGTTCAGGATCTAGGTGAATCCTACGACTTGTCATTCTCATGAGGTCTCCAATTTTCATGATACTTTTGAATCTTTTTAGTGCTGAAAATATATAATTCTGTTCAGATATCTTCATTTATACATAACCATGTCTCTTCACGTGCAGCCCTTCGTCCTCCCGAGGCGGAATTCTATTGTATTTTTTCTTAATTTTTTGGTAACGCCGTTTTCGCTTCCATAGGGTAAGACAGGAGCCGCCATCACTTCATAAATTTCTTGGTGATCTCTTATTGTAGTTTATGGCTCATTACTCTGCTGACTGTACCACTGGGAACTTGAAATCTGTCATTTTCAATATTGGAGTCAAAATCAAAATGTAAATTGCAACCCAAGTAAGAGAGTCGAGATACTTGTTCTGAAACTGAATTATCTAAAACAGTTTTTGATCTGACTGTATATTTCCCTTGGATTGCCAATACTTTCGTTTTATTACCATAAATTTTAAATTGCTTGCATATTTCTTTCAGCTGGTATACTGATCATTGTACGTCTTTCTCATTCTTGTGAATGATAACGATAACCTCAGCAAACAGAAGAACATTTGTGATCTTAATTCCCTTGTTTGTATTACATTTTCATTTACAAAGAGTGAAGTCACTGTAAATATCAGAATGAATAGCAGATGTCACGTCCTTTCTTACACCTTCGTTAATACCTATTTCTTCTAATACATACCTACCTATGTTTGTTACAAAGCGTGTATTTTTAAAGACTTTTCACTACCTCTGTTAGGTGATAAAGGTTATCCACATTCAGGGGCAATCTTCCTTTGGCTATCATGACTGACGTGGTCGAAAGTCTGCTCAAGTCCAAAATGGCCATATGTGTTTCTGGATTAACATCACTGTGTTTTTCTAAAATCTTCTTCATTACAAACACATTGTCCATGAGTGTATGATATGATATAAATCAATTTCGTTTCCCAGAAATAACAGCTTCTGTAATATTTTTCTTGTGGTCATTAACTATCGTTGAGTATAGCTAGTAGCCAGAGTTGAGAAGAATGACGCCACGATAGTTTCAGTAGATATGTTGTGCATCATTGTTGTCCTTCGTGTAGGAGTGAAAACACGAATGTTCACGGCGCTGACAGAAGTTTAAGGTGGGCCGTGCTATTTGCCATGACGATTTTCTGGAAGTTTTGGCCCTAAATGTGAATGAAGTTACGAATTTGATAAATGTATTCAGTCTCTGTAATATCGATAAAATCATATTCATTTTAAAACTGTGTTTGACACCGGCGATGTCGGTCAGAGAAGTTAACTTTGCATTGTCAGAGTACGTCGGATAACAGCAGTAGCAGAGTGTGTTGAACAGTCTGGCAAAGTATTTGATTTGAAAAGGATGGAAGCTGGTCTGCTGTGTTGTGGAGGCAGCATTATTCAAAAAGGATTTTGTATTAATATGTTTTAAGGAAAGATAGAGAGAAAATGAAATTATATTGAATGAAGTTTTAAGGTAATTTAGTTTTTTTATATTTGTAACTGTGTAGCTTCTTGTTGCTAGAACATTGCGTATGGTTGAAGTTTGCTGTAGAAATTTTGTAATGGAGCATATGGTCCTGTCTTATAGTTGAAACAAGTGTCAGGGGAGGCAATAGTATACAGGGGAGTTATTAAGAAATATTTTGCTAACTTGTCTAGACGTGAGGACCTTACGAAAAAGTGTATTGTTGTTGTAGCTTAATGAAGCACAGTTAAACTTGTAGCCTTTCTTCTCATTTAACAGTAGTTAAGATTAGTTTCCCATTTTCATTTACTTGCTCAATCGCATTGCACATCGCGAACTGTGCACTGACAAGCGGTTATGAAAAATGGTAATATACTATCTTGCACTGCACATAGCAAGTACGATTAATGAAATTTGATTTTTAACAGTCACATCATTATTCCTGGTAGCAACAAGTTGCGGAGCAGATGAGCGTTCAGTGCGCACAGGTAGGCCAGTAAATTTAAGTACCACCAAAGTTCATGTTCCAATGTAAGGCACGGTGTTTGGCAGAGTGTATTTGTGAAAATAATATCAGTATCACTTCAGAAGTTTTGTACCAGTAAAAGATCTTGTGAATTTTCATCCAGTTTTATCAGGAAGTCAGATGCGTTAATTCTTATGTTAATTTGCTGTTTAATTACAATAACAGTTCCAGTACAGTGATTTTTTATAAGACTAACGATAAAGATTAGTAATATTCAGGGCCAACGTTTTTAACTGAGTAAATTTGTTTTGCACTGAGATGGTGTATGTAAATTTCATTGAAAACGGATTGCCCTCTCACAGACCAATTGTTTGATGTATGGGCTAGTGTGTATCTTGCATCGTGTAGCGTGAGATCCTCAAATTTCCCTTTAAAAATAAATTTTCACATAGTTACGAACTTCACATTGACAAACACGAGGTTCAAAAAATAAGTTGCTTCCAAAAGTGATCGTCCGTTTTCCGTGACCAACGAAATGATGAGGAAAACTATCCAAACAATTCGTGGTAACCGTCTTTTCAGGATGTATCATTTGTTGGACAACTATTTGCATGTTTCTCGAATTGTAAGTAGTTTGTTGCCAATAGTTCTGTGCTCGTTGGGTTAACAGTCATGTGGTAGAATTATATTCAGAGGGAGTTAAGTAACTCATGAAGAGATATGATAAATGCTTAATTCTGACTGGTGATTATGTAGAGAAGTAATGCAAACATCTATTGTAAATCCCCACTAATTCCTTCCCTTCCCGACAAAAAAATAAATAAATAAAAAATTGAAACGTATGTGAATTCCTAAGGGACCAAACTGCTGAGGTCATCGGTCCCTAGACTTACACATTGCTTAAACTATCTTACACCACACACACCCATGCGGGAGGACCCGAACGTCCGCGGTAGGGGCCGCGCAATCCGTGACATGGCGCATCAAACCGCGCGGCCACTCCGCGCTGCTTCCCTTCCCCTCCTATTCACCTGTAGGCCGGAAAGGTTCCGGATGGTAAAACCATGAAAACATTGGTATAGGTTTAAATGTTGATGTGTCACTTAATAATCGTTCTTCTGTTTACACTCTTGAAATAGCTAACTAATTCGTATGAGCATGAAGATTTATTACGTAACTGTCTACAGATGTGCCTTCTGAGCGGAGGTTTAATTCACACTCAATCTTTTTCCAAACATGTTTAAACATCCGATGACTCGTGATTTCATCTACTCCGAGGCTCCCTTTTAATCCAAGCGCCGTGCCCCGCTCAACAAGTGTCTCAAACAAACAACAATGCAACACAAAACAAATGTTTGACCATATAAAAATGTCCTTTGCATTAAAATGACTCTTTCATGTATTTTTTAAACATCATTAACACTATTATAATATTCGCTGTAGAAACGTTTTTTTTTCATTTATATACGGCAACGAGGGTTCTAACTAACAAAAAAATTGTTTTTTTTTTTTAATTTTACTATTCACGCTTAAATATTGTACGTGGTGGGAGATTATGATTACTTTTATATAGCTATAACAATGAAATCCTACACGAAGCTGAAATGCAGTCGTACTGCACCTTTTGTTCATAAATGGTTATCAAGAATACTTTCTTTCGTATGAAATGTTAATGACATAAAACACTGTAATATTCCATAATTTACTACGTAAAAAGTCTTAAACTTAAGAAAAGAGGGGCCACAGGCTACAGAAACTTCATACGTCTAATGATTACGCGACTAATCCAGAATTACATTTCGCAAAAAATTCTGTATCTTCACAGGCCGACAACGATTAACATACGTATCTGTGTTGCATACAGGGACACAACAATTTAGAAACCAGCTCAGTTTGCTTTCTCAAGCTTACATAATGAGTTACGCTAAATTCTATCTCTTTGATCGCTTAAAAAGGTATTAAAATGCGGTAGTGTATTCATCAAGTTTGTTAAATGTTTGAATTTGCTTTGCAAACTTCAACGCATTTAATCCAGTCGCACATTTTTGTGATATCATTACATATCTTCTGAACTCTGGCTACTAGCTATACTCAACGATAGTTAATGACCACAAGACAAATATTACAGACTAAAAATACACGCTTTGTAACAAACATAGGTAGGAATTTATTAGAAGAAATAGTTATTAACGAAGGTGAAAGAAAAGGACGTGGCAATCTGGTATTCAGTCTGTTATTTACAGTGACTTCACTCTTTGTAAATGAAAATGTAATATAAACAAAGGAATTAAGATTACAAATGTTCTTCTGTTTGCTGATGATATCGTTATCATTCAGAAGAATGAGAAAGACGCATAATGTTACATTTCAACTTAACTACTACGTCCACGGTTTGTTAGATTCATTATTACAGCTGCAGATAACTATTTTAGAAAACATTTATGTGATCCCGACTTTCTACAATTCGGACTAGGACTGGCCCCAACTATACAAGTTTCGCTGTAGTTTTAAGACTTTTCTACTATTTAGTAGATACAATTTCAATATTTCATTTATATCTGTAGCCACTTTCTGGGTTACTCTCGTATTATGTAAACACCAAGCATGGTCTGGAGCACGCCAGAAGTCACTGAGGTACGAATTACCAAGCAAAACTTGGTTTAATCTGAATAGAGTTGAAATTCCAGACGTATTTCCCCAAACAAATGGGAAAAGTTCGCACCCGCTGGACATGGCTTCGGCTGTGGACAGATCAGAAGACACGTTGTGAACACGTGGCTCACGCTTCGCCTTGAGCTTTCAGTATATCATTATAATGCGGGTTCGAGTCAGCACGGATGACAGAAAAACTAGAACTGTCCAAATCACGGAAGTTTTTACCGGAATCTACTGTTTGCTGTATTAACAAAGCATTTGAAGGCACGCCGTATTACTTACATCCTTATTCACCGGAAAGTGGCAACATGCTTGCAGAATTACACTTGAGACACACCGTAGTTCCTACCACATGCTGCCAGTTCTCTTGCAGGAAATAGTCGTCCAGTTCGTTCTATTTCTGTCTTTCAGTCAGTTTTTCTTGACGACGGTTTTCGTTTTCCGGAGAGTCTGAACACCGGTACGTTGAAACGGATTCTGTCCCGCATACTGCAAAAGCAGATGGTCGTATTTTAGTTCGTCTATCGCCTCGTTTTCGCTCGCTTCCTCTATCAAAAAACACTTGTCACTATTGCGTTGTCACTTGGTTGCTCAGATTCCGGTTCATTGGCATCTCTATTTAACCAGCAGCGGATGTTCCGTCATCTTAGCAACCAGAAATTTGTACTCTAAACGAATATATTCTTCCTAATCATAACAAAATACCTTAAGGCTAGTTCTATATTTGTTCAAAAATCGCGGATGATTCTCAAGCCCGATTATCCACAGCCAGATAATCGGGAGCTTGTCTTGCAACACACTTTCTCAGTGTAAAATACGACACCATGCTGACCCTTTGCGTGATTGTTTCTTACACTGATCTTAGACTACATTCAGTTTTTATTTATTTATTTATTTATTTATTGTTTACACACACGTCTATTTGTAGTTAACTGTGTTCAATCACGTACAGTGAGGTGACAAAAGTCATGGGATAGCGAGCTGTACATATATACAGGATGAGTCACCTAACGTTACCGCTGGATATATTTCGTAAACCACATCAAATACTGACGAACCGATTCCACAGACCGAACGTGAGGAGAGGGGCTAGTGTAATTGTTTAATACAAACCATACAAAAATGCACGGAAGTATGATTTTTAACACAAACCTACGTTTTTTTAAATGGAACCCCGTTAGTTTTGTTAGCACATCTGAACATATAAACAAATACGTAATCAGTGCCGTTTGTTGCATTGTAAAATGTTAATTACATCCGGAGATATTGTAACCTAAAGTTGACGCTTGAGTACCACTCCTCCGCTGTTCGATCGTGTGTATCAGAGAGCACTGCAACATACATCGCGTTTCTACAGAATGATCTGCCAACGTTGCTCGAAAATGTCCCACTGGAAACGCGTCGACGTATGTGGTATCAGCATGATGGTGCACCTGCACATTCCGTAATTAACACTAGGCTGACCCTTGACAGGATGTTCGACGGGCGTTTCATAGGACGTGGAGGACGCATAAATTGGCCAGCCCATTCTCCTGATCTTACACCTCTGGACTTCTTTCTGTGGGGTACGTTGAAGGAGAGTGTGTACCGTGATGTGCCTACAACCCCAGAGGATATGAAACAACGTATTGTCGCAGCCTGCGGCGACATTACACCAGATGTACCGCGGCGTGTACGACATTCATGACGCCAGAGATTGCAATTGTATGCAGCAAATGATGGCCACCACATTGAACATCTATTGGCCTGACATGTCGGGACACACTCTATTCCACTCCGTAATTGAACACGGAAACCACGTGTGTATGTGTACCTCACCCATCATGGTAATGTACATGTGCGTCAGTGAAAAAGACCAATAAAAAGGTGTTAGCATGTGGACGTAATGTGCTGTTCTAGTCTCTTCTGTACCTAAGGTCCATCACTGTTCCCTTTGGATCCCTACGTAATTCGGCGCTCTCCGATACACACGATCGAACAGCGGAGGAGTGGTACTCAAGCGTCAACTTTAGGTTACAATATCTCCGGATGTAATTAACATTTTACAATGCAACAAACGGCACTGATTACGTATTTGTTTATATGTTCAGATGTGCTAACAAAACTAACGGGGTTCCATTTAAAAAAACGTAGGTTTGTGTAAAAAAACGTACTTCCGTGCATTTTTGTATGGTTTGTATTAAACAATTACACTAGCCCCTCTCCTCACATTCGGTCTGTGGAATCGGTTCGTCAATATTTGATGTGGTTTACGAAATTATCCAGCGGTAACCTTAGGTGACTCACCCTGTATATGTTCATATCCGTGTGAATCCCATAGGGGGATAGGACGACATATACAGACGGCGGTAGTATCGTGTACACAAGGTATAAAAGGGCAGTGCAATGATGGAGCTGTCATTTATACTCAGATGGTTCATGTGGAAAGGATTCCGGCTTGATTATGACCACGCGATGGGAATTAAAAGGCTTTGAAACCGAAATCGTAGTTAGAGCTAGGCACATGGGGCATCGTTAGGGAATTCAGTATTCCTAGATCCACAGTGTCAAGAATGTGGCGATATGACCAAATTTCAGTTATCACCCGTCAGCACAGACAACGCAGTGGCCTTCACGTAACGACCGAGAGCAGCTGCATTCGTGTGGAGCTTTCAGTGCTAACAGATAACCAGCACTACGTGAAATAACCACAGACATCAATGTGGCAAGTACGACAAACATGTCTGTTAGGACAGTGAGGCGAAATTTGGCGTTAATAGGCCATGGCAGCAGACAACCGACGCTTGTGCCTTTGCTAACAGCACGACAATGTTTCCAATGGCTCTGAGCACTGTGGGACTTAACTTCTGAGGTCATCAATCCCCTAGAACTACTTAAACCTAACTAACCTAAGGACATCACACACATCCATGCCCGAGGCAGGATTCGAACCTGCGACCGTAGCACGACAATGCCTGCAGCACCTCTCCTGGGCTCGTGACCATATCGGCAAGACGGCTGGAGAAGCGTCACCTGGTCGTACGAGTCCGGATTTCAGTTGGTGAGAGCTGCTGGTAGGATTCAAGTGTCGCGCAGAGTGCATGAAGCCCTGAACCCAAGTCGTCAACAAGGTATGTGCAAGTTGGTGGTGGTTCCATAATGGTGTGGGCTGTGTTTACATTGAACTGAAACGGACATTGACTTGGAATGGTTACGTTCGCCTACCTAGAGACCATTTTCAGCCATTCATGAAGTTTGTGTTCCCAAACAACGATGGAATTTTTATGGACGACAATGCGCCATGCCACCGGGCCACAGTTGTTCGCGATTGGTCTGACGAATATTCTGGACAATTCAATCGAATGATTTGGCGACCCAGATCGCCCGACATGAATCGCATCGAACATTAATGGGATATAAGCAAGAGCTCGGTTCGTGCACAAAATCCTGCACCGGCAACACCTTCAGCATTCTGGACGGCTATAGAGGCGGCATGGCGCAGTATTTCTGCAGGGGACTTCCAACGGCTTATTGAGTCCGTGCCACGATGAGTTGCCGGCCGGCAATAGGAGGTCCGACACCGTATTGAAAGGTATCCTGTGACTTTTGTCACCTCAGAGCAAATCGCGCTGACTTAAATTATTGACTGTGAATAAAAGTATATTTCTGTTCGTCTCATTGCGTATTTCTTTCATTTACCTTCCGTACTGTACTGTAGCAACACTTTGTGAAGAGTTGCCCCAGAATTTGGCGAGAGTACGAGGTGCATTCAAGTTCTAAGGCCTCCGATTTTTTTTCTCCGGACTGGAAAGAGATAGAAACATGCGCAAATGAGGCCGCGTTCATTGTCAATATGTCCCAGAGATGGCAGCACCGTATGGCAGATGGAATTTTACCGCCAGTGGCGAGAATGAGAACTGTTTTAAATACTTAAAATGGCGGCGTTTTCCTTACTTGAACAGCGTGCAATCATTCGTTTTCTGAATTTGCGTGGTGTGAAACCAATTGAAATTCATCGACAGTTGAAGGAGACATGTGGTGATGGAGTTATGGATGTGTCGAAAGTGCGTTCGTGAGTGCGACAGTTTAATGAAGGCAGAACATCGTGTGACAACAAACTGAAACAACCTCGGGCTTGCACAAGCCGGTCTGATGACATGATCGCGAAAGTGGACAGAATTGTTTTGGGGGATCGCCGAATGACTGTTGATCAGATCGCCTCCAGAGTTGGCATTTCTGTGGGTTATGTACACACAATCCTGCATGACGACCTGAAAATGCGAAAAGTGTCATCCAGGTGGGTGCCATGAATGCTGACGGACGACCACACGGCTGCCCGTGTGGCATGTTGCCAAGCAATGTTGACGCGCAACGACAGCACGAATGGGACTTTCTTTTTGTCGGTAGTGACAATGGATGAGACGTGGATGCCATTTTTCAATCCAGAAACAAAGCGCCAGTCAGCTCAATGGAAGCACACAGATTCACCGCCACCAAAAAAATTTCGGGTAACCGCCAGTGCTGAAAAAATGATGGTGTCCATGTTCTGGGACAGCGAGGGCATAATCCTTACCCATTGCGTTCCAAAGGGCACTACGGTAATAGGTGCATCCTACGAAAATGTTTTGAAGAACAAATTCCTTCCTGCACTGCAACAAAAACGTCCGGGAAGGGCTGCGCGTGTGCTGTTTCACCGAGACAACGCACCCGCACATCGAGCTAACGTTACGCAACAGTTTCTTCGTGATAACAACTTTGAAGTGATGTCTCATGCTCCCTACTCACCTGACCTGGCTCCTAGTGACTTTTGGCTTTTTCCAACAATGAAAGACACTCTCCGTGGCCGCACATTCACCAGCCGTGCTGCCATTGCCTCAGCGATTTTCCAGTGGTCAAAACAGACTCCTAAAGAAGCCTTCGCCGCTGCCATGGAATCATGGCGTCAGCGTTGTGAAAAATATGTACGTCTGTAGGGCGATTACGTCGAGAAGTAACGCCAGTTTCATCGATTTCCGGTGAATAGTTAATTAGAAAACAAATCGGAGGCCTTAGAACTTGAATGCACCTCGTACATTTGTAGAGAGAACTAGCTATTAATTTACACAACAAACGGATGTTAAATTGCAAGACAGTGGTGGAATTTGCATCTCATCGCCTCTCAGACGCACAGTGATTCAGCACAGTGAGTCTGACGACCTTCCATCTGGGACCCAATACAGATAGCGATGACAACGCGCCAAGGCCTCGCGGCGCGGCCGCGTTATATAAGCGGCGTGCAGCGACAGCGCTTGCAGTAGGACACCGGCAGCCATGGTGAAGGCGCGCAAGATCGTGATCGCCCGCGTGTTCCAGGGAGAGCCGCGGCTCCAAGACTTCCGCATCGAGGAGGAGGACCTGCCGGCCCTCCGCGATGGCCAGATACTCGCCGAGGCAGTCTACATCAGCGTCGATCCCTACCAGAGGGCGTACAAGAACATGCACCAAGTCGGCGCCACCATGATCGGCTCGCAGGTGAAGTTGCTGTCATATGCCTCCGTTGCTAACCAATTCTAATTAACTCGTACTAATTACTGTCCTGACAGAAGAACACCATTGCGAATGACAAAATTATTACAGGTACGCCATATTGAAGAACACAAGTCCACACACACACGCTCACAAATAACATCACTGACTTTCCATTGGCACCCCCTGTTTCTGTTCACCACTGATGCAAAAATAAAATAAAAACGATTTGCTGTGCTGAAGTCAATGAATCAATTTACTTTTGGGTAATGACAGATGATAAAACTTTGCAAAAAATGTTGTACATGAACGAGTTCAATTTTTTGAAAGATAAAAGCCTTTTCAGGCGTTTTGACAGATACTCGTATTTCACTTTTATCTTTTTTTTTTATTACTTGATTTAAGTTTGGAAATTTGTGGTAAGCTCCTATGCGACCAAATTTCTGAGGCCATCGGTCCCTAGGCTTACAAACTACTTAATCTAACTTAAACTAACCTACGCTAAGGACAAACACAAACACCCATGCCCGAGGAAGAACTCGAACCTTCGACGGGGGCAGCGGCGCGAACCGTGGCAGATTTAAGTTGCTTACAGGCGATGATGAATGAGAATAATATTATCACATGCTTATTTCTAATAAGTAACAAAGCTGAAGTAATCAGATCGATACGGAAACTGCTTTGTGAGTTGGTATTAATCTCAAATGATAACATTATGAATAATTAGTTTGTTGGTGTACGCCTTTTTTTATTTACTTGATCATAAAATGATAGACATAAATCTATCGTTAACTGAATGCGATTTTTGCCGTGGTCCTTTAGTTACGATCAATTTTATCTTCTCCTTCTTCTGTCCTTCAAGGCTGAGTCGTTTGTGCCTCTTCCGGCTTCACCTTTTACTGCCACCTCTTTCTGGGCCATCGTACGTCCCTTCTTCCTCTTGGCTGGTACAGCGTGGCCACTCATTCTTTGTTGGTGATGTTAGCATACAGTTTTATTTTGTTCAGTCTTTTCATTAGCGTTATAAATATTTAGTTCGTTCCTAACAACTTCATTTCTTATGCGGTCTTCACTGGGAACAACTCTCACTTCCCTAAAAAAAATCTCATTTCTGATGCTTGTGGTTTGCTTTTATCTCGTTTTTAAGGATCCATGACTCTCTTCCCTACAACAGTACACGATCAATTCATATGTCGTTAAGTAAACCATCAGTCTCACTGTATAAGAAAGTTGCCATTACTGTTTTACTGTAAAAGTCATCTTGTTGTGAACTGCTACTTATCACACACATTAATTCGACATTTACAGATGTTTATGGTCTATAAGAAATATCCAAATTCCGTGTGTTTAGAAAAATAGGAATAGTCTGACTTGTATTTATGTTATTCTTAATATCGTTGACAACTGGCAAGTGCGTTATACGATCTTTAGTCAACAGTTACTTTATGTAATACCAATCGCTGTGACTAACTGACACTAGTTCAATCACTCCTTGTCCATCGACATATTTCATAAGCTTTATGTAACAAGAAAAATTTAATTTCTCTGAACCGACATCTTGCATTTTCCTAGAAGACGTGTTGTCAACAGAATCATATCACTCTTTTGAATACATAGCAGTTGATAAGAGTACAGCAGCCCTTTGGTTCAAGGTTTAGTTTCTTCTAACTTACACTACAGCTTTCAGCCGCTTGTGCAAACGCAGAATAGTATTAATTGATGTGATATCTACGTATAAAAAGCATTGTTAGATCACTAATTCACCTGAAGACGAATGGAACGACAGGTATCAATGACCTGGGGGGGGGGGGGATATTTTTGGGTTCTGGAGAAATGTAGGATCATACGAGAAAATTTATCTGGGCAGATAGATTCAAAAACGGCAAAACAATATTTATAGCATTTGTATATTTAGAAAAAAACAATGACATTGTTGACTGGGATACACTCTTTGGAATTAAAAAGTTATCGAAAATAAAACACGCGGAGGAAAATGTATTTAGATTGCACAGTAACCAGACTGCAGCTGCCAAGAAGAATACGAAAAGGAAATCAGTAACTGCCTCTCCATCATATTATTCAGTCAGTACACTGAACAAGCAATGAAGGAAACTCAGGAGAAATTCGGAAAGCAAATTAAAGTTGAAGCAGAACAAATAAAAAACGCGTCAGTTCTCTTGACAGCATTGCAGTTCTACCAAACAGTGCAAAAAACTTGGAAGATTATTTGAACAAATGGATAGTGTCTTCAAAAGAAGTTGTAAGATGAATATCAACAATAGCAAAGCAAAGGTAACGAAGTGTAGTGGAATTAAATCAGGCGATGATGAGGGAATTAGATTATGAAACAAGATACTAGAAGTAGTAGACGACTTTTACTATTTGGACAGCAAAATAAATTACGATGGCAGAAGTAACGAGAATATGAAATGTATACTAGCAGTAGCAATGAAATCTTTTCTAAAAATAAGAAATAGGGAGTGGAAACAGTTGTCGGGTGTGAGGTCGAATGTCGTTGTGAATTTCGACAATATTTCATCAAACGCAACCGAATGACATCTTCAGGTGCGACTAATACATTGCTGAATAATGAATGTTATCACTGTCATAACTCAGCAGTGAGTTCGACGCACCTGCAGATGTCGATCAGCTGCGTCAATGAAACATTGTGCCTATTTCACAACGACAGTCGACCTCTCTTCCGACAACCTTTCCTACTAATCCGTCGGGTAAGCCTCAAGCAAAGCAAGAAAAACGTTAATACCGTGCACAAATTTGAAAGTCAGAATGTCTTCCACGACAGTATTTGCTGGATTGTAGTAACCTTATCTGTAATCGATTCGTGTAGAATAAACAGAGCAGACATGAATAGAATAATGTCGGATGTTACGGAGAATGCTTAACATTAGATGAGTAGACTGGATAACTGATGAAGAGAAACTGAATCGTGTTGAGCAGAAAAAAGTGCATGAGCAAAACTTAACTGTAAGATTGGATCATGAGGCATCAAGCAATAGTCAGTTTGGTAATTCGGAGAAGTGTGTTGCTACAAATTGTAGAGGGCGGCCAGTGTTCGGCTATGGAGTTTCATGCGGACAAAGCTTGCATTAGGTATGCAGAGATGATGAGAGTTAATCAGAAGGTCTAACAGATACAGACGCATCAAATCAGTCTTTGGAATGAAGACCCCGAAACAGCATATCATTAAATATTACTGTGTTGGCAGACTATATTTTACCATACACTACAGTGTGACGTTAATATTACGAATGTAAATCGATGGAAAGCACTGTGTGATAACTATTGAACTGTATGAAATGAAATCGTCATTACTTCTGAACGGTTTGCGTTAGCACGTTCAAACTGTACGGTTGGCCGCAGGGCACGGTGGGAATTAGTACTCAGATGCATGGTTTGGTTTAGCGAAGAAGCGCACTTTCATTTGGATGGGTTCGTCAATAAGGAACATTGGCGCATTTGGGGAACTGAGAATCCACAATGCGCGATCGAGAAGTCTCTTCACCCTCAACAGTTGACTGTGCGATATTCCTTGATGCCAAGGTGACTACCGAACAGTACGTGAAGGTTTTGGAGATGATTTCGTCCCCATTACCCAAAGTGACCCTGATTTAGACAAGATGTGGGTCATGCAAGACAGAGCTCGATCCCATCGAAGAAGGAGAGTGTTTGACGTCCTCGAGGAGCAGTTTGGGGACCGCATTCTGCCTTTGGGATGTCAAGGGGCCACTGGCATGAGCCTCGATTGGCCGCCATATTCTCGGGATCTGAATACATGCGATTCCTTTTTGTGGGGCTATATTAAAGACAAGGTGTATAGCAATAACCCCAAAACTATTGCTGAGCTGAAAACAGCTATTCCAGAGGCCATCGACAAGATCAATGTTCCGACACTTCAGCAGGTCATGCAGAATTTCGCTATTCGTCTGTGCCGCATCAACGCCAATGAAGGCAGTCTTATCGAACATGTCATAACCTATATCCGAATATATGTAGTAACGTTTAAATGTTGAATAAGGTGTGTGCACGCTGTAGTTTGTAACTAAATTACGTTTTTTCATATAGTTCAATAATTCTCACGCTGTAATTCCTTTCTGTTATGCAGTCTGCAGTAGATCTTTCTCGAGCGCTTTGTAGAGAACTTGGGTGGCAAGAAATCAACAAGTGATTGAGAACTCTGAAGAAACTTTCAAACGCCAAGATCGCTAGTAAAGCTGATACAATGTCCGGAACATATAAAATGATCAATAAGTCACGCCTAAGACAGTAACAAATTATCAGCATTTGGCTGTGATTTCAGTTACATTCAGACTGCGTGCCACCTGTTTTATAGCATCCACACTATCATGAAACTCACAGGTTATTATATAAGTCACAAGTAACAACTAAAAGCAAGGTTATTCTACTAAAAGAGGCATTATAACTTTCAACGTCATACGCCATCTGTTGACCGACGTTCGTACTTCGTTCTGAGAGTCTTGTGTCTCAGGCTATCGATGTATAAACTGTCTATGGTCGAAGAAGTGGTCCACGTATTCTAAACACAAACTCGAACTGTAGTGCATGGCAAATTGTGTTATTCTCAACATCCACCATTAATATTCACACTTGTTTCAATACTAAAAAATTGAAAGCCTGAGGAAGAATACATTTAATCCATACTTGCTATAGACTGTTTCGTTGGGGCAAAATTTTCTCTGTGCACAGTCGTGTCCAGTTCTCAAGTAACTTTTGTTTATCGTGTAGTAAAAGTTATGTAGTAGTCCTGTCCATTATCTGAGAAACGTTTTCTGACTTTACCTTGCAGTTTTAGATTTTTTGATGAAAAGTGCGATAAACGTAGCAAATTGGGTGAACGTAAACATCAGGCTACACTGTAGGTCAATCTTTTACCACAACTTTTATTTGCCATTTTCATTCGTTAGCTCCGCCAATTCACAAGCAAACTATCGCCTTCCAACCTAATCCAAACATCAGGCTACACTAGAGATCAGTCTGTCTCAGTCTGTCATTACAACCAAGATTTTGTGGAGTTCTAATATCACACTCTAGCCTGTCAGCAACAACTGAGGATGAATGGTTCTAAATACGAGTATTAACAATATCATATCACCTAACATTTTGTCTCGTCGGTTATCGAAAACGCTAACGTTAGGTCTAAACAAGTAATCGCCTTTACAAGCGAGAACATATGGCTTCCGTCACGTTGTTACAATCCACCTGGCTAGGTATACCAGTTAGCAACGCACTTGTCAGTGACTGTTAGTCCTTACAAGTTACTAATCACAATGTAATAGGTCAGACGATAGCAACAGAAATATTTTAATGTTGGTGGATTGTGGAGGGATGTGTTTTGGTCTTCAGTCCTGAGACTGGTTTGATGCAGCTCACCATGCTACTCTATCGTGTGCAAGCTTCTTCGTCTCCCAGTACCTACTGCAACCTACATCCTCCTGAATCTGCTTAGTGTATTCATCTCTTGGTGTCACTCTACGATATTTACCCTCCACGCTACCCTCCAATACTAAATTGGTGATGCCTTGATGCCTCAGAACATGTCCTGCCAACCGATCCCTTCTTCTAGTCAAGTTGTGCCACAAACTCATCTTCTCCCCAATTCTATTCAATACCTCCTCATTAGTTATGTGATCTACCCATCTAATCTTCAGCATTCTTCTGTAGCACCACATTTCGAAATCTTCTATTCTCTTCTTGTCTAAACTATTTATCGTCCACTCCACGTTTCACTTCCATTGTGGAGGGATACAGGTTGTGAATTCGCAAAACCGTAACAAAACACTACTAAAAATACCAGTTATTGCAATTAACAGAAATCACAAAGAGAAGTGTGTTAATCTCTGCCCACAGGTGGCCCGCATCGTGGAGAGCCGTGCGGCGGGCTTCCCAGTGGGGCGGTACGTGGTCGGCTACTGGGGGTGGCGCGACCGCACCGTGGCCGACGTGGGGCCGGATGCGCCCTACTTCATGTCGCCGGTCATGCTGGTGCCAGACCTGGGGGAGCTGCCCCTCTCCCTCTCTCTGGGGGTGCTGGGCATGCCCGGAATCACGGCCTACTTTGGACTGCTGGAGATCTGCAAGCCTAAGGAGGGAGAGGTCGCCGTAGTCAGTGGGGCAGCAGGTGCTGTGGGGTCCGTAGTCGGGCAGATAGCGCGCCTCAAGGGGTGCAAAGTAATTGGCTTCGCAGGATCAGACGCTAAGGTAAGACACCGCTTCCATTTGCGATTCCTGCACCTATGACACTGTGGTGTGCGTACTGTAAGACCTTCAGTACACACACCATCAGATTATTTGACATGTCGCTCTAACGAAGTAGTTGAGTGTCAGCAATATGTCTCGTGGTCTTATCGTGGCGTGTTTATCTTCTGCCGTTAGGTCGGACGATAGAAATGCCACTTGCACGCTTAGAGTAGCAGATTTACGGTGACCAACCTAAAACAGAACTTGATTAATTTTCACACACATTTATTAAAATAATAACAAACATAAAAATTACTTAACTTGGTTCTGGATGCTAGTTACAATTGACAATCTGAAGTTCCTTTGGTATTGGTACGTTAGTCTTATTCTCGCATATATCTCTGATACTTGACAAAAGTGTGTATACATTTATCTTCATGGCTATGTACAGGAATATAGTAATCTTATTAGGCGCAGACTGAAACTTGACTATAGACTGGTACAGACAAATGTAGACTGGTACAGACTAATGCGGACTGGTACAGATTAGTGCAGACAAATGCAGACTGACTAATCGGAGGTCTGTACACTCGTTATAATACCACGCGCATTCGTGTATCACTGCGCGAGTGTGATCCGCGAGTAGAAAAAGTTCTACTTTAGCAGCAATCTCATTGGCTGCGTTACATATTAATACACAGATCTGTGGAAGCAGAATTTGGTCCGTCTCTATGGCAGCGCCATCTCGTAGTGCGGAGATGGACGAGCGCTGCGCCTGCGCCGTTGTGCTTAGCGGGGCGCGCTCTAGTGGGAAAGTTGTGTATGCGCTGACTACGTGGAACTATGTACACAACAGACGCAGGTGAGGTCAGTGCAGCATAATCTCATCAGATCAGTGACACTTGTTCGTAAGTACTGCTGAGTTTTCCTCAAAATCCTTACATTCTTCAGACATAGGAAGGCTGCCCAGAAAGTAATGCATCCCATTTTTATCTCAGCTGAAAACAATGCTACGAATGGGAAACGTTACGTATGTATTATTTGAAGTCTCCTGAGTGAGCGCGCCAAGTTTCCATCTCTTCAGACAGATAGCGTAGCTGCAATACAGTTTCAAAGTGGCGTCTGAGGGTGACACACGTTACAAGCAACGTGCCGCCATTGAATTTCTCACTGTAGAGGAGAAACAGTGGGGAATACTCACAAACATTTGTGCAAAGTCTATGCAGCATCTGCTGTCGACAGGAGTACAGTTATTAGCTGGGCACGGAGGGTGAGGTCATCAGAAGGTGGTTCGGTGAAGCTCGACGATTTGCAGCAGTCGGGGAGACCATCCACGGCTGTCACACCTGACATGTTGCAGCGAGCTGATGTTGTCATTCACGAGGACAAATGGACAAATGGTTCAAATGGCTCTGACCACTATGGGACTCAACATCTGAGGTCATCAGTCCCCTAGAACCTAGAACTACTTAAACCTAACTAACCTAAGGAGACCACACACATCCATGCCCGAGGCAGGATTCGAACCTGCGACCGTAGCAGTCGTGCGGTTCCAGACTGAAGCGCCTAGAACCGCTCGGCCACACCGGCCGGCTTCACGAGGACAGACGCATTACGACTCGGTAGTTGGCGCTGCATCTGTCAATCAGCAAAGGAAGTGTGGATGCAGTTATCCGCATTTTTGGATATTCAAAAGCGTGTGCAAGATGGGTCATGCGGTGTCTAACGGTGGATCACAAATCGCACAGAAAAAAACATTTTGTCTTGATTTGCTGCAACGTTTTGAAACTGAGGGGGAGGCCTTCTTGTCCCAGATTGTGACAGGTGATGAAACCTGGGTTCACCATCTTGAGCCCAAAACAAAACGACAGTCGATGGAATGGCGCCGTTCTCTTTCCCCGCAGAAGAAAAAATTCGAAGCACCTGCTTCCGCCAGTAAGATCATGATCATCGTGTTCTGGGGCTGTTAAGGTGTGATTCTCATTGATATGATACCAAGAGGCGGTACCATTAATTCAGGAGCATATGTCAACACATTAACAAAACTGAAGACGCGCTTCCGGCGACTTAGGCGCCACAACAATCCAGCAAATGTTTTGCTGCAACACGATAACGCTCGGCCCCACACAAGTATGAGGACTGCTGAACGCATCGCAGAACAGGGTTGGACAGTGATACTCCATCAACCCTACAGCCCTGATCTATCCCCTCGGGCTTAACACTTGTTTGGGCCAATAAAAGATGCCATTCGTGGAAGACACTTTGAGGACAATGAGGAGGTGATTCACACAGGGAAGCACTGGCTCCGTCACCAGGACAAGGACTGGTACCGACAGGACGTTTTGCGCTGGAGGAAGACCATAGAACGGGATGGAGATTACGTGAAAAAATAGGGTATGTAGATAAAACACCATTCTTTCGTGCGTGTAATTCTCATTATGTCCAAAAAAAATTATTGAAGAAAAAAAATGCGGTGCATTAATGTCTGGCAACCCTCGTACAAAGTGTAAATAAAGACATGTGCATTACCTGGTCAAACGTATTCGGACACCTCTATGTAATGGGAAATTGACGACTAAATGTCGCTAGAGGCAGACGTGCCAGTATAAAAGGAAGTGGGGAGAGAAGCAGCGACAGCAGGATTTATCAGTCGGGAGAGCTCTGTTACTTCGAATTTGAAGTCGAAAAGCGATGGAACAGCCACAGTAAGCCGAGACCAGGCAGGGCTCACACACTGAGAGACAGGTACCATCGAATATTGCGGAATGTGGTTATAAAAATCGCGTGAAATCAGCGATAGATTTCACTCGTCAGTTCCAAAGTGCTACCAGCAGTACGGCCAGCACATTGGTTGTGCACAGGTAGTTAACAAACATGGGGTACAGTCATCGAGCAGCTGCTTATAGGCCACACGTTTCTGCAGTCAGTACAAAGCGACGCTTGGAGAGCTGTAAACAACAACATCACTGGATAGTGGATGAAACTGATGATTTGGAGTAATGAATCACACTATACCTTGTGACAATTCCGTGGGAAGTTTCCGGTTTCCTGGATGCCTGGAGAACGTTCCTGTGATCAGCTATTACCAACAGTAAAATGCGGAGGAAGTGATTTTATGCTACTGGGGTGTTTGTCATGGTTATGGAGTGGTCCCCTTACTGGGTTTAAGAAAACACTAAATGCGGAAGGATACGAACACATTCTGCAATATTGCATACTGTGTACAGTAGAGGTACAGTTTGGAGACGATGAATGTTGTATCAGCGTGACACTACACTCTGCCACAAAGCAGCGTCCGTGAGCCCATGGTTTGTGTACAATAACGTTCTTAAAATTGACTAGCCTACCCAGAGCCCCTATCTGAGATTAGTGAATCACCGTTAGGACGTCGACTTCGCACCAGATCCCACTGTCCAACTTCACTATCTTCTTTCGTTACTAGGAGGACTTCTCGCAAAAACTGGGGCCTAAGCCCCAGGGGTATGCACTGGATATACAACACAGTGGTTAGACCTAGGATTTCCTATGGGGCCATAGTGTGGGGAAAGAAGGTAGAACAGCGGGTTGCTGCTAAAGAGCTTGCTAAGGTGCAGAGATTGACCTGCTTAGCCATGTTGTTGTTGTGGTCTATGTTATTTGTTAAGAAGAAAATACTCATGTATATGAGCCATGCTGTTGTTGTTGTGGTCTTCAGTCCTGAGACTGGTTTTATGCAGCTCTCCATGCTACTCTATCCTGTGCAAGCTTCTTCATCTCCCAGTACCTACTGCAGCCTACATCCTTCTGAATCTGCTTAGTATATTCATCTCTTGGTCTCCCTCTACGATTTTTACCCTCCACGCTACCCTCAAATACTAAATTGGTGATCCCTCGATGCCTCAGAACATGTCCTACCAACCGATCCCATCTTCTAGTCAAGTTGTGCCACAAACTCCTCTTCTTCCCAATTCTATTCAATACCTCCTCAGTAGTTATGTGATCTACCCATCTAATCTTCATCATTCTTCTGTAGCACCACATTTCGAAAGCTTCTATTCTCATCTTGTCCAACCTATTTATCGTCCATGTTTCACTTCCATACATGGCTACACTCCATACAAATACTTTCAGAAACAACTTCCTGACATTTAAATCTATACTCGATGTTAACAAATTTCTCTTCTTCAGAAACGCTTTCCTTGCCATTGCCAGTCTACATTTTATATACTCTCTACTTCGACCATCATCAGTTACTTTGCTCCCCAAATAGAAAAACTCCTTTACTACTTTAAGTGTCTCATTTCCTAAACTAATTCCCTCAGCATCGCCCGACTTAATTCGACTACATTCCATTATCCTCGTTTTGCTTTTGTTGATGTTTATCTTATATTCTCCCTTCAAGACACTGTCCATTCCGTTCAACTGCTCTTCCAAGTCCTTTGCTGTCTCTGACAAAATTACAATGTCATCGGCGAACCTTAAAGTTTTTATTTCTTCTCCATGGATTTTAATACCTACTCCGATTTTTCTTTTGTTTCCTTTACTGCTTGCTCAATATACAAATTGAATAACATCGGGGAGAGGCCATAACGGGCGGAATTAGCAGCACACCAACCGCTGGAATGGAAGCCATGCTGGATATGCCTCCACTTCACCTTTGGGTTAAGATGGAGGCAGCAGCTGGGGCATACAGACTTAAAACTGGACAAAACTGGGTCTCATTCAGATATCCAGAATCACACACTAACGTAGTGAGTGAGGTAAATATAGGTATGGCCAGGGAAATGCCCACCGACTATATAATAACTCCGAACTGCTTCGACAAGCCTTACAACATAATAATTGGAAGTAGGGAGCAGTGGAAGAAAACAGTTCGACACCATACGAGGGACATTGTTTGGTTCATCGATGGGTCGAAAACAGATCAAGGCGTCGGGGCAGGGTTGTACGGGGTTCTACCAAGACTGGAGAGCAGCATCTCCCTAGGGAAGCTGGCCTCTGTATTCCAAGCCGAAATTACTGCAATTAGGGCATGTGAGGAGGAGAATATGAGTAGGTGCTACAATGACCGTAGCATCTACATCTATTCAGACAGCCAGGCAGCCCTGAAATCATTGGCAGCTCCTGCAACAAGATCTAAGATTGTTGCAGATTGCCACAGGGCTCTGGTGGAGCTAGGGGGAAGCAATAGGGTAAACCTAGTGTGGGTCCCTGGCCACTCAGGGACCTGTGGCAATGAACAAGCCGATAGATTGGGTAGGTAGGGGGCAACAACTCCATTTATTGGACCGGAACCTGTCTTGACAATCATCAAGGCTATGATCAAATTAGAACTACTGAACTGGCTTAGGAAACAGCATGTAGGATATTGGACCATGGTCCATAAACAAAAACATGGTAAGGTAATGATGCCCAAGCCATGTTTTAAAAGAAGCTCTGTAATCCTGGGATTTAACAGGAAAGAGATCAAACTCATTACTGGACTGATGATCGGCCATGGGAACTTCAAAAAACACCTACACACAATGGGTATAATGGAAGAGGACCCTAAATGAAGGATCTGTGATGAGGGTGAAGAAACTGCATCACACCTAATCTTTGAATGCATGGCATTGGAGAGTAAAAGATTCAGAATCTTCGGGACAACTAGACCTGAAGAAATTGTGTCTAACAAAAAACTGGTAGAGGGACTCTTTGCACTACTTAAGGGCACTGGTTGGCTTTAGTAGATATACAGGGAGCGATACCGCACGATAAACCTAGTTTCGGTGCGGGCAGTGGCGGGTTAGACCTAAGCTGTTTTAGCTCTCCTGTTAAAATCAATCAATCAATCTTCTTTCGTTTCGGTTCTTGAGGAAGAATGGGATGGCGTTTCTTCACAAATACACACCTCACTAAAAGTGTCCCTAGGAGGTTTCAAGCTGTCATAAAGGCGAAGGGTGGACACCTCCCATATTAATGTCCATTAATAGGTATCTGGATGCTTTTGATCAGATGTTTAAGGTCGCACCTCCATTCAACGAGATTATGTTGGCTATTTTCAAAAAATTGTATGATGTGTCACTCGTACAAAAGCGTATTGTTTGGTTGGTCGGTATAAAGAGAGCTTGAGAGATGAAGTGTCGTATTTGTTTACTATCGGTGAATATACATATGAAAAATAAGAAAAAGAGAATGAAACTGGGCGTGCGTTCACAGCCTCCACTCTTCTCTGGAGACGTCTCAAGGATAGATGTTGATGAGCAGTACTCACGTGTCTTCACTCCGTACTGTACTGATGAACTATAAACCGTTTGCACTCAGTCTCTCAAGCACAACAGCTAATTTTAAAGCTCGAAACTCATTCTTCACGAATATTCTAACCACGTACTATCTGGTCGAGTCTTGGCGCATTATCATTGTTTCAAAGCCACAGTGTAACACTGACCCGCTAAGGACAGTAGAAAAAAATGAATAGTTATGTTTCATTAACGATAATTACGTAAGTAAATTCAGAAAAATTACACTCTGTGGTTGTTTCAAAACCCCGACAGACAGTTCATTGTACGCACTCATCGCAGGCTTGACTTATGTCACAGTACTCGTACTTCTGCTGTGTCTGTGTGTTCTTGCACTGCAAACGTCTACTGTAAACGGGAGATCTTATGGTTATTACTGTCTTTCTTTGAAATTAAAATATCGACAAAAATATACAAAATAGAAATGTAATACAGAACGGGGAAGCATGCAGCGACGCAATATTTTTTCCACATTAATGATCTGATCTCATCGCCACCTACACGAAATTTTTGGGGGTAATATAAACATAAGTGGTTAGTTACAAGGATGTACCGGAATCTGTTGTTAGCTATTGAATAGAGCGTCGAGTAACAAATCCAGAAGTTGTCATCGTGAGGTTGAAGCTCTTCTGTCTGTGTTCGTTTACAAACAAATAATACATGTATACAGAGCTCTCTATAATGGAAGTGTGTTCCCCGCCCTCAAAGAACTATCGGACAACACCGACCTATAAGCTCCCCCTCCCCCCCCTTTCCCTTACACACACATCTTTTTAAAGAAAATACATAGAAATAAATGAAAATAAAATAAATAATTAGATAAAAAAGTAAGTAAATAAATAAAACCCACACCCATTCACACACACAAAACACACACACACACACACACACACACACACACACACACACACACACACACACACATACATACATGCATGCACGCACACAAATCTTCCAAATAGAATTAGTTAATGTTAGGTCGACCATAACATCCCAGGCGTAAAATTTCGAAGTAAATAACTTTTCCACATTAAGATCTATATGGTGGCAAAAGACAAGCCGCGAAAGAAAACAAGTGCAATAAAAAAAACATAAAAACCCAGGAAAACCACTGCATATAAACAATACTTTGTGTTTCAGATTTGTAAATACTGTCTTCAAAACCCAAAGTTATATGTTTACAAGTACATAGTAAAGAGCAATTTTTCCTGTTTAATAGAAATAAAATAAAGGCCCACTGATGATTCTCAATATTCAGCGAAACATATGTGGTAAACAGGAGAAAAGGTGAAACTGAGTGTTTGTGAAGGTGGACCCCCTCCAAAAACTAATGTATTCAGAAGTTAATAAAGGAAGAATGTAGTTGAAATAATAAGACACTAAACAACGCAGTTTTACCATTCCAGTAAAAATGAAAAGCAAGGCAAAAATTATTGTATGATAAACATATGCCACCATAATCAGATATCTATTAAAGCTGCAGAGGAGAAGTGCTAATTATGACCTATTTGTAGCAAAAATTGTGTCGTTCATCTGGAATGATTTGGGAAAACGAGTGCAAATTCGAATCAGGAGGGCCGGCCGTTGTGGGCGCTACAGTCTGGAACCGCGCGACCGCTACGGTCGCAGGTTCGAATCGTGCCTTGGGCATGGGTGTGTGTAATGTCCTTAGGTTAGTTAGGTTTAAGTAGTTCTAAGTTCTAGGGGACTGATGACCTCAGCAGTTAAGTCCCATAGTGCTCAGAGCCATTTTGAACCGAATCAGGAGGAGTGGATGTCATTATAGTAACTAGCTGTAACTTCTTTCCACAATGTGAAAACGTCTTCTTGTAGCGATATAACTGGCCTCTCTTCCGCAGGTGAAGTGGCTGAAAGAGGAGTTGGGATTCCATCACGCATTTAACTACAAGACGAATGACGTCACAGAGGCGCTGAAGCAGGCGGCACCTGACGGCGTCGACGTGTACTTCGACAACGTGGGCGGCGAGATGAGCAGCGCAATCATCAACAGCATGCGAGAGTACGGTCGCATCTCCGTGTGCGGCGCGATATCTGGATACAACGAGTCTAATCTCCCGAAGGCTACCATCATCCAGCACGCAGCCATATTCAAGCAGCTCCGCATGGAGGGATTCATGTACATCCGATGGCACGACCGCTGGGGAGAGGGCATCGGACAGCTGATGCAGTGGATCAGGGAGGGGAAGATCAAGTACCACGAGACTGTTACCGACGGCTTCCAGAACACTCCCAAAGCCTTTGTTGGCATGCTGCAAGGAGAGAATCTAGGGAAAGCTGTTGTTAAAGTCTGAAGCGTGAGGAATACTACCGTACTGGATTTGGGTGCATAAGCGGGGACAAAGACATTTTGTTACAGTATTTTGTGCAGTGAACTACAAAAGGTAGCTGGATGACTGGGACAGAACATTCTTTCAGAATTTGTTTGTGCTTTCATTTTGCCAACTAGATTTTACGTCATGATACACTTTTTGTAAGCTAAAAAGAAATAAATTTTATAGAAAACCTTTTGTGTGTTGTGTCCATTACTAAACTCCACAGTCAGATTATATGTTCCAGCATGTAGTTGTCGCAAAAACAACATAACTTAAGTGCTGTACACCAGCAACTGTATAAGAGGATGAAACGATAGAAAATATTCATGTAGCTGGTTAATGTTTGTGTTCTTAAGTAATAGAACCCAATATGAAGTCCTTGACAGAGAGTGTTCATCAGAGACAAGGGGATCGTCAGTAGTGCGCCAGGGTAGTGTGATAGGACCGTTATTATTTTCTACATACATGAGTGATGTGGCAGACAGGGTGGGGAGCAATTTGTAGTTGTTTGCTGATGATACAGTTATGAAACGTCCCATTAGAAAAATTATACATGACTGTGCTTAAACTGACACACAATATTTTTGGCGCAACGCAATCTGACTATCAAAACTCCCTACAAAAGAATGGCCCTGACTAACATTAAACTATACCTTTCACAAATCACTAAATCACTTACCTCACAAAAATCTTCTTTACTCGAACTACTGCAATACAGCGAGCGCCACTACCGCCAGCTAAATAAAAGATTCAAACTACGGAAGGCGCTAACTACTGATAGGCATAGTTAGCAAATGAAAGATTTTAATAGAAAACAAACAATGTATTAACCTTAATAGTCATAATATATATAGCAGTTCATGACATCCAGTCTTACAAATTTCAAAACTCCACCATCTCTCTCCCCACATCCACCACTGCTGGCGGCTCACCTCCAAGTGCGCAACGCTACGCACTGTTCACATCCAACTGCTCAACGCTACAATGGCGAGTATTACAACAATGCCAACCAGCCACAGCCTGCACACAGCACAGCCAGTGATTTTCATACAGAGGGATACGTGGCAGCGGCGTTACCAATACAAGAACCTAAACATCCTACTCACATAGCCCCCATACTCCCCACAAAAAATTTTACAAATTGTTTTGGGCAGTGGCCAATAATCATTTGATTAAATTTTTCATAATTACAATAACAAAGATATCAAATGCACACACTTATTGATACAATGTTGGTCAAAAGCTAAAATTTTCTCGCAGTCCATAAAGACAGTCCTGATCATTCAAAAATGGCTCTGAGTACTATGGGACTTAACATCTGAGGTCATCAGTCCCCTAGAACTTAGAACTACTTAAACCTAACTAATCTAAGGACATCACACACATCCATGCCTGATGCAGGATTCGAACCTGCGAACGTAGCAGACGCGTGGTTCCGGACTGTAGCGCCTAGAACCGCTCGGCCACCGCGGCCGGCTCTGATCATTCATCACAGTAAAATTGCAGTGTTTTCTCAAAGTCTGAGCAGTAAAGGAGAATTCACACGAAAGTAGTGGATTTCCATGCAGTCTTGAAGTAGTGTTGTTCTACCAACGGAAAGACAGTGCTGACTCTTGACATGCAGACAGGTAATGTGCCACAACAGAGCAAACCCACAGCAGAGTCAGTCGAAGTTTTGAAGAATATTGGTAGGTAGGTCGTCACAGAGCAGACCCACTGTATTCCTGGTAGAGGTTACGGTATTGGTGGGCCACCAAAGGTGCAAACCCACTGCAGTCCTTGTAGAAATGATGGTATTGATGGATCATCAAAGGTGTGGACCCACTGTAGTCCTTGTAGAGATGGCCAGCAGCCATCTGCTGCGGCTGTGCAGTTGCACAATCACCATCGAAGAATCTTGCGGACAATATAGCAAGTCCATAACCACCACTTGTGCGCTCACAAAGGTTTTGGAATTGTCCTTAGAACCAGTAATGCTGTTATCCAGTCCCTTGCTGAATTATTAACACACATGCAAACACTAACAGTCCCTACTTCTCACATATTGTCCATATACTATGACCAACAGAAACGTGTGCAGTGAAATGGAACTTACAAATTAATAATATGATGAACTGGGGTCAATTACAATTTTATAACATAAGAATACAATTACAAAGGTACAAAATACATCATTAAAGAACATAACAATACAGATAACATTTGTAGTAATAGGGGCTTTACAAAAGAATCGAAATAACATATACATCAGTGTTACAGGAATTATGACATAACTACATACATAAAAGATCAGAGTAACTTTCGAAACATCAACTTCACACATGAGCATTAAAACAAAACAGAATAAATAATGTCTAAGCATCTTTACAAGGTAAATAACATATTATCAGAAAAATTCCACAACTTAAATCTTATTAGCTAAACACATACAGACAGAAAAAACACAAATTCACATAGTGTAATAACACAAAAATACAGGACAGGGTTTGTTTTCAGTGTGACATTTGGTACTGCAGTCCACCCCAAAACTTCATTCCATATATCTTTCCTCTTATTTCAATATTTGTTTCCACCAAAAAAATTATATCCAAGCATGCTTTCTGTATTTATATGTTCACATATTTCTTACCTCATTATTTATTTTCCATTATCGTACCTCATCATTTATTTCCAAGAAAATCCTACCTAAACCTGTTGTCCCTAAACCCTACTTTTTTTGTTCATATCCTCTTTCAAAATACTTTTTTGGCCAAACCATTTTCTTACAGCATCTCAATGCATTTCTTCCAATTCATCACAACTTGTTCTCTTATATGGCCTACCCCATCTTAAGCTAACTTAAATCTACTGAGCTCAGATGCTAAACTAAGGGACGAGGCAATGCAGCAGCACAAAACAATTAACACAAACAGCAATGCCAAAAATGCAAATTGGCAAAGCAAGCAGCAGTAAATCTAAATTAACAGAGAAAATGCAACATTACAACTATTATGAGCCAATGTGCAGCAACAAGAAAAATAAATCAGTAGTAAAACTGGCTTAACAGAGTAACACAAAGTGAAATTCAGTAGCACTATGCCTGGCAAACAGCAGCAGCAAATGCTATAACTTATATCTAAACGTGACAGAGCTCAAGCACAAAAAATAGTAGACTAAAGACAACAATGCAGATAAGGGAAATGTCTATTCACATCTTAATATCTATGTCATTAAAGTGGTGCACCACAACTTATTCTACAAAAGAAATTACCAAGTACTTGAAAAGAAAATTATGTATGCAATTCCTGTGAAGGGAAATGTCTTTTTGTGCTCCTTCGTTTTTTTTTTTTAAGTACATCATAAAGTTATGATTTACTGGATCTGTAGGCATAAAATTAGTACATCTATAAAATTTTATTTTAACCAATGCTTCAGTGCAGCTAGAAACTAGATATTAAACAAATTGAGCAATCTCTCAACTAGAAATACAATACATATAAATTGTTTCTCATCATTTCATTAGGCATTTTAGTAAATATCATAAATTAAGAGCTCCACAGTGTAATCATATGTTTTCAAGTTTGAGCATGTTGTATTTGTGATGCTTTCGACAAAGAAATGTCAATAGCGAGGATAATGGCCTCTTTTTTTTTTACTCCACCTGTGCCTCTGAAAGGCACACACTAATGACTTTTTTCCACATGACTGTCGCTCGGATGGGCCTCCATGGCACATTACGTAAAGGTCATGTACCTTCTTTACAGAAATATTTACGGCAGCAATTTCCACTACAGTGACAGTCTCATGTAAAATAAAAAAAATCAAAGGTTAGAAATTTGCATTAGAAGTGTGTAGAAACAAAATCTCGTATATAAAGTACTATTCTTGGTTTCCAACATCCTTTTTTCACAAATCAGAGTTCCTAGCCACTACTCATTATTCCTTACCTTATTACACATATACATATTCGTCGACACTTCAATATTTCATCATAATAAATACATATCATAATAAACACCTCTCAACAGCATAATACACACCGTCGTCGTAATAATAACATCATAACACCTCAGTCAAATCTCAAAAACGTCGTAGCTTCCTCCAATAATTTCAAAACCTAAAAAAAATTCTCTGCTCATTTCAATAGTGTCATCTACCTCAAATGTACTTTAAAAATCATGATCCCATACAAATACATCATTGAAATCTCTCATAGCATCACAATGGTTCTGAAAAAATATGAACAGCTCACAAAGTACAGACAAAATACAATTTCGTAAGTGTGAAGTTATCCAACGGTGTAATTACGTAAACGTCTGTCACTGATGTAGTAAAATAAATGTTTGTCTCTCTCAGTTAAATGGTCAGATAGCTGTGTAATTTATGTGTTAGAGAAATATGGTACCGATGTGAAAAGTTGTATAAGCAAATACCATATTAGCTAGGGCTCCTTGTGCTTGCCAAACACATGGTACACAAAGTAAGCGTGTACCCCCCTGAGTATTAATGTAATTATACCCTCAGGTGTTACAAATTACAGCAGTGGAATGAAATGTATCACGGAAAACTTTCTTTGTAATTCAAAAATCTTTAATAATAAATGTTTTAAGTACATAATTAATCACTCAAATACGTGTCCTGTAGCGCTAAATGTGCGTCTTGCTGTAAGATAATCTCTGTGGAAGTGTCGTAGTTATTGTCCTATGAAAGCTAAGTTCTGCAGAAGCCAATGTACTTACCTCATGATAAACAAAAGTGAAATGCTTTGCGTATAGATATCTTAGTTATTACGCTTATTGCCATGCTGAAGAGAATACTGTGCTGTAACGTATTGTTGTGCTACAGAAAAGGCTGTCTCGTTGTAGCTATACCACAAAAGTTACTACTAAAACATGTTTTCCTTTCCAGAAGAATTCAGAAAAACTGTGCAGATATAAAACAGAAACATCGCAAAAGCAACATTGTAAATTGTCACTCATTAGTAGCATCGTGATAAAATCCTGTAGCTGTCACATAAAGTAACCACTGTGTCATCTGGTATTTCGCAGAAAGTATTTTAAATCCAGAATGTATTTTCAACTAAACCAAAATGTTGCATTAAAATCTCATTAGCAGTACCAGTATACGTTCTAAGTATGTAAGCCTTATAGTCGTTACGTAATCATGCAACTAACAAGCAAGAATGTACACACATAATAACACTGTGACGTCTGTTCACTATAACAATGCATTCGTAATTTCTGTTTAAATAAGTTCTCTTGGTTCTTGATTGGATATTTAACTTCAAACATTGTTGCATGGTAACAGTTTCTAAGTCTGACAATGCATACTAGAAATGTGAAGTGAAAAGTTTTATGGCAAAGACAAAGTTAAAAGGCAGAGTATCTCTCAGTAATTGGTTTTACACGTGAAATATGGTGTAAACCTCTACTCTTCCTAGTATCCAGAGTTTCAGTTTCAACGCAATTATCATGTGGTATACGTCGGTAACAAATACTGGAATTTATCTCAAGGTTAGTTAATGTTATTTTTCTGAAGCCCAGCCGGCGCATGTGGCTGCCTGCGGTGCGAGTCATTGTCTGTTTCTTTGTTGGCGCGCGTCGTTATTGGGATTTGGAGACCTAACTTCTACAAATTCACCTTGTCGAGAGGGCCCTGCTCTGTTTGAATCCCGCCAATTCTGATGCAATTCAGCACTGTAGTTACGATCATATCGTCTGTCATCATGTCGGTAGATTCCACAGTTTCTTTCTTGTCGGTCACGTGGTGGAGAATTTCTCCCTGAATCGTAACTGCGAGCTGAACTGTTGCGTCTGAAGTTATTCTGTCTCCCGTGATAATAATAGTTCTGGTTGCCATATTGTCTGTTTCTATGATTGTCTCTGTCATATTCATTACTACGGAAACGCAATCTTTCTCTGTAATTATTACTACTCTGCCAACGGTTATCATACGGGTGGTGTCTGTTTTGTCACGATTTGTGTTGTGAGAATAGCCTTGCCGTGTCCAGTTATTATTTCTTTCATCGCGGAATTGCAACGGATGTGACCTGTAATTGTTGTGCTCCTGTTTTCGCGTTCCGTGATTGTCAGTGTTAATTTCCAGTTCTTGGAACAGTCCCTGAAAAGCTTCAATGTCGTCTTTGCAACGTCCTGCCAAAATAATATGTCGTAAATGTTCAGGTAATTTGATTAAGCAAATGCGGATGAGTTCTGAGGAGCTGTATGGGTTGGACAGGTACTGATTCTTGTGCAACATGTCTTCAAAATATTTCACAAGACTGGAGAATTCAGATTGTTCGAAATTTTTCATCATTATGACGCTATGTTTTACTCGGTCTTGTGTAGCTTGAGACCAATATGCTGAGAGGAAGGCATGATAAAATTCTCCTTCACTGTGGCAATCGTGAATGACCGATCGCATTCTTACAGCTGGTTCATTCTCTAAATAGCCACACATAAATTCTAATCTGTGCTCTAATGATCAGTTGGGAGGAAAACAATGAGAGAATTGATGAAGCCATGCTTGTGGATGAATGTCGTTGTCAGAATTCTTAAATGTTTTGAATTTACGTGTAGTAATGAACAGCTTATAGTCAAAATCATCGTGTCGGCGAGTCGCACATCGCTCATTGTTACTTCGTTTCGGCGGTTCCATCTCAAAATCCAATGCGCCTTGTAAATTTCTTTCATAATTTCTGAAGTGTCCTACGTTATTATTTTGTGGTTGTTCCGTATTTCTATGTCCTTCTTCCCGTACTGGAGTGTGAGTGTCCTCTCAAGTATGTAATTCTTGTGTTACCTGTGTCAGCTGATCTTGTACTTCCCGGATTTCTCTTTTGTACTGTGTATTGATTTGATTTTGATTTTGTTTGAATTTTCTAATTTGTTCATACTCTTCAGTGTCGGTGAAGGCTACCAGTGTTGTGTCATTCATATCATCATCTACCTTTGTAGATAAGTTAGTGAACTGATCTGAAAGTTTGGCTACTTTATCCGTTAGTGAAATTATTTCCTCTGTGTGTTTTTCTGAACCAAGTTTCAGAGTGTCCATTTGTGTTGAAATCGTATCTACTGTGTCCTTTAAGTTTTCCTGAGTTTTTGCAAGTTGCGTAACCGAATCGGTAGATGCAATTGCGTCAATTTTAGCTTGCAAGGTCTCATGATTTTCATGAACAATAGTTTGCAGTTCTTTTATGGCTGCTTCGTGATTCTGTAATGCATTTTCATGCCGCAAAAAAATAGGTTGAAAATGCTCACAAATTTGTGTTTTACGTCATTACAGACTTTTTTACATTTCGATTCAATGTTATGTAACTCAGTAGTTAAATCTTCACGTGTTTCTTCAAGTGTGGTGTCTAACTTCCGAAGATTTTGTTCCATTTTGTCTAACTTTTGAAGCTTTTGCTGTGTTTGTCTCTGATTTCGTTCCATTGTGTCTAACTGTTGCTGTGTTTTTCTCTGGTGTTGTTCCATTGTGTCTAACTTTTGAAGATTTTGTCCCATTTGTTTCTGATTTTGTTCAAGCGTTGTATCTAACTTTTGTAGCCTTTGTCCCATTTGTTGCATTAACTGTAATAACAGTGCACTGGTATCTGAAACATGTTCCTCAGTGCTCTTCGGCAGTGCATTTGAACCGGCAATATTAGCATTTTGAAAAGCAGAAAATGTGTCTTGATTTAATTGAGAAAATGATGAGGACGCAAAACCTGAATCTACAGTGTTTGCAAGATTGTGTCCTGTCATTTCGGAATCCTGAGGCGAGCTGTTGCCGACCGATCGATCGATAATGCTTCCCTGTTCACTAATTATTTCACTGCCTACACCACTGTTTGCAGCCCGCTCCATTTCCCTATGCACAATTACCAAATTACTTCATTACATGGTGGCGCTAACACACTGCTTTCGTCTTCACTGTCATTTCTCAGTTTACTTTGGAGCCTAGTATTACGTTTTTCACACGCCATTATTGTCACAATATTTCACACGGCAACACAGACAGACACAATTTGAAGAGCAAAATAAGAAAACACATTAACATAACATTAAAAATAGTATCTCGTTAATTGCAAGTGCAGCTGCGAAATACTTGGTGTAAATCTACATGCATGCCACAACTGTTTTACTGTACAAGAATGAAAAACTACAACTACAAAGGAAATTCGCTCTACAATTATGCGCTAGCAATAAACAAAGGCTGCACTAATTGCACAAACTACAAGAAAAAATCAGAAGATTCCAGTGAGGTATCCTAGCAGGGTCGCCATATGAAACGACCCCTTAGAAAAATTATACATGACTGTGCTTGAACTGATACACAATATTTTTGGTGCAACGCAATCTGACTTTCAAAATTCCCTACAAAAGAATGGCCCTGACTATACCTTCCACAAATCACTAAATCACTTACCTCACAAAAATCTTTACTCGAACTACTGCAATACAGTGAGCGCCACTACCGCCAGCTAAATAAAAGATTCAAACTACGGAAGGCATAGTTAGCAAATGAAAGATTTTAATAGAGAACAAACAATGTATTTACCTTAATAGTCATAATATATATAGCAGTTCATGACATCCAGTCTTACAAATTTCAAAACTCCACCATCTCTCTCCTCACATCCACCACTGCTGGCGGCTCACCTCCAACTGCGCAACGCTACGCACTGTTCACATCCAGCTGCCCAACGCTACAATGGTGGGTATTACAACAATGCCAACCAGCCACAGACTGCCCACAGCACAGCCAGTGATTTTCATACAGAGCGCTACGTGGCGGCGGCGTTACCAATATAAGAACCTAAACAGCCTACTTACACAGTGTGTAAGATAAGATGTCATGGTCGAAAGACTATAGAAGGAAACAAGGTGACTTACACAAAATTTCTTCTTGGTGTGATGAGTGGCAGCTAGCTCTGAATGTAGATAAATGTGAGTTAATACGAAGGAGTAGGAAGAACAAACACGTAATGTTCAGATGCAGCGTTAGCAGTGTCCATCTTGACTCTGTCATATCCTTTAAACATCTGGGCGTACCTCGCAAAGTGATGTGAAATGGAACGAGCATGTGAGGATTGTGGTAGGAAAGGAGAATGGTCGACTTCAGTTTAGTGGGAGAATTTTGGGTAAGTGTGGTTCGTATGTCAAGGAGACGGCACATAGGACGTTAATGTGACCTATTCTTGAGTACTGCTCGTGTGTTTGGGATTCCAACCAGGCCAGATTAAAGACAGCATCGAAGCAGTTTAAAGTCTGGCCGCTAGATACGTTACTGGTGGGCTCGAACAACATGCAAGTTCTATGGACATGCTTCAGGAACTCAAACCGAAATCCCTGGAGGGGAGGCGACGTTCTTTTCGAGGAACACTATTGAGAAAATTTAGAGAACCGCCATTTCAAGCTGACTGCTGAAAGATTCTACTGTCGCCAAGATACATTTCGCATAAGGACTACGAAGGTAGGAGATGGGAAATTAGGGCTCATACAGAGGCGTGGTTGTTATGATGAAGTCCCATACTCCTTGAGAGAGCATAGGGGAATGATGCGGGAGATCCGCATCGCCCTACTAGGCAAGGTCCTAGTGGAGGTGGTTTGCCATTGCCTTTCTCCGACTGTAATGGGGATGAATGATGATGATGAAGACGACACAGCAACATCCAGTCATCTCGAGGCAGGTGAATATCCCTGACACCGCCGGGAATCGAACCCAGGACCCCGTGCTCGCGAAGTGAGACTAGAGGCATATTAACAGCGTTTTTCCCTCGCTCTGCTTGCGAGTGGGACAGGGTACACTCTCCCACGCAGCGTACGGCGTCCTGCAGAGAATGTATGTAGATGTAAGTATTAGTAATGTTATTTCAAAATCTCTCGGCAATGTAGCCATCGGAGCCAAGAACAGTTTCTTCTGTGAAGTGTGTCATAAGTATTGAACATTGTGCAAGTCCTCTCGTATTGAATTTGAGAACGTAGTCTTTCGCTGACAGCACTGTTGTATAAAACATTCTCGGACTACTGCCGCCTCAAAAGGTAAAACCTCGAACTTTCGACGCTTGCCACCATCGTCAGCATTCACCAAGGAAAGGAAACGTGAAAACGTTGAACATTCACGTGATGAGTCAGCAACTGCATTCCTTCCCTTCTGTGGAGATACATCCAACAAAATAGGCAGAGACCTGGGAAGACGAGGTACAAGATATGTTTTTACGATCTCCTAAAAAGATAAAGCAGATGCTACGCCCTTTTAAGGAAAGTCTTGGTCGCAGGATTCCTGAAATTTACAACATCCATGTGAATGCGGGAGGAAATACATCGGCCAGTCCCTGCGCACTGTTTCCACAGCTGTGTGGAGCGTCAACGGCATACAAGTATCAAAAATCGCGAGCTGGAGAAATCCGCAGTTGCTGAGCACAGCTTCACAAACAAACATAAAATACTAGAATGAGATTTCCACTCTGCAGCGGAGTGTGCGCTGATATGAAACTTCATGGGAGATTAAAACTGTGTGCCGGACCGAGATTCGAACTCGGGACCTTTTCCTTTCGCGGGCAAGTGCTCTACCAACTGAGCTACCCAAGCACGACCCACGCCCGTCCTCACAGCTTTACTTCCGCCAGTACCTCGTTTCCTACTTTCCAAACTTCACAGAATTTCTCCTGCGTACCTTGCAGAACAAGCACTCCTGAAAGAAAGGTTCCCAGGAGAGCTTCTGTGAAGTTTGCAAAGTAGGAGACGAGGTACTGGCGGAAGCAAAGCTGTGAAGACGGGGCGTGAGTCGTGCTTGGGTAGCTCAGTTGGTAGAGCACTTGCCCACGAAAGGTAAAGGTCGCGAGTTTGAGTCTCGGTCCGGCCCACAGTTTTAATCTGCCAGGAAGTTTCGTCTTAAACATAAAATACTGTTTGACGAAACAAAAGTTTGACTCTATAATTGAAGACGCTGTGTGAGGGAGGAGGAGGATATTGGTGTTTAACGTGCCGTCGACGACGAGGTCATTAGAGTCGGAGCACAAACTCGGATTATGGAAGGATGGGGAAGGGAATCGGCCGTTCCCTTTCAAAGGAACCATCCCGGCATTTGCCTGGAGTGATCTAGGGAAATCACAGAAAACCTAAATCAGGATGGCCGGAGGTGGGATTGAACCGTTGTCCTCCCGAATGCGAGTCCAGTGTGCTAACCACTGTGCCACCTCGGTCGGTGAGAATGTGTGAGGGAACCTTTAACCGTGATGGCTGATATAATCTTAGCGGTGAATGGAAGCGAACTCTCGATGCAGAGAAGAGCCACAGTTATTCGTCGTTATGTTTGCAGTACGGCGAGAGCGATGGCGCCACCAGCGCGTACGTTGACACCATCTGCGACAGTATGACGTAACTACCGACCAATCAGAAGCCGTCTTTGGGCTATATAAGGCCACCGCAGCGCGATTTTGAGAGTCACTTGCTCCTGACGACGACGATGGTGGAAATCGTCGAAAGCTCGAGGTTTTACTCTGAATTGACGAGGCGAGAAGTCCGAGAATGTTTTATATACCTATTAACTATAGCGACTTTTCGACCTATCGTGGACATCGCCCTCTTTCCACGAATACCGGGTTAGGTATACATTTTTCAACTTTCTCCCTACATGTTAATCATCAGAGTGACAACTGTCGGTTCTACATATTATAGGACAGAAGGAGATAGCATCGATGAGTGCCGTGATAAGTTTGTAATGGACGAATTGGATCTTGTAGTCAGGATACTAGGTTCATGAAGCACCCGCGTGTAGCTAATATGGGGACACGAAAAAAGATTATATACACTCCTGGAAATGGAAAAAAGAACACATTGACACCGGTGTGTCAGACCCACCATACTTGCTCCGGACACTGCGAGAGGGCTGTACAAGCAATGATCACACGCACGGCACAGTGGACACACCAGGAACCGCGGTGTTGGCCGTCGAATGGCGCTAGCTGCGCAGCATTTGTGCACCGCCGCCGTCAGTGTCAGCCAGTTTGCCGTGGCATACGGAGCTCCATCGCAGTCTTTAACACTGGTAGCATGCCGCGACAGCGTGGACGTGAACCATATGTGCAGTTGACGGACTTTGAGCGAGGGCGTATAGTGGGCATGCGGGAGGCCGGGTGGACGTACCGCCGAATTGCTCAACACGTGGGGCGTGAGGTCCCCACAGTACATCGATGTTGTCGCCAGTGGTCGGCGGAAGGTGCACGTGCCCGTCGACCTGGGACCGGACCGCAGCGACGCACGGATGCACGCCAAGACCGTAGGATCCTACGCAGTGCCATAGGGGACCGCACCGCCACTTCCCAGCAAATTAGGGACACTGTTGCTCCTGGGGTATCGGCGAGGACCATTCGCAACCGTCTCCATGAAGCTGGGCTACGGTCCCGCACACCGTTAGGCCGCCTTCCGCTCACGCCCTAACATAGTGAAGCCCGCCTCCAGTGGTGTCGCGACAGGCGTGAATGGAGGGACGAATGGAGACGTGTCGTCTTCAGCATTGAGAGTCGCTTCTGCCTTGGTGCCAATGATGGTCGTATGCGTGTTTGGCGCCGTGCAGGTGAGCGCCACAATCAGGACTGCATACGACCGAGGCACACAGGGCCAACACCCGGCATCATGGTGTGGGGAGCGATCTCCTACACTGGCCGTACACCACTGGTGATCGTCGAGGGGACACTGAATAGTGCACGGTACATCCAAACCGTCATCGAACCCATCGTTCTACCATTCCTAGACCGGCAAGGGAACTTGCTGTTCCAACAGGACAATGCACGTCCGCATGTATCCCGTGCCACCCAACGTGCTCTAGAAGGTGTAAGTCAACTACCCTGGCCAGCAAGATCTCCGGATCTGTCCCCCATTGAGCATGTTTGGGACTGGATGAAGCGTCGTCTCACGCGGTCTGCACGTTCAGCACGAACGCTGGTCCAGCTGAGGCGCCAGGTGGAAATGGCATGGCAAGCCGTTCCACAGGACTACATCCAGCATCTCTACGATCGTCTCCATGAGAGAATAGCAGCCTGCATTGCTGCGAAAGGTGGATATACACTGTACTAGTGCCGACATTGTGCATGCTCTGTTGCCTGTGTCTATGTGCCTGTGGTTCTGTCAGTGTGATCATGTGATGTATCTGACCCCCAGAATGTGTCAATAAAGTTTCCCCTTCCTGGGACAATGAATTCACGGTGTTCTTATTTCAATTTCCAGGAGTGTATGAAATCTGCTTACGCAGGGCAGAGGGGATCAGGATGTGGAAATGGGCCAAGATCAATTACTGTTAGTTACACAAGAACACACAACTTTATTCCTTGAAAACCAATGTACAGTTATCTCTTTAAAACAACAAGGATCAGTTCATGGCTGTGGGCCCAAGTAACTTCTCAATAATAAAGTTTAAATAATCTCTTTTAAAACACAAGGATTTAGAGAAACGGCTGAGGCCTTAATTAAGTAAAATTAAAATAACCTTAGATAATTCCTTTTAAGGCACAAGAATTTAGACAAATGGCTGAAGGACTTACTTAAATAAAATTAAAATATCTTCTCGGCTAAAGGCCTAAATAATATTTCTGATCAGCAAAGGAAATTCTTAAAAGGCAAGGAAAATTTAAATTAATTCTTCAGCTGAAAGCCCAATAATATTTCATTATAATAAAAGGGAACCTTTAAAGACAAGCATTTACACAGTACAATGGAAAACCATCTTAAGAAAACTTGAAATATCTTGACACATGAAGGCCCAAACAATTATTCAAAACAATTAAAGACAACCTTAAGATAAGCATTTACACACTAAGGGTGAAGGCTGTTTTAAAATTTCAAGATAATTAAAGAGAAACCTTACAGACAGGAATTTACAGAACGCCACAGAATTTAAAACAAAAGGCCTAAAAGCAGAGTAAACAAGAATTTTAAATAAAACGTGGCTGATGGCCTAATCTTAAAATATTTCACATAAGGTTCGGCTGAAGGCCATATACTGAACACCAAAACAAACTAAATAAATACACGGTTGAAAGCCTCTCCCAGTACTTGAGACAAAAGAAAATGACAATTTCAAACAACGGCTGAAGGACCGACCAACAACCTAATCTATCCCCTTCCACTCGACCAACGGCATCACAACCGAAAATATCAGCGAGGACGAAGTTATCAGCAGCACTATGTCTTGACAATTGGCGTGTAAATACAGCTAAGGCACAATAACCACTCAAAAATATAAACAAACACCAAAGGCTGACGAACTACACGCCGTGCCGGACAGCATCAACATGGCGAGGAAACACACACTCGTTGCTCTGTCCCAGCCGACCGACTGCCTACTCCAGTACGCAGACAGCATTCATAACTGCTAAGTGGAAGTCACAGAAGCTACACACAGTTCCACGTAAACACTTACACCAAGAACTCCGATAATCCTAAAACCAATCACTGTGGAACAGTAAGGAGAACTCACAAGTTGACACACAAGGAGCTTCCATAAGCGGTCGGCGACCAAATACACGTCGTCCGATGAGGCGACCGACCGAACGACCAGCCGATGTCGTCCCCACTCAAGTTATGTCTGTCGGCAACAGTCGGGGGGGTCTTGTCTGTCCGGAGCTCGCTGCAGCTCCATCCCGACTCCCTTGATGTCCGTTCGGAACTCGGAGACCCGAGCACACCGGCTCGGACCCAACCATGCACAGGGAACACTTGCCCATTGGCCACCAGACATCTCTGCACAAGGGTGGAACCGACCCACGTCCGGCAAGATGACCAACTGACGAGGCCCAGAAACGGTCAAAAGATGAGACGACCGACCGAACGACCAACCAACGCTCTTTCCCGCTCCAGTCTCCTTCCGTCGGACAGTATCTGCGTGTCGCCAGTGATCGGCGAGTACTGACTGTCCGCACCTCACTGGCACTCCGCCCCAACTGAACTCCCGACACACCATGAGCCGGAAATACTAGCGGTCGCTTCAAAGATAATACGACAGTGCATTTATCGATAAGCGCTGCTGCTGCCACTCACGGGCAGGTAAAACAGGAACTTAGTGACACCAGTAAATCAAATAAGAAAACGAGGCGGCAGTACCATAAGGAGAAGATAACGAACAATAAACGGCATGAACACGAGCCGCGCAGGGCTCAATATAAGCACTTATGTTAGTAACGAGTACAATAATGGTGACCAAGAAAACAACCGTTGAAATCCACACCAGTTTACTCTTGTGGACACACAGGGCCACAAACCCAGTTGGATCCTCTTAAAAATATGAAATACGTTTCTTGAAATGAGTACCTGATAGTTACACACATATTTCTTAAAGCACTTCTGACATGTACTGATTAACATAATTCGACAGATGAACAGTGGGTATGTACGAAACAACATAAAATTACAGCAATTATCGTACATGCATATAAAAATCATGATTTTCAAATAATTATTTTGAAAAATATGTTTCATGTAATAAAACTATGAAAAGGATAGATTCCTATTCACCATATAGAGGAGATGTTGAGTCGCAGACAGGCGCAATGAAAAGACTGGTATACGTTTAAGCTTTCGGCCAAAAGTTCTTCTTCCAAAGTAGAAAACACATACGCATTCACACAAGCAAAACTCTCTCTCACACACAGACATTATCACCGTCTCCGGCCCCTGTGGCCGGGCAAAGATATTGGTCATGGGCATATGAGTTGTGCTTGTGTGAATGTGTGTGTGTTTTCCCTTTCAGAAGGTCTTTTAGCCAAAACTTAAATGTACAGCAGTCTTTTCATCGTGCCTGTTTGCAATTCATCTTCTCCTCTATATGGTGAGCACCTTTCAATTCTTTTTACCATAATATCGTTGTTCTTTTATCCTGGCTTCCCATTATTTTCTGTACTAGATTGTCCTTCATGGCATGCTACAATTGGGAAAGTTAAGTTAATCTGCTTTATAAAACTTAACTGCGGTAACTGTTGGAAGTCATCACTCAGAATCAACATAGTATGTATAGCTACGGAGTGAGCATAGCTTATTACGCATGTTCTCAACATCAAACCGTGTTAGTCACGAGATTTTGGGTAATATTACAAGTATTCACCTTGTTTTATATACGTTTCTGCACGTCTGAGTTTTAGTAACAGGTATGGTGCTGTATTGTCGTTGCTTCGGAAGTAAAGCGACGTATGTGAAAGGAGGACCAGTTACTTTTCATAATATGTACAGCAAATGTATAACTAAACCTCATATTCATATGAAACACTTTACATGTTGAAAAATATCGAGACACCGTATTGTAAAATCTTGTATTGTAGAGACAATTTCTGCGATTTTACGGTCATGTGCTTATGAGACAAATGCGAGATAAATTTGCAAGTGTGTTTGAGTAAACTGCCATTCAGTATATACATATTGGTACTACGTTAATATGCTGAAAAGATTTGTACATGACATATTAATTTCCTTAATTTATGCAAGTTCTCAAAATCTTATGTGTATCTAAATATTTCTGCATGAGACAGCTTGCTATACAGAGTCATTGTAACGTTATTAATTAGATCAGATTCGAGAACATGAGTCAGAGCAATAGAAAACCTAAAAAAAACTATTGTTGGTTGCCACTCCTTTTATTACTCCACAATTCGATCATTGACCTCGTATTTTTTATTTTTTGTTTTGCATGAGAAAAAGATGTTATAGATATTTTACTTGTGCATACAAAGCAGAAGGTTAAATGAAGATAAATTGAAGATAATAGTGGACAAGTAGGTGCTGCAAGTCGCTTACCGTATTTACTGTAACAACTCCATAGTTCCAAAGGCGTTGTTTTTCCGTGACACCTCGGCGTCATCTACAGTGTCATTGTAAAGTAATTAATTAGTTCAAGTGGGTCTGAGCACTATGGGACTTAACTTCTGAGGTCATCAGTCCCCTAGAACTACTTAAACCTAATAAACCTAAGGACATCACACACATCCATGCCCAAGGCAGGATTCGAATCTGCGACCGTAGCGGTCGCGCGGTTCCAGACTGTAGCGCCTAGAACCGCTCGGCCACGCAGGCCGGCTAATTAATTAGAACAGAGATTCGACAATATGAATAAGTGCAATAGAAAACATAAAAGAATTGTTTGCTATCACTTCTTAACCAGTTAATGAAGAAACGTAAATAAAGTGGAGGCTGGGGTATGATACTTCGGCGAAAACGCACTACACCATTGCTCTTCACATCATTAAGCCAAATTCAGTTTCTGGTTTTAAACTTGTCTGTAAAGCGGCGACACTCACGGTACTTCTTAAGGTGATCTGTCTGTAGCAGCGAATTACTAACACTCAAAATACTCTGAGCGCTACACGGGCTAAAATGCCCCGTCCCAAGATCACATGACTTGAACTACAGCAGATGTTGCGGACAGAATTCTTGTTCTGCCTATCCAAATGCTCACTCCGTCGATATTTGCACTCTATGAGAATCAATGTCTCTGCTAAAAAATTCGGCTTTGGTGTTGTTACTATTGACACTTTCCGTGTATGTCCTTTTGCTTAGTTCAGCTTTGTCATTATTAGTGTTACGTTCGTTCAGCGTAAAAATAAAATTCATTATTTAGTTTCAGGCCGTAACTACACTTTCATTTATAGCTCAAATAACAGCAGCAACTGACGTAAGCCAAACGATAGTGTACAACTGCTCCAGTTAAAATTCAGTTTTTATGATTCATGTATATCTTATATCTCTGGAAGAAGTATACACCCACCGTTGATGTTTATATATTCTTTGAAGCGGTTTGCTAAAACTGATATGAGCTTTATTTACTTTTCCATACATATACAACTCAGTCATTTAAGTATGAAATCTCTGCGTGTCCGAAAAATCTGTGAATATTCTTATTTAATTTTGCAATTGATTCATCAGCAGTTCGATAACCTGTACCAGGTAACGGCCTCGACATGTCTTTTCCAGGCCAGTCTGGCCCCTGATACATTTGTTTATTTCTTTGTCTTTCCTACTGATTTCCAGCACGTATCTGGTAGTGATTTTACTCTTAGCGTTTGGTAATTTATTGAACTTTTATTTAGACCGTATACTGCTACGTGTACACTACTACTTTTTTTAAATTTTTTTAATTTGCAGGTTCATCTATTTGAGAAAGAACAGTGACGAGAAAGAATGATGGCTTCTTGTTAAAACACTAAGGTTGTCGTAGAACTTATTGATTGTTTAGTTGCTTAGATAACCAGCATCGTGTTTAATATAATGCTCATCTAAAACACAGAAGCTCTTAATTTTGTGGTGTCATTCCAAGATAAACTTAAATGCTATCGAATTTCCACCTTCGTACTTACTTTCATTAAGTGAAATTAAATAGTTTTCATTCATTTACCCTAGTAAATTATTTTGTTCTTTAAGAAAACTCATTACTCAATGCAAACATCCTTCATCGATGTGTTTCAAAACTAAACATACTGTTACTTACATATTGTTTGCCATGTAAATACTTTTTCAATAAGTATTCAACTGACTGATTTTCATAAAGACACAAGTGAAAGTACACTTTTTTTACAAATAAAATACTACAGGATACACATAATACGCAATTCTTATTTTTCACCTTCTCAGTAAATTAAACTGGTTTATTCACCACTTTAGAATACAATACATTGCCACTTATTCAAAAAACTCGAAGTAGTGGGAAACATATGTGTATTGCCCCATGACTGGAACGTAATTGATTAAATCACTTATATTTTATTTCAATGAATTGTCATAATAGCTGCAGGAGATTTAACATAGGTTCGGGCTACTTCGTGTATAGACCACAGTCGACCTGGTGAAGATTAAAGCTGGTGGCGTGAAATTCCCATTTCGTTCCAAGAACAGCTGACATATCTTCTTGTATCTCTGTGTCGCTCATGCAACAAAGTAAACACAAAACAAACACTTTGTATTTTCACACTGAGGTGCCAGAGAAACTGGTATAGGCATGTGTATTTAAATAGAGAGATACAGGCAGAATATGGAGCTGCGGTCGACAACGCCAATATAAGACAACAAATGTGTGGCGCAGTTGTTAGATCGGTAACTGCTGCTACAATGGCAGGTCATCAAGATTTAAGTGAGGTTGAACGTGGTGTTGTAGTCGGCGCAGGAGCGATTGGACACATCTCCGAGGTAGCGATGAAGTAGGGATTTTCCCGTACAACCATATCAAGAGTGTACCATGAATATCAGGAATCCGTAAAACATCAAATCTCCGACATCGCTGCGACCGGAAGAAGATCCTGCAAGAACGGGGCCAACGATGACTGAAGAGAATCGTTCAATGTGACAGAAGTGCAACCCTTCTGCAAATTGCTGCAAATTTTAATGCTGGGCCATCAACAAGTGTCAGCGTGCGAACCATTCAACGAAACATCATCGATATGGGCTTTTGGAATCGAAGGAACACTCGTTTACCCTTGATTACTGCATTACACTAAGTTTTACGCCTCGCCTGGGCCCGTCAACACCGACATTGGACTGTTGATGACTGGAAACATGTTGCCTGGTCGGACGAGTCTTGTTTCAGATTGTATCGAGCAGATTGACATGTACGGATATGGAGTCAACCTCATGAATCCATGGATCCTGCATGTCAGCAGGGGACTGTTCAAGCTGGTGAAGGCTCTGTAATGGTACGGGAGGTGCGCAGTTGGAGTAATACGGGACCCCTGATACGTGTAGATACTACTCTGACAGGTGACACGTGCATAAGCATCTTGTCTGATCACCTGCATTCATTCATGTCCATTGTGCATTCCGACGGACTTGGACAATTCCAGCAGGACAATGCGACACCCACACGTCTAGAAGTGCAACAGGGTGCCTCCAGGAACACTTCTGAGTTTAAACACTTCCGCTGTCCACCAGACTCCCCAGACATGAAAATTATTGAGCATACGTGGGATGCCTTGCAACGTGCCGTTCAGAAGAGATCTCCACCCCCTCGTACTCTTTCGGATTTATGGACACCCTGCAGGATTCATGGTGTTAACTACCTCCAGTACTACTTCAGACATTAGTCGAGTCCACGCCACGGCGTGTTGCGGTTCTTCTGCGTGCTCGTGGGGGCCCTACCCGGTATTAGGCAAGTGTAACAGTTTCTTTGGCTCTTCAGTGTATATTAAGTAATTATTAATATAAAAATCAGTAACACTGATATGTGACGTATAATTTATTTGCTGTTTTGTAGGTGGAAATATTGACAGTGATACTGCCCAAAATTCTGTATCGCTACAGGCCGCACGTTTCGACTTTAACCAAATTCTAGTTGGACTGCCAGTACAAGCGATTCGTGGCAGTTATTCTACGATAACATTTGTAAGGAAGTATCAGTATTTTTCACTTTTTTCCTGTTTGAGTAAAACGACTTTTTTTATAAGAACAAATACAATAATCTGACTATGATGTATGTTATTTCTTATGAAGAAAATACTCATGTATATGAACCATGTTGTTGTTGTTGTGGTCATCAGTCCTGAGACTGTTTTTATGCAGATCTCCATGCTACTCTACCCTGTGCAAGCTTCTTCACCTCCCAGTACCTACTGCAACCTACATCCTTCTGAATCTGCTTAGTGTATTCATCTCTTGGTCTCCCTCTACGATTTTTACCCTCCACGCTACCCTCCAATACTAAATTGGTGATCCCTTGATGCCTCAGAACATGTCCTACCAACCGATCCCGTATTCTAGTCAAGTTGTGCCACAAACTCCTCTTCTCCCCAATTCTGTTCAATACCTCCTCATTAGTTATGTGATCTACCCATCTAATCTTCATCATTCTTCTGTAGCACCACATTTCGAAAGCTTCTATTCTCTTCTTGTCCAAACTATTTATTGTCCATGTTTCACTTCCATACATGGCTACACTCCATACAAATACTTTCAGAAACGACTTCCTGACACTTAAATCTATCCTCGACGTTAACAAATTTCTCTTCTTCAGAAACGCTTTCCTTGCCATTGCCAGTCTACATTTTATATCCTCTCTACTTCGACCATCATGAGTTATTTTTCTCTTCAAATAGCAAAACTCATTTAATTACTTTAAGCATCTCATTTCCTAATCTAATTTCCTCAGCATCACCCGATTTAATTCGACTACATTCCATTAACCTAGTTTTGCTTTTGTTGATGTTCATCTTACACCCTTCTTTTCAAGACACTGTCCATTCATTCAACTGCTCTTCCATGTCCTTTGCTGTCTCTGACAGAATTACGATGTCATCGGCGAACCTCAAAGTTTTTATTTCTTTTCCATGGATTTTAATACCTACTCTGAACTTTTCTTTTGTTTCCTTTACTGCTTGCTCAATATACAGATTGAATAGCATCTGGGAGAGGCTACAACCCTGTCTCACTCCCTTCCCAACCACTGCTACTCTTTCATGTCCCTCGACTCTTATAACTGAAATCTGGTTTCTGTACAAATTGTAAATAGCCTTTCGCTCCCTGTATTTTACCCCCGCCACCTTCAGAATTTGAAAGTGAGTATTCCAGTCAACATTGTCAAAAGCTTTCTCTAAGTCTACAAATGCTAGAATGGTAGGTTTGCCTTTCCTTAATCTATTTTCTAAGATAAGTCGTAGGGTCAGTATTGCCTCACGTGTTCCAATATTTTTACAGAATCCAAACTGATCTTCCCCGAGGTCAGCTTCTACCAGTTTTTCCATTCGTGTTAGTATTTTGCAGCCGTGGCTTATTAAACTGATGGCTTATTAAACTGACAGTTCGTTAATTTTCACATCTGTCAACCCCTGCCTTCCTTGGGATTGGAATTATTATATTCTCCTTGATATGAACCATATTAAATCATAATGCTTAAGTTCGGTAATTAAGTTATCTTTGTAAAGCAATATGCGTCTTTTCTCTGACATACACTCCTGGAAATTGAAATAAGAACACCGTGAATTCATTGTCCCAGGAAGGGGAAACTTTATTGACACATTCCTGGGGTCAGATACATCACATGATCACACTGACAGAACCACAGGCACATAGACACAGGCAACAGAGCATGCACAATGTCGGCACTAGAACAGTGTATATCCACCTTTCGCAGCAATGCAGGCTGCTATTCTCCCATGGAGACGATCGTAGAGATGCTGGATGTAGTCCTGTGGAACGGCTTGCCATGCCATTTCCACCTGGCGCCTCAGTTGGACCAGCGTTCGTGCTGGACGTGCAGACCGCGTGAGACGACGCTTCATCCAGTCCCAAACATGCTCAATGGAGGACAGATCCGAAGATCTTGCTGGCCAGGGTAGTTGACTTACACCTTCTAGAGCACGTTGGGTGACACGGGATACATGCGGACGTGCATTGTCCTGTTGGAACAGCAAGTTCCCTTGCCGGTCTAGGAATGGTAGAACGATGGGTTCGATGACGGTTTGGATGTACCGTGCACTATTCAGTGTCCCCTCGACGATCACCAGTGGTGTACGGCCAGTGTAGGAGATCGCTCCCCACACCGTGATGCCGGGTGTTGGCCCTGTGTGCCTCGGTCGTATGCAGTCCTGATTGTGGCGCTCACCTGCGCGGCGCCAAACACGCATACGACCATCATTGGCACCAAGGCAGAAGCGACTCTCATCGCTGTAGACGACACGTCTCCATTCGTCCCTCCATTCACGCCTGTCGCGACACCACTGGAGGCGGGCTGCACGATGTTGGGGTGTGAGCGGAAGACGGCCTAACGGTGTGCGGGACCGTAGCCCAGCTTCATGGAGACGGTTGCGAATGGTCCTCGCCGATACCCCAGGAGCAACAGTGTCCCTAATTCGCTGGGAAGTGGCGGTGTGGTCCCCTACGGCACTGCGTAGGATCCTACTGTCTTGGCGTGCATCCGTGCGTCGCTGCGGTCCGGTCCCAGGTCGACGGGCACGTGCACCTTCCGCCGACCACTGGCGACAACATCGATGTACTGTGGAGACCTCACGCCCCACGTGTTGAGCAATTCGGCGGTACGTCCTCCCGGCCTCCCGCATGCCCACTATACGCCCTCGCTCAAAGTCCGTCAACTGCACATACAGTTCACGTCCACGCTGTCGCGGCATGCTACCAGTGTTAAAGACTGCGATGGAGCTCCGTATGCCACGGCAAACTGGCTGACACTGACGGCGGCGGTGCACAAATGCTGCGCAGCTAGCGCCATTCGACGGCCAACACCGCGGTTCCTGGTGTGTCCGCTGTGCCGTGCCTGTGATCATTGCTTGTACAGCCCTCTCGCAGTGTCCGGAGCAAGTATGGTGGGTCGGACACACCGGTGTCAATGTGTTCTTTTCTCCATTTCCAGGAGTGTATTTCACTTCCCACTTCTTTCTTTACCTTTCTTCCTCCTAGCCACGATCTGTTAAGACGTTTCTGTTAAAGTAAGTTCCTTCAAGTGAGAATTATTACTCATTTCTGTTCAAACATTGTGTTATGTTCTTTTATTTTGCAACACTAATACCTCTGGTATGTTTTTTTCAGGTTTTACAATGGAAGTGCGGGTGAGTCTTATTTTATGAACGGAAGTAACCGGCTTTGGCGATATCTGCTTTGCTGTCATTGCGACCACATCACCCACAAAACTACTGTTGCCTGCCTGGTACTTAACTAACAGAGTCCGATTGCCCCGCGCGAATAACATTGGTGCACGAGATATTCCAATCTTGTACGGTCGCGAAAACACGGAGTCAAGCCAGCTATTTCCAAAGAGTGAAATCTCGTGTCTCATAGGAACTCAGTCTGTAGAACTTTTGTCTGCTTAACTCACGCTCTGTAAAGGGTGAGATGAACATAGCACAACTCTGACAAAAAGGATGCCCTTCATCGATCAGACAGCGGGAATAAATTCTTCAATGAACGACACACAGACTGAGACGAGAAAGAGAGTAAGCTGAATAGTAGCATCTTTTACCTTGAATGCAATAAATTGATGATTTAAGCGCAAAAATTGGTGCCCCAGTGATCCGCGCCTACAGCAAGCGAAGGGAAAATCTAGGCGTACCGCTGCTACTCGAGGTCAGGTAGTCAACGCCGTCAATCGGTTCAGCAGATCGTTTATTGCTGCTGCTGAGAGACAGCCTCTTTCCGACATTGTTCCATTATTTTCACCGGGATTGTTATAATAGTGAAGGCTTTTGGTACGCTGAATTCCCGTCACCTTTGTTCTGCTACTAAGGAATATTAATTTGCACCTCAGGCAGAGAACCCGATAGAGTGGGCACTAGAAAGATACGTGCAGAGTCAACAAAGGACTTGGAAGAGCAGTTGAACGGAATGGACAGTGACTTGAAACGAGGATATAAGATGAACATCAACAAAAGCAAAACGAGGATAATGGAATGTAGTCGAATTAAGTCGGGTGATGCTGAGGAAATTAGATTAGGAAATGAGACACTTAAAGTAGTAAAGGAGTTTTGCTGTTTGCGGAGCAAAATAACTGACGATGGTTGAAGTAGAGAGGATATAAAATGTAGACTGGCAATGGCAAGGAAAGCGTTTCTGAAGAAGAGAAATTTGTTAACATCGAGGATAGATTTAAGTGTCAGGAAGTCGTTTCTGAAAGTATTTGTATGGAGTGTAGCCATGTATGGAAGTGAAACATGGACGGTAAATAGTTTGGACAAGAAGAGAATAGAAGCTTTCGAAATGTGGTGCTACAGGATAATGTTGAAGATTAGGTGGTTACATCACGTAACTAATGAGGAGGTATTGAATAGGATTGGGGAGAAGAAGAGAAGTTTGTGGCACAACTTGACTAGAAGACGGGATCGGTTGGTAGGACATGTTCTGAGGCATCAAGGGGTCACAAGTTTAGCATTGGAGGGCAGCTTGGAGGGTAAAAATCGTTGACGGAGACCAAGAGATGAATACACTAAGCAGATTCAGAAGGATGTAGGTTGCAGCAGGTACTGGGAGATGAAGGAGCTTGCACAGGATAGAGTAGCATGGAGAGCTGCATCAAACCAGTCTCAGGACTGAAGACCACAATAACAACAGAGCCAGATTGGAGTCTGAATACTGAATAGAGACCAGCCAGATCCAAGTACGACACTGATCTGTGCCCACCGTACAGAATCTGCCCTGAATGACTTCACTAAGGATTTCAATCGAGCCTTTTCTGTGTTATCGAGCTCTTAAGTCTGTCTTCGTGGGCACAAGCTGTCAACTACCACTCTTCAGACCAAAACTTGCGGTAATATTTAATTTTTCATTATATTCGCCATTATTTTCGAAGGATAATTCCATTTGTGAGTCCATAGCTGGTACCACTGTTACATCTCATTTTCTGTCCGTGCATATGTAATTTCCTGTGGTTATTGTCCACAACGCGGTCGGCCTCTGGTGGGAGGAGGCTTTCTGCAGCCTGGAGTGAACGGGCTGAACTCTCCCTAATCCTTCTACATGGCTCCATGATCAGAACCTATATGGCTGGCTTACAGGGAGAGTAATTTTCCGGCAACGGCCAGAATTTCCAACGTCCATTGCAGAATAAGTTCTTAAAGTCATGCCAGAAGGCAGGACCTCACAGAAGCGCTGAAAGCATTAGCAGTAAATGGACAATGAGAATTTCGTGAATGACGCCACACACACACACACACACACACACACACTCACACACACACACACACACACACACACACACACACACACACAAGGCTAAAGGTTAAATAATAATATAGACATTTTTGAGGGCTCGCAAAATAGCGAAGTCGGCCGTCATCCCTCGTGGGGTTCAAGTGCAAGTCGTGGACTCTCTGGGGCGGGGGGCAAAAGTTAGGTTTTAAAGTATGTACACCATTGGCCATTAAAATTGCTACACCAAGAAGAAATGTAGATGATAAACGGGTATTCATTGGACAAATATATTATACTAGAACTGACATCTGATAACATTTTCACGCAATTTGGGTGCATAGATCCCGAGAAATCAGTACCCAGAACAACCACCTCTGGCCATAATAACGGCCTTGATACGTCTCGGCATTGAGTCAAACAAAGCTTGGATAGCGTGTACATGTAAAGCTGCCCATGCAGCTTCAACACGATACCACAGTTCATCAAAAGTAGTGACTGGCGTATTGTGACGAGCCAGTTGCTCGGCCACCATTGACCAGACGTTTTCAATTAATGAGAGACCTGGAGAATGTGCTGGACAGCGCAGCAGTCGAACATTTTCTGTATCGAGAAAGGCCTGTGCAGGACCTGCAACATGCGGTCGTGCATTATTCTGCTGAAATGTAGGGTTTTGCAGGGATCGAATGAAGGGTAGAGCCACGGGTCGTAACACATCTGAAATGTAACGTCCACTGTTCAACGTGGAGTCAATGCGAACAAGAGGTGACTGAGACGTGTAACCAATAGCACCCCATACCAACACGCTGGGTGATACGCCAGTAAGCCGGTCGGTGTGGCCGTGCGGTTCTAGGCGCTTCGGTCTGGAAACGCGTGACCGCTACGGTCGCAGGTTCGAATCCTTCCTCGGGCATGGATGTGTGTGATGTCCTTAGGTTAGTTAGGTTTAAGTAGATCTAAGTTCTAGGGGACTGATGACCACAGATGTTAAGTCCGATAGTGCTCAGAGCCATTTGAACCATTTTTGATACGCCAGTATGGCGATGACGAATACACGCTTTCAGTGTGCGTTCACCCCGATGTCGCCAAACACGGATGCGACCATCATGATGCTGTAAACAGAACCTGAATTCATCCGAAAAAATGACGTTTTGCCATTCGTGCACCCAGCTTTGTCGTTGAGCACACCATCGCAGGCGCTCCTGTCTGTCATGCAGCGTCAGCGGTAACCGCAGCCACGGTCTCCGAGCTAATAGTCCATGCTGTTGCAAACGTCGTCGAACTGTTCGTGCAGATGGTTGTTGTCTTGCAAACGTCCCCATCTGTTGACTCAGGGATCGAGACGTGGCTGCACGATCCGTTACAGCCATGCGGATAAGATGCCTGTCATCTCGACTGCTAATGATACGAGGCCGTTGGGACCCTGCACGGCGTTCCGTATTACTCTCCTGAATCCACCGATTCCATATTCTGCTAACAATCATTGGATCTCGACCAACGCGAGCAGCAATGTCGCGATACGATAATGTGCAATCGCGATAGGCTACAATCCGACCTTTATCAAAGTCGGAAACATGATGGTACGCATTTCTCCTCCTTACACGAGGCATCACAACGTTTCGCCAGGCAACGCCGATCAATTGCTGTCTGGGATGAGAAATCGGTTAGAAATTTTCCTCATGTCAGCACGTTGTAGGTGTCGCCACCGGCGCCAACCTTGTGTGAATGCTCTGAAAAGCTAATCATTTGCTTATCACAGCATCTGCTTCCTGTCAGTTAAATTTCGCGTGTGTAGCACATCATCTTCGTGGTGTAGCAATTTTAATGGCCAGTTGTGTATTACTTCGGAAGTCTTAAGTTAGTGATACTTTTACATCAACAAGGCCTCTTTTCCAGTAGAGAAAGCCTTCATATCATTAAAAAGCACGCTCCCTTGTGTGAGTGTATAATTTGTATAGTTCTGCTTAGACACCTTCCTAATTTGTTGGCGAGAGGTGCGTGTTAGTGAGCGTGGACTCGCTGGATTTAGGTAGCCCTCAGAGCGTAGATGGACTTGGCTAGCGTTACATCATGCCAATAAATGTTACTTGTTTTTGTGCAAATTTGAGTGGTGCTTTTCGTGTGAATCTTCCCTTATGTAAAAAGGCAGAATACGGCGCTGCGATCGGCAACGCCTATACAGGGAACTCTTTCAATTATTTATTGCACAACAACCAAACATTGTACAGATATCATACATAAGCAATTTTGAAGTGTATACCTCCACAGCGTAGTTTGGTAATTTGCCGATAGCCAGCGCTAGTCGCAAACATGGCGAGTTCAGGTGCGGAGCGATCTCTCCCTGTGTTGGAGTTCGACAAAAACAACTGTGCTACAGGTGTTCAACGGATGTTTAGAACTAACGAGGAAGGCCATTTACCACTGGCCCAACAAATTCGTTACGACGGGTTGCTTGTGCCGAGCAAAGAGAAGGGGATGTCCTAGTAGGAGTGAAGAGAATGTGGAGCGTGTACGAGAGACATTCATAAGGATTCCAAAGAAATCGGTATGTCTTGCATCCCGTGAACTCGAAATGGCTCCAATGACAGTGTGGAAAGTCCTGCGACAGAAGCTGTCTATGAAACCATTCAAATTGGAGCTATTGCAGAGGCTCCGTGACGCCGACAAAGACAAGGGTTTTGAGTTTTGTTCGCAGTTGCAATAATTGAATGAGGATGTGAAGGGCATTGTTGATCGCTTAATTTTTAGCGACAAAGCCACTTTTCACACTAATGAGAAAGTGAACAGGCATAATTGTCGAAGCCGGGGTACAAAGCATTCACACGAATACATTGAATTTGAGCGTTATTCCCCAAAGGAAAATGTTTTTTGTGCCTTGTCACCTCGGAAACTGTATGGGCCATTCTTCTTCGCCGAGAGCACTGTCACTGGATATTCCTACTTGAACATGTTGCAGCAATGGCTGACGCCTCAAATGCAATCGGACTCTCCGTTCATCTTTCAGCAGGACGAGGCTCTATCCCATTTTCACCGTAAAGTTCGTGGGTACCTGAGCACGGAGCTGCCACATCGATGGATCGGCCATGCTACAGAAGGGGACAGCTGTTTCATGAAATGGCCTCCCCAATCACCAGATCTCACTCTGTGTGACTTTTCTCTGTGGGGACACATTAAAGATCTGGTGTATGTACCGCCTCTACCACGTGATGTAGCAGAGCTCTGGGAGAGAATACGGGAAGCGACTGCCACAGTCGACAATGCCATGCTGGGACGGGTATGGCAAGAATTCGATTACCGTATTGACGTCTGCCGGGTCACTCATGGTTCGCATATCGAATGTTTGTAAAAACACTTTCAGAGCTTCTCTTCAAAATGCAATGCGTATGACACCTGTACAATGTTTAGTTCTTATGCAATAAATAATTGAAAGTGTTCCTGGACTTTATGTGCACCCTGTACAAGACAAGTGTCTGGCGCAGTCGTTAGGTCGGTTATTGCTGCTACAGTGGAGGTTATCAAGATTCAAGTGAGTTCGAACGCGGCATCGTTATGTTGCCACACAGAGAGTTCGATTTCCAGCAAGGCAAACTGAAACCTTCCACCAAAAATGAGCAAATACAAAGACAAACTTTCTTGATGATTATACCTGCATTGAAATATACGACTTGAAAGGACATATTGTAAGTGAGGTTCCAGTGTCATTGCTTCAAACATTTATTGACTATTATAACAGCTGTTCCGGAAGATTTCCATTTTCAAGTACGTCTACGTTGTCTTGACATATATATATAACATCTGGTGTGACTGTATCTGGTGACTGTTCTCGTTATAAATGGTTCAAATGGCCCTCAGCACTATGAGACTTAACATCTGTGGTCATCAGTCCCCTAGAACTTAGAACTACTGAAACCTAACTAACCTAAGGACATCACACACATCCACGCCCGAGGCAGGATTCGAACCTGCGACCGTAGCGGTCACGCGGTTCCAGACTGAAGCGTCTAGAACCGCACGGCCACACCGGCCGGCCGTTCTCGTTATATCTCACGTGAAATTCTAAAATATCGATTTAACGTCGATTTTGTCCTGTTTTATACAGTGTGGAGTTATATTTTGATACAATATAGTAAATATTTCCTGTAATTTTTTGACTGTTCACACCATATATAACAATATAAAGCATCTATGGCGTGAAGTGTCGAAAGATTACAGGAAATATTTACAATATTCTATAAAAATATCAGGCCATACTGTATAAAACAGCACAAAATCGACGTGAAATCGATATTTTAGAATTTCACGTGAGATATAACGAGCACAGTCACCAGATACAGTCACATCAGATGTTATATATGTGTCAGGACGACATCGAAATCTTCCAGAACAGCTGTCGTAATAATCAACAAATGTTTTAAGCAGTGATACTGGAACCTTACTTAAAAAAAAATAAAAAAATAAAAACTCATTGTGCCATGTGAATGCAATTTCATAGGCTGCAGCCCAGAAACTAGTTGCAAAAGAATAGAATGTAAATAAAAAATAAAATAAAAGCGACAAATTTTAGCAGGGGAACTTCTACTTCCAAAATAAATATTTATAATATTGAAAGAGGATAAAGTAAAGGATCAAAATATAAAAAATGAGTTGATGCATATGGCGAAGTGCTCAATTAGGAATTAGAGGTTGGCAATAGTACAGGGTGAGCAAGATAAAACTGGAAAACTGGCTCAGAGGCATTCTACATCAGAGCGTAGTTTACTGTTGAAGTTACGGCAGTGGACATTCCTAGAGGAGTAAATAAGTATAGTGATTTCTCATTTTTATATGTCTTGAAAAGATCATGGAGATAATCACAGAGAGTGAAGGCTTACCAGCAGCTGCTCTTCCCGCGAAGTGTTCCCTACTGGAACAGGAAAGAGACGATGTGACAATGGTACACGAAGTACACACCGACACACACCGCAACGTGGCTTGTGGAGTGTACATGTACATGTAGGATTGACCCTTGGTAATGACCATCGCAGAACATTCTAGATACTGCCACCGGTGAAGTCTAGGCGGCACTCTGCTCAATTTATCAAATTGCAGGACACATACAGCATCCCTGCCTAAGGGACAGCAACCGTAGAGTTTTCAATGTTCAACTGAAGCTCTCCCAGGGTGCGAGGATTATTTGAGTATACCGTGAGGTGGTCTACGCTGGGTTCGATGCGGAAAAATTAACACCCCGGCAGACAATGAGCAACAGGTTTATTAATAACATAAAGTCACACTTCTCCATTTTGGAGCATAAATTTACAAGAAAAAAAAATAGTTCCTCAATCTAAGTCTCTGTCTTACGAGTACTGTACACTTTTGATACTATAAGGCACAGTTTAACTGTTCAAATGGAATGGCTAAGTCACAGACGATATTAGAGAGAGTCAAAACACTTAACTAACATGCAGTGAGACGACTGTCTCTAAACTCACAGTAACGAGCCAAGGTATTAAAGTCTGGCAGACCCTAGCATCGAGAGGCCGAGTGTCTGCATAGCCAGAATGAAGACTGCTGGCGGCTCCTTGTAGCTACAGACGGCAGTGATTCCAGATTGACTAACTGCAGCTGCAAGATGCGAACTGGGTAACGGTTTAATGGGCAGAAGCATATACACTGATCAGCCAGAACATGATGACCACCTACCTAATAGCCAGGATGTACACCTTTGGCACGGATAACAGCGACAACGCGTCATCGCATGGAAGTAATACAGTCTTGGTAGGTCGCTAGGGGAAGTTGACACTACATCTGCACACACACAAGTCACCTAATTCCCGTAAATTCTGGGGAGGGGGCGATGATGTCTGACGCCACATTCAGTCACATCTGAGATGTGTTCGACTGGGTTCAGATCAGGCGAGTTTGGGGGACCAGTACATCAACTGGAACTCGCCAATGTGTTTCTCGAACCACTCTAGCACGCTCCTGGCCTTGTCACATAGAGCATTATCTTGCTGAAAAATGCCACAGCCGTTGGGAAACATGATCGTCATGAAGGGGTGTACGTGGTCTGCAACCAGTGTACGATACTCCTTGGCCGTCACGGTGCCTCGCACGAGCTCCGCTGGACACATGGATGCCCATGTGAATCTTCCCCAGAGCATAATGGAGCCGCCGCCAGCTTGTTTCCGTCTGGCAGTATAGGTGTCAAAGAGTTGTTCTGTTGGTAGACGACAGATTTGAGCGCTCCCATCGGCATGGTGAGGAATGTATCGTGATTCATGGGACCGTGCAACGCTCTGCCATTGTGCCAACTCCTAGTGCCGATGGCCATTGCCGATTTCAGTCGAAGTTGCTGATGTCGTGGTGTTAACCTTGGCACATCCATGGGTCATCGGCTGCGGAAGCCCATCGTTAGGAACATTCAGGGCACTGCGGCTGCCTCGAGTTGAATGAACATGCTGTTGCCTCACGAGTGGCACTGGGTCCCCTCAAGCGGAAGTGGCTACTGATAAGAGGACACCAGCCAATCAGCGCGCAGCAGAAGGGCGTCGCCACAACCGGAAGCAGCAGTTAACTGCAGATCGCGTTCTGTTAGAACTAGAGCGCGATCCTCCAAGCTCTAGCAGCTGCCAAGCAAAGCTCGTTCAAGGTCACCCGCCTTTCCAGTCGTTATGCTGTCCAGGATTAATTTCTGATGTTAGTTCCACCACAGTTCGCCATTTGCCTGTTTTAGCAGTCTGCCCACCCTATAAAGTCCGACATCTGTAACGAGAGGTGTCTGCCCAACACCACGACATCTGGACGTGGTTTCACCTTGGTTTCGCCACGTGTTGGAGATACTCACCACAACACTCCGAGAACACCCACGTCGTTCAGTTTCCGAAATGTTCGTGCCGAGCTTCCGGGCCATCACAATCTGCCCTTCGTCTAACTCGTAAATAGCGCGCCATCCCCATTCTACACACTGACAGCCTGCTCATTGATACTACATGCACCGTGCGTGTGTCTGACTAGCAGCCATTCCTCGCCAGGTGACGCTACTATCGCCCGGACGGGTTTATATCGGTAGCAGGTCGGTGGATATAATGTAATGGCTGATCAGTGTCGGTGCGCAATAGCTGCATCTCCCAGGAGCGATGACACTGCTGTCTGTTCTCCAGATGACCGACCGGAGTCGCATCAGTGGCGTCTGGAATTCTTCTGGGGCCTATGGCTTGTTATTGTTATTACCATACTGATACACTGTGTTTTGTTTTGCGTTGTCATGGCCCAGCGGTTTTCGAGATAGGCGACTCGTGGCACCATATTGTCATACTGGTTGGCTGTTGATTAGTGTACATTAGATTAATACTAGTTCCATGGATCATGAATACGATATTTCGTAAGGATGTGGTACGAGTCAAATTTTCCAATACATGATATAATTAAGTTAATTCAACAACATAATTAAGTTAATATAACAACTTTTTTATTTTTTTGTTTTTTTTTATTTTTTTATGATTTTTTGCTTGGTTGTTTTTCTTTTTTTCTTAATCTATATCTAAAAATTCCTCTATGGAGTAGAAGGAGTTGTCATTCAGAAATTCTTTTAATTTCTTCTTAAATACTTGTTGGTTATCTGTCAGACTTTTGATACTATTTGGTAAGTGACTAAAGACTTTAGTGGCAGTATAATTCACCCCTTTCTGTGCCAAAGTTAGATTTAATCTTGAATAGTGAAGATCATCCTTTCTCCTAGTATTGTAGTTATGCACACTGCTATTACTTTTGAATTGGGTTTGGTTGTTAATAACAAATTTCATAAGAGAGTATGTATACTGAGAAGCTACTGTGAATATCCCTAGATCCTTAAATAAATGTCTGCAGGATGATCTTGGGTGGACTCCAGCTATTATTCTGATTACACGCTTTTGTGCAATAAATAATTTATTCCTCAGTGATGAATTACCCCAATATGATACCATACGCAAGCAATGAGTGAAAATAGGCGTAGTAAGCTAATTTATAAGATGTTTATCACCAAAATTTGCAATGACCCTTATTGCATAAGTAGCTGAACTCAAACGTTTCAGCAGATCATCAATGTGTTTCTTCCAATTTAATCTCTCATCAATGGACACACCGAAAATTTGGAATATTCTGCCTTAGCTATATGCTTATGATTAAGGTCTATGTTTATTAATGGTGTCATACGATTTACTGTACGGAACTGTATGTACAGTGTCTTATCAAAATTCTGTGAGAGTCCGTATGCAAGGAACCACTTAGTAATTTTCTGAAAGGCATTATTGACAATTTCATCAGTTAATTCTTGTTTGTCAGGTGTGATTACTATACTTGTATCATCAGCAAAGAGAACTAACTTTGCCTCTTCATGAATATAGAATGGCAAGTCATTTAATATATATTAAGAACAACAAAGGACCCAAGACCGACCCTTGTGGAACCCCATTCTTGATAGTTGCCCAGTTTGAGGAATGTGCTGATCTTTGCATATTATGAGAACTGCTTATTTCAACTTTCTGCACTCTTCCAGTTAGCTACGAATTAAACCATTTGTGCACTGTCCCACTCATGCCACAATACTTGAGCTTGTCTAGCAGAATGTCATGATTTACACAATCAAAAGCATTTGAGAGATCACAAAAAATCCCAATGGGTGGTGTGCGGTTATTCAGATCATTCAAAATTTGATTGGTGAAAGCATGTATGGCATTTTCTGTTGGAAAACCTTTCTGGAAACCAAACTGACATTTTGTTAGAACTTCATTTTTACAGATATGTGAAGCCACTCTGCATGTCCAGATCTTCAATTTGCCCCACGGGTTAAAACCACATGGAGAGAGAGCACACCACCGAGGTGGCCTGGAGCTTGCACTGCCCCTGATGATTGTCCTCTGCTCACCAAACACTTCTTGCTCTCGTGACAAAGTTGTCAAGGTGATGTGTGTGGGAAATGTCCACACAGACGTTCATCTGCTGTGAATTGATCCACATATGAGTTAAACAGTAAGTGACAGGAATGGTGGATACATTAATCCAAACGAAAAGCCACTTTACAGCTCTAGTAATTAATTAATTTTGGGTGTAAGGCAGATTTGTAATTTCCAATATCAAGACTATGCTATTTCTGCCAATTAGCAGTCTTAATTTGGGTTTCGAATAATAAACTCAAAATAATGAAATTTTAACCGACAAACCTGTGCTGATGATTTAGAATAGTAATATTTTCCGAGATTTTAAAGAAATTCGGGTTTGTTTAGGACAAATGGGAAATTTTTGGGGCGAATACGATTAATAACAAATTTGAGACACTATCAGTTAGCTAAATTCAGTAAAAATGGCTCTGAGCACTATGAGACTTAACATCTGAGGTCAGCAGTCCCCTAGAACTTAGAACTACTTAAACCTAACTAACCTAAGGACATCACACACATTCATGCCCGAGGCAGGATTCGAACCTGCGACCGTAGCGGTCGCGCGGTTCCAGACTGAAGCGCCTAGAACCGCTCGGCCACTCTGGCCGGCTAAATTCAGTAAATAATATCTCTACAATAGAGGTGGCTTACAAGGATTAGGTAACAAAGATGACTATCGCTTTTGGGCCTGTCATCTTATCTACGTTTTAAATTTGACAATCGGTCTTGTTGCGTGCGGGTTGCCAATGGCTTCTGGTCGACGGGTGTTTCAATAGCTCGCTCCGCCTCTCTGGGTAGAAAGTGACCTCACAACTCCATAAGAAGTCGATACAGCGATGTCCTGCTTCATGAGTAATCACTGCCGCTAAAATCCTGTGCATCTAGGAACATGCGATGTTTCCTGGTCGGTGTTTGAGACTAGTGATGGATTTTAGTAGCACACGTAGGAATGAGCACCAGAAATTATTATAAGAAGTTTCCGGCATTTTCTACGGTTTTCTTTGTTGAGAGTCATAGGTGCAGCGTTTATAAATAGAGAGTGGTCCATAAAATGTAGACTGCCTTTGGTAGTCAATATTAATGAAACAAAATGACATATCGTTACAATTCTTGCACGGGGAGAAGGTTATTTTATGTATGCGAAGTGACCTGCCATCAGCAGACAGACAACGTCGATGCCGCTGAACTGTTGACCAAACTACGGCTGTCATTGTTGCAGGAGTGATAGGCACAGAGGAAGCCTTGATGGTTTCTCGTTGCTTGTTCAGTGTAACTGCCTTCTGTTCATAAACTTCCTTTTCTAAGGTTCCATGTAGGTAGAAGCCAAAAGGACCTTGATGGGTATTCAACAGCTCCTCTTCGACCAGTCGATCGTCGAGGTAGATTTTCATCCAAGCGGGTTCTGACATCTCTGTAGCAGTGAGCCAGAGACCCATCTTGTGGTAGGTAAAATATTTCATTTCCGAACGCCTCTCAGATGGCAGGTGTAATCGATGTTTGCATCATATGAAGATATATCACACCAGTTGTGGTACCTTCAAAGAAGAATGGGCCACACATTAACACCCAGTAGATTAACATGTGAGGACTTTCAGGAGCCCAGCACACGCAAAAAAATGGTTCAAATGGCTCTGAGCACTATGCGACTTAACTTCTGGGGTCATCAGTCGCCTAGAACTTAGAACTAATTAAGCCTAACTAACCTAAGGACATCATACACATCCATGCCCGAGGCAGGATGCAAACCTGCCGCCGTAGCGGTCGCTCGGCTCCAGACTATAGCGCCTAGAACTGCACGGCCACTCCGCCCGGCCCAGTACACGCAGTTGTGGCGTTTTACAGTACAGTTCAGTCTGAACTGCACCTCGTCAGACCAGATAACCGTCTCTGCTTAACGTTCATCCTCTCAAAGCATAGCTTAAACTTGCTTCACACGATTTATCCAGAATAAACTGTTGTTTTCGTACTTCCATTATCACTTCAATACGGCTTTCGTTGTTCAAATGACAATCTTACTTCATTCATTGCTGCACTGTCATCTCCTGGAAATTGCGCGCCAACATCTGCTGAGGAAACAATGGACAACGCTACCTCGCAAAATTACAACCATGTGTCATTTTGTTCCAAATATATTAACTATCAAAGAGTGTCTACATTTTACTGGACCCCTCTGCATTACGAAGTCTACGTATTTAAGCACTGTATAATATATTAAAGCTACTTAGAGAATATTGTTAAATCTTAAGTTACAAGGTTTATGGTGAATACAATTCCGTTTATTTTCAAAACTAGTTGTATAAAGTGTGGATAGTTACGCCATACTTTGTCCATAACGCATCACCTTCCACTTTGAAAGGCAAGAAGGTCTTCTACCACGCAACACATGATATTTGGAAATGAACTGAGTTTCTTTAAAGTCTTAACAGTTTTCCCTGTCTTTAAAATGGAAATTTATGTCAGTTGTCAATAGCTTCTATTTCAAAAAGTTTTTAACTTGTAACTGGTTTTCGATAATGCTTCTTTCTTAATTTGATTTCACTTACTGATTATTGTTGTGTAGTTGATTGGTAATGTAACAGACAAAGTGTTAATTGTGTTGCTGAAACTATTTTCTCCTTTGAAAAACTGTTAAATTTGAGCTGGCCGGTGTGACTGAACGGTTCTAGGTGCTACAGTCTGGAACCGCGCGACCACTACGGTCGCAGGTTCGAATCCTGCCTCGGGCATGGATGTTGTGATGTCCTTAGGTTAGTTAGGTTTAACTAGTTCTAAGTTCTAGGGGGCTAATGACCTCAGCAGTTGAGTCCCATAGTGCTCAAAGCCAAGTAGCCTTCAAAATGGCGTCTGCAACCCAGGTGAGTTCTAAGCAGAGAGCTGTCACTGAATTTCTTTCGGCGGAAAACCGGAGCATCGCTGATATTCACTGACGTTCGTAGAATTTCTGCAGAGCCTATAACAACGCAAGGTCTCACACAAATGCGCGCACCCGAGAGGAGGTCAGAAAACTTCTTTGGGCTGTTCCTTTTCATCCACTCTACAGACCGCATTGCGCACCTTTCGATTTCCATCTGTTTGGCCCACTGGAGGGCGGACTCCGCGGGAACCAGTACCTAGACGATGAGGAGGTTACTAGTGCAGCAAGACGTTGGCTGCGACGTAGATCAGTAGAGTGGTAACATGCGGGCATACTGCCCCCCCCCCCCCCCCCCGGTATGGAGGAATCCTGAACAAAACCAAACTGCTTTCCCAAAAAAAAATGTGTTGCATTACTTATTGAATGTCCCTTGTATTTATTAAAATAACGCATATCGCAGACCACGTAAGTGGGGTACAATTTAAAACTACAGTCGCTAATGTTCTAAAGAGTTTTACTGTCGTACGACCTTGAGTTTGGCCTAATAGCCATTGTTTCTTTAGAGTTGTTAAAATATCTGTGAAATTAATAAAGACTTCATGCTTCATTTCTGTTTGTATTGCCTATTCTTTGCACCTATACAGACCATAGTGGCCTAATAAAAACTTTAGATGTAATCTTATTTTGCCAGCAAATGGACTAATAAGCAGAAAAAATAGAACTGTAGGGTGTGTAGAAATCACATGTTCTATAGAAACGTGTGTGTCTGTGCAGGTATTGTACTGAAACTGAAAACATCGGACTCTTTGCAAACAGTAAGGGCAGCCTCGAAATGATCGGAAATTGCTGGAAATCGAAATGTTCTGCTCATCATAGTTAACAATTAAGTGTGTATTTTTTGTGGTGTATTGACACTCAGCGGCGTGGTTATCGACGAATTAGGTGTGCCTTGAGCTTTGGTCAGAACGCGACCTCGTCTCTGTATAGATAACCTGAGAGCTGCAGGTGGAGCAGGCACCAGAAAATAGTGTGGTGGTGGAGCGTTCTTCTTATCTGGCCTCTGATATAATGCCAGTTATGTGCTCACTCACACAAAGAAAAACGCGCGACTATACGAACAGTTTCTTCAACGGACTGTTTCCTGAGATATCTTAAAAAAAAAAAATGTTTCAAATGGCTTGGAGCACTATGGGACTTACCAGCGATGGACATCAGTCCCCTAGAACTTAGAACTACTTCAACCTAACTAACCTAAGGACATAACACAACACCCAGTCATCACGAGGCAGACAAAAGCCCTGACCCCGCCGGGAATCGAACCCGGGCGCGGGAAGCGACAACGCTACCGCGCAACCACGAGCTGCGGACAGAGATATCTTCTACTTATAACCTAAATTTAGGCAGTGTTTCTGTCAAATGTCGATCCCATACAGCATGTAGGGTTGACAACGCCTTACCTTTGCTACTAATTTTCTGAGTTGTTTGATAAGATATATTAAATACAGTGCATTTACATAATCTGTAAATATCTGTGAGTGACTACACTAAACACAACACTTACATTGTCCATGGTAATACACTACTGGACATTAAAATTGCTACACTACGAAGATGACGTGCTACAGACGCGAAATTTAACCGACAGGAAGAAGATGCTGTGATATGCAAATGATTAGCTTTTCAGAGCATTCACACAAGGTTGGCACCGGTGGTGACACCTGCAACGTGTTGATATGAGGAAAGTTTCCAACCGATTTCTCATACACAAACAGCAGTTGACCGGCGTTGCCCGGTGAAACGTTGTTGTGATGCCTCGTGTAAGGAGGAGAAATGCGTACCGTCACGTTTCCGACTTTTATAAAGGTCGGATTGTAGCCTCTCGCGATTGCGGTTTATCGTATCGCGACATTGCTGTTCGCGTTGGTCGAGATCCAATGACTGTTAACAGAATATGGAATCGGTGTTTTCAGGAGGGTAACACGGAACGCCGTGCTGGAGCCCAACGGCCTCGTATCACTAGCACTCGAGATGACAGGCATCTTATCCGCATGGCTCTAACGGATCGTGCAGCCACATCTCGATCCCTGAGTCAACAGATGGGGACGTTTGCAAGGAAACAACCATCTGCACGAGCAGTTCGACGACGTTTGCAGCAGCGTGGACTATCAGCTCGGAGACCATGGCTGCGGTTACCCTTGACGCTGCATCACAGACAGGAGCGCCTGCGATGGTGTACTCGACGATGAACCTGGGTGCACGAATGGCAAAACGACATTTTTTCGGATGAATCCAGGTTCTGTTTACAGCATCATGATGGTCGCATCCGTGTTTGGTGACATCGCGGTGAACGCACATTGGAAGCGTGTTATCATCATCGCCATACTGGCGTATCACCCGGCGTGATGGTATGGGGTGCCATTGGTTACACGTCTCGGTCACCTCTTGTTCGCGTTGACGGCACTTTGAACAGTGGACGTTACATTTCAGATGTGTTACGACCCGTGGCTCTACCCTTCATTCGATCCCTGCGAAACCCTACATTTCAGCAGGATAATGCACGGCCGCATGTTGCAGGTCCTGTACGGGCCTTTCTGGATACAGAAAATGTTCAACTGCTGCCCTGGCCAGCGCATTCTCCAGATCTCTCACCAATTGAAAACGTCTGGTCAATGGTGGCCGAGCAGCAGGCTCGTCACAATACGCCAGTCACTACTCTTGATGAACTGTGGTATCGTGTTGAAGCTGCATGGGCAGCTGTACATGTACACGCCATCCAAGCTCTGTTTGACTCAATGCCCAGGCGTATCAAGGCCGTTATTACGGCCAGAAGGTGGTTGTTCTGGGTACTGATTTCTCAGGATCTATGCACCCAAATTGCGTGATAATGTAATGACATGTCAGTTCTAGTATAATATATTTGTCCAATGAATACCCGTTTATCATCTGCATTTCTTCTTGGTATAGCAATTTTAATGGCCAGTAGTGTACAATCGCTAACATTCTACAGAGTTTTATTGTCGTACGATCTGGAGTTTGGATTAATAACCTTTGTTTCTTTAGAGTTGTTAAAATATCTGTGAAATTAACAAAGAGTTCTTGCTTGATTTTTGTTTGTATTGCCTATTCTTTGCACCTATACGGACCATAGTAGCCTAATAAAAACTTTAGATATAATCTTTTTTTGACAGGAAGTGGATTAATAAACAGAAATAATAAAACTGTAGGGTGTGTAGAAATCACATGTTCCATAGAAAAGTGTGTGTTTGTGCAGGTATTGTACTGAAACTGAAAACATCGGACTCTTTGCAAACAGTAAAGGCAGCCTGGAAATGATCGTAAATTGCTGGAAATCGAAATATTCTTCTCATCATAGCTAACAATTAAGTGTGCATGCTTTTGTGGTGTATTGACACTCAGCGGCGTGGTTATCGACGAATTACGTGTACCTCGAGCTTTGGTCAGAACGCGACCTCGTCTCCGTATAGATAACCTGAGAGCTGCAGGTGGAGCATACTCCAAAAAATAGTCTGGACGTGAAGCGTTCTTCTTATCTGGCCTGTGATATAATGACAGTTACCTACTCACTCTCACAAAAGAAAAATGTTTGACTATATGAACAATTTCTACAACGGACTGTCTTCAACTTAAAACCTAAATTTCAAAATGGTTCAAATAGCTCTGAGCACTATGGGACCTAACATCTGAGGTCAGCAGTCCCCTAGAACTTAGAACTACTTAAACCTAACTAACCTAAGGACATCACACACATCCATGCCCGAGGCAGGATTCGAACCTGCGACCGTAGCGGTCACGCGGTTCCAGACTGAAGCGCCTAGAACCGCACGGCCACACCGGCCGGCAAACCTAAATTTAGGCAGTGTTTCTATTAAACGTCGATTCCATACAGCATGCAGTGTTTCTATTAAACGTCGATTCCATACAGCATGCAGTGTTGACAACGCCATTGCTTTCCTTCTAATTTTCTGAGTTGTTCGATAAGATATATTAAATACAGTGCATTTACGTAATCTGTAAATATCTGTGAGTGACTACACTAAACACATCCTCTTACATTGTCCATGGTAATATAATAAGCTTGTTGGTGGTCTGCCATCTGTTTTGCCCACGATTGGTCACTCAACTTCATATCGCACCAAACTGCTACTCACGGGTATCTAAATGAGTTGGCTCATTCCAGTTGAAGTCACAGAATACGTCATTTAGTAAAACGCAGGCTTGCATATCTAAATGCTTGAAGGAAGTTGCTAAATGTTGTATTGTTTTAAAATCATATCAAGATCTTTTTTGCAGACTTGAGGTTTCTATTACGACATCTACCCTAAAATCTATAGCTTGAAACGTATCGCCATACAAATTTCGTGCACGTATTATAGCTTTCACTTCGGAACAACGTGCAGTTCATCGAGAAACACAGATCCTCGGTTCACTCCCCCGCCCCCACTACCCTGTTATCACCTGTTGTGCAGGTACCAAGATTATTCTCTGGGACTCCACCAATCATTTATTCATTAACCACTTACTACAGTATACGAAACACCGTGCCTATAGAGCTGCTGCTGCTGCGGTACTAAGGCTGTACTCGCCAAACAAGAGTCGCGTAACGCGCCACTGTTAATGTAATAGAGCCACACTCGTTAATTACGCAACGCACCGAAACAAACACTGCGGAGGCACCTGTGCAGCTGCTTCTCTGGACCAACACAAAGGATAAAACGCCTAAATTAGAGCTGCACAGCTGTTAGTCATATGTTGTTGTGGTCTTCAGTCCAGAGACTGGTTTGATGCAGCTCTCCATGCTACTCTACCTTGTGCAACCTTCTTCATCTCCCAGTACCTACTGCAACCTACATCCTTCTGAATCTGCTTGGTGTATTCATCTCTTGGTCTCCCTCTACGACTTTTAACCTCCACGCTGCCCTCCAGTACTAAATTGGTGATCCATTGATGCCTCAGAACATGTCCTACCAATCGATCCCTTCTTCTAGTCAAGTTGTGCCACAAACTCCTCTTCTCCCCAATTCTATTCAATACCTCCTCATTAGTTATGTGATCTATCCATCTAATCTTCATCATTCTTCTGTAGCACCACATTTCGAAAGCTTCTATTCTCTTCTTGTCTAAGCTATTTATCGTCCATGTTTCACTTCCATACATGGCTACACTCCATACAAATACTTTCAGAAACGACTTCCTGACACTTAAATCTATACTCGATGTTAACAAATTCTCTTCTTCAGAAACGGTTTCCTTGCCATTGGCAGTCGACATTTTATATCCTCTCTGTGTCCGCCCCAGTAGCTGAGTGGTCAGCGTGACGGATTGCCGTCCTCTGGGCCCGGGTTCGATTCCCGGCTGGGTCGGAGATTTTCTCCGCTCAGGGACTGGGTGTTGTGTTGTGTTCATCATCATTTCATCCCCATCCGGCGTGCAGGTCGCCCAATGTGGCGCCGAATGTAATAAGACCTGCGATATGGCGGCCGGACCTGCCCCGCGAGGGGCCTCCCGGCCAATGACGCCAAACGCTCATCATCATCATCCTCTCTGTTTCGACCATCATCAGTTATTTTGCTCCCCAAATAGCAAAACTCCTTTACTACTTTAAGCGGTCCATTTCCTAATCTAATACCCTCAGCATCACCCGATTTAATTCGATTACATTCCACTATCCTCGTTTTGCTTTTATTGATCTTCATCTTATATCCTCCTTTCAAGACACTGTCCATTCCGTTCAGCTGATCTTCCAGGTCCTTTGCTGCCCCTGACAGAATTACAATGTCATCGGCGAACCTCAAAGTTTTTATTTCTTCTCCATGGATTTTAATTCGTACTCCGAATTTTTCTTTGTTTCTTGCTCAGTATACAGATTGACTAATATTGAGGAAAGGCTGCAACCCTGTCTCACTCCCTTCCCAACCACTGCTTCCCTTTCATGCCCCTCTACTCATATAACGGTCAGTATTCATGCTGCAGATGGTGCGTACACAACCAAATATAACTCAGCTCAGTACTGCGGAATTGGTGCTTAACAGAATACAATTCATATTTACTCTCCCTTCAGAAGAGAGTCGGAAATATTAAGAAAAAGAGAAATACATCCAGTGATCAAAAGTATCTTGACAGCTTTAAGCAATGCGAAATTGACCACTAGATGTCACGAGAGACAGACCCGCCAATACAAAAGGAGACAGGGAGTATTGTGTTATCAACAGAGATGCAGTAACAGTAGAAAGACGTGGTCAGGAAAGCTGTGACTTCGAAGGTGAACAAGTCATTGCATGTGGTAACTGAGATTTGGGGTAACTGAGATTTGTGACACAGTTCAAGCTCACACCCTATCTTCCCTACCCTTTCACTGTTAGGCAGTTGTCGTAGGTCATGAACGGTCATGACGCGATCCAAAGTCATAAACAGCCCAAGTGACCTAAGATAGTCCAAGGTTATGTGACGTCACAAAGTTACCCAATTCTTAAACTTCTTTGGAATGAGAAGATTCTTTGGTCAATCCCCGTCATATTTCATTTTGTTGAATTTCTACTGATTCAAATCAAATTTTTCAATGGAAATACCTACATAACCAGTGCAACCTCCCACTTACATATTGCGCCGATTTGCTAAGAGCCCTGTAGCCACAACGCTCTGTGTTCCAGTTCTGTTGAGTCCAGTTTTCTTACATTGCAACCAGTTTCAGTAATTTTCGCAATGCAAATAGCGCAGTTTGCTAAGTATAACCTCTCCTTTTGCATATACAACCATTTGTCCTACGCTTTGGCGTCAAATGGTTCTGAGTTCAAACCCCGTCATGTGTGATTTTCTAATTCATCATTTTTTTCATAACATTTGATGTTTAAATAATTTCAAACAAGTTGGTACGTGTTCTAAGTTAAAACGGCATCGAAGCTGAAAGGCAAAGGGTTTTTTCTTTAATTTCAACCGATTTAAGTGAAATTTCACACAGCAAATAGCGCAGTACCTACACACAGCTAAGTGCAACTACGCACCCAACCCGCGAAATTCCACTGCTCCCGTCCACCTCTCAAAATCTCACTGTCTCCAAGGTGTCACCGACCCTTCGCAATAACCTCATCTCGTACAGCCATTGCGAAGACATTGGGATATTACCACTCAAGTTAATTAAACACAAACGTTATGGGCTTTAGGGTTCACTTGCTTCGCTGCCAGCCACTGTATATTATGTAAACGGATTCTTTGGAAGGGAAAGCGATAATTTTTTTTAAATATATTATATTTTCCATAAAATTTCGTCCACATTTGTCATCTATGACATTTCCCCAGCACTGAAGACAAAGTTTCCCCAAATCTTCCATACATCTATGTACTCTACTACGATCACAAGACATTTGTTATCATATTGCGGAATGATAGACAAAATCTCAGACTATTACTCAGTGAAGAGACTCAATTTTTTTCCTGCAAGCTGCACTTTCTTCATATACGAAGCAAAATGAGTAGTCATGGTCTTTTATACATCCACTATCAGAACTTCCTGTGACAGATGATTGATCATACACAGAGTGTAACTACACAGAAGCACCAAAGAAAGTGGTATAGGCAAGCATATTCAAATACAGAGATACGTAAACAGCCAGAATACGGCGCTGCGGTCGGAAACGCCTGCACAAGACAACAAGTGTCTTGCGCAGTTGTTAGATCGGTTACTGCTGCTACAGTGGCTAGTCATCACGATTTAAGTGAGTTTGAACGTGGTGTTGTAGACGGCGCTTGAGCCGTGGGACACAGCATTTCCGAGGTAGCGATGAAGTGGGGATTTTACCGTACGACCATTTCAAGAGCGTACCATGAAAATCAGGAATCCGTAAAACATCAAATCTCCAACATCGCTGCGGCGGAAAAAAGACCCTGTAAGAACGGGACCAACGATGACTGAAGAGAATCGTTCAATGTGACAGAAGTGCAGCCCTTCCGCAAATTTCTGCACATTTCAATGCTGGGCCATCAACAAGTGTCGGCGTGCGATCCATTCAACGAAACATCATCGATATGGGCTTTCGGAGCCGAAGGAATACTCGTTTACCCTTGATGACTGCACTACACTAAGCTTTACGCCTCGCCTGGGCCCGTCAACACCGACATTGGACAGTTGATAACTGGAAACATGTTGCCTGGTCGGACAAGTCTTGTTTCAGATTGTATCGAGCAGATTGACATGTACGGATATGGAGTCAACCTCATGAATCCATGGATCCTGCATGTCAGCAGGGGACTGTTCAAGCTGGTGAAGGCTCTGTAATGGTACGGGAGGCGTGCAGTTGGAGTAATACGGGACCCCTGATACGTGTAGATACGACTCTGACAGGTGACACGTGCATAAGCGTCTTGTCTGATCAACTGCATCCACTCACGCCGGTTTTGCATTCTGACAGGCAATTCCAGCAGGACAATGCGACACCCCACACGTCCAGAATTGCTACAGAGTGGCTCCAGGAACACTCTTCCGAGCTTAAACACTTTCGTTGTCCACCAAACTCCCCAGACATGAACATTATTGAGCATAACTGGATGTCTTGCAGTGCTGTTCAGAAGAGATCTCCACCCTCTCGTACTCTTGCGGGTTTATGGACAGCCCTGCAGAATTAATGGCGTCAGTTCTCTCCAGCACTACTTCAGATATTAGTCGAGTCCATGCCACGTTGTGTTGCGGCACTTCTTCGTGCTCGTGGGGGGCCCTACCCGATATTAGGCAAGTGTATCAGTTTCTTTGCCTCTTCAGTGTAAATTCCCTTTACAGAATTTGAGGGCAGGTGCCTTACACCAAAATAAGAAGATATGTCCAGGAAACATGAGCTCTAAAATGCACACTTAAGAACTATGAACACTTATTCATCTTCGTTACTGTGAAGTACATCTCTTCTGTTGCAAGCTCTTTGCTTTCCGTATTTCGGTAGTTATTATGGGCGTAAACAAGAAAAATATGTCCATTAAACAAGGGCCTTAAGATGCATGCTCTAAGAGCTCTGAGCACTTCCTCATCTTCGCTACTGTGAAACAAATCTCTTACTGAACAAGTGCACATAGCTCTTAAGGTAAGCATTTTAGAGACCATGTTTCTTAGACATTTATTTCTTGTTTTGTTCCATGCTACCTCCTCCGGAAATAAGGAAAGCAAAGAGCTTGCGGTAGAAGAGATTTTTTCATAATATCGGGGATAAGGAAATGCTCGAAGCTTGACAACCAATGAAATTCAGTTTGAGAGAAGCCTAAAGGATTTATTGGTGACTAACTCCTTCTACTCCATTGATGAATTTCTCAGTAAAACCAACTGATTTGTATATATACAGGGTGTTACAAAAAGGTACGGCCAAACTTTCAGGAAACATTCCTCACACACAAATAAAGAAAAGATGTTATGTGGACATGTGCCCGGAAACGCTTAATTTCCATGTTAGAGCTCATTTTAGTTTCGTCAGTATGTACTGTACTTCCTCGATTCACCGCCAGTTGGCCCAATTGAAGTAAGGTAATGCTGACTTCGGTGATTGTGTTGACATGCGACTCATTGCTCTACAGTACTAGCATCAAGCGTATCAGTACGTAGCATCAACAGATTAGCGTTCATCACGAACGTGGTTTTGCAGTCAATGCAATGTTTACAAATGCGGAGTTGGCAGATGCCCATTTGATGTATGGATTAGCACGGGGCAATAGCCGTGGCGCGGTACATTTCTATCGAGACAGATTTCCAGAACGAAGGTGTCCCGACAGGAAGACGTTCGAAGCAATTGATCGGCGTCTTAGGAAGCACGGAACATTCCAGCCTATGACTCGCGACTGTGGAAGACCTAGAACGACGAGGACACCTGCAATGGACGAGGCAATTCTTCGTGCAGTTGACGATAACCCTAATGTCAGCGTCAGAGAAGTTGCTGCTGTACAACAACGCTTCTTAACAACAGATTCGGTGACCGGTGGATTGGTGGAGGCGGACCAATTCCATGGCCTCCACGTTCTCCTGACCTCAACCCTCTTGACTTTCATTTATGGGGGCATTTGAAAGCTCTTGTCTACGCAACCCCGGTACCAAATGTAGAGACTCTTCGTGCCCGTATTGTGGACGGCTGTGATACAATACGCCATTCTCCAAGGCTGCATCAGCATATCAGGGACTCCATGCGACAGAGGGTGGATGCATGTATCCTCGCTAACAGAGGACATTTTGAACATTTCCTGTAACAAAGTGTTTGAAGTCACGCTGGTACGTTCTGTTGCTGTGTGTTTCCATTCCATGATTAATGTGATTTGAAGAGAAATAATAAAATGAGCTCTACCATGGAACTTAAGCGTTTCTGGACACATGTCCACATAACATCTTTTATTTATTTGTGTGTGAGGAATGTTTCCTGAAAGTTTGGCCGTACCTTTTTGTAACACCCTGTATACAACTTCTGCACAATTTCAGTGCAGTAATATGTTCATTTTATATATATAAGTACCATCTAACTTCTGCACCATTTAAGTGCAGTAATGTGTTCACTGTAAATAAGTGTTATAGTAGTTGTATTACATGTTTATTACCTTATAAATAAATAAATACACTTTTTATTTTAAATTCAGTTGATTCTTATTTGTAAAATGACTCTTTCATATAGAGTTCATTAAAACATGACCGTCATTCCACTTGGGACCTGTGGAATGGTACATTAACTTATTTGTTTTAGTTGTAAATATTTGTCATGTATTGTTGTTTTTCTGACATGTTCTACATCCTGGAGGACCTCCTCACTACGGATCAATTGGAATGAAAGTAAATCTAATGTAATCTAATCTAAAAATGGTTGATATGGCTCTGAGCACTATGGGGCTTAACATCTGAGGTCATCAGTTTCCTAGAACTTAGAACTACTTAAACCTAACTAACCTAAGGACTTCACACATATCCATGCCTGAGGCAGGATTCGAACCTGCGACCGTAGCGGTCGCGCGGTTCTAGACTGAAGCGCCTAGAACCGCTCGGTCACACCGGCAAGCAATGCTCGTAGCTCTTTAAGGTATTCATTCTAGAGCCCACGTTTAATGAACTTCTTTTTTTTTTTTTTTTTTTTTTTTTTGGATCGAATAAACGTTACTGTCATATCGCTGAATATTGACCGTTCCTCCTGGGACATCACGCATAAACAAGAGACAAACGCCGCAAGTGAATTGTACGAATTTTATAAGGAAATAACGTTTTTAACGAAAGAGTACCAAAATGTATAGGCATCTTTTGTATTCGTATTTCCAGAATAACCACAGAAGAAGCTTTATAAATAATAGCGAAACGCGTCTGGTGAAAAATACTCTTCTCTTATTTGCGGTAATCCCAGTTAAGAAAAAACACTAACAAGTGATGTTTCTATTGTTTACGTAATGTGTTGAACGCATGATTATTATGATTATTAAGATTATTAAAAAAGTTCGTTATAACAAAACTGCTATTAGGCTGCAAAGTGGCCGACGCTGAAAGACGTTTCTTTTTGTTTGTGAGTTGTAAGTTTGGTTATTGAATGTTTTGAAAAATGGGCCATTTTTCAATGTAGTGTAGAACGGCTGAGACTGAAAAGGATGGGGAGTTGGTGAATGAACAGGGTGTCTCAAACCGGAGACTACAACTGTAATGTGTTCAGTATCTAGAATAATTAAGATATTCACGCCACGTTTGGCTTATATGGCACACTATCTCAACAAAGCTTTTATGCCATTCAGCCAGTTTCAATATGTACACCTTTGTTGGCTTGCAGAACAACCAGTCTGTATTCAAACTCGACCCACACTCGGCGCAATATGTCCGTACCAACTGTGCCAGTGGTAGCAACGGTCTGATACTTTAAATGATCGCTGTGGTTGACGGATGTTTGGTAGAGATTGCCCCATAGACAGAGATGCGTCAATGTAATGTCAGGTGATCTAGCAGGTCAGAGAATTGGACCACCTCTGCCAATTCAGCGAGTTGGAAATACCTGGTATAGAACATCTCGCTCAGTCTGAGCGAGTGATTTGCACTTCCTACGACGCCCTACGAACAGATTTCTGCGGTGAAGCCAACTGTATCCGTTCTGTGTCGGTGTCACTTGTTCCAGGTCGTCCGGTATGATGCTTTGCATTAACGCTTCCTGTATGCATAAAATTCTTGTGCCACAGGCGTATTGATGTCAGCAATGGTGGTTGCTTATTATAGCGTGTTTGGAAATTCCTTTAAACCTACGGGTCCGATTTAGCCTCAACAAACCATTCCACACACCGAGTCTTATCTTGAACCGTTAGATGGCTGAAACGTATGGAGGAGAGTGCTGAAAAAGGAGACGAGGATTGGACCAGTCAAAACAGAAAGATGGTAGGAAGATAGGATTAGATGGCGAGGCTTATTTTCAAAACAGCCTCTCCCTGTGGCTGTTCAAGATGATGTTGATAATCAGTATTTTTCTTGGCAGCACATTCATACTATCAAACCATTTGCAGATATTGTATATGATCATGATTTATAACCTTCATTTTTTTGTCCTCTTCATGTGTCCACATGTTCTTCTACAGATACTAAATGAAGTAAATGATTCGAATTGGTAGGTCACTTCAAACATTCTACTACATATAACATATTCTCTTGCACACTGCACATGGTCTTGCCAACTGGTTACAGGGCTTGCCAAGGGCATCGTGGAGGCTGTAGAGGGCAAGAGTGGATGGAGGTGTTGGGGTAGGGATGGAAGAAGCGTGGTTGGTAGGGGCATTTTGTGTGTGTGTGTGTGTGTGTGTGTGTGTGTGTGTGTGTATGTTTTTCACTCACGACAACCTGGAACACACACAAACAAAACTTTGTGAGTTTTTCTGTCACATAAGTGGTCCGAGCACGGGGCTCACAACCCAAACCACACGCCACTGTTGAGCACTAATGAAGGACTGGGTCCCTTACTTCGATTGCACATAATTCATTAAGGTCAGTCCAACACATTTATTTCAAATAACATAGATGAAGTTACATTTGAATCTGTCTGACATTAAACAGGAATAATAAAAACAATTTCAATATCAGCTGATTTAGTGCGTGAAGTGCGAGTTAAGCCAATAACCAGGCAAACTAAACAATTCACCGTAATTGAAAAGAAAGAGAAAAACAAAATTGAAATAATACACCCCACTGACAAATATCCAAAAAACCTTACAATACCACTCAAAAGAATACACTGAAGTGGGGAGCAGTCATTCACCCGACAGAACACTTCAAAATGAGTTCAATAACACAGCTGCGTGCCCCAGAAAACAGCAAGACATTAAATACACTTCATTTGACGATTAACAAATACTCATTAACATTACGCCACTCCTGTTTGAGCTGCAGTGTCCCCAAGAAACAGGCGCTTATTCTGAAAGACCAATTTTTTTTATATGTTTAAATTACAGCATTAAGGAATTGCAAATCTTTCCCCTTTCTAGTCGGAGGCTGCGCCAGAAACACAGAATGCCACAAAAACACAGTTTTGCTGTGAAATCTTACAGGACACCCGAAGCAGTAACAGACAAGGGGTCAGCAACCACAAATAACACAGGCTAAGAGTCAGGCTGGGAGCACATCCTACGAGAACTTGTTCACACTATGCTCACTACAAACTGTAGACATTCCGGCCGAACATCCGCTTGCGGTGGCTGCCAGAAGGACGAAGCAACTGACAGGCCCACGCTGTGCTTCTCACACAGGCACCTCAATTTGTACAAACATCTAGGCCAACACCAACTCTGGACTCCCCTCTCACTGCGAGGCTTGGCACAGTTTATACGAAATGCCTTCCAGGCAACCAGTAACTGCCGCAGGAGTTTCACGATTAGCAAACAGCCCCAGCATAACATACATCACACATGCGCTTACGCCCGAGCCACAACTCCGCCATTCTCACCGGCCGCCCCAAACCGACTGCCTCTCGCCGTCGGGCGCGCCCCAGCCGAAAACGCAAAGATGCTCATGCCCGGGGACGCGCCAAAGATAACAAGCCGACCGCTGATGATCGACCAGCGATCTCGCTCAATAAGTATAACCACAGTCTAACATAACAGTCGCGACACTTCGCCTTTATTTTGTTGCTACAGCGCCAGCAGCGCCCCAAGCGGCCGGTAGGTTGAACTGTGAGTTCGGTGCGAACGCGAAAGCGAGTAGTGATTGTTTATTTTGATTTATACAATGGTTTTTACCATCGGGAACGTTTGTAGCGCAATAAATTGCAGCAACAACAGGAAGAAGACACCACAGCTGTCTTTTTTTGGGTTTCCTAAGGATCCTGGGAGGTATATACCATCATGTTACTAAACTGTATCGTCAGGATTCACTTGCAAACTATATGTGTATAAATGATGAATGTTTCCTTTTAGGAGCAGAAAATGGCTAGTTAATAGCAGACGAGAAGACCTTATGAAGAAAGACCCAGTTTACCTGTATAATAATATTAGCTTTTGTTCGCTACATTTCGAACAAAACCGGTTCATGAATGCAGACAATAACAAACTCGTTTGGAATGCAGTACCCACACTGTTTGACATTCTAAATAAACCCCCTCAGCTGACTATGAAGAAGAAACTGCCACAAAGATTCGACAGTCAATCTAAAGCTGTAAAACAGTCCTGTGACACAGAAGCAGCCAGTTCGACTCTCCATGTATCAGTGCCAGATTCGTGTGAATCATCAACACAGACCTGCTTTGACGATGAAGTGGTTAAATTAAGTGTAGCTGTTCGTGTCTTACAAAAGCGTGTGAAGTGTCAGAATGCCCAGAAGCGCAACTATTACGGGACAAGGAAAGTGCCTACAGACAGATTGTTTGAAAATTATTCAAATATTTGGTTTTTCGTGAAACGTAATGTAATCAGCTCGTTATAGTGTTTTCAGCATATGTTTCCCACTATTTGGCAGTTGCTTGTCCCACTTAGAATAATATAAAGATGAAGGTCGTACAGACAATGACAAACACAGTAAGCCTACAGAACGATAAACGAGCTGTCGATCGCTTTTGCATGTAGAGGTACGTGTCTGTGCTTCTTACATGTGAATCTGTGTGTTTATATTCTTTTGATATCAACGTGGTAAGCTGCAATTCTGTCCAATGTCACAAGTGTTTCTTCACGAATGTGTTGTAGCTTGCCACTCTATTCATGGTTTTTGTCCATACTTGCGCATATTTTAGAATCATTTTTAGAAACGTATATGCCTTCTGATACCACACAAACTCTTGGAGGCAAGAAAATAGCTCGAATAAATCGGAAATTACGTAGGAAATGGATGCAAACAAACATTATGCTTACGACGCGTCTGACGTTCACCTTACCCGCCGCTTGGAGCGCTAGTGTCGCTCCATCTGTCAAACGGAAACAACTTTTACAGCAGTGAGTGTCGCGACTGTTACGTTAGACTGTGGTATAACTAAGATGTGAATATCTTAATTAGTATGGGTGCTATAACGCATTGAAATTGTAGCGTACGTTTTGAGACGCCCTGTACTTACGAGCCGTCACAGCAGGGCTCGGGAATTTTTAGCTCAGGTCTTCTGCACGTCATGGTTCGCTAGTAGTCAAGAACCTACAACGAGGAGAAAATAGTCACGGGATAGTGATATGCACATTTACAAATGGCGGTAGAAGCGCGTGCACAAAGTGTAAAAGAGCACGGTACTGGCAGAGCTGCCGTTTGTACTCAGATGATTCATGTCGAAAGATTTCCGACGTGATTACGGCCGCACGGAATTAACAGACTTTCAACGCGGAGTGCCAGTAAATAAGTACTCTGAGATCAACAGTGTAATGACTGTGCAAAGAACACCACGTTTCAGGCATTCCCTCTCACCACGGACAGCGCAGTGGGCGACTCTTTCACTTAACGTTTCCGAGATCAGCGCCATTTGCGTAGAGTTGCCAGTGCTAACAGACAAGCAACAATGCGTGGAATAACCGCAGAAATCAATGTGGGCCGTACGACGAACGTGTCCGTTAGAGCAATGCGGCGAAATGTGGCATTAATGGGCTGTGGCAGCAGACGAAAGACGCGTCTGCCTTCGCTAACAGCACGACATCGCCTGCAGCCTCGTGACCATATCGGTTGGACCCTAGACGTCTTGAAAACCGTTACCTGGTCAGATGAGGCCGGATTTCAGTTGGTAAGAGCTGACGTGGGGTCCGAGTGCGACGCAGACCCCATGAAGACCTGGACAAAAGTTGTCAACAAGGCACTGTACTAGTTGGTGGTGTCGCCATAATGGTGCGGGCTGTCTTTACATGGAATGGACTGAGTCCTCTGGTCCAGCTGAACAGATCGTTCACTGGAAATGGTTACTTTCGGATACTTGGAGACCATTTGCAGCCAATCTTGGCACAAACAACGATGGAATTTTGATGGGTGACAATGCACCATGCCAATTGTTCGTGATGGGTTTGAAGAACATTCTTGACAATTCGAGCGAATGATTTGGCCACCCAAATCGCCTGACATCAATTCCATGGAACATACTGGGTGATCAAAAAGTCAGTGTAAATTTGAAAACTGAATAAATCACGGAATAATGTAGATAGAGAGGTACAAATTGACACACATGCTTGGAATGACATGGGGTTTTATTATAACCAAAAATATACAAACTTTCAAAAAATGTCCGACAGATGGCGCATAATTAGCGTAATAAAGTAAGACAAAGCAAAGATGATGTTTTTTACAGGAAATGCTCGATATGTCCACCATCATTCCTCAACAATAGCTGTAGTCTAGGAATAAAGCTGTGAACGGCACTGTAAAGCATGTCCGGAGCTACAGTGAGGCACTGGCGTCGGATGTTGTCCTTCAGCATCCCTAGAGATGCCGGTCGATCACGATACACTTGCGACTTCAGGTAACGCCAAAGCCAATAATCGCACGGACTGAGGTCTGGGGACCTCGGAGGCCAGACATGACGAAAGTGGCGGCTGAGCACACGATCATCACCAAACGACGCACGCAAGAGATCTTTCACGCGTCTAGCAATATGTGTTCTTTTTTTTTGTTCTAATAAAACCCCGTGTAATTCCAAGCATGTGTGTCAATTTTTACCTCCCTATCTACATTATTCCGTGGTTTATTAAGTTTTCAAATTTATACTGACTTTTTGATCACCCGGTATATGGGATATAATCGACAGGTCAGTTCGTGTACAAAATCCTGAACCGGCAACAGTTTCGCAATTATTGACTACTATAGAGGCGACAGGGCACGGTATTCCCGCAGGGGACTTGCAACGACTTGAGGGGCCCATGCCACGTCGAGCTCCTGCGCAACGCCGGCCAAAAGGAGGTCCGACTTCACTTTTGGAGGTATCCCATGACTTTTCTCAGCGTTGTATCTGAGCGGCAATTCAGCCCCTCATGCAAACGACACTAAGGAGTTTTTCAGCTGATTATTCGCGAGTAACGATTTGCGCGCGACTTAGATACACTGGACTTGACACCTTGTTATCTCGTTGAGGTCAACGCCTTAACTGTTCGTCTGTCACTACTGTGATGCAGTAGCGGGAACGAGAAATATCTGAGCAAAATACAAGCTAAACTACGATCAACCCTTTTCAATCCACTGCTGTATAACAATATTTCGTATTTCGAAAACTAGTTTCCCGTGTTATCAACGATCTTCAAAGTTTCCTTTCGCTGTCGACAACATAAGAATCGAACGAGTAGAACGTATGATGCACATTTAAATATCGTACGTAACAAACGTAGCAACTATCGTCCAGACCACATGTGAGATGATAGACTTCCGCAAAGGGACATTGATTTGCAAGCACATATATTGTATATACAAGCAGATACAGGAATAATTGTTAGAAAGTTGAAATAATTATAATTTCGATGGAATAGCAGTGATTGCCGATTTCGGCCGTTATGAACCATCTTCGGATGTTTTGACCTAGATTACAGTATAACACGCCAACTTTGGTGCCGTGTTTGGCTCTCTCAGCATTAAGGTACTGTATGTTCCGTGAGTAAGGCAGGGGAAGCTGCGTCAGTTGGGCAGCACTTGTTAGCATGAGTTGATAATCCAGTCTGTAGAGTGTAACACAAAAAACACTACTGGTCATTAAAATTGCTACACCACGAAGATGACGTGCTACAGACGCGAAATTTAACCGACAGGAAGAAGATGCTGTGATACGCAAACGATTAACTTTTCAGAGCATTCACACTAGGTTGGCGCCCATGGCAACACCTACAGCGTGCTGACATGAGGAAAGTTTCTAATCGATTTCTCATACACAAACAGCAGTTGACCGGCGTTGCCTGGTGAAACGTTGTTGTGATGCCTCGCGTAAGGAGGGGAAATGCGTACCATCACGTTTCCGACTTTGATAAAGGTCGGATTGTAGCCTATCGCGAATGCGGTTTTTCGTTTCGCGACATTGCTGCTCGCGTTGGTCGAGATCCAACGACTTTTATCAGAATATGGAATCGGTGTGTTCAGGAGGGTAATACGGAACGCCGTGCTGGATCCCAACGGCCTCGTATCACTAGCAGTCGAGATGACAGCGTCTTATCCGCATGGCTGTAACGGATCGTGCAGCCACGTCTCGATCCCTGAGTCAACAGATCGGGACGTTTGTAAGTCAACGTTTGCAGCAGCATGGACTATCAGCTCGGGGACCGTGGCTGCGGTTACCCTTGACGCTGCATCACAGACAGAAGCGCCTGCGATGGTGTACTCGACGACGAGCCTGGGTGCACGAATGGCAAAACGTCATTTTTTCGGATGAATCCAGGTTCTGTTTACAGCATCATGATGGTCGCATCCGTGTTTGACGACATCGCGGTGAACGCACATTGGAAGCGTGTATTCGTCATCGCCATACTGGCGTATCACCCGGCGTGATGGTATGGGGTGCCATTGGTTACACGTCTCGGTCACCTCTTCTTCGCATTGACGGCACTTTGAACAGTGGATGTTACATTTCAGATGTGTTACGACCCGTGGCTCTACCCTTCATTTGATCACTGCGAAACCCTACATTTCAGCAGGATAATGCACGACCGCATGTTGCAGGTCCTGTACGGGTCTTTCTGGATACAGAAAATGTTCGACTGCTGCCCTGGCCAGCACATTCTCCAGATCTCTCACCAATTGGAAACGTCTGGTCAATGTTGGCTGAGCAACTGGCTCGTCACAATACGCCAGTCACTACTCCTGATGAACTGTGGTATCGTGTTGAAGCTGCATGGGCAGCTGTACCTGTACACTCCATCCAAGCTCTGTTTGACTCAATGCCCAGGCGTATCAAGGCCGTAATTACGGTCAGAGATGGTTGTTCTGGTAACTGATTTCTCAGGATATATGCACCCAAAATGCGTGAAAATGTAATCACATGTCAGTTCTAGTATAATATATTTGTCCAATGAATACGCGTTTAACATCTGCATTTCTTCTTGGTGTAGCAATTTTAATAACCAGTAGTGTACTTCGAAGCCGAAGGCATAGGAATAATAAAACTTGGCATACTTTTCTGTTGACGGATGTAAGAGTTTGCAGAAATGTAGGCTGTCATGTATAGAATGTGAATATGTTTGCATGCTCGCTCTGAGACTTCACCGTTTTTCCGAGATGTTCTGAGCTACGAATTTGGATCGTGTGAAGTGACTCCCGACTTAGAAATATTTCAGCGACACACTTGTGGCATAACTAGCACTGAACTCGGTTTTGTATTTCTTTGGGTTGATGGTTTTGAATTACTGTGCTGAGTTTGGGAATGTTACTGAATCGCTTCCATACACTCAAATTTATATGACGCTGTGCTGACAATTAACCAGTTAGAAGTCTCAGTTTACCATCACGTTTTGTAAAAAATAAGTTGTCTCACTGAATATTACTTTGCAGTGCGTCGCCTAAATTTAGCTTTGGCAACCATGTTACATTTCTACAATTTTAATCACAGCGCATCCAGTTACAGGGATCTAATTTCAGGAATCTTATTACAGAGAGTTATACTTATATCACAGGTCGGCATGTTGAAAGGTCTCGTTGTGAAAATTTAGAATGATAACGTAGCCTTGAGAATTGATGTCGACTTTTTCATTCCTGATTACATGTTGCTGAGTGACAACGTTTCTATTGTTACAATGGAAAATAATTTTGTAAACGCGAACACGAAACTATCTTGTAGAGGCATGCCGGTTTAATTGTGGAGGTTCAAATGGTTCAAGTTGCTCTGAGCATTATGGGACTTAACTTCTGAGATCATCAGTCCCCTAGAACTTAGAACTACTTAAAGCTAACTAACCGAAGGACATCACACACATCCATGCCGAAGCGGTCGCGCGGTTCCAGACTGTAGCGCCTAGAACCGCTCGGCCACCCCAGCCGGCTAATTGTGGAGGTGTTACGTGGAATTTTCTAGTCGACACAGGGCAGAAAAACCAGTACCTAGTTGTTTTGCTAGTAGACTGTTACTATGGTATGGCTTGAGAAAGCAAAATAAAGTTCGGGATTTTTTATAGCATAGACGGACACTTACAGTGTTTTTATGAAACCTTCCGTTAACCGCAAGATACTTAAGTAGCTTTGTGAACCTCAGAGATATAACGTCGTGTTATATCTTTTCGTTATCTGCAAGACACGAATACTTTTGTTGATTTAAACACAAATCTGAGAGCTTTCATAAACAAATGTTGTGCGTCGTAACCTCTTGCGTAATAACGAGAAGAAAAGTAGCGAGATGTCGTTATCGTAGTGCTTTGAAATCCGAAAGGCGCACCTCGAGCGTAACATAATCTGGAATGAGACACGAGGTAGAAAAATAAACAAAAGCTTTGCCTTATCTTCAGTGACAAACACAAAACTACCGTCACTTATCAAAGCAAGAAATGTTCGCGTTGTATTACACAGAGACGTGTTTTTACTCTTCAGCAGAGCCTATTACAAGATAAAACTTAGTACCGGCGGTGCCTACAGTGCGTATACGCTCGCAGACAGTTAAGATGTAGAAAACCCTATCATGTAGTAGCATGCTACGTACCCTCTGCCAAGCGCTTCGCAGAGGTTTGCAGTGCGCAAACGTAGACGTAGACAGAAAAGTTTCATCTCAAAAGCTAAGGATGTTTCGAACACTTCAGCATCACTCATCACCTAGAGACATCTGTTTCGGGTTCTTCGATCGACGGGCGTTTAATTACCAGGCAGATCGTCAGCACGAGTGGCCGACATACTCAAAGAATCATCTTCCACATATTTATGGATTAGGTCGAAAATGAGACATTGAAATCAGCACGTTGGAAGCCTGCAATAACGTACAGGCACTTGGATGACAACATCATCGTGTGGAGTTCTAGCGCGGAACGACTTTGCGACGTTCGGAAACAACTAAACAGCCTCCTTCACATTTAGTTCGGCATGTGAGTGGGGTTGAATTTTGTAAGTCATTACTCACAGATTGGAACTTATAGTGTCCTTAGAATCATCACCTGAGGCAAATGAGAAGCATGATCAAAACAACTCTAATACATACTTGAAGAGTTTGAGAGTCACGGCACCTCGGTCACAACATAAAATACTTGGACTGCGGTTTGATGATTAGGCGATGATCCAATGATATCAATAGTGGTACCAAGTCCGACACCAGCCGAAATAAATCATTCAGAGGCGAAATTCCTACCCCCTCAGAATGACAGTCAGAATTGATTGTGTACAAATAGATAAATAGGTTTGATCATAAATAAATCATCTGCTACCATCAGGGTTTTCTTTATTTTATTTTTCGCACGACGCGTTTCGGGAAATGATTCCCATTTTCAAGTGTGCTTTTTGTGTTTGTTATGCCATTTCTATGTGATGTTGTCGATGTGTAAGAGTCTGCTTCATTTCGTTGACTTTATGTTTCCTTATGGTCCATTTCTGCAGAGTCTCACAAACGCTAAACATCACACACAACTTGCTGTACACTTTTATACATCGAAAACAGTTTACATAAACAAAACAGTTACAAAGATGTTCCTACAAGTAGTCAACAGAGATGACATTATAGGTCTTCCACAGAGTATGATATGCCTTTTGTATAGATGTTATTTACCTTAACAATGGTTCAAATGGCTCTTAGCACTGTGGGACTTAACTTCTGAGGTCATCAGTCCCCTAGACTTAGAAAATACTTAAATCTAAGTAACGTAAGGACATTGTGGCGCCGATGAGATCGACACCAGTATCGATCTTTGAACTAAGCTAAACACTATCTTTGTGCAGTTCCACCAGCCAGTTCTTTGTAAGCCTTACTTGTGTAAAGAGGTGAATAAATGAACTCGTGATTATAAGGTGTTGTTTGGTGTAACTGACCTGAGCATCCACCTCACTGGTGACCCCGAGTTGTAACGTCTTCCGTTTTCGCCGTTTTACTGTGTCCGCGGCCTCCGCATCGGTTATTTTCGTGTGTATTACATCAACACAACATTCGAACAATGGCTTCGGCCCAACTCCTAACGCTGGATTTTGTGATCGACATGCATCAGGTTGCGGGCGATGTACACCTGCCAGGACTGCAACACGATGCCTCTCACTCGACGATTGTGCCGATCTCGCCGGACGTTTTCGTGCCTGCAACAATAAGTGATGTTAGGAGTGTCCATGACTCCGGCTATCAAACGCCTTTGTTCCCACCACATGTGCCCTCCCTCATCGATGGTGCAGTTACCTCTTATGGATATCTGTGAAGTGCTGGATCAATGCCAATTTCTGCAAATACTTCGTTGGATAACCTACCACCGCCAGGACAATGTTTTGCCACGCCGCAATCCGTGCAGTACCACACAGATTCCTGCCACGTGGCTGGGACTGCTTTGTTCACAGGTCAACCTCCTCAGCATCTGACCACAACCGCACCTGCCTCGGTTCAGCATCAGCACATGCCTTCCTGCTTCAATACCTCGGCCTGCAACAGGAGCAATGGCTTGTTATCTGCGCCTGACCTCCATCTCCGTCCTACTGCTACACCTCAGTGTTTTGTGCCACGACATTCAACTTATCAGCACACTGTTTTGAGTGGAATGACGATTAACAGTGAACATTCACACATTCCGCCCGACGTTCAACATCATTTTCCTCACTGTTCTTCTGGACAGCCCGCACCTCCGCAGCCTCCCTGCAACACAGGTGGCTCCGACTCTGATCGAACGTAGAGTTTTCCAAGGACTAGCGCGCGTTTTGAAACTTTGAACTTTTTCTCACCTGTCGCCCCCGCGCCGGCCCCAGTAGAGCTTCCGCTACCATTCTCAGCACATCTCGCTGCCTCATCCGCATTGGTCTTCTGCGACACGTCAATCTGAACACACCCACAAAGTGTCGAACTTCCGCAACCGCAATCGACACATTACCGTATCTCACCCGCGTTGGCCTACCATGTCACAATGGATCACGCTCAACCACAACGCGTCATCTTCACGCTGCCACCCGACCAGCCGTCGTCGCCACATACCCTAGAGACACACTCTCCTGGAATACTGCAGCAACAGCAGCTCGTTTCAGGCAGTGCCCCAACGAATTCAACTCAACCTGTTCTTCCGAACGTTCTACAACGCTTACCGACACTGCCGCCGTTCAATCCCGAGAGGGCAACAACCTGGTTCAAAATTGTGGACAAAATTTTCGACCATTTCAAACTCGACGAATCAACCAGATTTCTGTGCCTTATCACCCACCTGCACGACCAGGAGGACTTGATTGCTGACCTGGTCGACGCCCCGGACTCAACTACCTGGTACACTCTAGCCAAAAAGACACTTCTACGTCATCTTGGGCTCTCAACTGAGACTGCAATACGGCAAGTGCTCCACGTCGAACAACTAGGCAACAACATACCTTCACAACCCTGGAGACGGCTACGGGACCCGGTCAGCAACCATCTACTCTCTGACACAGCTGTCCTCGCCATCTGGTCAGATAAACTACCTCCTCACATCCGCTTTGCTCTGACTCAGAGGTCTCCTGAACCCGTTGAGCAACGAATGACAATTGCTGACAAACTACATGATGCGTCACTGCTCTATTTCTCCAGCCACTGCCTACCTGGCAAGTCTCAGGTTCAGGCTCCCTGTCCTGCAGCCGGACGCGGCCGGAGCCGCACTGTACTGACTGTTCTACTCGCTTTGGGACGGTGTAAACAAGCAGCTGGGACGTCACCAGCTCCGCCCTCGGTCACGCCCCCTGCTGCAACCGAACCGGCTGTGGCCACCGAACCTCAACCACCGCCTCTGGCAACGAACTTTCCACACTACCCATACTGTTACTTCCACACGTGGTTTGGTGAGGCGGCGTGGAACTGCAGACCATCCTGCTACTTCCCAAACGCCAATCGCAGGTAGGTTCGAGTGCTGCCTCCTGCGCACAACATGACAGGCACCCCCCAGAGCTCCATTCTGTCTGGGAACGACCAGATAATTGTGGACGACATTACATTAAAGATGTTTCGTCTGGATACCTTTTCCTAGTGGACACAGGCGCCGATGATTCACTGCTGCCTACGTCCTTAGTGTCGTCAAACATCTGCCCTCATCATACTTTACTGCAGGCCGTGAATTCAACTAAACTACAATGCTCAGGTTCAACTTCCCACGTCGTCTCACTCTCCGCAAACTGCAAACTCAAGTGGACTTTTTTAGTGTGTGAAATTGACGAACCTATACTAGGCATTGACTTCTTACGACACCACAAACTTTCACAGGACCTAGTGCGAAACACCGTGTTACATCACCCGTCCAAGACTCACTTCCCCTGTGCTCCATTGAGCAAACCCCCCCGTGACAAATCGATCCGGGCTCGTCTCATCTGTGCATGTTTGTCTCTGTTGACAAAGTTACAAGAAACCACGCATAAGTGCCTTGTTGAGCTTGAACAAGTCGCTCGCCTATGCAAGGAAAACTTCGAGCTCTCCCTCCGGCTCCACGAAACACAGCTCCAACTCTCCGATGCAGCAGAGGAATTACAGACACTACAGCTAGGACAAAGCAAGGTCAGTAAGTGCGCCGAATCTCCTTGCAATCCCAGCAATCTAGCCTCCGTGTGTTTACCTCCCGCTACCCCTCACAACTGCGCTATCAAGACTGCCATAACATGTACTGACAGCTCTGCAGGGCCACACCCTCCTAACACGGCAGCGTTTGACACTCGGCCTCCCATGCCGCCGGCACCATCGATTAAATGCACGAACAATTGTGGACACCTACCCCATACCCAACATTGTGGACTTTACCAGTTCCCTCGCAGGTGCAACCATGTTCTCTGTCATTGATTGCAAACAGGCCTACCACCAGAACCCCATGACACCTGAAGACATCGAGAAGACAGCAATCACCACCCCAATCAGGTTATTTCAGTTTCAATTCATGCCCTTCGGTCTGAAAAACGCAACCCAGACCTGGCAATGCTTCATCAACGAAGTGCTATTCGACCTAAAATTCTGCTTTGCATATCTTGATGACATTCTTATGTTCAGCTCCTCTGTCAAGGACAACATTCGACATGTGCAAACTGTTATGAACACTCAGCAGGCATCGAGACCAACCAGAACAAATTGCAGCTACATCTACCTGCTGTCACTTTTCTTGTTTTTCAGGTCCCTGCAGACGGCATTTCACCGCCCCTTGAGAAAATACAAACAATACTAAACCTACCCCGCCCTGCGTCATTCAAAGAGCTCCAACGTTTTCTGGGGATGGTTAATTATTATCGCCGACATCTACCTTGGGCTGCGGAGATTAAGGCTCCACTGACGGACACCTTGGCAGGCACCAACACTTCTGAAACTCGGCCCGTTCCATGGACCCCTGCTATGACTGATTCTTTCACTGTCCTCAAAAATCTTCTTGCCGAGGCCTGCACCATCACGCATCCTCATCCCAATGTGCAGCTTTTCATCACCACAGATGCAAGCGATACTGCCATTGGTGCTGTCCTTAGCCAGACAGTCGACGGCCAGACTTCGCCTTTCCTGTTCTTCTCGCACAAGCTACACCAATGCACAACGGAAATATTCCACATTTGACAGGGAGTTGCTCACAGTCTATGAAGTGGTCAAGCATTTTAAGACTGACTTTCTATGTTTTAATGGACCACAAACCCCTGGCTGCAGCCATTATAAACCCGCCAGCTGACCCGCTTCCTCGCCGCTTCAGATATATGGACTTCATATCAGTTCACCACTGATGTCAGACATATAAAGGGTACTGACAACATAGTTGCTGATTTCCTTTCATGAGTCGATGCCGTCCATTTGCTGTTAGACCTCACTGAGCTGTCTAACCTCCAACCCACCGACGAGGACACACAAAACCTGATTTCAGGCTCTACCTCTTCACTACACTTCATTGTGGCATTTCTGGTGAGATCTGGTGCGACAACAATACGGGCACGTTATGCCCCCTCATCCCAACCATATTCCGTCGAGCTCTCTTCAACGCATTGCATAATTTAGCCCATTGCCAGCAATGGGCACACTCCTGTGTCGCGTGCCAACGATGCAAAGTACACAAGCATACTTCACCCCACCTCGGCGCCTTTTCGATCCCTCCTGGGCGTTTCGAGCATATTCATATAGACATTGTTGACCCTCTCCCCCCCCCCCCCTCTAACGGCTTTCGTTACATTCTCTCGTCTATCAACTGGACAACTTGCTGGGTCGAGGCTGTCCCCCTCCCCAATATTATGGCAGAGACTGTTGCTCGAGATTTCGTTGAGTCATGGGTAACGCGTTTTAGATGTCCAGCTGTCATCACGACTGACCAGGGCAGACAACTTGAGTCGGCCCTGTTCAACGAGATTTGTAACATTTGCGGCATCCGGAACATCCGTACCACAGCATATCACCTTCAAAGTAACAGGCTAGTAGAGCGTTGGGTCCGGACTTTCAAAGCGGCTCCTCAATGCCACGACTCTCTATGGACAGAGGCCCTTTCCCTTGTGCTACTTGGCAATCATGCAATCTATAAGGAAGACATCAAAGACACGATAGCCAAGTTCGAATACACTCCTTCCACATCGGACTTACACACTCGGCTGAGTGACTTCCAGCTCCAATCGTCAAGCTCTCCTCTGACCTCGCCCTCTACTCCAGTCTCACTCACTCCATCGAGTGACTACATGCTCCCCACGTCGAGCTTACCTATGATCGTGCCCTCGCCGCTGGGCTTTTCGCCTGCCTCGCCCTGTCGAGGTTTCTCACGCCCCCCTCCATCTTGAACGTGCCCTCACTTGAGGTGTTTGTGCCTGTCCCCTCCCCCCCTCCCCCCGGACATAATCCACGACATCTCAATAATACAGCGCGATGATACACTGTTCGTTATGTGTTTCCCTTCATCCAGTGCTCATGACACAACCTCCACCATTCCCTGCCACCTGGTGAAATGTGTTCCCCTCTCGGCTGACGTCGACCTGGACAAGCTTCGTGTGTTCACCTTGCCCACTGGAGATATCGTCGTTGTCACTCCGTTCCTCCCAAAAACCGCCAGCCTACCTGTTCCTGCATGACCAGCACGCCCACTACGACACCCAGCTCACTTCAACGACTCCTAGGTTCGGTGGCCGAACCTTCCTTCACGACATCTACCCACACAGCTCCCCAACGATGCTGTCGAGCTGACCGTGGTCCAACTCCTGCAGACCACCCCTGCCGACGCCATAGTCACCCCCGCCCCCATGGCCTCTCAAGAGTACTGCGGGAGGGGGCTATGTGTTGCCAATGAGGTCGACACCTGCATTTACCTGAGTATCGTCTTTGAACTAAGCTAAACATTATCTTTGTACAGTTCTACCATGTCAGTTCTTTGTAAGCCTTTGATGTGTTTAGGTGAATAAACGAACTACTGCAAAATGGGAGTGTTGTTTGGTGTAATCGACCTGAACTTCCTCCTCAAATGTATTCCCACTCCCACTTTGTCAGAGCCCCACTCGCGAATATGATGGTTTTTATGCTATCAGGATCAGTCTCATCCAGTTGGTACAGATGTAAACTAATCCAAAGCCAATCTGTCACAGGCATGTAAGACTCTTTATTCATGTCTGGATGCGAAAGCAAGTGCGATTTACACAACTATCATTCAGTCTTTTAAACCCCCTTTGATATTCCTCAGTTCATTGCCATAAGGCTTAGATTCAGTAAATGAAGGTTGTTAAATTATTGATCACCAATAAACTTCCTTCGCAATTAACAGGTGCTGGAAGATCCTTAACATCTAGTAAGTTTGCGTAACTCAGTTTGATTCCTTGTGCATTAATAACACATCCCAGAAACTTAATTTAATTCCTTGCAAATTTCAATTTCTATAAATTCACAGTTACACTCACTTTTCAAAAAGTCATGAGCGCTGCTACAATTATCGCACCCACTCCGAGGACACCACCTGTTCTGGACATCATTAGCTCCGTCGAACAAGGCATCCTAAAACTTCCCAGGGAATCTTCCGAGGAGATCCGGCGGGAGACTTGTCGTGCTCTGACACAGTCTCAAGTGCCTAAGAACAATATAACAGCTGCAGAGAGGTCAGTGGTTCGATCCCTTTGAGAAGTTCCTGATATTGTGATTTTACCGGCAGATAAGGGAAATGCGACTGTTATCCTCTCCGCGCCAATGTATCTGAGCAAGATGCACCAGTTTTTGGACGACTCTGCATGTCACATACTAAATAAGGACCACACAGCCAAAATTCAGCGAAAAACTTTGGAGCTCCGCAAGAGCAGCACGACCTCCAATGTGGTTGCTAAGAGACTACGTGCATAGGCGCCTGTACCTCCCAGGCTATATGGATTGCCCAAAATTCACATGGATAATGTGCCACTGCGGCCTATTGTGAGTAATATTGGGGCACCAACGTATAACCTCACGAAACATCTGGCAGCGCAACTGAGCCCTTTAGTAGGAAAGTGTGAGCATCACATCCGTAACTCACAAGACTTTATTTGTCGGCTCAAGAACTTACGACTCGCACCATCAGATATACTCGTAAGTTTTGACGTAGTCTCACTTTTTACTCGAGTACCATTGCAGGAATCGTTGGTGCTCATTAGCGAGAAGCTGGATGGGGAACTTTTAGACTTATTCCAACTTGTGTTCACCTCGACGTACTTTCTATTCAATGGACAATACTTTGAACAGACTGACGGCGTCGCAATGGGCAGTCCCTTGCTACCCATTGTGGCTAATCTTTTTACGGAAGAGTTCGAGGAGAGAGCACTCCGGTCGTCGGATTTGAAACCTACGTGTTTTTGGCGATATGTGGACAACACCTTTGTTATCTGGCCTCATGGCACTGCATCAATGAATGTATTTCTTGAGTATCTTAACTCGCTTCATCCCAACATCAAGTTCACTATGGAGATGGAGAAAAACGGCGAACTTCCCTTCCTGGACGTGTAGGTACGGAGAAAAGAAGATGGCACATTAGGTGACGCAGTGTACCATAAACCAACGCACACTTACAGGCCACCAGCTGTCACCATCCTTCGCAACGAAGTGGCGTACTTAGGACGTCGGTTCACAGAGCACGAGCCATATCACACTCAGACAGCTTATCCAATGAGCTACTCCATCTACGTACCACTTTCCAACAAAATGGATATTCCGAACTGGAGATTCACCATGCCTTACACCCGGAGTGGGTTACCTAACGTGAGGAACTGGAAGAAGGCGAAGAACAAAGAGGAATGGTCATCTTGCCACACATTGGCGGTGTCTCTTCAAAAATTGGAAGATTATTGAAGAGACATAAAGTTAAATGTGTCTTTCACCCGCTGGCAAAACTCAGAGCTCTCTTGGGCTCATCTAAGTACAGCCTTGGCCTAAGAAGACCCGGTGTTCACGAGATTCCTTGTAGCTGCGGCAGGTCGTACATCGGACAAACTTGTCACACTGTAGAAGAGAGATGTACTGAACACCGACGCTACACTTGTCTGGGGCAACCAGAGAAGTCTGCAGTGGCCGAGCATTGTCTCAGTACACGCCATTCTATGAATTATCAACACACCAAAATTCTCGCAACGACGAGTTCGTACTGGGACAGTGTTATTAAGGAAGCAGTGGAAACACATAGCTCGACGAATCTTGTAAACAGAGACACGGGCTTTCAGCTCAGTACAGCTTGGGATCCAGCAGTGGCCATATTGAAGTCGCATCGAGCAGAGAGGAGTACTATTGGTCCTACGACGGATGACGATTCGCCAGCAACATAAATATTCAGTTGACAACGGGAGGATGGTCACGCACCAACGCGGACGTGCATTTTTGCTTGCGGCTTCCGACAGAGGTCGCTGGGACGGCCGATGGCGGCGCAGAGCAGCGACGGCAGCCTCCACGCATGCGCCGAAGTCTTTGGTTCTTCATCCTGTAGGTGGCGTTGCTGTCCTTCCAGCTATCGGTTGATATCGTCGCTATTGGCCATTGAATTTGGCACCTCCACGCATGCGCACTTCCTGCCTAAGACTGACATAAATAGGGGGCTCTAGTCATGCCTTAGCAGAGTGTTCGTCGCACCTGAAGGTGTCGGCCAGTTGCGCTGATAAAATATTGTGGAGTTTTCACTATGACATCTGACGTCTCGTCCGAGAACCATACATACATAAGTGTATTTAGTTTTAGTTTTTTTATTTATTAACAACAAATAGATTAAACTAGTGTTTGTTGTTGTTGTTGTGGTCTTTAGTCATGAGACTGGTTTGATGCAGCTCTTCATGCTACTCTATTCTGTGCAAGCTTCTTCATGTCCCAGTACCTACTGCTTAGTGTATTCATCTCTTGGTCTCCCACGACGATTTTTACCCTCCACGCTGCCCTCCAATACTAAATTGGTGATCCATTGATGCCTCAGAACATGTCCTACCAACCGATCACTTCTTCTAGTCAAGTTGTGCCACAAACTTCTCTTCTCCCCAATCCTATTCAATACCTCCTCATTAGTTATATGATCTACCCATCTAATCTTCAGCATTTTTCTGTAGCACCACATTTCGAAAGATTCTATTCTCTTCTTGTCCAAGCTATTTATCGTCAACGTTTCACTTCCATACATGGCTACACTCCATACAAATACTTTGAGAAACGACATCCTGACACGTAAATCTATACTCGATGTTAACAAATTTCTCTTCTTCAGAAACGCTTTCCTCGCCATTGCCAGACTACATTTTATATCCTCTCTACTTCGACCATCATCAGTTATTTTGCTCCCCAAATATCAAAACTCCTTTACTACTTTAAGTGTCTCATTTCCTCATTTAAACCGTCAGCATCACCTGACGTACTGGACTACATTCCATTATCCTCGTTTTGCTTTTGTTGTGTTCATCTTATACCCTCGTTTCATGACATTGTCCATTCCGTTCAACTGCTCTTCCAAGTCCTTTGCTGTCTCTGACAGAATTACCATGTCATCGGCGAACCTCGAAGTTTTTATTTCTTCTCCATGGATTTTAATACCTACTCCGAATTTCTCTTTTGTTTTCTTCACTGCTTGCTCAATATACAGATTGAATAACATCGGGGAGAGACTACAACCCTGTCTCACTCCCTTCCCAATCTCACTCCCTTCCCAACCACTGCTTCCCTTTCACACCCCTCGAATCTTACAACTGCCACCTGATAGAAACGTAGGTTTGCCTTTCCTTAATGTAGCTTCTAAGATAAGTCGTAGGGTCAATATTGCCTCATGTGTTCCAATGTTTCTACGGAATCCAAACTGATCTTCCCCGAGGTTGGCTTCTACCAGTTTTTCCATTCATCTGTAAAGATTTCGCGTTAGTATTTTGCATCCGTGACTTATTAAATTGATAGTTCGGTAATTTTCACATCTGTCAGCACCTGCTTTCTTTGGGATTGGAATTATTATATTCTTCTTGAAGTCTGAGGGTATTTCACCTGTCTCATACATCTTACTCACCAGATGGTAGAGTTTAGTCAGCACTGGCTCTCCCAAGGCCGTCAGTAGTTCTAATGGAATGATGTCTACTCCCAAGGCCTTGTTTCGACTCAGGTCTTTTAGTGCTCTGTCAAACTCTTCACAAAGTATCATATCTCCCATTTCATCTTCATCTACATCCTCTTCCATTTCCATAATATTATCCTCAAGTACATTGCCCTTGTATAGACCCTCTATATACTCCTTCCACCTTTCTGCTTTCCCTTCTTTGCTTAGAACTGGGTTTCCATCTGAGCTCTTGATATTCATACAAGTGGCTCTCTTTTCTCCAAAGATCTCTTTAATTACCCTGTAGGCAGTATCTATCTTACCCCTCGTGAGATAAGCCTCTACATCCTTACAATTGTCCTCTAGCCATCCCTGCTTAGCCATTTTGCACTTCCTGTCGATCTCATTTTTGAGACGTTTGTATTCATTTTTGCCTGCTTCATTTACTGCATTTTTGTATTTTCTCCTTTCATCAGTTAAATTCAGTATTTCTTCTGTTACCCAAGGATTTCTACTATCCCTCGTCTTTTTACCTACTTGATCCTCTGCTGCCTTCACTACTTCATCTCTCAAAGCTACCCATTCTTCTTCTACTGTATTTCTTTCCCCCATTCCTGTTAATTGTTCCCTTGTGCTCTCCCTGAAACTCTGTACAACCTCTGGTTTAGTCAGTTTATCCAGGTCCTATCTCCTTAAATTCCCACCTTTTTGCAGTTTCTTCAGTTTTAATCTACAGTTCATAACCAATAGATTGTGGCCAGAATCCACATCTGCCCCTGGAAATATCTTACAATTTAAAACGTGGTTCCTAAATCTCTGTCTTACCATTATATAATCTATCTGAAACCTGTCAGTATCTCCAGGCTTCTTCCATGTATGCAACCTTCTTTTATGATTCTTGAACCAAGTGTTAGCTATTATTAATTTGTGCTCTGTGCAAAATTCTATCAGGCGGCTTCCTCTTTCATTTCTTACCCCCAATCCATATTCACCTACTATGTTTTCTTCTCTCCCTTTTCCTACTACCGAATTCCAGTCACCCATGAGTATTAAATTTTCGTTTCCCTTCACTATCTGAATAATTTCTTTTATTTCATCACACATTTCTTCAATTTCTTCGTCATCTGCAGAGCTAGTTGGCATATAGACTTGTACTACTGTCGTAGGCGTGGACTTCGTGTCTATCTTGGCCACAATAACTCGTTCACTATGATGTTTGTAGTAGCTTACCTGCACTCCTATTTTTTAATTCATTATTAAACCAACTCCTGCATTACCCCTATTTGATTTTGTATTTAGAACCCTGTATTCACCTGACCAAAAGTCTTGTTCCTCCTGCCACCGAACTTCACTAATTCTTACTGTATCTAACTTTCACCTATTCATTTCCCTTTTTAAATTTTCTAACCTAACTGCTCATTTAAGGGATCTGACATTCCACGCTACAATCCGTTGAACATCAGTTTTCTTTCTCCTGATAACGACGTCCTCCTGAGTAGTCCCCGCCCGGAGACTCCAGGCGAAACTAGTGTTTACACTAACAAAATACCATTTACTGGGCTAAGTAATGAACTTAGCATAAAACCAAAATGAGTAAATTTACACGCTAAATGATGTATCGTACATTGGTGCAGTAAAAAATTAATTATATTTGACTATGTCTCAGAAGATTTAAGGGTGTTGATTTGACCATCGATAATGCGAGTGCTTAAATAACTAATGGCCATTTTGATCTGGAGCATTCATCAGTCAGAAGTCTAAGGTGATGGTTCGCTTAGATCAATGATTCCCAACCTGGAGGTACTTACCTCTGAGGAGTAAACTGAAATTTTCGAAGGGGTGAAAACAAAAGCATTCACTTGTGTTTTGGTCATGAAACAAAATTATTTGTAAAAGATTATTATTATTATTATCTTCACTTTCTCAGACGTTAAGTCCGGTTAAAAATGGAGTGACGCGGACCTTGATCAAGCGTCACTTCCTTTTAACTGTACGGTATGTGTTATATTGCATTTAGGAACTTTCAGGTAATTGAACATGTATCAATAACTACGGATTTCTGTAGTTGTATATATATGTTTGGATGTAGCTGTATTGCATTGATGTACTGGTGGATATTGTGTGGTATGGCTCCTGTAGTTGATAGTATAATTGGTATGATGTCAACTTTATCCTGATGCCACATGTCTTTGACTTCCTCAGCCAGTTGGATGTATTTTTCAATTTTTTCTCCTGTTTTCTTTTGTATATTTGTTGTATTGGGTATGGATATTTCGATTAGTTGTGTTAATTTCTTCTTTTTATTGGTGAGTATGATGTCAGGTTTGTTATGTGGCGTTGTTTTATCTGTTATAATGGTTCTGTTCCAGTATAATTTGTATTCGTCATTCTCCAGTACATTTTGTGGTGTATACTTGTATGTAGGAACGTATTGTTTTAAAAGTTTATGTTGTAAGGCAAGCTGTTGATGTATTATTTTTCCGACATTGTCATGTCTTCTGGGGTATTATGTATTTGCTAGTATTGTACAATCACTTGTGATGTGATCTACTGTTTCTATTTGTTGTTTACAAAGTCTGCATTTATCCGTTGTGGTATTGGGATCTTTAATAATATGCTTACTGTAATACCTGGTGTTTATTGTTTGATCCTGTATTGCAATCATGAATCCTTCTGTCTCACTGTATATATTGCCTTTTCTTAGCCATGTGTTGGATGCGTCTTGATCGATGTGTGGCTGTGTTAGATGATACGGGTGCTTGCCGTGAAGTGTTTTCTTTTCCCAATTTACTTTCTTCGTATCTGTTGATCTTATGTGATCTAAATGGTTGTAGAAGTGGTTATGAAATTGCAGTGGTGTAGCCGATGTATTTGTATGAGTGATTGCCTTGTGTATTTTGCTAGTTTCTGCTCGTTCCAGAAAGAATTTTCTTAAATTGTCTACCTGTCCATAATGTAGGTTTTTTATGTCGATAAATCCTCTTCCTCCTTCCTTTCTGCTTAATGTGAATCTTTCTGTTGCTGAATGTATGTGATGTATTCTATATTTGTGGCATTGTGATCGTGTAAGTGTATTGAGTGCTTCTAGGTCTGTGTTACTCCATTTCACTACTCCAAATGAGTAGGTCAATATTGGTATGGCATAAGTATTTATAGCTTTTGTCTTGTTTCTTGCTGTCAATTCTGTTTTCAGTATTTTTGTTAGTCTTTGTCTATATTTTTGTTTTAGTTCTTCTTTAATATTTGTATTATCTATTCCTATTTTTTGTCTGTATCCTAGATATTTATAGGCATCCGTTTTTTCCATCGCTTCTATGCAGTCGCTGTGGTTATCCAATATGTAATCTTCTTGTTTAGTGTGTTTTCCCTTGACTATGCTATTTTTCTTACATTTGTCTGTTCCAAAAGCCATACTTATATCATTGCTGAATCCTTCTGTTATCTTTAGTAATTGGTTGAGTTGTTGATTTGTTGCTGCCAGTAGTTTTAGATCATCCATGTATAGCAAATGTGTGATTTTGTATGGGTATGTTCCAGTAATATTGTATCCATAATTTGTATTATTTAGCATGTTGGATAGTGGGTTCAGAGCAAGGCAGAACCAGAAAGGACTTAATGAGTCTCCTTGGTATATTCCACGCTTAATCTGTATTGGCTGTGATGTGATATTATTTGAATTTGTTTGGATATTAAGTGTGGTTTTCCAATTTTTCATTACTATGTTTAGGAACTGTATCAATTTAGGATCTACTTTGTATATTTCCAATATTTGTAGTAACCATGAGTGGGGTACATTATTATTACTATTATTATTATTATTATTATTACTTTTCATAAGACTGTAATAATGATTATATAAGTTCCCAATAACAAAATTTCTTTTTCATATACTAGCATTAAAACGTGACACAATGTGATAGATGTTACAGCTTGTGAAACGAATATATTAATATCATCTTCACATAGTCCATCCACTCCACCCTTACCCTGTACTTTATACCATCATTCTATGACAGTAGAATTGACATATACACATCGTGTATACTTAAATATCTCATGAAAATGGTTTCTCCAAGTTGTAGATAATTTCCACAATGTACCAGAAATTGTTTCATTATTTACTTCACAATAGATAAATGAACTAAATGACAATGTGAGAATAAATAAGTAATAGCTACTACATTGCTCGGGGGGCTTACACAGTATTATTATTAGTATTATTATTATTACTTATATATATATCAGATGTTATGTCTGGTTAAAAATGGAAAGTGACACGGACCTTGATCAAGCGTCACTTCCTTTTAACTGTATGGTATATGTTATATTGCATTTAGGAACTTCCGAGTAATTGAACATGTATCAATCATTACAGATTTCTGTAGTTGTATATATATGTTTGGATGTAGCTTTATTGCATTGATGTACTGGTGGATATTGTGTGGTATGACTCCTGTAGTTGATAGTATAATTGGTATAATGTCAACTTTATCCTGATGCCACATGTCCTTGATTTCCTCAGCCAGTTGGATGTATTTTTCAATTTTTTCTCCTGTTTTCTTCTGTATACTTGTTGTATTGGGTATGGATATTTCGATTAGTTGTGTTAATTTCTTCTTTTTATTGGTGAGTATGATGTCAGGTTTGTTATGTGGCGTTTGTCTGTTATAATGGTTCTGTTCCAGTATAATTTGTATTCATCATTCTCCAGTACATTTTGTGGTGCATACTTGTATGTGGGAACGTGTTGTTTTATTAGTTTATGTTGTATGGCAAGTTGTTGATGTATTATTTTTGCTACATTGTCATGTCTTCTGGGGTATTATGTATTTGCTAGTATTGTACATCCACTTGTGATGTGATCTACTGTTTCTATTTGTCGTTTGCAAAGTTTGCATTTATCTGTTGTAGTATTGCGATCTTTAATAACATGCTCATGTCGGCACCAATGACTCCTGCCGTCTGGGTTCAGAGGTCATCTTCAGTTCGTACAGGCGGTTGGCGGAATTGGTGAAGGCGGAAAGCCTCGCTCGCAGGGTGAAATCAGAGCTAACTATTTGTAGTATCGTTCCCAGAACCGATCGCGGTCCTCTGGTTTGGAGCCGAGTGGAAGGCTTAAACCAGAGGCTCAGACGATTCTGCGGAGATCTGGGGTGCAAATTTCTCGACCTCCGCTATCGGGTGGAGAAATGTAGGGTCCCCCTGAATAGGTCAGGCGTGCACTACACACCGGAAGCGGCTACAAGGGTAGCGGAGTACGTGTGGAATGCACAGGGTTTTTTTTTAGGTTAGATACTTCCCTCCCTAGGCCCGACAAGACGCCTCCTGAGACACGGCAAGGTAGGAGTAGGCAAAATGCAACAGGGAATAACAATATTAATGTGCTAATAGTAAACTGCAGGAGCGTCTATAGAAAGGTCCCAGAACTGCTCTCATTAATAAACGGTCACAACGCCCACATAGTACTAGGGACAGAAAGTTGGCTGAAACCAGACGTAAACAGTAATGAAATCCTAAACTCAGATTGGAATGTATACCACAGAGACAGGCTGGACAGTGAAGGGGGAGGCATGTTTATAGCGATAAGAAGTGCAATAGTATCGAAGGAAATTGACGGAGATCCGAAATGTGAAATGATTTGGGTGAAGGTCACGGTTAAAGCAGGCTCAGACATGGTAATTGGATGTCTCTATAGCAATGTGTAAGTCTAGGGACCGATGACCTCAGCAGTTTGGTCCCTTAGGAATTCACATACGTTTCAATTTTTTATTTATTTATTTTTTGTCGTGAAGGGGAGGAATTAGTGGGGATTTACTACAGATGTTTGCATTACTTCTCTACATAATCACCAGTCAGATTTAAGGATTTATCATATCTCTTCATGAGTTACTCAACTCCCTCTGAATATAATGCTACCACATGACTGTTAACCCAACGAGCACAGAACTATTGGTACCAAATTACTTACAATCCGAGAAACATGCAAGTAGTTGTCCAACAAATGATACATCCTGAAAAGACGGTTACCACGAATTGCTTGGATAGTTTTCCTCATCATTTCGTTGGTCACGGAAAACGGACGATCACCTTTGGAAGCAACTTATTTTTTCAACCTCGTGTTCGTCAATGTGAAGTTCGTAACTACGTGAAAATTTATTTTTAAAGGGAAATTTGAGGATCTCGCTACACGATGCAAGATACACACTAGCCCGTACACCAAAGAAAAAGCAAGAAGAAAGAGATGGAAAAATCTACGGCTTTTCTGCCGTTTGTGGTAAATGTTTTTACCCAAACTGCCAGAATAATGATAAAGTACATAAAGTACGTGTGATCTTCTTACCACGGGGCAAGACAGCATCTCTTCTGAGATCTGTGAAAAATGGTATACTTTCAATAAAAGCGGGCAAAAATAAAATGCCTTGTCGTTGTGGTAAGAAGTACGTAGGACAAACAATACGCATAACGGGAGAGCGGTGCACAGGTCAACAGCGACACACTAGCGTACTGCAGCCTACATCTACATCTACATCTACATTTATACTCCGCAAGCCACCCAACGGTGTGTGGCGGAGGGCACTTTACGTGCCACTGTCATTACCTCCCTTTCCTGTTCCAGTCGCGTATGGTTCGCGGGAAGAACGAGTGTCTGAAAGCCTCCGTGCGCGCTCTAATCTCACTAATTTTACATTCGTGATCTCCTCGGGAGGGTACCCGTCAGAACTGCAGCCGCTCAACGTTGTACTTGCACTGTCTGTTCAGTGGATTACGGGAAAATCGGGATACTGGCCACAGCCTCATCCTATCGGTACTCAGTAGTTCAGGAAGCTGCGCAAACACGATTAGCAGACAACCTACTTAACCGAGAGGAGAGTTCCCAGTTCGACAAATCATGGAAACCCTTTATTTCACGTCTGCGCCGCTGGAGGAATATTGTTCCGAGTCTTCACTGCCAGGTATTCCAACAAATGCAGTCCATTTTAATAATCATGCTCATAATTAGTGAGCTCTGTGGATTTGCTGACTCTGCTTTATTTCACTCTAATGAAAGTGACTGAAGTGGACGTTCCAGGTGGTCACGCGTTTGGAAAAATTATAATTTTTACCCGTGTCGGGCGAGACATGAGCCCTTTGTGTTAGCGTAGTTTTCAGGGGGCAGTTAGAGCAGCGGGAAGAGTACAGAACGGCAATCTGACGATCCTGGCATCGATTCCCTGTCCGGTAACTACTTTTTATTTTCAATTTCTACGTTACTTACACCGGAAGCAAATCGAGATAACGCTCAGTATAGTGTATTTGATGTGATGAAACCCTACGCGCAGGAGAACAAATTTCTTCTATTGAATGACTCGTGGGGAGGGCATCAAACTCACAATTATACGACGAGGATTTGCGAAAAGTAATTCCCCACCCCCCTTCTCCACCAAATGGACTCTGCTAGAGCCACCCTGCGATGTCCAATTTTATCGTCTGCTAAAACATTTGACCAAAGAGCATCAAAACTGCTCTTATCTCGTCCAGAGAAAAAAAATCACGTTCTGAGCAGACTGCTTCAAAATACATTCCGCTGTACGTCACTAGCTAATCTCAAGAATATTTGGCGAAATGATGCGCTACGTGTGGTTTGCCGCCGAACTACGCGATGAGAGACAACCTTTTATGAATGTAAGCTGAGTATCTGTTTATAGCAACTGTAAAAGAACAATGTAACGGCTTTATAAGGAGTGCAAGACGCCGAGAAAATTGCTGATTTCCCTGTTTTTAAGATGAACGTTAATCCAGAATGTGTAAATCATCAACTGCAAAAAAATAAGTGTCTAATTTTATATACGAAGTTTTCGTGCACGCCTTACAACCCCCTTTGGAAATTTAATTGCAATCCCACACTTTCCTTTGCCCTTTGTTCTATGAAAATATCAACAAATACAATACAGTGAGCATTATTTCGGTTGATGAGTTCTCCTCGTACGACACAAAATTAATCGTAGGTGATTTTAATTCGAAGATAGTGAAGGAAGAAGCATTCCGGCCTACAATTGGGAAAGAAAGTTTGCATAACATTTCGAATGATAATGGCACAAGAGTGGTTAATTTTGCTGTTTCAAAAGACATGATTGCTGTGAGCACATATATCAGAAGGAAGGACATTCATAAAGCAATTTGGGTCTCTCTGGGTGGACACATCCGAAACCAAATTGATCATTTTCTCGTAGATCGGAGTTGGCACACTAGTAAAGAAAATGTTAGGACTTTCAGGGCAGCAGACTGCGATTCTGATCATTTTCTTGTAGGTGCCAAAGTTCACCAACGGCTATCTACAGCAACATCAAGGTGTCACAATGCAGAACTTGTTAGGTTCGACACTGACAAGCTAAATGATGAAAACTTTAGAAGAAGGTACATGGTAGAAATTTCAAATAGGTTTGATGCTCTCAGGACACACGAAGATCAAGACGAGGATGTAAATAAACAGTGGATCTCTGTGAGGAATAATATCAAAGAGGCACCGAAGGTCACAATAGGTACAATTAAGAACAGGGGGAAATCGTGGTTTGGTGAGGAATGCAAGAAATTGGTAGAGGAAAGGAGAAAAGCGCGATTAGATTGGAATAGAATGGGAGACAAAAAACGAGAGGAGTTCTTGAACATGAGAAGGGAAGTTGGTCGTAGGCTACGGGCAAATAAGAGGGATTATTTGAACAATCAAGTTAAAAAAATGGAAACAAACAGTGAAACAAAAAACATTAGGGAACTTTACCTAGACATAAATGGTTATTGGAAGGGGTTCAAGGCTAAGACAACTGCACTTCAAGAGGATGCCGGGGGAATACTGACAGACCCCAGTGCTATATTAAGTAAATGGAAGGCGTATTTTGAGCATGTATTAAATGTACACCAGGAAGCAGGAAATGAGCAGGCGTACGAAGTACATACAGCAGAGATGCAATCAACAAATTGAAAAACCGTAAAACACCAGGATCAGATTGCATAACTGCAGAATTAGCACAAATGGGGGACAGAAATTGGTGGAAGTAGCTCACAAAGTGATAACTAAAGTATGGAACTCAGAGATGATACCTGAAGAGTGGCAGGAGTTGATTCTGATCCCAATTTTTAAGAAGGCCGACAAAACGGATTGTAGTAATTATAGAGGGATTTCGCTATTACTATTATCTTCCAAAATTTTCTCGAATATTCTGCTAAGCAGGCTTACACCACATGCAGATGAAATTGTGGGGGATTAGCAAGCTGGCTTTGGGAGGAACAGATCAACTATAGACCAAATATTCACCCTGCGTCAAATTTTTGGAAAAGAAGTGGGAATGCAATTAACCGTTTCATAATCTTTTCATAGATTTTACAAAAGCATATGATTCAGCATTGCTTTCAAAATTGTACAGTATTCTTTTGGAACTTGGAATACCAAAGAAATATGTTAGACTTATAGAAGGGAGTTTGAAAAATACAAAAGGTAGAGTACGCGTGGGGAAATTGGAGTCAGAAGAATTTTGTAATAAAGAATGGACTTAAGCAAGGAGATGCCCTGTCTCCGCCACTTTTTAATTTAGTCCTAGAATATATTGTACGAATGGTAGCAGATAATTCAGAGGGTGTGGAGTTAAATGGAAATAATAAGATATTAGGGTATGCAGATGATCTAAACATCATTAGCGATAGGGAAGAATTTGTTACAGCAAATGCGAATGCGTTAATCAAGGCTAGTGAAGATGTAGGTCTAAGGATAAGTGAAGACAAAACTAAATATCTGGCTACTACTAGAATGCCAACAGCAGTAGACCAGGAAATGTTAAGAGTGCGGGGCCATGCACTTTGAAAAAGTGAACACATTTAAGTATCTAGGCGTGGCTTCGAGAAATGAGATTGAATCCGAACTGAAGAAGAGATTACGGACGGGAAATGCGTGCTACTTCTCACTGAATAGATTACTTTCATCACGGACACTGTCTAGGAATTTAAAGATTAGAATATACAAAACTATTATTCTACCAGTTATGTTGTATGGGTGTGAGACTTGGTCTCTCACTGTGCAAAATAAAAAGCCGTTTCGGGTATTTGAAAACAAAATTTTGAGGAAAATTTTCGGAGCAAAAAGGGATGACATTAGCGGAGAGTGACGAAAACTGCGTAACTAAGAGGTTTACGAACTCTATTCAAGCCCTGACATAATCAGTATTATTAAATCACGTAGGCTGTGATGGGCGGGTCACGTAGCTCGAATGGATGAGGGCAGGTCAGCGAGCAGAGTACTGGTAGGGCACTTAGTGGGAAAACGTACTGTGGGGAGACCGAGGCGTAGATGGGAGGACAATGTGAAGGCTGATTTGAGGAGCCTAGGTATTGAAGGTGAATGGAAGGAAATAGCCCAAGACAGGGACAGATGGCGAAAATACGTTGCTGCGGTAACGGACTCTCGAGTGTGTGAGTGAGTGATTGTTTAGGTTTATTTGCAGTGTAAGGAACATAAAAACTAAAAACAAAAATAAGTTCCTACACAGAGAAACGATCCCACGGCCCTCGGCTGACTGTTCAGTACTCTTTTCCGCTGCGCCAACTGCTGCGGAGAAAGTACGATAACATAAACTGCTCGTGTCTCTCCCGATCCGCGCCAAAAATGCTACTCTTTTCTAAGCGTTTGGCCATCTGTAGCACCCACATCTGTCACTTCCATTTTTGGCCGAGCCCTGCATGTACCATATATTTAGACGAAAACGGTGATGACGAAGAGGCGCGGTCCCTTTGTGAGACTCATGAAGTTTTATCCATGACTTGACACTCTTGTTGTTAGCATAGTCATCTCAGTCGTACTCGTGATCCTACTCCACGTGTTAAGTCAAGTGGTTTATATTCTGCCAGCGACTCACCTTGAAGAAGGCTATCAGTCATGGCTATCAGCTACGGTTATCAGCCTCGATATCAGACGGTGAATTAACACTATTCCGAATACGCCCGAAAGATGGTGGAATAAGATGTACGGAACACTTTACAAACTAACAAATAAGGTAGTAATTACTATTTTATCAGTTTTGCCTATTGATTGTTGTTTTCGAGGCAATTTATACACTGCCAGTCTTCGATATAAAAGCTTGATAAAGCTGGAAAATACCCGGAAGAATATTGTTAACAGAATGTTTTGCAAGCTAAACTTACGATATTCTAAAAAAACACGTTTTAATAACATACACATTTATTTAGCTTTTGAGTTATTCGAACACAGTCTCAATGACACTAGGTAACAGATACATCAAAATACATCCAGATACAGTGAAAAGATAATAGTTATAAACATAAAGCTGTGGGACACAACTAATTCTACTTTCATATTCCAGTATGAAAATAATAAAAAAAAAAGTTTAGCTTTTGGGTCATCGGAACAGCGTGTCAATAACAATAGATACCAGATACCTCAGAGTACATCCAGACATTATTAAAAACAATAGTTATAAATATAAAACTATGGGTCACACTAATTCTACTTTCATATTCCAGCATGAAAATCATAAAGAAAACTTTAGTAGCATATACTGGTAGATGTAAAGCTATGGACGTGGGTCGTGAGTCGTGCCTGGATGTCTCAGTGTGAAGCGCATTCGCCGGCAAGACACTTAGGTTCGCCGCGCGGTTTGAGGCGCCATGTCACGGACTGCGCGGCCCCTCCCGCAGGAGGTTCAAGTCCTCCCTCGGGAATGGGCGTGTGTGTTGTTCTTGGCATAAGTTAGTTTAAGTAGTCTGTAAGTCTAGGGACCGATGACCTCAGTAGTTTCGTCTCTTAGGAATACACACACACATTTGAACATTTGAACGCTTAGGTTAACCCAATCTGGCACACAGTTTTAATCTGCCGGGATGTTTCAGTAGTAATAACAATAATAATAACAATACACTACTGGCCATTAGAATTGCTACACCAGGAAGATGACGTGCTAAGACGCGATGTTTAACCGACAGGAAGAAGATGCAGTGATATGCAAATGATTAGCTTTTCAGAGCATTCACACAAGATTGGCGCCGTTGGCGGCACCTACAACGTGCTGACATGAGGAAAGTTTCCAACCGATTTCTCATACGCAAACAGCAGTTGTCCGGCGTTGCCTCGTGAAACGTTGTAGTGATGCCTCGTGTAAGGAGGAGAAATGCGTACCATCACGTTTACGACTTTGATAAAGGTCGGATTGTAGCCTATCGCGATTGCGGATTATCGTATCGCGACATAGCTGCTCGCGTTGATCGAGATCCAATGACTGTTAGCAGAATATTGAATCAGTGGGTTCAGGACGGTAATATGGAACGCCTTGCTGGATCCCAACGGCCTCGTATCACTAGCAGTCGAGATGACAGGCATCTTATCCGCATGGCTGTAACGGATCGTGCAGCCACGTCTCGATCCCTGAGTCAACAGATGGGGACATTTGCAAGACAACAACCATATGCACGAACAGTTCGCCGACGTTTGCAGCAGCATGGACTATCAGCTCTAAGACCATGGGTGCGGTGTGACAGGTGATGAAACATGGCTCCATCATTTTTCACCAAAGACGAAGAGGCAATCAATGGAGTGGCATCACGCAAAATCACTCATGAAAAATGATTCAAATCCACACCTGCTGGAAAAGGTATGGCTACGGTATTTTTCGATTCCGAAGGACTCTTGCTTGTGGACATTATGCCAAATGGAACCACCATAAATTCTGATGCATATGTGACGATACTGAAGAAACTTCAAGTTCGACTGAGTCGTGTTCGACCAAATCGGCAAAAGCAGGATGTTTTGCTGTTGCACGGCATTGCACGGCCACATGTCAGTCACAAAACCATGGAAGCGATCACAAAACTTGGATGGACAACACTGAAACACCCGCCTTACAATCCTGACCTGGCTCCATGTGTCCATCATCTCTTTGGGAAACTGAAAGACTTCGTGGAACAAGGTTTCAAGATGATGACTCCCTTGTGCACGCTGCCAAACAGTGGCTCCAACAGGGTGGTCCAGAATTTTACCGTGCGGGTATAATGGCTCTGGTCCAAGATGGCGTAAGGCAGTTGAGAGGGGTGGGAATTATGTGGAGAAATGAAAATATTGTTCCTAAGGATGTATCTACACACTGTAAAACTTTCAAACATGTAGAATAAAAGATGGATTTAAAAAAAAAAGTGTGCATTTCATTTGGAGTGACCCTCATATTATTTCAAGCTCCATCGACTACAATGATGCCGCAAAAGCAATCAAACACAACTTCTATAGGAAAGTACGATGAGGATGAGTATTATTCAAATGAGAGTGCCGGGTGGGATAGCCGCACGGCCTGAGGCACTTTGTCCCGGTTCGCGTGGATCCCCCTGTTGGTTCGATTACTCCCTCGAGCATGGGCGTGTGTGTTTTCCTTAGCGTAATTTAGTTTAAACTAGATCAAGTAGTGTGTAAGCTGAGGAGCGGATGATCTCAGTAGTTTGGTCCCATAGCACTTACCACAAATTTCCAAATTTCGAAATGAGAGTCCGAAGTGACAGTAACAACATTTCGTTTTGTTTTGAACATTGTCCAACCTTCTCGATTTATGGGAAGACATCAAATTTTTTCATGTTATTTTCGCAAACAGTGTTCGTATTAAAAACTAAACGGTGACAGTTATGTAAAAACAGGGAGCTATGGACAATATACAGAACTGTCAGACAAGAGTGTGACTAGTGTTTTATTCCACAATCGCCCGATGTCAATGATATTTCATATCGAGCATCTGTTCCTATCGTAATTCAAGTAAAGAGTACAGTCTTGGTTCAAATGGCTCTGAGCACTATGGGACTTAACTTCTCAGGTAATCAGTCCCCTACAGCTTAGAGCTACTTAAACCTAACTGACCTAAGGACATCACACACACCCATGCCCGAGGCAGGATTCGAACTTGGTACCGTACGGTCGCGCGGTTCCAGACTGTAGCGCCTAGAACCGCTCGGCCACTCCGGCCGGCTGAGTATAGTCTGTTGTGCAAATTCCATAACAGTCTTCTAACTTGGAAAACGTCGCACTAACTGCTCGAATACTTATCATTCTTTAAAGAAAATTAGTGCAAATTAATAAAAGCAAAATTTACTTCCCAACACATGCACAACGAAATTATTTAATTTGAAGTCACTGCACGACAGTATACTCTTTACGTAGATCTTGCTGAGTTTACAAATGTTTATGTTTAGCAGTGAAACTGGGCATAAATCGCTATGCAGAATCGACTGTAACATAAGTAGTCGTTATGGTCTTCAGTCCGAAGACTGGCTTCATGCAGCTCTCGTCTCTAGTCTATCCTGTGCAAAGCTCTCCACCTTTGAATAACAATTGCAACTTACATCGATTTGATCCTGTTTTCTGTATTCGTCTCTTGGTCAAACTCTACAATGTTTACTCCGCCACCCCATGCATACACACTTCCCTCCAACAGCAAGTTGACAATTCCTTGATGCCTAAGAATGTGTCCTATCAGCCGATCCCTCCTTTTAGTGGTGTTGTGCCATAAAGTTCTTTTCTCTCCTGTTCGATTCAGTATTTCTCATTAATTACATGGTGCAACTATCTCTTTCGAGCATTCTTCTTTAGCACTACATTTCAAAAGTAGTCTGAAGTGCTTAATGTCCACGTTCCGCTTCTCTCCAAGGTTTCACTCAAGACAAGTACCTTACGAAAGAACTTCCGAAAACTAACATTTATGTTTGATGTTAACAAATTCCTCTTCTCTTAGAAATGCTTTCCTTGCTGTAGCCAGTTGGTATTTCATATTCCCTCTACTTCAACCATCGGCAGTTCCTTTACGCCCAAATATCAACAATTAAGAACTACTTTCAGTGTCTCATTTCCCAACCCAATTCCCTCACATCCTCCTGATTTAGTCCAAATGCGTTCCATTTCTCTTGTTTCACTTATGTTGATGCTCATCTTGTAATCTCTTTTCAAGACAATATCCACTCCTTTCAGCTGCTCCTCGAAGTCCTTTGCTATCTCTGACAGAATTACTATGTCATCGCCAAAGTTCAAAGTTAAGATTTCTTCTTCCTGAATTTTAATTCCCTTTTCAAAATTCTTCTAGGGTTCCTGTGCTGCTTGCGCAATGAACAAATTGAATAACACCGGAGATACGCTACAACCCTGCCCCACTCCCTTTTCAACCCATGTCCTTAGGCTCAAATAACCACAATCTGGTTTCTGTAAAAGCTGTATATGATCTTTAGTTCCCTGTATTTCGTTCCTGCTACCTTTAGAACTTAAAAGAATGTATTCAAGCCAACACTGTCAGAAGACTTCTGTAAAACTGCAAATAATATAAACGTAGGTTTGCGTTTCTTTAAGCTATCTTCTAAGATAAATCTTAAGCCATCGTCCCACGGGATGTGAAAATGCACGCGGCCGAGGAGCTGGTGACGTCACAGTATGGAATTCTACGTCCCACTACACTGCGTAGCGTGAAATAACGTATGTGGCATGTCGGACTTTTGCCCGGTGCAGGAGAATGTGGCCAGTGAGATGCGACCTACTTCTATGTTACAAGCACAGCATTAGAGGTGCCATACTGTATGGCGGTAAACATGGTATGTGGTCAGTTTTCTTTCTCGTAGACCACGTTTTATGGATATAAGCTGTTTCAAAGCCTCAGCGAATTGAGAATACCCCGAAAATGCGTCGTTTTGGCTACGATTTGTTATAATAAAATGACTACGAACGTATACCATTTCAATGCTACAGCTGAATGATGATTTATCAAAATCGAGTATTTTTGGTATGATTTACATATTAAGTTTCAAATAATGCCGTTTATAGATACAGTGTTTAGATAGTGTGTATCGTATACGCTTGCTAAGTCGGGTCTGTAGCATAGTTGATAGCATCGTGCGCTCAGAGTGATGATGGGTGATGTTACAGGTTCTAGTTGTCCACCACCTCTTACCAAAATATCTTTCCACCTTATGTTTCCTTAAAGGTTCTACGTCTTTAGATCTTTTTCTTTCGTTTGATAGATAGATTATCTCAGAAGTCGATGATATTTGGTATAAATGATCTATTTTCTGCAGCTATTATTGGAAAGGCCAACGACTGGAATGATTCCCCGGTGAACAGAAATCTGAACGTGACTGTCAGTCTGTGTCTGAAAGTAAACACAAGTTCCACTCTGGAAGTTTTTACTGTTAAGAAACTTTGTGTAGAAAATATATATCAATATCTGGGCTTATGACAGGCTCATTTTTTCTACTTCACCAATAAATATCTTTTTACGATGGTGAGCAACTTCTCAAAGAATCTCTTCTCCCATTTCGATGAAATTACGTAACGAATCGTGATCTTGGAACCAATGTGACGAAATTCGTTACTTCAGTTTGTTAGTGGTCAGTGCAGCATCAAAAATATGGAAATTATATATGCGCAAACTGACATTTCTTTTTTCTTTATTTGGTTGCATTCCCTTGCCCCATATGGGCACAATCCGCCGCTCTTTAGCGGAGTGACGTTACAATGAAATAAAAATAGGAAACTACACAGAAAAAATGCGGCAAAAGGGGGGCATAAAAACATAATAAGTGGAGACAGTTGGAGGTAAAGGATACACTGACACGGGAACGTTCATTTGGGGGGGGGGGGGGGGCAGCTTAAAAAAAGTACACATAAAATTAAAAGAACACAGTTGGAGAGTCGGGAAGCACTTAAAATACACTGGAGTCACAAGCACAAGTTAAGAGTCAGTCACAGTATAAAAACACACAGAATGAGAGACACTTAAAAATCACTGTAAGCGATGGGACACACATGAAGAATAAAAACTGCCGGGAGGGACCTGAAGAGGGAGAGGAGGCCAGAGAGGAGGGAAAAAGAGGGGAGAGGGAGGTACAGTAGGGGAGGGGGCTGAAGGGGTGGGAGGAAAAGAAAAAAGGGGGGATTGGGGACCCCACCAAGAGGCAGGAGACAGTCGGGGTGGGAGATGGAGTGGGAAGGTAAATGAGGAGGGAGTGCAGAGACACAGAAGGGGGCATGGGGAAGGGAGGGGGGTGCAGGAGGGAGGAAAACCGCTCAAGGGAGGGGAAGAGGAGGGGAGAGGGAGCATTGAGGAGCAGGAGGGGGGAAGGTGGGGTTTTGGTAGGAGGGGTAGAGGTCAGTGTGAAGCTTTTCATGCAGTAGGAGTAGGCGCTGAGAAGGGAGGTGGAGGGTGTGGAGATGGAGAGAGGGCGGGACACAACGGCAAAGGCACGGTAACAGGCTGGGGGTAGAGAGGATAGAAGATACCAGGGGGTGGGGGATCGAGTCAGCAAACGATGTACGGGGTGCGAATATGTTCGAGGAAAAGAAGAAGATGGTTCAAATGGCTCTGAGCACTATGGGACTTAACATCTGTGGTCATCAGTCCCCTAGAACTTAGAACTACCTAAGCCTAACTAACCTAAGGACATCACAAACATCCATTCCCTAGGCAGGATTCGAACCTGCGACCGTAGCAGTCGCGCGGTTCCGTACTGAGCGCCTAGAACCGCTAGACCACCGCGACCGGCTAGAAGAAGATGTGGGAAGGGGATGAGGTCATAGAGGATCCACATGGGGAACGGAATGACGATACGAAAGGCGAATTGGAGTGTGTGGCGTTCTAGGGGTTGAGGGCTTTATAGAATATGGGAGGAGCGGAAATCCAAGTGACACTGGCATATAAACTGACATTAGACACTGTGCCTTCACTGTATTCAACATAAAAACTAAAATGGGCTGAAAATTCAATTGAGTTAACGAATAACTTCTACTGTGTGTATCTCAGATCGTTGTACAGCGTTATGTAGTAATCCTCTTTCAGAAATTTGCTGTTCAAGCCACCGACGAACCCAGAATTTCCTTGGCGATTTTATAGACTTTTGTTTGCCAGTTGCTAACAGAGTTTACGCAGTTATTTTAATCGCATCCATTTTCGCACAGAAAGTGTGTGGTCTGCGAGCCAGATAGAGCCGACAGCGGCCGCTAGACAGTGCTGAGGGATCAAAACACGTCTACCAGCTCGTCCCGTGTGCCGATGGCGCCGTCTTTCGTGAGGTCGGATGTCCTGTCCGCATACACATCAATGTTAGTTATCTTGCCACTTGCGAGGGCAGTTTTAAGGGCAGTGTTGCATCGCATGGTCCAAAATTTCCCAGGAACAGACCGCCTGCTTAACTGGGTGGTTATGTGCTTGCCTCCCATGCAGTGATCCCAGGTTCGATTCCAGGCCTGGTTGGGGATTTCCTCCATTCGTGGACTTGGTGTTGTGTTGTCCCCATCATTATTTCATCCTCATCACTGGCCCGCAAGTCGCCCAGTGTGGCGTCGACTGAAATAAGACTTGAACTTGGCGGCCGAACTTCTCCAGATGGGGCCTCCCGGCCAATGATGCCGTATGCTCATTTCCATTTTTCCGTGGCACAAGAAGAACTGACCTTCCCCGAGGATGGCTTCTACAACGTATCCCAATCTTCTGTAAATAGACTGAGATGACAAGAGTCATGGTATACCTCCTAATGTTGTGCCACACCTCCTTTTGCCTGGAGTAGTGCAGAAGCTGGACCTGGCATCCACTCAACAAGTCGTTGAAAGCACCCTGCAGAAACAATGAGGAACACTGCCTCTGTAGCCGTCTGTAATTGCCAAAGTGTTGCCAGTCCAAGATTTTGTGCACGAACTGGCCTCTGGACTATGTCCAATTAATATCCGTGGGATTCATGTTGTGTGATCTGGGCGGTCAAATCATAGGCTCGAATTGGCCATGATGTTCTTCAAACCAATTGTGAACAGTTGTGATTCTGTGACCGGGTGCAGTGTCATCTACAAAAATTTCGTCGTTGTTTGCGAACATGAAGTCCACGGATGGCTACAAATGGTCTCCAAGTAGCCGAACATAACCATTTCCAGTCAGTGATCAGGTAAACGCACCGCACACCATTATGGTCACGAGCCCAGGAGAGATGCCGCAGGCGAAGTCGCACCGTTAGAAAAGACGCTCGTGTCGGTTGCCTGCTGCCATATCCCATTAACCCCAAATTACACCCCACTGTCCTTACGGATATGTTTTTCGGTTATTTCACGCAGTGTTGCTTGTCTATTAGCACTGACGACTCTACGCAAAAGTCGCTGTTCTCGGTCGTTAAGTGAAGGCAGTGGGCCAACGCGTTGTCTTTGTTGAGATATAATGCCTGAAATTTGGTATCCTCAGCAGGCTCTTGACGCTGTGGGTCTCGGAATACTGAATTCCTGATCGGTTTCCGAAATGGAATGTTCCAAGCGTCTAGCTCCAACTGCCATTTCGCGTTTTAAAGTCTGTTAATTCTCGTCGTCCGTGCATAATCAGGTCGCAAATCTTCACACAGGGATCACTTGACTACAAATGACAGCTCCGCCAACGCACTGTCCTTTTATACCTGGAGTACGCCACATTACCGCCATCTGTATATATGCATATTCCTGTCCCACGACTTTCATCACTTCCCTGTAATTCGGTCGGTATTAAGCAACTCTGACCTTCAACGCTGGTAGTTCGATAATATTCACACCTGTCAGCGTGTGCTTCATGTGGAATTGGAAATGTCACATTCCTCCTGAAGCCTGAGGGTATTTCGCCAGTCTCATATATGTCGTACACAAGATGGAATAGTTTCGTAATGGCTGCGTCTCCCACGAATCGCAATAATTCGGAGCAAATGTCTACTCCAGGGGCCTTGTTTGGACTTACACGTTTCAGTGTTCTGTCAAAGTTTTCTCGCAGTATAATAACTCCAATCTCAGATCCATCTACTTCCTCTTCCCTTTCTATAATATTGTTTCCAAGTTAATTTCTCTCGTAGATCTCCTCTACGCGCTCCTTCCATTTTTCAGCTTCCCTTTCTCTGCCTACCACTAGCTTGCTATGTAACATTCATACAGCTGCTTCCCTTTTCTACAAAGGTATCTTAATTCCTCCCATAGCTGCTATCTATCTTTGCTCTATTTGTTCATGCTTCTGCAGCTTTGCATTTCTTCTCTAGTCTTTCCTGCTTAACCGTTTAGCACATTCTGCATGTCTCATTTTTAGACGTCTACATTCCTTTTCGCCTGCGTTAATTGCTACAGTTTATTATTTTCTTCCTTCGTAAATTAAATTCAGAATCTCCTGTGTTTTCGCAGGATTTCTACTACGTCTTGTCTCTTTACCTATCAGTTATTCTGTTGCCTTCACTGTTTAATTTTTCATTTGGCACACATTCGTCTTCCACTGTATTTTCTTTCCCTGGTTTAGTCAAACGTTGGCTGCGGCTCCATCTGAAGCTCTCAATAATCTCTGTTTCTTTTAACTTATCCATATTCCACCTCCTTAGTTTCCTACCTTTCTACAATTTTCATTGACTGTTCATAACCAATAAAGTGGGCAGAGGAGCGGACAGAGGTTCCAGGCACTCTCTTGCCGTTGGGGTGGGAAACTGCGCCCCAAAAGGGCGGAAGAATCAGCAATGATCAACGACATGAGGATGCAGAAGGTAATGAAAGCCTCTTCATTAAAAACAAATAAGGAATGACCACGCTGAAGTGTCCCTCCATAGGCAAATGATTTCGGTCTAGCACCCCCATTCGGATTCCGGGAGGGGACTGCCGAGGTGGAGGTGATCATGAGGACACATGGAGTAGCCAACAATGGGATAACATTCTGTGAGTCGGAGCATGGGATGCCAGAAGTCTGAACGTTATAGGAAACCTAGAAAATGTGAAAAGCAAAACGCAGAAGCTAAATCACGTTATAGTGGGGGGTCAGGGAAGTGAAATGGGAAGACAATGGAGATATCTGGTCAGACGAATATATGATAATGTCAACAGCAGCAGAAAATTATATAACGGGAGAGGATTCGTTGTGAACAGTAAACCAGGGCAGAGAGTGAGCTGCTGTGGACAGTTCAGCGATACGGTTATTCTTATCAGATTCGCCAGCATACCAACAGCAACAAATAAAGAAGTACATGAAGATATGAACGGGTAATTCACTACGTAAAGGGAGATGAAATTCTAATAATCGTGAGTGATTGGAACGCCGTTGTAGGGGAAAGAATAGAAGAAAGACTTACGCGGTGTCATGGGCTTGGCAGAAGGAACGGGAGAGGAGAAAGACTAACTGAGTTTTGCAGTACATTTCACACTGTAATAGCGAATACTCTGTTCAAGAATCACAAGAGAACTTGCCTTGTCAGACTTGTACTGTGCAGCGTTCTCATATTATCCTTCAATCTGTACATATTTTATAAAGATGACTACGTTATACGCCACAAAGGATCAGTCTTGTGTAAGCCAGGCTACGGAACAGCTGATCGTTTTTGGAACCGCCGGATGTGTTGCTCTCACGATAATACCCGTTATATACTACTGCAAGTAATGAGCTTTTTGACCCAACTACTACTCACGCAACTGGACAATTTTCTATATGACGGTCAACTTGCGAAATTACCGTCCCTTGCTCACGGTGACGTTTTCAACTACGTACAAGTATTGTTTTGGTACTTCCGAATGTATGTCGTTGCATGGCTACAGCTGACGATGCTTTCCAATGCTTATTCACCGCCTTTTCATATTTTGAACGATCTGAAGACGGCTGCAGATAGCAATCGAAAACAGTTATCGAACTTTAATTGTGATAGGAAAATTTCCTAAGGATACTTGGAGGTATGAAACGGTACATTACAGGACAGTTTACTCACGATTTTCTTGTAACGTTCAGATATTTACTGAATAATGTCGTTCTCCTTTAGTAACAAAAAACTGATAATAAACTCTTGAGGACCTGTTGACGTCACAAGTACACCAAACAAAGCGGAGTTTTGCTCCCTACATTCTCATCCAAATCAGTGAATGTGCAACCTGGGTCACCTGTATAGAATGTAATACCCACACTATTTAACGCGCACCAAACAAGCCACCACGGACTGTAGCTTAAGAGAAAGCTCGACAGGTATGATAATAAATCGCCGGCCGAAGTGGCCGTGCGGTTAAAGGCGCTGCAGTCTGGAACCGCAAGACCGCTACGGTCGCAAGTTCGAATCCTGCCTCGGGCATGGATGTTTGTGATGTCCTTAGGATAGTTAGGTTTAACTAGTTCCAAGTTCTAGGGGACTAATGACTTCAGCAGTTGAGTCCCATAGTGCTCAGAGCCATTTGCACCATTTTATGATAATAAATCGTCAAAAGCAATAACACTGTTTCCCAAGAATGAAGAAACCAATTCCATACTTGCTGGTATATCTGAGCCACGAACGGCAAGAATCTTCAACACATTCGCTTTTGAAGCAAAAGTAATAACATTTACAAAAATATTAGTGTATTAGGAAGTCGACCGAAGTGTAAAAATGGGCGAATCATTAGACTCCATGAAAAATTTTAAGTATCTAGGAAAGTGCGTATGATAATAACATACAGCAATAGAAATAGATGCTTCTCATGCATGAAATACCTGTTTAATTTCTCTCACTTAAAGCGGACTAAGCTTCAAGTATACTCATATTCGAAAGTATTTCTTCGTGAGTAAGCTGTAGCTTATGTCAATGAAGCAGTGTTATTGGCGGTTTATACATGTATTTCATGATAATTCATGCCTCTTAGTACTCAAAAATATGTTCGTTTCGTTAATTAAGTAGAAAATAATTACAACCAAACATTATGCTTACGACGCATGTGACTGCTTTCTCACCGATTGCGCGCTAGCGTTGCTTCAACTCTCAAACGATAACGATTTTCGCACCAGAGTGTGTGGTGAAGGTACGTATGTATTAGACTGTGCTGTATGTCTTTCTTAAAAGCAAAGAACTTGCAGTAGAAGAGCAGTATTTCACAACAGCGAGGACTAACAAATGCTCAGAGCACTTAAGGTATGTGTTTAGAGCCTATGTTTACTGGACCTTTTTTCGTGTTTTGGTCGATACTGCCACCTCTCAAAATATGGAATAGGTCTTTTTTTTTTTAATTCCCAGTGTTTTATTCAGGGTGTCCCAGCTATCTTGTCCACCCAAAATATCTCTGGAACAATAACAGCTATTGGAAAACGACTTTCACCGGTGTCAATGTAGGGCTGGGGCCCATGAATGTACATATTTGGAAACATTCTAAAACGAAAGCATATGTGTTTTTTAATACAAACTTATGTTTTTTTAAATGGACCTCCTATATTTTTTCTTCAGCAATCCATAGCATGACAAAGCACTTACACAATGGCGTTGATTGCATCGCAATATTCCCATTACATCCCGAGATATTGAGACGCGAAGTTGACGCTTGGAACACCCGACATGCGCTCCTAGCGCACGTTCTGAGGCTCAGGCATGAACCCCATGCTGCCCGTAATCGCGATGTGATTGACATGCGTAATCACACTTCCATACTTATCAAGAGGTCCGAAACGAATAATACGGTCTGCTGCCATCCTGCATTAACGTCGTACATTCCAGCAGGTATTTATCCCATAGGCTAGGGGTGATGCGGTTCTGTAACATATCTGTGTACAGCAACGTTAGTCACAAAGTTAACTTCTCTTATCGTTAATCCGTTACTAAAAAGGTAATGCCGCTCAACGTTAAAACTTTACTTTACTGTAGATCTAGCGCAAGTGACAGTTAATCATTCACTCGTAATAGTAAAATTCATGTTGATGGTTTTAGTGAAACGAGCAAGTGGACTGAAAGTTTTACCGTTGTTTAGGTAAAAATGTTTTGATTTGGGAAGTTCAGGTAGGACATAGAAGATGTATGTAATCATGTTTAACCAATTAGTTTTATTATCACATAATTATCAATGTTATGTTTATCTAATGCGTTAAATGACTAATTGTTGCAAACAAATGTTTCTTAACATCACTGGGTAAAATGGCCCTTTGTGGAAACTTCCACTGTGATACTACATACTAAACAGAGCGTTCACATCTCATGTTCAAAGTGATGCCCATTGGCTTGCATACATAGGGTCACTCTGCGGATGAAGGATGCCCTACTTCGTGCTACTGTTTCCTCTTTGATGGCTGTACAAGCATCAATAATGCGTTGCTTCATGTCCTCTGGTGTTGTTGGTTCATGTTGGTAAACAGCATCCTTCACTGCTCCCCAAAGAAAATAATCCAGCGGTGTAAGGTCCGGAGATCGGGCAGGCCACCTAACTGGGCCATATAGCGTCCCCAGTGCCAAATTTTTATCATGTAGCCGTAAAATAATAATTTCTCTGTGTAGGTTTAGATTGCAAAGAAATAATTTATGACAGAATGATCTAAAGAGACGACAAGATACGCTCTTTTGTTAATTTTTTAGTCGTATGGACTTCCTCTTTTGTCTCGAATGTGCATAGAGGGACATCTTGCGAGTGCTGGCAAATGTAAGCATATTTGTATGAGTTAAGCATATAATATACTGATTTAATATTATTGTGCACTTTTAATTTGTAAGACGTGATCCCGATTTCATGTCCGCCTTCCTTGAATTAACCTGCATTCGAGTAATTCACAGCTCAACAATCGCAGCGGCCGATGCAGCCAACGACGCCATTACGTGGCGATATTAACTTATGAAAAATTAGCGGAAGCGGAAAACTCGCCCGCTATTAGCATAATATTAATTTTTCTCCACAGCCGCACGAAGTTGCAGAAATACTTAGCTTTAAGATTCTTATTTTCAGTACCATAGCCGAGACCCAGAGCCAGGACTCTGACTACAATACAATGGTTAACGGAGGTAAGAAAAATACTCTCGCGCGTGTGTGGGCCGCAATTTTAATTAATAACTAAAGATTTCTTGCTTTAAAGTGAACTGATTAGCCGAGGAAATTAATATGAAAAGTTTATTACATTGTTCAACTTAAATATCATTTTTATTAAGGCCCACCACGTAAGTCGGCAACAATCAAAAAATAATAATAACAATAATAATATATATATTAAATTACGACGGCCGACGGACGCGAGATTGGCGCCGCAACGTTGGGGCCGATTAATATGATTCTATTGTATTGAATGTAATTATGTATGTGTCTAATTGTTGTAAAATATTAATGCTTATATGAATTCTTTTACATGTACAACAACAAAACCACACCCTGAGGAGATCTGGAGAAGAAAAAGTGTAGAAAAGAAAAAGGATTGCGAGAAAGAAAAATAATTAAGGTAAGGCCTATTGTGCAAGCATCCTGTGTAGCTCTGTGCGGAATATCGAACCCATGTGAACATGAGATACCTTCGGTGTTTTGTGTATTTATGTGTTTATTTTTGGAGGGGATAATTATTCGTTTTGTGTATTTATGTGTTTATTTTTGGAGGGGATAATTATTTATGTGTGTATCAGTGTTAAAGATTTGTCAGTAGCTTAAAGTGAATTTATTATGGGTAAGATAGGACAAGCTAAAGCATCCGTACCAGACGAACATAATTTTGTTAATATGGAAAGTGAGGGTCATTTGCAATACGCAAACGAATCCCAAGCCACCGCCTTGGATAACACAATTTCCGGAGCGGGGGGCGAGGATCTGTGGACGGTGAATGACGCTCCACAGCAGAATGGGAATAGAGTAACAACTCCACTGCCTGGGCAGGGGGGCCAATCGAGTGCTAGATTAAGCGGGGCACCAGTATGCTCACCGATTGCAGACCCATTTGCAGAATTTCTGCGCAGGTTAGAAGAAAGAGATAGGGAAAGAGATCAGAAACTGGCTCAGATGCTCTATGAGCAAGAGCAACAAAGAGAACAGAAAGAAAGGGAAAAAGAAAGAATGTCAGAACAGAGGGAAAAACAAAGAGACGAAAAACTGGCTCAGATGCTGCGTGAGCAGGAGAAAAAATTAACGCAAAATCTCATTGAGCAAGAGCAGCGCAGTGAAGCAAAACTCGACAGTATCCAAAGCGAACTAGCCGAGATGCGGGACGCGTGCAAAGAAATACCCGATCTTGTGCAAAGCTTAGCCGGCGAAATGCAAAAATTACAGATATCGCAGGCTAGGCTTGAAGATAATGTCCAGACTTTAACCAACCGCGTAGATAATGTGGAGATAGATACACGGAAAAGTATTGACGCATATTTGGAAGTGCAAGCTCAAAAAGTAGAAAAAGAATTAAATGAATGGCTAGAAGTAAAGGATCGCGAGATATCTGCAAAGATTGAAAGCGACGTAAAAACAGTTGTAGAACAAGCGACTGCGGCCGCAAGTGTAAATATTGACGCTAGCGCTGCCGCACTACGTGCCGAATTAACACAGATTAAGTCCCGTGTGACAGCGGAGTTGCCAAATTGGCAACAGGAGGTCGCGCGAAGACTGTCTGCGTTGGAAAGCAATGTAAACAGTGGCGGGCAGATAATGAATCCGACTCCGCGTACTGATTACTATTATAACGCTGACGGTGGGCAGGGTGCGAGTGCGCAACCGCAACCTAATGCGAATTATGAGCACGAACAACCTGCGATACCGTGCAGCGCACATCACGAAGTAATGAATGTCACAGAATGTGGCAGTCAGATGTGCAAAAAAGAGGACAATGTAATAAAACACAGGATATTCCAACCCTTCAGTAGCGAAAAACGAAATGTCCACCCTGTTGTATTTATTAAGAGCTTCAGGAATGTGTTTCCCATGACATGGACGGAAAGACAAAGAATACAGTTCGTGGTCTCCTTTATTCAAGGTGACGCGGCACTGTGGGCCACCGATGTGTCCGAAAAATGTCTAACGATGCAACAGTTTGAAGGTGCATTCTTACAAAAATTCTGGTCCGATAGAGTCCAAGAAAGACTACGAAAGGAGTTGTACAGTCCAGAAATGTACAATCCTAAGATGGGAACGTTACGCAAATATTTCGAAAAGTATATAAACAAAACCAGGTACTGGGACGAGCCAATGTCCGATCGTGACATAATCAGATTAATAAAAATGAAGTTGCCCAGTGAAATTAAAAGATATTTCATCAATGTGCCGGAATACGATATAGAACAATTCATGGAAATAGTGGATTCTGTTGACTTATTGATCGAAGATATGAAAACCGAAAACAAGTGGAACCATGCAGGCTGTAATCAACAAAAAGCCGATTACAATGGCAGCCACAGTAACGGTAGTAACTTAGTACCAAATGGTAACGGGAATAGGCAAGAGCACCGGCAACAGAATCGAGGCACAAACAATGGCAATGGTTATAACGGCAACGCTTACAATCGTCAAAATCGAATGAGACATCATGATGGACGCATGAGTAATGGATATAATGGTAACGGCAATCCGCAATGGCGGAACAACCGAAACCAGTGGCGTGGTAGTAATGAACCGACACCACAGTGGCAACAAAACACAACACCACAATGGAACGCCAACCCAGGTCCATCACAGAACATGTCAGGAAGTTACAACCGACCACCGCAAAACCAGAGCCATACACAATATCAAAATACACCATCGGGGAGGCAGGGCGGCCAACCCAACAGTAGCAACAACAACAACCAGAACCACAATGTGAGCTTAGTGGAAGTGACAGACAACTGTCAACCCACTAATGCTCATCCGTTGAACTAAAGACAGCCACAATACGCTCTCCGTTGTTGGCTGCAGGATGGTGTAGTGAGGGCACATTCACGGATGACAGCCATAAACTTTGTATGCTGAGATACAATGAAGGAACAAAAATAGAAAAGGAACTTGTAGACATACCGCAGAAATGTAACCGAACCGACAAAAGTGTTGTGCAGGCTATATTGCAAGCAGATATGTATGGAGCACCAATACACGTAATAGTCGATACCGGTGCGTCAACCAATGTCATGAGTGCAAATTTTTACAAGTACTTGAGTCAAAATAATAGAATACCAGTATTGCCAGTGAAGAATTGTCGTGTAACAGGTGCAATAGGTGCATAATCTCATATCATAAAGCACCAGGTGCAAGTCGAGTTTACGGTAGGAAATGAAGCAATGAAAAGCTCGTTCCTAGTAGTTAAGGGATTAGGTGTCGCTTGCATCCTGGGGATGGAATTTCTACGCCAGAGGGACGCAAAAATCGACCTCTTGTGCGGGGAAATAAGCCTTATGAATGAGGGTAGACGGGTAATTTTGCCATTGTTGAGGACACGGGAAGTGCACGGTAAATATTGCCGGAACTTTCAGTCGAGATTCGAAGGAATACAGGTAATGAATTTATATTCTGACTTAAGTACAAGACAAGCATATTATAAAGAATTTATTACTGAAGATAAAGAGGAAAAAACGAAACTGATAGCCATGAAAGTCAGAGAGTCAGAACATTTGACTGAAGCACAACAAAACGAATTGACTCAGCTACTTACAGATTATGAGAATGTGTTTTCGGAAAAACCCGGTGTTATCGAGGGCTACACCTATAACATCGAAGTGGTACCTCACGATACTTTCTGTCACGCAAACTACACCATTCCGTGGTCAAATAAGGAGGCAGTTACCAAGAAATAAGAAAAAATACTTACAAAGACTTAAAGAAGTTCGCTCAGTAGAGCAACGTTTACATTTGTGTGTAGTAGGTTAAGTTTATAGTGTATTTTTTTTCTGTGTGTAAATGTTAAGATTTTAGTGTAACATTTAAAGACAATGAGGCGCACAAGATTAGTGCGATCCAATTTTGTAAATGTTAAGGAATAATAGTATTTTCAAACAATTGCATTTTGAAAAAAAATGAACGTAGATTTAAGAATATTTTAAAATTTCCATGTTGAAAAATGCTCTAAAAAAAAAAAACAAAAAAACAATTCAACAGCATTTAATGATGAAAGAATTTTTCATTAGTGTGTCATGAATATTTTTGAACTGTAGTAGTAACGCAACTTATGAAATTCAGTATTATAGTGTATATGTTGTTCCATGTATTTATGTCTATATCGATCTTGAAATATGCTCAATCATAATTTACTGAACAACATGAGTGCAGGGTGTACATCACCCAAGGTACCTCATGTGTTGTGGACAAGGTACAAAGCAAATCAGTAAACGCGACTACCACTAAGCACTGTTAAAATATATTGCCATCTGCTAAGGCAGAGATTTTCACGAATTTGTAGTGTAAACAAAAGTCACAAATCTAACATTAATCTAGGAACTCGCACGCTAGGCCTAGATTATAAAATGTGTACGATAATACGAGAGGCAAAGTTTTGTAAAGTCGAGCCTGGCTCTGGAGGGCAAGTACGCAATGAGTGGGCAGACATGACATGGGGACTTACCTCAGATGAGACGGAAATACAATTGTATAGTCAAAAAAATATCTGAAGGCAAGTACGACTCTAAGTGGAAAATGAAAAGAGATAATTAGTGCGAGAGACTGGTAAAAATCCAGCACGAGCCAAAATCCAGTTCAGACTGAATGAAATACAGTAGTGTTTGTGAACTAATCGAAACAGTTACTTTAAGCAGTGTGAAAAACTGTGAAGGTGAAACTGTGATATGGACAGTGAAGTGCTAGTATTGAACGTTCAACAGCGGTGAGGACGCCAAACGCCAATATTACGCACGAAAAACTGTGAATTTGCTTATAAATGGGAACTGTTAACGTGAAGTGAACCCACAGTCAATATTTTTGGGACAGACTGTAGTTTCAGTGAGCACAATAATGCGAGATTGGAATGCGATGCGTGGACTGTTGCAAAACAGCGACCGCAGAAACGGCGAATGTTTGTGCTAAGCTCGTATTGGGACACTCACCAGTGCCTGCGAGTGCGGCGAAAACAAATAATTTTGTCAAGACAAAAACTGACGTGTAATGGAAACAGTATTGCATCAAAACTTCATTCACGGGAGATCCATGTCATGTATTCTGCAAGACAGTGCTAGCTTGACACTCGGAAACTGGCGAAAACTTAACAACAACTGCCGCACTAATAAATGCTCCTTTCCCACTAGCGTAACCATCTGCAGCGGGAAACAAATATTACGTTGGTTGTGTGTATGTTTCATGTACTACGTCGGAGATGCGTAGCAGAGCTAACTCCTGCCAACAAGAGCGGGGGGCGAATATCATCCCACTCCGCCACGGTCGGGCGAGACAGAAGCGCATCACCAACGGTGCAGCCGATCAGCTGATTCTGACGTTCCGCGACGGCGAGAGACACGCTGGCGTCGAGCGGGCGTTGACCTCTCCGCAGCCGCCGCGACCGCCGAGCACCGAACACACCAACCGACGCCGTCGCGAGCTAAACGTCGCGGCGTAGATCATCAACGACACCGCAATCAATTGTTATAATGACCTCATTTTTTGCATAGTGCAACAAAAATATTTGTATGCACATCCTGTACTCCAATGACATTCGAGAAACAATTAAGTGAAAGTGACCAAAGCAGTTAGTCTGTCGCTCCGCCGAGGTTTTCCCCAGGTTTCCCTACGGCCGCGCCAAATGGGGAGCGAACAGTTGACACCCCTGGGACTTCAAATATTCCGGACTAACTCGTGGTTGTATACCTTGAACTTCATCTGTATTACACCTAGTGTGCAACACACCTCAGTAATTACTACTGTGTAAATATACGAAGTGACATATGTAAACTGTGAAAGAAAAATCTGCGTGTGGACACTGTGGACATGAAAGTGGAAATATTTATGTCAAAAAACACGAACATTTTTTATGACATAAACATTTCGGGGGGCAATATAGCGTCCCCAGTGCCAAATTTTTATCATGTAGCCGTAAAATAATAATTTCTCTGTGTAGGTTTAGATTGCAAAGAAATAATTTATGACAGAATGATCTAAAGAGACGACAAGATACGCTCTTTTGTTAATTTTTTAGTCGTCTGGACTTCCTCTTTTGTCTTGAATGTGCATAGAGGGACATCTTGCGAGTGCTGGCAAATGTAAGCATATTTGTATGAGTTAAGCATATAATATACTGATTTAATATTATTGAGCACTTTTAATTTGTAAGAGGTGATCCCGATTTCATGTCCGCCTTCCTTGAATTAACCTGCATTCAAGTAATTTACAGTTCAACAATCGCAGCGGCCGATGCAGCCAACGACGCCATTACGTGGCGATATTAACTTATGAAAAATTAGCGGAAGCGGAAAACTCGCCCGCTATTAGCATAATATTAATTTTTCTCCTCAGCCGCACGAAGTTGCAGAAATACTTAGCTTTAAGATTCTTATTTTCAGTACCATAGCCGAGACCCAGAGCCAGGACTCTTGACTACAATACAATGGTTAACGGAGGTAAGAAAAATACTCTCGCGCGTGTGTGGGCCGCAATTTTAATTATTAACTAAAGATTTCTTGCTTTAAAGTGAACTGACTAGCTGAGGAAATTAATATGAAAAGTTTATTACATTGTTCAACTTAAATATCATTTTTATTAAGGCCACCACGTAAGTCGGCAACAATCAAAAAATAATAATAACAATAATAATATATATATTAAATTACGACGGCCGACGGACGCGAGAGCCACCTCGTCCAATCCACCTACCAGAGAACTTACGGTTCAGAAGTCGTCATGCTCGTAAGGCGTAATGTGCAGGGCATCCGTCATGCTGATACCACATGACCATTCTCCGGTTCAGAGGTACGGTGTCCAAGAGAACAGGAAGATTGTGCCGTATAAATCTGGAGTATTGTCTGCCATTTTGGATGCCATTTATAAAGAAAGGTCCGATAATGGTATCTCCAATAATCCCACACCAAACATTAACTTTCCACGGACGTTGATGCTCGACCTGACGGAGGCATTTTGGATTGTCTGCGGACCAATAATGCATATTCCTCGTATTGACAATTCCTTTGTTGGAGAATGATGCCTCGTCGGTAAAGAGAACATCTGCAAAAAAATTTGGATTAGTCAGAAGTTTTTGCTGAGCCCACCGACAAAATGTTACCCTATTGCGGAAGTCATTTCCATGAAGATTCTGATGTAAATGAACATGGTAAGGATGAAATTTATGACATTTAAGAATACGCTGTGCACTTGATTTCGACACACCAACTTCACGTTCAATTTGACGTGCGCTGATTTGAGGATTCACAGCTATGGTAGCAAGCACAGCAACTTCAGCACGTTCATCTGTGCGTGTTCTAGGACGATGTCGAGGTCTTGGATTTAACCTTACCGTTTCACGTAGACGAGATGTGAGACGACCAAACATCTGGCGCGAAGGCGATGGCTTGTCAGGGAATCGTCTTCTGTACAGTCGTTCTGCCTGAACAGCATTTCGTCCACCTACAACAGGCTACAGTACAGGTATGTAGAGTAGGGTAGAAAACAGACATATTAACTTAATAATCATAATGTTCGCTAACAGTACTATCAACAAACAAGCAATCTCATAACGTATTTCCCGTCAACGTACATTCTCCATAGATCAGCAGTATTTCTACCATAGCTTCATGTGTGTACATTATACTGTACAGTATAAGTTCCACAACACAACATTTATTCACAATGTGTACTACCTCCGTGCCGTCACTAGATTACTCTGATGCACGACTACACTGGCAAGCGGTGTACTGCACGCCAAAGCAACAACAAATGGGATGCTCGGAGGGTGGTGGAGTACAGGAGTTTGCATGGGTCGTAAATCATAAACAAGGCGAAGTGGTAACTGTGGCAGTAGTGGGAACTACGTTGGACACTTGACTAGGTAGAGCCAGGCCCTGTGCGACAGGCACAATGGGTCATATAACGCATTAGATATACCTTATTTTGGGTGTGCAGGATAAATAAGACAACCTGACAGGTGTACACCGATCGGTACTGGTTCATATTGTGTACGTAGATACGTAAAACGTGCAAGAGGGAAACCATTATGGGTGTTTCAAGCGTCAACTTCGCGTCTCAATATCTCGGGATGTAATGGGAATATTGCGATGCAATCAACGCCATTGTGTATGTGCTTTGTCATGCTATGGATTGCTGAAGAAAAAAATATAGGAGGTCCATTTAAAAAAACATAAGTTTGTGTTAAAAAACACATATGCTTTCGTTTTAGAATATTTCCAAATATGTACATTCATGGGCCCCAGCCCTACATTGACACCGGTGAAAGTCGTTTTCCAATAGCTGTTATTGTTCCAGAGATATTTTGGGTGGACAAGATAGCTGGGACACCCTGTATACTAAAATGGCGGTGACGCAACATTGTGAAAATTATATGATTTTAGTTCGGTAAGCTGAAGCGCTGTCCCTTGCCGTCAGAATGTGTCACACGTTACGCCAGTCACTAAGCTCTTAACGATCAGCTTAGCCTCGACAATGACCGTGCAGAGCAAAATCGCAGTTGCGCAATGAAGCGTGGGGCGCGGAGCTTAACGCGGTGACGTAGCCCACACACGTACGGCGCTAAACAAGGTCGGACGACAGCTACTAGCTATACTCAACGATAGTTAATGACCGCGGAGTGGCGCGCGTTAGAGGCGTTATTACGTTATTACGTAGAGGCGCCATGTCACGATTCGCCCGGGCCCTCCCACCGGGGTTCGAGTCCTCCCTCGGGTATGGGTGTGTATGTGTGTTGCCCTTAGCGTAAGTTAGTTTAGTGTGTAAGTCTAGGGACCGATGACCTCAGCAGTTTGGTCGCTTAGGAATTCACACTTCGTGCGCTGACTATAACACCACGTTCAAACTCACTTAAATCTTGATAACCTGCCATTGTAGTAACAGTAACCAATCTAACAACTGCGCCAGACACTTGTTGACTTATATAGGCGTTGCCGACCGCAGTTTCGTAGTCTGCCTGTTTACATATCTCTGTATTTGAATATGCATCCCTATACCAGTTTATTCGGGGTTTCAGTATATATATATATGCAAATTGAAGCCATGAGTGAAAATTTGTACCAAGGCCAGGATTCGAATCCGGGCCTCCTGCTCAAATGGCTCTGAGCACTATGCGACTTAACTTCTGAGGTCATCAGTCGCCTAGAACTTAGAACTAATTAAACCTAACTAACCTAAGGACATCACACACATCCATACCCGAGGCAGGATTCGAACCTGCGACCGTAGCGGTCGCTCGGCTCCAGACTGTAGCGCCTAGAACCGCACGGCCACTCCGGCCGGCCCTCCTGCTCACTAGCCACTACGCCACCCTGTCACAGTGGTTTTGCACAACTACACAGACTACCCCAGCACGCTTCTCTCCTTAATTAGAATTCCCATTCGCGCCTCATCTCACTTGGTTTTCCCCCTAAAGTCGAAGAGGATTGCAGAGGCTCGCCAACTATATTGGAATAGCATCTCGGCGTCAAAAGTCCTGGGAGAATCTGCCTGAAACCCAGGCGTATGTGCTTTAATCAAATGAAACTAGTCCCAAACATCTATGATATATATATGAAGATTGAAGCGGCGAATGAAAATTTGTACCAAGGCTTTACTAGGCAGATGCGCTAAGCACTGTGCGCAGTGGTTAGTTTCATTTGCCTAGTGAGCAGGAGACCTGGGTTCAAACCCCAGCCTTGGCAGAAAATTTCATTTGTCGCTTGTGTGTTTGAGACTTGAAAAGGTCTCTTCTGGAATATTATAGTTTCATATGACACTTGTTTTGGTCACCAAAAAATACATTTTCTTTATTTTTCACTTGTCATTGTGTGTTTCAGATCTTATTCGATACAAGCTATCTTGTCATTTTATAAACATTTCTTCATGATGTAAGTGAAGTGATATGAAGGAATGTTCACAAAGTGAGAAGATAATATCTATCGAAGTAAGATCTGATGATACAGACACCGAAACGCGTCATGCGAAGTGAAAAATAAAGAAAATATGCTTTTGGGAACTAAGACAAGTGTAATAATTTGTACAAATTATTTTTTTCCTCGATTTTCATCGTAACATGATCTTTAAGTGATGGCTATCCTTTAGCCTGAAGTGGGCATAAGTTTTAACGTTTAAGGTTATTCTAGGCCTGAGGAAAGTCTGTCTATTGCAGCGATATTATTTAAGACCGTGAATCTCTAATACAAGAGCATCACAATATATCTTTTGCTAGTGGTGTGATTATTTCAGATATACAAATTAGCACTTAAGAACAATAAGGGTTAAGTATGTTACAAATAAACAAAGGAGAGAGAGAAAGAAATGTTATTATATCATTAAGTCAGAGAGCGCACAGATAATGACAAACAAAGGTTAGTAGAGATTCGTGCGTCTGTGAAAAGATAATGCGCGAAGCATGCAACAACGGCCAGTGTAATACCTTTGCAAAAGGTCTGGCAGAGAACCCGAGAAAATTCTGGCCCCATGCAAAATCGCTAAGCATGTCTAAGGCTTCCATTCATTCCCTTGTTGACCAGTTTTTTCTGTGGCAGTTAAAAGATAGCAAAGCGAAAGCCGAAGCTTTAAATTTCGCGTTCAAGAAAACGATCACGCAGTTGAATCGCACAAACTTCATTTGACCACTGGACAGATGCCTGCGTCGACGACACAGTAATAAGTATCTGTGGCGGGTTGGGGAACATCTGAAAGATTTGAAAGTAAAGAAGTCACCAGGTCCGGATGGAATCACAATTCGGATTTACAGCGAGTACTCTAAGGCACTGGCCCCCTACCTAGCTTGCATTTATTGCGATCTCTCGCCAAGAGACTGGAAAAAAGCGCAGGTGACTACTGCACATAAGAAGGTAAAAGAACGGATCCGCAAAATTAGAGACCAATATCCCTAACTGCCGTTTGCTGCAGAATCCTTGAACATATTCTCATCTGAAATATAACACATTTTCTTGAGTCCGAGAAGATAATGCTCACGAGTCAGCATAGTTTTAGAAAGCATCGCTCGTTCGAAACTCAGCTTGTCCTTTTCTCACGTAATATACTGCGAACTACGGATGAACGCCAAAAGACAGATTTCGCATTTTTAGATTTCCGGAAAGCATTTGACATGGCGTCCCATTGCAGGCTATTAACGCAGATACGAGCATATACATTAAATTCATAGATGCGTGAGTGGCTCGAAGGTTTCTTAACTAACAGACAGCAAGTGTTCATCATATCGTTAGCAGTGCCCCAGGGACGTGTGATAAGACCGGTGTTGTTCTCAGTACACATAAATGATTTGGCGGACGGAGTGGGCAGCAATCTGGTGTCTTTTACTGAAGATGCTGTGGTGTACCGTAAGGTGTCGAAATTGAGTGACTGTAGGAGGTTACAAGACAACTTAGGCAAGACTTCTAGTTGGTGTGATGAATGGTAGCTAGTTCTAAATGTGAGAAAATGTAAGTTAATGCGGATGAATAAAAAAACCAAACCCGTAATGTTCGGATGCAGCATAAATCCTGCTTGACACAGTCACCTCGTTTAAATATCTGGGTGTACCGTTGCAAAGTCATATGAAATGGAACGAGCGTGTGAGGACTTGGTAAGGAAGGCAAATAATAGCCTCTGGTTCATTGGGTGAATTTTAGGAAAGTATGGCTCATCTGTAAAGGAGGTCGCAAACAGTACGCTGGTGCAACCTATTCTTGACTAGCGCTCGAGTATTTGGGATCCACATCAGGTCAGATAGAACGAGGACATTGAAGCAATTCAGAGGCGAGGTGCTATATTTGTTACCAGTATGTTCGAACAACAGGTAAAGGTTGCGCATATGCTTGGGGAAATCAAATGGGAATCCCTGGCGGGAAGGAGACGTTCTTTTTGAAGAGCACTATGGAGAAAATTTAGAGAACTGTCATTTGATGCTGACTGCAGAACGATCCTCCTGCCACCAGCATACACTTCACGTAGGGACCATAATGATCAGATACAAGAAATTAGGGCTCATACGGTAGCATGTAGAGAACCGTTTTTCCCTCGCTCTATATGCGAGTGGCACAGGAAATGAAACGATTTGTAGTGGTACAATGTACACTCCACCACGTACTGTACAGTGGCTTGTGGACTATCTGTGTAGATGTAGATGTTTGTGGTGAGGTGTTTATTCGTTGTTATGCAGGCAATAGAATATTATCCTCTGCCCACAGGTGGCTCGTGTTGTGGAGAGCCGTGCTGCGGACTTCCCAGTGGGGCGGCACGTGGTCGGCTACTGGGGGTGGCGCGACCGCACCGTGGCCGACGTGGGGCCGGACGCGCCCTACTTCATGTCTCCGGCCATGCTGGTGCCAGACCTGGGGGAGCTGCCCCTCTCCCTCTCTCTGGGGGTGCTGGGCATGCCCGGCATCTCAGCCTACTTTGGACTTCTGGAGGTCTGCAAGCCTAAGGAGGGAGAGGTCGCCGTAGTCAGTGGGGCAGCAGGTGCTGTGGGGTCCATAGTCGGGCAGATAGCGCGCCTCAAGTGGTGCAAAGTAATTGGCTTCGCGGGATCAGACGCTAAGGTAAGACACTATCCCATTTTGGTTTCACTACACTGTATTGCAAAGAACGTAACTTCGAGGAAGAGAACATTTACATGAATTCAGACATGGTACCTGATATTCTGTTTAGTTGAATCGAGAATGCCACCAAACAGACTGGCGAATGCCTAAAATGGACTGCATCTGTTCTTCCTGCAGTCTCAGATTTCTGCAGAACAAGCAGGTCCTGTCACAAGTAAAACTACTCGAGAGACAAGCCTGAATTTGAGGCAGGTAACTGGAAAATGTCGTGAATTTTGTGCCCTCCCTTAATTTTTTTCCTAGATTATAAAAAAGACCTTTGATTGTGTCATGTGGGACGAGTAGAGGCATGTGCTCAATGATTTTGGGATTTCGAAGTACCTAGTATCATTATTGAAAGATCTTCGTAGCAGTCATACCGCAACCATAAAGGTGGATGGTGAATACTCTAAATGCTAAGACGTGACAAATGGAGTCAGTCAAGGTTGTATACCATGGCCGGACGCAGCCTGCCACACTTCGTGCTGGCTGCTTTGCAGGCCAAGGCTTCCTCTCTGGAAGTACCCGGTACAGCATGACATTTCATTTACACCACTGGCCATTAAAATTGCTACACAAAGAAGAAATGCAGATGATAAACGGGTATTCATTGGACAAATATACTATACTAGAACTGACATGTGATTACAGTTTCACGCAATTTGGGTGCATAGATCCTGAGAAATCAGTACCCAGAACAACCACCTCTGGCCGTAATAACGGCCTTGATACGCGTGGGCATTGAGTCAAAAAGAGCTTCGATGGCGTGTACAGATACAGCTGCCCATGCAGCTTCAACACGATACCACAGTTCATCGAGAGTAGTAACTGGCGTATTGTGACGAGCCAGTTGCTCGGCCACCATTGACCAGAAGTTTTCAATTGGTGAGAGATCTGGAGAATGTGCTGGCCAGGGCAGCAGTCGAACATTTTCTGTATCCAGAAAGGCCCGTACAGGACCTGCAACATGCGGTCGTGCATTATCCTGCTGAAACGTAGGGTTTCGCAGGGATCGAATGAAGGGTAGAGCCATGGGTCGTAACACATCTGAAATGTAACGTCCACTGTTCAAAGTGCCGTCAATGCGAACAAGAGGTGACCGAGACGTGTAACCAATGGCACCCCATAGAATCACGCTGGGTGATACGCCAGTAGCCGGCCGAAGTGGCCGTGCGGTTAAAGGCACTGCAGTCTGGAACCGCAAGACCGCTACGGTCGCAGGTTCGAATCCTGCCTCGGGCATGGATGTTTGTGATGTCCTTAGGTTAGTTAGGTTTAACTAGTTCTAAGTTCTAGGGGACTAATGACCTCAGCAGTTGAGTCCCATAGTGCTCAGAGCCATTTGAACCATTTGATACGCCAGTATGGCGATGACGAATACACGCTTCCAATGTGCGTTCACCGCGATGTCGCCAAACACGGATGTGACAATCATGATGATGTAAACAGAACCTGGATTCATCCCGAAAAATGACGTTTTGCCATTCATACACCCAGGTTCGTCATTGAGTACACCATCGCAGACGGTCCTGTCTGTGATGCAGCGTCATGGGTGACCGCAGCCACGGTCTCCGAGCTGATAGTCCATGCTGCTGCAAACGTCGTCGAACTGTTCGTGCAGATGGTTGTTGTCTTGCAAACGTCCCCATCTCTTGACTCAGGGATCGAGACGTGGCTGCACGATCCGTTACAGCCATGCAGGTAAGATGCCTGTCATCTCGGCTGCTAGTGATACCAGGCCGTTGGGATCCAGCACGGCGTTCCGTATTACCCTCCTGAACCCACCGATTCCGTATTCTGCTAACAGTCATTGGATCTCGACCAATGCGAGCAGCAATGTCGCGATACGATAAACCGCAATCGCGATGGGCTACAATCCGACCTCTATCAAAGTCGGAAACGTGATGGTACGCATTTCTCCTCCTTACACGAGGCGTCACAACAACGTTTCACCAGGCAACGCCGGCCAACTGCTGTTTGTATATGAGAAATCGGTTGGAAACTTTCCTCATGTCATCACATTGTAGGTGTCGCCACCGGCGCCAACCTTGTGTGAATGCTCTGAAAAGCTAATCATTTGCATATCACAGCATCTTCTTCCTGTCGGTTAAATTTCGCGTCTGTAGCACGTCATTTTCCTGGTGTAGCAATTTTAATGGCCAGTAGTGTAGTATTTCAGTGTGTCATAAGCTGGTCGGCACAACCCTTTACAGGTGGACAGAATCATGGTGTCAGCGCTGTCTACCGTCCGCTATTTGTTTCTGGTATGACAGACGTTCACAGGTCCAGTGGCTGTTAGCACAAAAAAAGCAGTCTAGCAATCCATCGTCACAAGCCTTTAAAAAGGTATTGGGATGACAGAAGAGAGGGATTATTATTCCCAATATGTCTTATGCATTTGCATAAGTGCTGGGTACAGCAAATTTGCTGTGAAACTAAACTGAAGAGCCAAAGAATCTGGTACACCTGACTAATATCATGTAGGGCGCCCGCAACCACGCAGAAGTGCCGCTAAACGACGTGGCATGGACTCGATTAATGTGTGAGGTAGTGGTGGAGGGAACTGACACTATTAATCCTGCAGGGCTGTCCATAAATCCGTAAGAGTACGAGGGGGTGGAGACCTCTTCTGAACAGCATGCTTCAAGGCATCGCAGAAATGCTCATTAATGTTCACGTGTGGGGAGTTTGGTGGCCAGCGGAAATGTTTAAACTCAGAAGAGTGTTCCTGGAGTCACTCTGTTGGACACGTGGTGTATCGCATTGTCCTGCTGGAATTGCCCAAGTCTGTCAGAATGCACAATGGGAATAAATGGATGCAGGTGATCAGACAGGATGCTTACGTACGTGTCACCTGTCAGTGTTGTGTATAGACGTATCAGTAGTCCCATATCACTCCAGCTGCAACCACCCCCACCATTACAGAACCTCCACCAGCTTGAAGAGTCCCCTGCTGAAATGCAGCGTCCATGGATTCATGAGGTTGTCTGCATACCCGTACACGTCCATCCGCTCGATACAGTTTGAAACGAGATTCGTCCGACCAGGTAACATGTTTCCAGTCATCGACAGTCCAATGCCGGTATTGACAGGCCCAGGCGAGGCGTAAAGCTCCGTGTCATGCAGTTATCAAAGGTACACGAGTGGGCCTTCGGCTCCAAAAGCCCATATTGATGATGTTCCTTTGAATGATTCGCACGCTAACACTTGTTGATGGCCTAGCACTGAAACCTGCAGCAGTTTGGGGAAGGATTGCACTTCTGTCACGTCGAACGATTCTGTACAGTCGTCGTTGGTCCCGTTCTTGCAGGATCTTTTTCCGGCCGCAAATATGTCGGAGACTTGATGTTTTACCGAATTCCAGATATCCACGATAGACTTTTGAAATGATCGTAAGGGAATATTCCCTCTTCATCGCTGCCTCAGAGAGGCCGTGTCCCATCGCTCGTGCGGCGACTATAACACCAGACTCAAATCTTGATAACCTACCATTGTAGCAGCAGTAACCGATCTAAAAGCTGCACCATACACTTCCGCCGTATGTAGGCATTGGCGACCGCAGCGCCGTATTCTGCCTGTTTACATATCTTCCTATTTGAATACGCATGCCTATATCAGTTTCTTGTATATTACAATACCATGCAGAAATAATTTAAAGAATTTGCGGACAATGAAAGAGCGAAAAATTACAACAATCGACAGACGGAATTCCCTGTTCTGCAGATCAAGAAGCTTTTTGTGCTACATGTACAGGCATGCCACACTGGTAGAAATGAATGGTACGAGTAGTAAAATTGCTGAAGTCGCTCACATTATTCCACTCTCAGTTGTAGCAGTTTTCGATGGAACTGATCGAAGGTATGGAGACTTTATATATCACTACAAAGTACGTCGATTAAGTCAATACGCTATTGCTGAATTTATGAAAAAGAGGAGGACGGGGGGGTTTGGAGAGGAGGCTTGAAAAGTAGATCATCCTAGTATTTTAAGTGGACTTGACTGCACACTGCCCACAATAAGACATTGCAAGGGAGAAACATCTTTCTTCTGATTTTATGGGAATGCATTCAAAAAGAAGATCGGATTATAGAAGGGACATATTCAGACAAACACAGTCCAATTCCCTAAGCTCGGACCGATGACCACGCTGTCTGGTCTCCTTCCCCAAACCAACCAACCAACCAACCCTAATCTCGCTGCTATTAAGAAAAACGCGAGGTTTGAAGAATTCATTGTGCCCATGAAAGAATTACAAGGATAGTGTCCTACGACAGTCTGTCTGTCTTACAGGTGTTATCGAGGACGTTTGCCGTCTCAGTTGAAAGTGCCCCTGTGCATGTGCAATTAACTGTAACTGACTGACCTGAAAGGTAGTTCCCGTTCTAATGAGAAATATTTTTACGTTAAAACTGTCTAGGACGTCTACATTGCTTTCCTCTCGTAGAATTTCCAACTCTCCGTAATGATTTTGGAAAAGTGCTACAATATTTCGACCGGCATAATTGTGTGAAACACATTTTTTCTATTATGAAACTAAACTAATCATGATTTACAGCAACCTGAGTGCGAAAATCTGTGAATCTGTCGGTGTCTGCCCTTACGCCGAGAATTTGTACCGCACAAAAATTATATTATATTTTCAGCGCGTCAAAAATAATTGCAAAGCACAAAAAATTGTTTCGTTCGTGATCTTTGTTGTTGGGAAACGTGAAATATAAAAGCAAGTCGTATACATTGCGACTGCACTACCATTTAAATGGTCTGTGTTCGTGGTTTCCTCCTCTTCCCCATTCACATACAGACAGCTTGCTGTGGTCACGACGGTAATGTGCAGCGATGCTGAGCGCAGGAAAATGTAATATCTACTCTTTGCAGATGATAGTGCCCTTATTGTTGGAAGTGGGGAGGAACTTATTGATCTGTTCTCCAGAGTGAAGACTACTTGTTTTAATTTAGGTCTCTAGACAACCACAAAAAAGCCCAAACTAATAGTTATAATACACTAAGATATACACTACTGGAAATGGAAAAAAGAACACCGTGAATTCATTGTCCCAGGAAGGGGAAACTTTATTGACACATTCCTGGGGTCAGATACATCACATGATCACACTGACAGAACCACAGACACATAGATACAGGCAACAGAGCATGCACAATGTCGGCACTGGTACAGTGTATATCCACCTTTCGCAGCAATGCAGGCTGCTATTCTCCCATGGAGACGATCGTAGAGATGCTGGATGTAGTCCTGTGGAACGGCTTGCCATGCCATTTCCACCTGGCGCCTCAGTTGGACCAGCGTTCGTGCAGGACGTGCAGACCGCGTGAGACGACGCTTCATCCAGTCCCAAACATGCTCAATGGGGGACAGATCCGGAGATCTTGCTGGCCAGGGTAGTTGACTTACACCTTCTAGAGCACGTTGGGTGGCACGGGATACATGCGGACGTGCATTGTCCTGTTGGAACAGCAAGTTCCCTTGCCGGTCTAGGAATGGTAGAACGATGGGTTCGATGACGGTTTGGATGTACCGTGCACTATTCAGTGTCCCCTCGACGATCACCAGTGGTGTACGGCCAGTGTAGGAGATCGCTCCCCACACCATGATGCCGGGTGTTGGCCCTGTGTGCCTCGGTCGTATGCAGTCCTGATTGTGGCGCTCACCTGCACGGCGCCAAACACGCATACGACCATCATTGGCACCAAGCCAGAAGCGACTCTCATCGCTGAAGACGACACGTCTCCATTCGTCCCTCCATTCACGCCTGTCGCGACACCACTGGAGGCGGGCTGCACGATGTTGGGGCGTGAGCGGAAGACGGCCTAACGGTGTGCGGGACCGTAGCCCAGCTTCATGGAGACGGTTGCGAATGGTCCTCGCCGATACCCCAGGAGCAACAGTGTCCCTAATTTGCTGGGAAGTGGCGGTGCGGTCCCCTACGGCACTGCGTAGGATTCTACGGTCTTGGCGTGCATCCGTGCGTCGCTGCGGTCCGGTCCCAGGTCGACGGGCACGTGCACCTTCCGCCGACCACTGGCGACAACATCGATGTACTGTGGAGACCTCACGCCCCACGTGTTGAGCAACTCGGCGGTACGTCCACCCGGCCTCCCGCATGCCCACTATACGCCCTCGCTCAAAGTCCGTCAACTGCACATACGGTTCACGTCCACGCTGTCGCGGCATGCTACCAGTGTTAAAGACTGCGATGGAGCTCCGTATGCCACGGCAAACTGGCTGACACTGACGGCGGCGGTGCACAAATGCTGCGCAGCTAGCGCCATTCGACGGCCAACACCGCGGTTCCTGGTGTGTCCGCTGTGCCGTGCGTGTGATCATTGCTTGTACAGCCCTCTCGCAGTGTCCGGAGCAAGTATGGTGGGTCTGACACACCGGCGTCAATGTGTTCTTTTTTCCATTTCCAGGAGTGTAGATCAAATGCAACTAGCAGGCTGCTTAGCAGATCTGAATGTACTGAATGACTATATCTGTTTACGGTCTCTGACAAATGACACATGACAGTGTGATAAAGAATTAAAGTAAGGAACCGGATTTCCTGGTCCCGACGGTTAAACTCACTAAGGTCTGGCAGAACCGGGCAATATCCAAAACAATGAAGATGCGTCTGGTGGAATCATTCTTGTACAGTCGTGAGACGTGGGCCGTGAAAGCTAGTGGCAATAGTCGAACTGATACCTTCGATATGCGGTCGCGGAATACGTTATACGTATCATGGACAGAAAGAAGAACAAATGCTTCCAATATAGAAGAACTTAGAGTCATAAGAAATTTATCTTCCCATCTCATTCAAAAATATTTCTAGGTCTTTGGGTACATTTTGAGAATAGAAGCAGGCAGTTTAGGGAGGATCGTCTGGTAAGGAAAAATCGTAAGCAAAAGACTACGAGAAAGAGCGGCAAAGAGATGGTTGGATCATGTGAGGAAGATTATCACTCTACCTCTCTACATTATTTTAGAGAGAGTTAAAGATCGAGGTGGATGGAGACGTCTGGTCGAAGATTCAGTTACTTAAGAAATAAATGACGAAAGGAGGTGACGATAATCAGTAATGAGTGAACCAACTAATGATGATGATGAAAAGGTCCAGATGGGGTTAGCTTAACATACAGTGTCACTACCAATTCTGCTGGGTGTTATTTATCCAGATTTCATTAGAAGAGAAACAAATAATAATGAAACGAGTATATGTACTGACTGAGAATATGGTAGATCTACGAACGCATTGTGCTCAATGTAGGGCCCTACATTCACAGTGGATTATACATGTACATGCAGATGTAGAAGCTGTGTGTGTGGTATAGCATCTGATCTGCACTTAATTGAATAGTGTGGCTGAGAGCTGTAATGAATATCTGAGGCACATAGTATTGGACATGTATTGTTATCAATGAAGACATGAAACAAAGTACAGGGTTATTACAAATGATTGAAGCGATTTCACAGCTCTACAATAACTTTATTATTTGAGATATTTTCACAATGCTTTGAACACACATACAAAAACTCAAAAAGTTTTTTTAGGCATTCACAAATGTTCGATATGTGCCCCTTTAGTGATTCGGCAGACATCAAGCCGATAATCAAGTTCCTCCCACACTCGGCACCGCATGTCCCCATCAACGAGTTCGAAAGCATCGTTGATGCGAGCTCGCAGTTCTGGCACGTTTCTTGGTAGAGGAGGTTTAAACACTGAATCTTTCACATAACCCCACAGAAAGAAATCGCATGGGGTTAAGTCGGGAGAGCGTGGAGGCCATGACATGTATTGTTGATCATGGTGACCACGACCGATCCATCGGTTTTCCAATCTCCTGTTTAAGAAATGCTTCTGCTTTTGCCTTATCCGTAAGATTTTCCAAACCGTCGGCTGTGGTACGTTTAGCTCCCCGCTTGCTTTATTCGTCGACTTCCGCGGGCTACGCATGAAACTTGCCCGCACGCGTTCAACCGTTTCTTCGCTCACTGCAGGCCGACCCATTGATTTCCCCTTACAGAGGCATCCAGAAGCTTTAAACTGCGCATACCATAGCCGAATGGAGTTAGCAGTTGGTGGATCTTTGTTGAACTTCGTCCTGAAGTGTCGTTGCACTGTTATGACTGACTGATGTGAGTGCATTTCAAGCACGACATACGCTTTCTCGGCTCCTGTCGCCATTTTGTCTCACTGCGCTCTCGAGCACTCTGGCGGCAGAAACCTGAAGTGCGGCTTCAGCCGAACAAAACTTTATGAGTTTTTCTACGTATCTGTAGTGTGTCGTGACCATATGTCAATGAATGGAGCTACAGTGAATTTATGAAATCGCTTCAATCATTAGTAATAGCCCTGTAAGGACAAACTTGAAACTCAGCGTCTACATGAGTATGGAGGTTTTTTAACTGATGAATTAGCTATGATGAAGAGTGTTTTGTTTCATCACTGTATACTGTATTGATAACACATTTTTTAATCATTTTCAAGCGATTAACTATTTATTGGGCGGAAATTTCACATACCCGAAATTCCTTTTTCTCTCTATCTAGTTACAGAGCTATAAATGTCTTTGATCTTGGAGAGTGCAGCCAACTACAACTACTCGAATGTCACCGCCCTATCGGCTTTTTAGGAACAACAATCTATGCTGATCCTATGGAACAGAATACATCATAACATATCCGGAAGTTATTAAAAGAAAATAGTCAAAATAGAGAACACTACTACATTAATAATATCACTTTTGTAAGTGCTAGTCAAATGAAAATGATTCTGATGGAAAAAAGCAAAAATGATTCCAATGGAAAAAGCAAGTATACTTCATAATTTAAAAAGTAATCGGAGTAACTGCCAATACGTGTAGACCACTGTGGGAAAAGATGGTCACTACCTTCAGCGAAATAAGGAGCAGTCAAATGGAAATGAGGCAGGGGGGAAAAATAAGTCAGTTGTTTATTATTTCAAAATTAATTGACGTAACTGTTAACACATTTATTCCACTGTGAGACAAGACGGTCGTTGCCTTTATGGAGACACGTTTGCGGTTGCCTACAGAATCTTGGTTGTAACCAGACGAGCACCTCTCCGTCCGAAGAAAAGCAACGGCTACGCATGTCGTTCTTCAGTGCTCCAAAAATGTGGAAATCGCGTGGGGAGAGATTGAAACTGTATGGAGGATGTGTGACAACTTCCCAGAGAAACTTCTGCAGCCCACTGGAAAAATAAAAAGAACTTGGCAACTTGCCAAGGGTCAGGCCCACATATTGCTAAGGTTCTTCGAGTTCGCTGCATAAGTTTCGCTAGGAGACCCTCACACATCCTGTATAGAGTCTAAATCTCTCCCCATGCGATTTCCACCTTTTCGGAGCCCTGAAGAAAGACATTCTTGACTGTCAATTTGCTTCGGATGGAGAGATCCACATCTCAGTATAACCAAGATTCTGTAGGCAATCGCAAACGCTTAACCACGAAAGGAACGACGATTTTGTCTCACTGTTGAGTAAGCGTGTTAACGGTTATGTTCATTAATTTTGAAATAATAAACAGTTGATCTACTTTTTCCCATCTGTCTCATTTCTATTTGACTGCTCCTTATTATTCCAGAATGAAAAATAAAGCGCAATTGGAAATAATAATAATAATATAGTACAAAAATCTACCACACTTTAGAGGTAATATTTATGGAGATAGAAAGGGGAAGGTGTTGACTGTGGACCTATTAGTAAGAGCAGTCCAAACATTCGCCTCGAACGATTTTGAACAGTCACCTACAAAGCAAGATGACTTAGTACTATTTCAATAACCATTTACGAAAATTCAGAACTCACGCTTCTAGCTGCGTAACTGGCCTCTCTTCCGCAGGTGAAGTGGCTGAAAGAGGAGTTGGGATTCCATCACGCATTTAACTACAAGACGAATGACGTCACAGAGGCGCTGAAGCAGGCGGCACCTGACGGCGTCGACGTGTACTTCGACAACGTGGGCGGCGAGCTGAGCAGCGCAGTCGTCAACAGCATGCGAGAGTGGGGCCGCATCTCTGTGTGCGGCTCGATATCTGGATACAACGAATCTAGCCTCCCGAAGGCTACCATCATCCAGCCTGCAGCCATATACAAGCAGCTCCGCATGGAGGGGTTCCTGTATTCACGGTGGCACGACCGCTGGGAAGAGGGCATTACCCAGCTGACGCAGTGGGTCCGGGAGGGAAAAATCAAATACTGTGAGACTGTAACAGAAGGGTTTCAAAACACCCCCAAAGCCTTCGCCGGTATGCTGCAGGGTGACAACTTGGGGAAGGCTGTTGTTAAAGTGTGAAGAACTGTAGTGTATCGGAAACAATTTCACAAGCAGGACAAGGACAATTTCTTTCAGTATTTTGAACACAGTACATCAAGAGAAAGGTGCATGGTTGCAACGGAATGTTCTTCAAAACTTATGTTTGTGGTTTCAGTTTTCCAATACCATTCCACATCGTTATAAAAATTGAATAAATACATGAAAATAAATATTATAAGTGGATAGTTTGTGTTGTTGCCCCAGATGATAATTATACTAATATTTTGTGAGGATTGGTAAGTGGTGGGTGCTTGAGGCACAGCAATACGCGAACACAACAAGTAAGTTTAAACAGTTTTATTAACAAAGGCGGATTATAAAACACGCACGCTATGCGCACCTATCATCACTGTGTCTGACATCCTAACAGAGGCTAATTATGGTCGCATCGAAAGGCTCCAGTGAGCTAAGAAATATTTGGGCCTGAGGGCACGCTAGTTAATACTGCACGCTGCAGATGGCGGCCAGTCGCGTACTCTGCTTTGCAGTGCGGCTGGACGCTCATCTACTGACCAAGCAAATTGTCAGCATTCCAGACAGGTCGGCTGGTGAGCGCGTGTTACGTACCGTATGGCTGTGCGCAACATATAGACCCTTACATCACTCTCCCCAGAGAAAAAGAGCAACCATAGGTGGCTCAAAATGACCTCCTGGGCGTTATGAATCTATTTCGCCATTTGCAGCATCAGAAGGCATTGCAACATGTACCGGGTGATGAAAAAGTTAGTATAAATTTGAAAACGTAATAAACCATGGAATAATGTAGATAGAGAGGTAAACATTGACACACATGCTTGGAATGACATGGGGTTTTATTAGAATAAAAAAAAAAAACACCCCATATTGCTAGACGCATGAAAGATTTCTTGCGCGCGTCGTTCGGTGATGATCGTGTGCTCAGCCGCCACTTTCGTCATGCTTGGCCTCCCAGGTCCCCAGACCTCAGTCCGTGCGATTATTGGCTTTGGGGTTACCTGAAGTCGCAAGTGTATCGTGATCGACCGACATCTCTAGGGATGCTGAAAGACAACATCCGACGCCAATGCCTCACCATAACTCCGGACATGCTTTACAGTGCTGTTCACAACACTATTTCTCGACTACAGCTATTGTTGAGGAATGATGGTGGACATATTGAGCATTTCGTGTAAAGAACATCATCTTTGCTATGTATTACTTTGTTATGCTAATTATTGCTATTCTGATCAGATGAAGCGCCATCTGTCGGACATTTTTTGAACTTTTGTATTTTTTTGGTTCTAATAAAACCCCATGCCATTCCAAGCATGTGTGTCAATTTGTACCTCTCTATCTACATTATTCCGTGATTTATTCAGTTTTCAAATTTATACTGACTTTTTGATCACCTGGTATTTCATTTGCAAACACAGTAACTTTCAGAACAGAGAAGCGTGCCTTCAGGATGACAATTTCATACATGACAAATATTATTGACAAAAGACAAATTAATAAGAGCAATAAAAACACAATACTGACAATCCAATATGCATTAACATTGCTGGATGAATCGAAGGACTTAATTCTATTCGCTGCTACAATGAAGTTTAACTCATTATTGGAAGAGATTACATTTTCATGGATGTCCTTAATTAAATTATTGTCTTCTAAAAAACTTGATAAGGATTGCTTTCCATATGTTAATGTGTATGAATCATTGTAATAAACAGATCACATTCTCATTAATGGCAAATGTCCAGTGGCATGAAATGTAGTTGGCAATACACTAGGCATATCAAATAGTTCACATGATAAATCACAATGTGTGGCATTCAAGTTTAATCTGCTGTTATTCAGTTTGAGTGTAAAGGGTAGCTCAGGTGTATCATAATTTTTACATGTAAATGTGACATCAAGGGTGGAGTTAAATGAGAAAATTATACCTTCAGAACATCATTTAAGAAATTGATCATAAAGTTGCATTAAAATTCTAGGGCAGTCATCTCTTGGAGGATGATTCATAAACAATTCGTTCCCACAGCTGTACACTCTACTGTCTAAGAATACTGCCGATTCAGGGCAATAAACTTATGACTACATTTACACATATGCAAATCATTATCATTTAGTGACACAAAATATCTTCAGTCCTTGCTGATCAGTAGATAATTATTCAGTACGTACTTTACACGAGTGCCTGCCTGTGTCCATTTCACAGGGTAAGTATAAATCCTACACATTTCAAAATCGTGCTTTGATCTAGAAACGGGAATAGAAACAATAACAGTTAATTCATCTTCACTCATTAAAGAGTGTGTGGTGGTTAACTTATAGTAATCGTATAAATTGTAAGAGTTAAAACAGGGTAAATCATAGTATAGGTTGCATCTAGCTTTCGCTCAATTGATAGTAGGATCGGTAAAAATTGTTCTGGATGTAGTAGTACACAGCTCAAACAATCATTTGAACTACTTTCTAAGGCTGTTCTTAACTTAAGGGCATCAATTATAGCATTTGGTAAACTATCAGTAATCCTTAACAAAAGAGTGTTTAAATCTAAGTGTGCACTCACAGCATTTAATCCTTGGAATAGTTCTTGGATATTTGCGTTAGTTTCATTACGAATTACGTGGAAATGTGAGATAAATTGCTTTACAATCTGTTCAATGAGAACTGTGTGGTTAGTAATGTTTCTTTGCATATTCTTTAATACGATAATTTCATTAGAGATGTTAGTTGAATCTGTACTGGACTGTTCTTCAAGCGCTAATATTTTGCCTTTAACCTTCAGTAGATCTCGACTAGTTAAATTAGCAAATACGGACAAAGGATACTCCCTCCAAAATCAAACCAGGCACGTTTATGCCAAATTAAAGTTTTGTGTTGCAAAAGCTTTAAAAACAGTAAATCTCTTGCTCATAATTGGCAAATGTAAACTCTACCTGCATTTTAGCTGTGATCCAGTTATTATACCAAGATGTACCCATTTCCAAAATTGTATCATTACCTTTAACAGAACGAATTAGATCAATTCGCTTCTTTACAGAATTGAACTGTAGCTGGATTTCACTCAGATTGTACTTGAGGACAAGTTTTGCATTAGTTGTTGAAACTGTCATGTCTGATCGTGGTTCAAACAAAACACCTGTACTCTGTGGTACTATTATTTATTTATTTATTTATGCATTTATTTTACCTGGCAAGATTAGGGCCTTCAGGCCCTCTCTTACACCTAACCAGGCATACTCAGATTCAACAAATTTCAGTATCTACAGAAAATTAGGACATATAACATGTTATACAGTATTAATGTTAAAGAAAAAAAATAGAGATTATAAAAGTAGTACAATGATAATTATAACAATCAAAAAATAATTATAACAATCAAGAATAATAAAAATAATAATAATAATAATAATGACTGTGTATATGAAAGTAAACATATTTTTCTTTTATGAGTGTCAGTCCTATTGTTAGTTGGGAATTTTCTCGTTATATTCTTGCAGCTTGTGAGTTATTCTCATCAAGCAGAGACATAAGACGATGGAATGGGGTGAAAGAGATATAGAAGAGGTAGATAGGTTAGAGGAAGAGAAATAGAATGGTAAAATTCGAAGCTATGATGGAGAGGAGAAAGAAAAAGATGAGGGGGGGGGGCACAACAATGGTGGCTATACCGTCCCTAATATGTAAGTCTTAAGTTCCCTCTTGAATGTTGAGTGGTTTTGGATAAGACGCAGATCACAGGGGAGCGCGTTCCATAGTCGTATGGCTGAGATGGAGAATGACACGGAGAAAGATTTTGTGTTATGTAAAGGTACAGCCAAGATGCTAGACGTATCTGATCTGGTATTGCGGTTGTGGAATGATTACTACAGCATTAGTAGAATACGCTATCACATCAATCATTAGAATAAAAATGAACATTGTTAATTAGCTCTAAATACTAGAGTTAACAATAAACATAAAATAAATGAGTTTCTTGTGGTACCCTGTGGAATAAAAGATTTAGTTTCACTGTGCACTCGTGCAATAGCTTCAATACTAAATTTTCGCTACACATTCACATACTCACATGGCTGAAATAAGCTTATGCATTGCACTCTCACACACTACACACGTTTACGCAGATTGTAAGGGTGTCTGGAACAGGATCGCTCGGAACGTGGCGATGCCTCGGCCTCGAAGTCTGGACCACGGCTTCACCATTCTCGCTTCCTGGGTTTGAGAAAAGCAGGTCTGCCTCTCGGTCGGTCCTCGTCGTCTTGCGATGCTACAGGAAATCTACCCAGAAATGACTTTACACGACTGACATGAACGACAATCGAACGAAAGGGCAGTTGAAGCTTAAGAGTGACTGGCGAAAACACCTCCAAGATTGAATAATGTCATTTCCAAAACTTCTTAAACTTTTTGATTTGACTCTTCTTTAACACCACGTTGCTCAGATACACAAGATCTCCAACTCGATACAGTGGCACTGCAGCTCGGCTGTCATGTTGTCTTGCTTGCTGAAGAAAGGATTGATGATTTCGCTGTTTCACTCCCTTCCATGCTTCCTTTAGCTTGCGTGCTAGATCCCTTACGTGTTCATTACTGATTCCGGCAGTCGATGGTGCAAAGTCCAAGGGTGAATGCATTCTTCTTCCGTAGACGATCTCATATGGACTTAGGCCAATTGAGCTGTGCGTTTTGGCATTGTAACAACTTATAAAGTATGTTAAATAGACATCCCAATTGTCATGTTTGCGCCGACCGTTGTGGCCACGTGGTTCTAGGCGCTGCAGTTCATGACCTACGACTACTGCCTAACAGTGAATGGGTAGGGAAGATAGGGTGTGAGCTTGAACTGTGTCACAAATCTCAGTTACCCCAAATCTCAGTTACCACATGCAATGACTTGTTCACGTTCGAAGTCACAGCTTCCCTGACCATCTGCAGCATGAATACTGACCGTTATATGAGTAGAGGGGCATGAAAGGGAAGCAGTGGTTGGGAAGGGAGTGAGACAGGGTTGTAGCCTTTCCTCAATATTAGTCAATCTGTATACTGAGCAAGAAACAAAAAAATAGCTGATGATGGTCGAAACAGAGAGGATATAAAATGTCGACTGCCAATGGCAAGGAAACCGTTTCTGAAGAAGAGAATTTGTTAACATTGAGTATAGATTTAAGTGTCAGGAAGTCGTTTCTGAAAGTATTTGTATGGAGTGTAGCCATGTATGGAAGTGAACCATGGACGATAAATAGCTTAGACAAGAAGAGAATAGAAGCTTTCGAAATGTGGTGCTACAGAAGAATGATTAAAATTAGATGGATAGATCACATAACTAATGAGGAGGTATTGAATAGAACTGGGGAGAAGAGGAGTTTGTGGCACAACTTGACTAGAAGAAGGGATCGATTGGTAGGACATGTTCTGAGGCATCAATGGATCACCAATTTAGTACTGGAGGGCAGCGTGGAGGTTAAAAATCGTAGAGGGAGACCAAGAGATGAATACACCAAGCAGATTCAGAAGGATGTAGGCTGCAGTAGGTACTGGGAGATGAAGAAAGTTGCACAGGATAGAGTAGCATGGAGAGCTGCATCAATCCAGTCTCTGGACTGAAGACCACAACAACATATGACTAACAGCTGTGCAGCTCTAATTTAGGCGTTTTATCCTTTGTGTCGGTCCAGAGAAGCAGCTGCACAGGTGCCTCCGCAGTGTTTGTTTCGGTGCGTTGTGTAATTAACGAGCATGGCTCTATTACATTAACAGTGGCGCGTTACGCGACTCTTGTTTGGCGAGTACAGCCTTAGTACCGCAGCAGCAGCAGCTCTATAGGCACGGCGTTTCGTATACTGTAGTAAATGGTTAATAATAAATGATTGGTGGAGTCCCAGAGAATAATCTTGGTACTTGCACAACAGGTGATAACAGGGTAGTGGGGGAGGGGGGGTGAACCGAGGATCTGTGTTTCTCGACGAACTGCACGTTGTTCCGAAGTGAAAGCTATAATACGTGCACGAAATTTGTATGGCGATACGTTTCAAGCTATAGATTTTAGGGTAGATGGCGTAATAGAAACCTCAAGTGCGCAAAAAAGATCTTGATGTGATTTTAAAACGATACAACATTTAGCAACTTCCTTCAAGCATTTAGATATGCAAACCTGCGTTTTACTAAATGACGTATTCTGTGACTGCAGCATGAGTGAGCTTCAACTGGAATGAGCCAACTCATCTAGATACCCGTGAGTAGCAGTTTGGTGGGATATGAAGTTGAGTGACCAATCGTGGGTAAAACAGATGGCAGACCACCAACAAGCTTATTATATTACCATGGACAATGTAAGAGGATGTGTTTAGTGTAGTCACTCACAGATATTTGCAGATTATGTAAATGCACTGTATTTAATATATCTTATCGAACAACTCAGAAAATTAGAAGGAAAGCGATGGCGTTGTCAACACTGCATGCTGTATGGAATCGACATTTAATAGAAACACTGCCTAAATTTAGGTTTGCCGGCCGGTGTGGCCGTGCGGTTCTAGGCGCTTCAGTCTGGAACCGCGCCACTGCTACGGTCGCAGGTTCGAATCCTGCCTCGGGCATGGATGTGTGTGATGTCCTTAGGTTAGTTAGGTTTAAGTAGTTCTAAGTTCTAGGGGACTGATGACCTCAGATGTTAAGTCCCATAGTGCTCAGAGCCATTTGAGCCATTTGTCATGTTTGCTGCTCACATAATGGCTAATGATTTTAATAATTGTTCTGTGGACTCGCTCGACTCTTCCAGGGTGTGCTGATGTAGTCCTTAACTGAGTTACTTGCATGAGCTTGCAAGTCTTTTTAAGTAATTCACTCATAAAAGTCGTTCCTTGATCATTAATCTTACTTAATGGTGATCCAGACTTGAGAATCCATTCTTTTACAAAAACTTTCGCTATAGTCTCAGCCCCCCCCTCCCGCCACCCTTAACCGTTGGTGGGGAGGCTTGCGTGCCCCAGCGATACAGAAAGCCATACCGTAGGTGCAACCACAGCGGAGGGGTATCTGTTGAGAGGCCAGACAAACGTGTGGTTCCTGAAGAGGGGCAGCAGCCTTTTCAGTAGTTGCAGGGGCAACAGTCTGGATGAATGACTGATCTGGCCCTATAACACTAACCAAAACGGCCTTGCTGTTTTGGTACTGTGAACGGCTGAAAGCAAGGGGAAACTACAGCTGTAATTTTTCCCGAGGGCATGCAGCTTTACTGTGTGGTTAAATGATGATGGCGTCCTCTTGGGTAAAATATTCCGGAGGTAAAATAGTCCCCCATTCGGATCTCCGAGCGGGGACTACTCAAGAGGACATCTTTATCAGGAGAAAGAAAACTGGCGTTCTATGTATCGGAGCGTGGAATGTCAGATCCCTTAATCGGGCACGTAGGTTAGAAAATTTAAAAAGGGAAATGGATAGGTTAAAGTTAGATATAGTGAGAATTAGTGAAGTTCGGTGGCAGGAGGAACAAGACTTTTGGTCAGGTGAATACAGAGTTATAAATACAAAATCAAATAGGGGTAATGCAGGAGTAGGTTTAATAATGAATAAAAAAATTGGAGTGCGGGTAAGCTACTACAAACGGCATAGTGAACGCATTATTGTGGCCAAGATAGACATGAAGCCCACGCCTAGTACAGTAGTACAAATTTATATGCCAACTAGCTCTGCAGATGATGAAGAAATTGACGAAATGTGAGATGAGATAAAAGAAATTATTCAGGTGGTGAAGGGAGACAAAAATTTAATAGTCATGGGTGGCTGGAATTCGACAGCAGGAAAAGGAAGAGAAGGAAACATAGTAGGTGAATATGGATTGGGGCTAAGAAATGAAAGAGGAAGCCACCTGGTAGAGTTTTGCACAGAGCATAACTTAATCATAGCCAACACTTGGCTGAAGAATCATGAAAGAAGGTTGTATACATGAAAGAATCCTGGAGATACTAGAAGTTGTCAGATAGATTATATAATGGTAAAAGACATTTCCAGGGGCAGATGTGGACTCTGACCACATACTTTGGTTATGAACTGTAGATTAAAACTGAAGAAACTGCAAAAAGGTGGGAATTTAAGGAGCTGGGACCTGGATAAACTGACTAAACCAGAGGTACAGAGTTTCAGGGAGAGCATAAGTGAACAATTGTCACAAATGGGGGAAAGAAATACAGTAAAAGAAGATTGGGTAGCTCTGAGGGATGAAGTAGTGAAGGCAGCAGAGGATCAAGTAGGTAAAAAGACGGGGGCTAGTAGAAATCCTTGGGTAACAGAAGAAATATTGAATTTAATTGATGAAAGGAGAAAATATAAAAATGCAGCAAGTGAAGCAGGCAGAAAGCAATACAAACGTCTCAAAAATGAGATCGACAGGAAGTGCAAAATGGCTAAGCAGGTATGGCTAGAGGACAAATGTAAGGATGTAGAGGCTTATCTCACCAGGGGTAAGATAGATACTGCCTACAGGAAAATTAAAGAGACCTTTGGAGAAAAGAGAACCACTCATATGAATATCAAGAGCTCAGATGGAAACCCAATTCTAAGCAAAGAAGGGAAAGCAGAAAGGTGGAAGGAGTATATAGAGGGTCTATACAAGGGCGACGTACTTGAGGACAATATTCTGGAAATGGAAAAGAATGTAGATGAAGACGAAATGGGAGATACAATACTGCGTGAAGAGTTTGACAGAGCACTTGAAGACCTGAGTCGAAACAAGGTTCTGGGAGTAGACAACATTCCATTAGAACTACTGACGGCCTTGGGAGAGCCACTCCTGACAAAACTCTACCATCTGGTGAGCAAGATGTATGAAACAGGCGAAATACCCTCAGACTTGAAGAAGAATATAATTATTCCAATCCCAAAGAAAGCAGGTGTTGACAGATGTGAAAATTACCGAACAGTCAGTTTAATAAGCCACTGCTGCAAAATACTAACACGAATTCTTTACAGACGAATGGAAAAAGTAGTAGAAGCCAACCTTGGGGAAGATCAGTTTGGATTCTGTAGAAATATTGGAACACGTGAGGCAATACTGACCTTACGACTTATCTTAGAAGAAAGATTAAGGAAAGGGAAACCTACGTTTCTAGCATTTGTAGATTTAGAGAAAGCTTTTGACAATGTTGACTGGAATACTCTCTTTCAAATTCTGAAGGTGGCAGGGGTAAAATGCAGGGAGCGAAAGGCTATTTACAATTTGTACAGAAACCAGAGGGCAGTTATAAAAGTCGAGGGACATGAAAGGGAAGCAGCAGTTGGGAAGGGAGTGAGACAGGGTTGTAGCCTCTCCCCGATGTTATTCAATCTGTATATTGAGCAAGCAGTAAAGGAAACAATAGAAAAATTCGAAGTAGGTATTAAAATCCATGGAGAAGAAATAAAAACTTTGAGGTTCGCCGATGACATTGTAATTCTGTCAGAGACAGCAAAGGACTTGGAAGAGCAGTTGAACGGTATCGACATTGTCTTGAAAGGAGGATATAAGGTGAACATCAACAAAAGCAAAACGAGGATAATGGAATGTAGTCGAATTAAGTCAGGTGATGCTGAGGAAATTAGATTAGGAAATGAGACACTTGAAGTAGTAAAGGAGTTTTGCTATTTGGGGAGCAAAATAACTGATGATGGTCGAAGTAGAGAGGATATAAAATGTAGACTGGCAATGGCAAGGAAAACGTTTCTGAAGAAGAGAAATTTGTTAACATCGAGTATAGATTTGAGTGCCAGGAAGTCGTTTCTGAAAGTATTTGTATGGAGTGTAGCCACGTATGGAAGTGAAACATGGACGATAAATAGTTTGAACAAGAAGAGAATAGAAGCTTTCGAAATGTGATGCTACAGAAGAATGCTGAAGATTAGATGGGTAGATCACATAACTAATGAGGAAGTATTGAATAGGATTGGGGAGAAGAGAAGTTTGTGGCACAACTTGACAAGAAGTAGGGATCGGTTCGTAGGACATGTTCTGAGACATCAAGGGATCACCAATTTAGTAGTGGAGGGCAGCATGGAGGGTAAAAATCGTAGAGGGAGACCAAGAGGTGGATACACTAAGCAGATTCAGAAGGATGTAGGCTGCAGTGGGTGCTGGGAGATGAAGCAGCTTGCACAGGATAGAGTAGCATCGAGAGCTGCATCAAACCAGTCTCAGGACTGAAGACCACAACAACAACATAGTCTCAGCGCTCTGATCAGGTATTGGTATCATGAGAAAGTATATACGAAATGGTCTAACATTGTCAATATGTATTTGTTGCCATCTTTATTCTTAGGCAACCGCCCTACGACATCTAGTCCTACTCGTTCAAATGGTTCACTTGTGTCTGTCAGTTCTTGCAATGGTGCTCTACTTTTCCCTACATTGTTCCGTCTGTTACAGGAATCACATTGTGAAACAAACTCGAAAAGGTCAGCTTTGCGGCTCGACCACCAAAACATTTGAGCTGTTTTAATGTTTGTTGCTTTTTTACCACAATGTCCTGATAATGAAGAATCGTGTTGTTCTCTCATGATTTGTTCTTTCATGCTTTCTGGAATAACTAGGAGGTTTCCTTTACTAGTGATTTTGTACAATAATCCATCTATTTCGACAAAACGATCATTTTTCCATAGTTTGCATTGTGGATCTTCTTCTTGAGCTGCCTTTAACTCTTCTTCTCGACGTATTGTAACACAAACATCGACTTCTCGATTCAGTATCAGCATTCACATGTTGTTTACCAAGTCGGTGAATAACCTTAAATTGGTACTCACTCAGTCCTAATGCCTATCTTGTTAATCTGGAACTTGGATACTCTAAGCTCAATTCCCATTTATGTGCGGCGTGATCTGTAATAACTGTAAATTCTCTTCCTGTTAAGAAACATTTGTTATGTGTTACACCAAAAACCAAAGCACAAAGCTCCTTCTCAGTAGTAGTATAATTACATTCTGCTTTTTTTAATTGTCTGGAAGCAAATGAGATTGGATGTTCATGACCATCAACTTCTTGAGACAAGATTGTACCTATGGCAAAATTGGATTCTTCTGTTGAAAGAATAAAAGGTTTACTGAAGTCCGGATAGGCTAACGTTGGGGCTGTGGTTAGAGCAGTTTTAAGTTGCTCCATTGCCTTTTTGCACTCTGTTGACCAATTAAATGTGGCTTCTTTCTTCAGTAGCTGTGTCAATGGACGAGCTATATTCGCATAACCGGCTATAAATCGTCTGTAGAAATTTTACAATCCCAAGAATGATTGTAGTTCTTTCAAATTCTGTGGTTCAGGAAAATTCTTTACATCTTCAGTTAATTTTGGTTCAGGTCGAACACCTTCACTGGTCATAACATGACCAAAATAGTTAACTTTGCTTTGTGCAAAATGATATTTATCTATTGATAAAGGCAGGTTTGCACTTCTTATACGCTCAAAAGCAGCTTGTAGTCTCTCAGTATGCTGCTTCGTGTTTTCACCAAAAATTATTACATCATCAAGGTAGACAAGTCCTTGTGTTGGGGGGAGCCCTCGTAAAACTGAATCCATCAGGCGTTGAAATGTAGCTGGAGCATTACGAAGTCCAAACGGCATACGATGATACTTGTATACTACTGTTGCTGTTACAAACGAAGTGCTTTATTGATCATCTGGATGCACTGTTAACTGGTGATAACCATTTGTTAAATCACATACCGAAAAAATTCGACATTTGCCCAAGTAATCCAAGGTTTCCACTAAATTTGGTGAGTGGTAAATGTCGGGTGTGTTCACAGCTTTCGAAGATCGGTACTCAACACAAAAACGGAACTGTGGTTCTCCAGAAATTGATTTCTTCTTTACAACAGGTGAACACCACGATGGGTCTGAAGGATCTCTTGGTTTATAATGCCGGCTTCTAATTGTTCTTTAACCATGTCTTCTACCAACTCTCTTTGACTGAATGGTATTCGGTAAGGTTTCTGTGTGATTGGGGCTGCATTCCCTGTATGAATACGATGCTGAACTAAATGAGTGATAGGTAAATTTGCACGTTCTCGGAATAAATCTGTATACTCCAGCTAAACAGGCGCTAAAATCTTATGTTCATCAGCTGTCAAATGTTCTATCTTCTTCCAAATCTTGCGCTTCAGTTCATTATTGACTTCGTCTCCTCGTTGCAATTTTGCGATACTGTTACAAAAATCCGTGTTTATAACTGCAGCACTTGTTACCTCATCTGGAATCTGTATTACGTCACTGTTACTTGCGCTCGACACTTCAGGAACTTTCATTCCTCGTGGCAAAACAACATCCTCATTGCTCATATTCGTTATTGTAACCGGGACTTCTGCGACATTCTGTCTCACCATTGTAGCGACACCTACATCCAGATGATCAATAAAGCACTTCATTTGTAACAGCAACAGGAGTATACAAGTATCATCATATGCCGTTTGGACTTCGTAATGCTCCAGCTACATTTCAACGCCTGATGGATTCAGTTTTACGAGGGCTCCCCCCAACACAAGCACTTGTCTACCTTGATGATGTAATAATTTTTTATTATATCCAGTAACTCGCTTTTCTCGGACCGCTTAGTTAATAACAAACTTCCTTCCTTGCAAACTTAATTTCAATTAGATTGTCTTTCCTGCTCCCTTGGGAATTTGCTGAGGCTGATCAATTTGAACATCGACTCGGATGCATCGTTTGGGCGGTCCATTCGCACGACGTCAGTAATGCTGCTCCTTTGAGTACGATCTGAAGAACGATTACCTATGTTGTAGTTGCTACGGCCTAGTCTGATCTTTCTTTCTGCGAAAAATATCTCTGCCTCGTTAGCGGACGAGAAATCAAATCCAAGTACACCGCCGTAAGGCGTTTCGTTATTTGAAACTACTTGCACCCTTGCTGTGTATTTATCTTTATTTTCACCTTCGTCTTGGCCTTGGCCAAGAATTAATTCTACGTCAACTTCTCCATAGTTGCGTAGCTTCCCTCCGTTTAATCCTCGCACTTTTAATAGCGGCGGTTTCAGTTTATCCCGTTTATCTATGCCACACCACATTAATGAGAATGAGATTTTCACTCTGCAGCGGAGTGTGCGCTGATATGAAACTTCCTGGCAGTTTAAAACTGTGTGCCGGGCCGAGACTCGAACTCGGGACCTTTGCCTTTCGCGGGCAAGTGCACGGCACACAGTTTTAAACTTCCAGGAAGTTTCACATTAATGAGGTCTGTGCTCCTGTGACAATAAGTAGTTTGATGTTTCTCCCACGATACACAGGATCTATCACGAAGTCATTTTCGGTCTGATTTTGGCTGGAACTAACAGGAATCACTGTCTCTGGCAAGGGGCGGAGGGAGTGGTGGCCCGTACGTCCCCGTACTCGCTTAAAGATCTGGCAGAATGTCTGATGTTCGCATTACCATTCTTCTTGTTGCAACAGTCTCTCAAAACATGACCCTGCACCCACAGTGATAGATTCGATTCTCTTTACAATCCTTACGCTGGTGACCCAGCTTATTGAATCTGTAGCAGTGTACTGTCGTGTTGAAAACTCGGCGTTCTTGTTTTTGCATCTCATTCGGTCGTTTTAGTGCTTCAAGGAAACCAACAGCTGATGCTACTACTTCCTGAAACGTTTTACATCGCGCCAATCGAACAGCTTTGCTTACTTCCTCTCCGCACAACCCATGAACGAATGTGTCCAAGGGTCTCTGGTCGGCTTCGAACAACTGAATGCGATTTTCATTTTCATCTTCTAATAACTCCGTACGTTTGAGCGTTGATGTTTCGAATTCTGTGAAGCTGCTCTCTGTAAAATCGGATCGTGTTTTTACGTTTAAATCTCTGAACAACAATCGTTCTAAGCTCATTGTAATCTTCTGTTTTCATGCAAGTAGGCTCCGCGCTAATGAAATCTTGTGCTGCTCCCTGAATTCTTAATTTGTCAAACACTAGCTTATCGGAATCTCTCCATGATCCTAGCAGGGCGGCACCTTCAAGTTTACGGAAAAACACTTTCACGTCATCTTCGGGTTTCCCGCTAAGCACTGGTACTGATGGCAATAATGAAAAATTATTTATTGTAGTTGTAGTGCATGAACTATCATTTGACAAATCTTTCGGAATGTTACGCTCGCTTCTTTCTGCTTTTAACTGCCGAATCTCTTCTTGCAGTTCATTAATAACAGTTTGTAGGTCGACAACGTTACTCTGACTGGATTGTAACATTTTGGCTAATTTAACGCCAATGAGTCACTCAATGTAAAATAAAAATCCATCACTGCGTTTCATATTCTAGCCAAACTGGAGTAGACGAACCTGAAATCCAGTGTTGGATGTCCCCGCGCAGTCGGAAGATGTTCACGCTGCTGCTGCTCGAAGTTCACGTTGTACTGCACCTCTTCAGGACTGAAGATTTTCCATAATTATCCCCATGCTAACACGACTTCCATAAGGGGGTAGTTCGTGTTACTGCCCAGGATGATAATTAGGCAAAATATTTGTCAGTATTTGTTAGAGGTGGGTCCTTGAGGTACAGCAATACGAGAAACCGAGAAGTAAGTTTAAACAGTTTTACTAACAAAGGCGTATTGTAAAACACGCACGCTACGCGTACCCACCATCACTGTGTCTGACATCCTAATCACGGTCGTGTCGAAAGGCTCCATGGTGAGCTAACAAGGGAATCTCCCCATCGCACCCCACTCAGATTTAGTTATAAGTTGGCACAGTGGATAGGCCTTGAAAAACTGAATCCAGATCAATCGAGAAAACAGGAAGAAGTTGTGTGGAACTATGAAAAAATAAGCAAAATATACAAACTGAGTAGTCAATGCGCAACATAGCCAACATCAAGGACAATGTGCACTCTAGAGCGCCGTGGTCCCGTGGTTAGCGTGAGCGGCTGCGAAACGCGAGGTCCTTGGTTCAAGTCGTCCATCGACTGACAAGTTTAATTTTTTTATTTTCAGACAATTATTATCTGTCAGTCCATCCGATGCGAGGTAACTGCGCCGTAGTATGGGGACGCCACACCTAAACAAACATCGAAACACACGAAGTCAGTCGACTACAGCGCACGGAAGAGAGAGTATTCCTGCTAACGAGGCTCCCTGGCTGGCAGTTGACTGTTCACTACTTTGGACGAGAGTGCATTAAATACGTGAGATGTATTCCGTGGGCAATATGAATCCAGCAAATATAGCTCGCGACTTCAATAACAATCGCACGGTTTTGCGGTGCGGTCGCAAAACACAGGCACTAAACTTATTACAGTGAACAGAGACGTCAGTGAACGAACGGACAGATCATAACTTTACGAAAATAAAGAAAGTAAAATTTTCACTCGAGGGAAGACTTGAACCAACGACCTCTAGTTCCACAGCGGCTCACGCTAATCACGGGACCACGGCGCTCCTACACTGACAGTGTCTTTCGTGTTGCCTATCTTCCACGTGGACTACTCAGTTTGTATATTTTGCTTACTTTTTTCATAGTTCGACACAACTTCTTCCTGTTTTCTCGATTGATCTGTGTTCAGTTTTTCAAGGCCTATCCACTGTGCCAACTTATAACTAATTCTGAGGGGGGTGCGATGGGGAGGTTCCCTTGTAAGAAAAGAGACATATTCGCGCCCGAGGCCACGCTAGTTAATACTGCCCGCTGCGGACGGCGGCCAGTCGCTTACTCTGCGTCGCAGTGCGGCTGGACGCTCATCTACTGACCAAGCAAATTGTCAGCATTCCAGACAGGTCGGCTGGCGAGCGCGTGTTACGTACCGTATGGCTGCGCGCAACCCGTAGATCCTTACAATATTATGTATTTAGTATTTTCTACTACGTCCACCATTTCACTCAGCCATCAAAGTATACACTTGAGTTTGTAGTTTTCATAAAAGCAGCCCGTTCTGAAAGCTGTACTTGTAGAACCATACAAGAATAAGACGACGTATAGGAGTGTTTGATTAAAGTGTGACTTGTGTGTGGTTATCTATCAGGACTGACGTGGTACTTGTGTATAGTGTTATACCATAATCTTCCAACGAGAACTGTGTTTCAACAAAGCAGTTGCTTCTACCATAAAGCTATTAACAAATACGTTCATTCTGCAGATTCAGTAAGGTGTCTGTTAATGTAACTGTGTCGATTTTTCTACCAATTAGAACCTCTTCCTTTTACTTCAAATGCTAAAATAGACACACATATTACAAATTGTTTCATTACAACCAGCATTAAATAGAAAAAAAATGTCTGTTCTACACAATTAAGGAACAAACAGGGTACTCAAGGGTAGAAGAGAAAATGTAATCATTTGCATTGGCTTAAATAAACGATAAAATCAAGCTATTAGAATCATAAAACAGTTGGTCCTATGTGTCTTAGCCAATGTGTGTGAAAGATAATGTTGGAAACTCACATGTTGGTCACGATTTCAGTAATCCTACTTGCGACCAAGATAGTATATGAAAATAAAATCTCAGTAATTTTTTCCTGTGTTCACATAAGGTCGCAAACATTTTTGCGGCTACTTAAAAAGATGTTATAAATTCCTTGAAAGCAGTCAGCAATGAATTATTACAGCTCTGTTACCATGATTTTAACAACAGAACACAAAAGCAGGACAATGCTGATGTCATTCAAATAGAATTACGATGGGTACACGTGCATAAAACGACGCAAAACGCTAGTTTTATGAAATTGTTGTGAAAATTTTAGTACAGGAAGCAGTTAACTGTTGATGGTGCACTATAAATGATAACTTCAATTAACGTTTCGAATCCACACGAACCACAATAATTGACATAAATCGAAGATTAGTACACTATTATTGGAGATAAAATTCAATTGTTGAAATCCTTTCATGCATATTTTATGTCTTTGAAAAGTCTTTGTACTCATTACAATAATTTTTAAACTTAATTAAGTTACTGATAGTGATAAAAACAACATTTAACTGTATGTTTCGTGTCAACGTAAGCCACAGCCCTCCACTGACTCATTTGTCCTAATAGTGCTATTCCGACATATCCTGTCGGGTTGAACCTCTGGTAGTGGTGTTCGAAAATCGTTCGTGGAAACGTTAGCGTCAATGAAATTTTGGACCAGGCATGGAGGTGTGCTCAGATAATGTAATGGGTAAACCACCCGCTAACGATAAGTAGGAATTTGCGTTCGAGTCTGTGGCTTTAGCTACACCTGGATTCGATAAAAATGAATGTCATTGAAATTCGCCAATAGCCATTCAATATGACATGGCACAAATCCGCTTTGTGGATTTTATCAACGTAATGTGATAATGAATTTAATGGCTGAAGTCGGTTTCAGGTCTCTGGTCCCGAAGATCACTTGTGCTATCACGTTTCTGTAACCATATGCAATGTAAATATTGATAAATCAAAACATGTCTTTACAGCTCAGTATTTATTTCACAAACAACTGCTGCCAACATCCATTTAGTTGGTATCCACAGAACTAGGAAGTATTACAGGTTTGCATGATGTACCACAGCTTGGTTTCTCTCTATAATACATTTAACGAGAGGGAAGTGAGGTCATAAAAACTAAATATAAAAATATATTTAACAATAGAATTAAGTTGCTTGAAGGCCAGCTCTATTTTCGTTTATACTAGTATTAATGTAAAATAGTTTTTCTGTTGTATATTAAAATTGTGTGAATCTAAAGGCTTAGCCTAAACGATTCATTGGGTTTCAAATCACTGTTTATTTGTAACTATACAACACACAGAGACGGGTGATACATGGAAAGATAGATACATCCACCATGTTTTTGGTACATTCTACAAATATTCAATATGTGCATCCTTGGTCACCTGACAAATATCCCAATGTTCCACGCATACTTTCACTAGCATGTCTCCGCCAACGTCGGTCGCAGCATCAAAACTTTATTCTTAACATAATCCAAGAGGAAGAAATCACATCGCGTGAAATCCGGCTGAACTGGAGCGGGGGGAGGGGGAGGGAGGGGGCATAGCAACAGAGGAACATCACACAGACCAGCGCGCTCTGTCAAGCGATGTGGAAGATCTCTGTTGACAAAGGCATGGACAGTTGTGCTCCACTGAGGTGAAGCTCCGTCCTGTTGACGAATGGAAGTCGAGAAGTCAGCAGTCAGTTGCAACAACCACAACAGCAGCATATCCAGGTGCACGGAACTTGTCGCCATCTGCTCTATGAAGGAAAAGGGGCCACACATCTTTGTCTAAATTGTGGCACAGAGGACATTCACTTCTGGTGAATCCCTTCCCAACTGCACATGGACATGTAACAACACAGTACACCACATTCTAACATTGTGACAACTCACGTTTCCTGACAGATGGAAAGTCGCCTTGACGCTGAACATCGATGTCCTCGCAGTCGCCATCATCTTCCATAGCTTGCTACATTTGGGTACAAAACTACATTTGGCAGGCATAATCATCTAGGGTCAGCTGTTGTAACAGTTGCTAATGGAAGGGTTTGAAAGGCAAACCACCGCAAAACATTCTAAACGGTTTTCGGCGGAATGCCCAGTTCACAGATTGCATAAGTGGTTCATTTTTGTGGGCTGCACACAAAGCCCTGTTCACACATTCCGTCATTTCCTCTGGAACTCACAGTCGCCATATGCTTTTTCCTTTACACAGACAACCAGTATCACGAAACTGGCGAAACCAACGCAAAATGCACTGGTGACCAGGTGTAGCTTTTCTACTCGTATATTTGCGTATGAATACACGCTTTTAAACTTGGTGAGTGTTTCTATCTTTTCATGTATCGTCTATCTTTGTATGCCATGTACTTGGCATTAAACAGTGCTTTGAAACCTAATGAATCATTTAGGCTGACTCTGTATTTAATGTGGTAGTGACCATACCAAAGACGACTATAATTTTTACACAGATGTCTGCCATCTCAGCAAAATAAAATCGGCGAAATTTTTGCGAATCTTAAAACGACTGGGAATTTGTGTATAAAATGTCTCATCTTAAAGGCATACTTACGCTGATTCAAAAAATGGTGATAGATTTTGCGAGGCTGTAATATTTTCGAAGATAATTTAGTATTAAGTTTATATTTTAGTAATATTGACTCAACTGATGTGTTTCGAATATAGTTGTATTTGTACAGCTGCCCATGCAGCTTCAACGTGATACCACAGTTCATCGAGAGTAGTGACTGGCGTATTGTGACGAGCCAATTGCTCGGCCACCATTGACCAGACGTTTCAAATTGGTGAGAGATCTGGAGAACGTGCTCGCCAGGGCAGCAGTCGAACATTTTCTGTATCCAGAAAGGCCCGTACAGGACCTGCAACATGCGGTGGTGCACTATCCTGCTGAAATGTAGGGTTTCGCAGGGATCGAATGAAGGGTAGAGTCACGGGTCGTAACACATCTGAAATGTAACGTCCACTGTTCAAAGTGCCGTCATTGCGAACCGAGACGTGTAACCAATGGCACCCCATACCATCACGCTGGGTGATACGTCAGTATGGCGATGACGAATACACGATTTCAATGGGCGTTCACCGCCATGTCACCAACAGGGATGCAACCATCATGATGCTGTAAACAGAACATGGATTCACCCGAAAAAATGGCGTTTCGCCATTCGTGCACCCAGGTTCGTCTTTGAGTACACCATTGCAGGCGCTCCTGTCTGTGATGCAGCGTCAAGGGTAACCGCAGCCATGGTCTCCGAGATGGTAGTCCATACTGCTGCGAACATCGTCGAACTGTTGGTGCAGATGGTTGTTGTCTTGCAAACTTCCCCATCTGTTGACTCAGCCATGCGGATAAGATGCCTGTCATCTCGACTGCTAGTGACACGAGGCCGTTGGGATCCAGCAAGGCGTTCCGTATTACCCTCCTGAACCCACCGATTCCATATTCTGCTAACAGTCATTGGATCTCGATCAACGCGAGCAGCTATGTCGCGATACGATAAACCGCAATCGCGATAGGCTACAATCCGATCTTTATCGAAGTCAGAAACGTGATGGTACGCATTTCTCCTCCTTACACGAGGCATCAAAACAACGTTTCACCGGGCAACGCCGGTTGAGCTGCTGTTTGTGTATGAGAAATCGGTTGGAAACTTTCCTCATGGCAGCACGTTGTAGGTGCCGCCACCGGCGCCAACTTTGTGAGAATGCTGAAAAGCTAAACATTTGCACACATGTTCTTCCTGTCGGTTAAATTTCGCGTCTGTAGCACGTCATCTTCGTGGTGTAGCAATTTTAATGGCCAGTAATGTAACTCCCCTCAGAGAATATTGTTTCTATGTGTTACAACAAACTTAATATTCATTTTATATCTGGGTATATTTCCGGCACCGCCTTCGACGGACACATCAACGGGGAAAAGAGGTGTAAGAGTATAGTGGCATCAGAAGTAACATCCACTAAACAGTGAAAAGTTGTTCATCGAGTATAAATTTAGATCTAAATGAACATAAACGGTGACTAGTTCTTTTCACTCCAATAACTGAGTAAAACATCTCTAAAGTCTTTAAAAACAATCTATTGGGCGAACTGTTCCTGATGAATCAAACTTGCAAAAATTCTTACACTTAATTAGAGAACTTTCCACAGGTACACACTTACCTGTACATGAATCAGACTCCAAAAGACTGCCACACTATATACCGATAAATTTCTTTCAGCCCTTCGGCATGTTTGGCTTCTAGATCTTCATGCTCAGCAATACATCGCACCTGCACCTGAAATAATCCGTCTTCTAGGGATGATTCAACTTCCGCGCACTGCTCCTCTTGCTTATATTGTCTGCTACTACAGTCGTCGCTAGCCTTTTGTTACAATGAATCACCATCACTTGAATCCAAACATACAGTCTTCTTACACTTTCTCTACCTTTTGTTCTAGCTTACAACCTCAAGAAATAACACTTCTATTATATTCCTTAGTGAGTGAGAATTTGTTTTAATTAAGATCATTTTTAAGATCAGTAAACATGTGGTACACACTTCGAAACAATTGGTTCATACTTCAGAATAACTGCTCTGAGTCTTATTGTAATGCTAGTAAACATTCGGTGCAAAGTTTCCAAGACTGACTGCAACATAATGTTATTACGTACTCGCACTGCCTACTCTAAGTATCTAGACATCTGACACTGTTTGTGCATCAGTTTTCAATTACAGCTTAGCACTAAACTCAAATACAGACCCACACTTCGCTTCAAAAGTATCGATTATTATACAGAGTCCGCCAGAAAAATGAATACACCCTTTGTCAGGTTCTATCGAGAGATCGATATTGTTGTTCGATTTGAGTCATGAGTGTGTTTAGTACGGTCTTTGGCTCAACAGATGTTAGTACTTTCATCTCGATATTCAGAAAACACAATGGTTCGGGCACGCTTGACATTCGAGTAACGAAAATGTATTGTGAAGTGGTTTTTCAAGTTTGATAATGCCGTTGAAGTGCAACATCAATGGAGACGGGAGTTTGAAACAGAACTACCAACCTGCTTAACAATTAAACGTGTCACTGTCAAGTTTTAATTGCATAGGACGATTTGCGATATCCACAAAGGAAGATCAGGAAGACAGCATACAGCTACAAGTCCTGCTTCGACGGCTCTCGTGTTGGAAACGTTTGTTAATTTTTCACAAAAGTCTGGTACGCAATGTGCACATGAAGTGGGGGTTAGCAGTACTAGTCCAGAATGAGATTTTCACTCTGCAGCGGAGTGTGCGCTCAGATGAAACATCCTGGCAGATTTGATTGCGCCAAAAGAGGAAAATCCCAGCCTGTTTTGTTTGAGTGGCGTTATCTGTTGCGTCAGCACATATGCGGCACACAGCCGGGGAACGAATTAGCGCGGCTAACAGATGGCACAGGTGCTTCGTCATCGTACTCTCCACCTGCACGACTTGCAGTAATGGACGCGGTGTACAACTAGAGTACCGTCTGCAAAACCTACTTTTCGATTGCGCAAGAACATGTAACATAGTTTGCAATAAGCTAGTATCTTGCCAGTTCGACATAATATAGAGGTGCAGAGGAATTTTAACACCCTCGAAACAAATATCACATATACCGAGTTCATTTGTTTGAGTTGTTTCTAAAATAATGTTACTTTGCACCTGTAACATTAAACCTGTGGAAGTGTTTCGATGCACTACTACGTCTGAAATTGCTGTGCTGTTCGGCTGATGTTTCGTAATGTCCGCTAAAGCTTCCTAACCGTTTAACGCGAATTCGTGGTTGGATCCTTTGTGAACGGCCGACCTCCTTTCCTACTCTCCACCAATATGCGCACCAAAGTGCTCTTGTCACCTAACGACCTCGCCGTCTGCCGGACGTTAAAATATAATCACGTTTCTTCTTTAAGTCATGTTCCGATTGCAGATGTTCATCGGGAAATGAGAATGGGTACTGTCTTAGCGAGATCTTGACTACCCGACACCAACACGCTACGTGTATCAACAGCTGGACCTAGTGTCAAAGGCACAGGGAGAGTTCTGCCGCCTCCTACCCATAATAGGGCAACAGAAACCAAACCACATCTACATGATTACTCTGCAGTTCACTGTTAAGTTCCTGTCAGAGGGTTCACCGAACCACGTTCAAGCTATTTTTCTACCGTTCCACTCTTGAACGGCGTGTGGGAAAAACGAACATTTAAATCTTTCCGTATGAGCTCTGATTTTTCTTATTTGATTATGATAATCATTTCTGCCTATTTAGATGGGTACCAACAAAACATTTTCAAACTCTGAGGAGAGAGTTGGAAACTGAAATTTCGTGGGAGGATCCTGCCACAACGAAAAACGCCTTTGTTTTAATGATTGCTATTTCGATTCGCGTATCATACCCGTGGCACTCTCTCCCGTGTTTCGCGACAGTACGAAACGAGCTGCCATTGTTTGAACTTTTTCGATGTGCTCCGTCCCTGCTACCCGGTGCAGATCCCACGCTGCTCGGCAGTACTCCAGAAGACAAGCGTAGTGTTAAGCAGTCTCTTTGGTATACTTGCTGCATTTCGTAAGTGTTCTGCCAATAATTTGCAGTCTTTGGTTTGCTTTCCCCACAACGTTATCTACGTGATCGTTTCAATTTAAGTTATTTGTAACTGTACTCGCTAAGTATTTAGTTCAATTTACAGCCTTTAGATTTGTGTGATTTATCGTGTAACCGGAATTTAACAGATTTCTTTAGCACTCACGTGGATGATTTCACGTTTTCATTATTTAGAGTCAGTAGCCAGCTTCCGCGCGAGCATACATCTTGTTTAAATCATTTTGCAATTAGTTTTGACCATTTGATGGGTTGACAAGACTGCAAATGACAGCATCATCTGCAAACAATCTAAGAGGGCTGCTCAGACTGTCTCCTAAATAGTGTATGTAGATCAGGAACAGCAGACGGCCCATAACACTTCTTTGGAAAACGACAGGTATCACTTCTGTTTTACTGGATGATTTTTCGTCATATACCACGAATTGTAACCTTTCTGAGTGCAAATCACAAATCCTGTCGCGTAACTGAGACGATACTCCATAGGTACGCGGTCTGACAAGAAGTCTTTTCTGAGAAACGGTGTTAAAAGCCCTCTGGAAATCTAAAAATACGAAGTCAATTTGACACCCCATTTCGATAGCACTCATTACATCGTGAGAATAAAGAGCTAGTTGTGTTTCACGTGAACGATGTTTACTGAATCCGTTCTGACTAGCCGGCCGCGATGGTCGAGCGGGTCTAGGCGCTTCAGTCCGGAACCGCGCGACTGCTACGGTCGCAGGTTCGAATCCTGCCTCGGGCATGGATTTGTGTGCTGTCCTTAGGTTAGTTCGGTTTAAGTAGTTCTAAGTTCTTGGGGACAGATGACCTCAGATGTTAAGTCCCATAGTGCTCGGAGCCATTTGAACCATTCGTTCCATTTGTCAATAAACCTCTTCCTTCGAGGTAAGTAATAATGTTCGAACACGGCATATGTTCCAAAATCCTACTGCAAATCAACGTTGGTGATATGGATCTGCAATTCAATGGATTACTTTCTTTTTTGGGTATTGGTGGGACTTGTGCAACTTACCAGTCTGTGGATACGGAACTTCCTACGAGCGAGCGGTCGTGTGTGATTGCTAAGTATGGAGCTCTTGTGTCAGCGTACTTTGAAAGAAACCTGATTCGTGTAAAATTTGGTTAGCATGCTTTGCGTTCATTAAGTGACTTGAGCAACTTCGCTACACCGACGACATCTACTAAGTTACTCATGTTGGCAGTTGTAGGATGTTTGACATTAGAGCGGATTATTACAACCGTGGATACTCGCGGTCAACAGCACCCGCAGAAATTATGGTTCGTAGCAGCAGACTGCAGTACAACTGCGCACTGCCTGTTTTAGGAAACGGGATGGGCTGTGCAATGTGTCCATGGTTGATACTATAGCAATGTGTAGTAGCCTAACAACCTGTTATCAGTGTTATTCTACGTGTAACTAATGTTCATAGTGCGTTTTAGCGGCAGAACGCATGCCTTGTACCTTAATTCATATACAGGTTTAGAGTGCAGTATTACGGTAATTCGCCTCCATCTCTTCTGTGGCATCCGCCGAGAGGTCGGATATACACTTGTCTTCTGTGGGCTCGTGTCTATTTATAGTTTATGTTTTGGGTATTACCAGGATAATACGCCAAATACGTGTGCTAAACCCTCAGTATCAAACGTATTGCAACCCTGGGCAAGCCACTGTGGGGGCTGTCGTATGAATTCCATATTATCATACATACACTGGTTAAATGCTCAGCATTCAGGAAAAGTAAGCACATTGCAGAAAATACCGTACTTGTGCAACACAACTAGTTCTTTCTTCTCATGAAGAAATGGGTGCTATCGACAGGGGATCTCAAATTGATAGCATATTTTTAGATAGGTTTTTGACACCGTGCCTCAGAAGAGAATTCTAATCCAATTGCGTACCTGTGGAGTACCGTCTCAGTTGTGCGAGTGGCTTCGTGATTTTCTGTGAGAAGGGTCACGTTTCGCAGTAATCGGGGGAAAGTGATACAGTAAAACATAAGCAATATCTGGCATTCCCCAAGCTAGTGTTATAGGTCCTTCGTTGTTCCTTATCTACATAAACGATTTAAGAGACAATGTGAGTAGCGCTCTTAGATTGTGTGCACATGAAGTACTCATTTACCGTCCAGTAAAGTCATCAGAAGATCAAAACCAATTGCAAAGTGCTTTAGAGAAGGAATTTGTATGGTGTGAAAAGTGGCAATTGACCCTAAATAATGAAAAGTGTGAGGTCACCCTCACGAGTACCTGCTAAAAGGAATTCGTTACTTTTCGGTTACACGATAAACGACACAAATCTGAAGGCCGTGAATTCAAGTAAATACTTAGGGAGTACAATTACGAATAACTTAAGCTAGAACGATCACATAGACAATGTTGTGGGGAAGGCGAACCAAAGACTGTGATTTACTGATACATCATTTAGAAGGTGCAACAGAAGCCTACATCTCACTTGTCCGTTCTGTGCTAGAGTACTGCTGTGCGGTGTGGACATCGAAAAAATTCGAAGGGCAGCTCGTTTTTTACTGTCGCGAAATAGGGGAGAGTGTGTTATGGGTAAGATACACGAACCAGTGGTGGCAATCATTAAAACGAAGGCATTATTTTTTCCGGCGAGATTTTTTTCACGAAATTTAAATTACCAACTTTCTCCTCCGAATGCAAAAACATCTTGTTGACGCCCACCTACATAAGGAGATTATCGCAATGAAACAAGAGGAATCAGAGCTCTCAGGGCAAGATTTTCGTTTTCTTTTTGCCCACGCGCTGTTCGAGAATGGAACGGCAGAGAAATAGTGTGAAAGTGGTTCGATGTACCCTCTGCCAGGTGCTTAGTTGCCAGTTGCATGGTAGTCAAAAAAATGGCTCTGAGCACTATGGGACTCAACTGCTGAGGTCATTAGTCCCCTAGAACTTAGAACTAGTTAAACCTAAGGACATCACAAACATCCATGCCCGAGGCAGGATTCGAACCTGCGACCGTAGCGGTCTTGCGGTTCCAGACTGCAGCGCCTTTAACCGCACGGCCACTACGGCCGGCATGGTAGTCACGTGAATATAGACATATATTACTATGAGAACCATTACCAATGAAATCGGTTTTAATCTGTAGATCAACTTACTAGGAGCTGCGAGAAAGCCTCGTTTCTTCTCGTTCGCCTACGGTAGCCGTTAAAAACTGGTTTTAGAATTGAAAAACCCGTCAAATACTAAATCCGTTATAATAATAAATGAGAAGCACCAGTTTGCTTTTGTTCTACAATATTACTTTTATTGCTAACCGGTTCTCGGCTTACAAGGCCATCTTCAGACATTTACTTGTAAGCCGAAAACCGGTTAGCAATAAAAGTAATATTGTAGAACAAAAGCAAACTGGTGCTTTTCATTTATTATTATAATGTTGTTATACCAAGAACCGACGGAAGATTCTGTTAATATGACTAAATCCGTTCTATAATCGTGTTCTTAGTGTCAAAGAATCTCAAAGCTAAAGATACCAATTGCGAAATTTGTACTGTATACTTACGGAATCTCGTCGTCAACGTCTTCCTTAACAAGGCACAGCCTACTGCCTTTACCCAACTGTTTTTCTATTCCGCTTGTAGTTCAGGATCTAGGTGAATTCTACGACTTGTCACTCTCATGAGGTGTTGTCTCCAATTTTCATGATACTTTTGAATCTTTTTAGTGCTGAAAATATATAATTCTGTTCAGATGTCTTCATTTATACATAACTATGTCTCTTCACTTGCAGCCCTTCGTCCTCCCGAGGCGGAATTCTATTGTATTTTTTCTTAATTTTTTGGTAACGCCGTTTTCGCTTCCGTAGGATAAGACAGGAGCCGCCATCACTTCATAAATTTCTTGGTGATCTCTTATTGTAGTTTATGGCTCATACTCTGCTAACTGTACCACTGGGAACTTGAAATCTGTTATTTTCAATATTGGAGTCAAAATCAAAACGTAAGTTGCAGCCCATGTAAGAGAGTCGAGAGACTTGTTCTGAAACTGAATTATCTAAAACAGTTTTTGATCTGACTGTATATTTCCCTTGCATTGCCAATACCTTCGTTTTATTATCATAAATTTTAAATTGCTTGCAAATTTCTTTCAGCTGGTATACCGATCATTGTGCGTCTTTCTCATTCTTGTGAATGATAACGATAACATCAGCAAACAGAAGAACATTTGTGATCTTAATTCCTTTGTTTGTATTACATTTTCATTTACAAAGAGTGAAGTCACTGTAAATATCAGAATGAATAGCAGATGTCACGTCCTTTCTTACACCTTCCTTAATACCTATTTCTTCTAATACATACCTACCTATGTTTGTTACAAATGGTGTATTTTTAAAGACTTTTCACTACCTCTGTTAGGTGATAAAGGTTATCCACATTCAGGGGCAATCTTCCTTTGGCTATCATGACTGACGTGGTCGAAAGTCTGCTCAAGTCCAAAATGGCCATATGTGTTTCTCGATTAACATCACTGTGTTTTTCTAAAATCTTCTTAATTACAAACACATTGTCCATGAATGTATGATATGATATAAATCAATTTCGTTTCCCAGAAATAACAGCTTCTGTAATATTTTTCTTGTGGTCATTAACTATCGTTGAGTATAGCTAGTAGCCAGAGCTCAGAAGAATGACGCCACGATAGTTTCAGTAGATATGTTGTGCATCATTGCTGTCCTTCGTGTAGGAGTGATAACACGGATGTGCACGGCGCTGACAGAAGTTGAAGGCGGGCTGTGCTATTTGCCATGACGATTTTCTGGAAGTTTTGGCCCTAAATGTGAATGAAGTTACGAATTTGATAAATGTATTCAGTCTCTGTAATATCGATAAAATCATATTCTTTGTAAGACTGTGTTTGACACCGGCGATGTCGGTCAGAGAAGTTAACTTTGCTTTGTCAGAGTACGTCGGATAACAGCAGTAGCAGAGTGTGTTGAACAGTCTGGCAAAGTATTTGATTTGAAAAGGATGGAAGCTGGTCTGCTGTGTTGTGGAGGCAGCATTATTCAAAAAGTATTTTGTAATAATATGATTTAAGGAAAGATAGTGCGAAAATGAAATTATATTGATGAAAGAATGATAAAAGTCAACTTTTTTTAAGGTAATTTAGTTTTTTATATTTGTAACTGTGTAGCTTCTTGTTGCTAGAACATTGCGTATGGTTGAAGTTTGCTGTAGAAATTTTGTAACAGAGCATATGGTCCTGTCTTATAGTTGAAACAAGTGTCATGGGAGGCAATAGTACACAAGGGAGTTATTAAGAAATATTTTCCAGAATGAGTTCTGCAAGGTTCGCAGGAAAGCTTCTGTAAAGTTTGGAAGGTAGGAGACGAGGTACTGGCAGAAGTAAAGCTGTGAGTACCGGACGTGAGTCGTGCTTCGGTAGCTCAGTTGGTAGAGCACTTGCCCGCGAAAGGCAAAGGTCCTGAGTTCGAGTCTCGGTCGGGCACACAGTTTTAATCTGCCAGGAAGTTTCATATCAGCGCACACTCCGCTGCAGAGTGAAAATCTCATTCTGGAAACATCGCCCAGGCTGTGGCTAAGCCATGTCTCCGCAATATCCTTTCTTTCAGGAGTGCTAGTTCTGCAAGGTTCGCAGGAAAGCTTCTGTAAAGTTTGGAAGGTAGGAGACGAGGTACTGGCAGAAGTAAAGCTGTGAGTACCGGACGTGAGTCGTGCTTCGGTAGTTCAGTTGGTAGAGCACTTGCCCGCGAAAGGCAAAGGTCCCGAGTTCGAGTCTCGGTCGGGCACACAGTTTTAATCTGCCAGGAAGTTTCATATCAGCGCACACTCCGCTGCAGAGTGAAAATCTCATTCTGGAAACATCCCCCAGGCTGTGGCTAAGCCATGTCTCCGCAATATCCTTTCTTTCAGGAGTGCTAGTTCTGCAAGGTTCGCAGGAAAGCTTCTGTAAAGTTTGGAAGGTAGGAGACGAGGTACTGGCAGAAGTAAAGCTGTGAGTACCGGACGTGAGTCGTGCTTCGGTAGCTCAGTTGAGAGAGCACTGCCCGCAAAAGGCAAAGGTCCCGAGTTCGAGTCTCGGTCGGGCACACAGTTTTAATCTGCCAGGAAGTTTCATATCAGCGCACACTCCGCTGCAGAGTGAACATCTCATTCTGGAAACATCCCCCAGGCTGTGGCTAAGCCATGTCTCCGCAATATCCTTTCTTTCAGGAGTGCTAGTTCTGCAAGGTTCGCAGGAAAGCTTCTGTAAAGTTTGGAAGGTAGGAGACGAGGTACTGGCAGAAGTAAAGCTGTGAGTACCGGACGTGAGTCGTGCTTCGGTAGCTCAGTTGGTAGAGCACTTGCCCGCGAGAGGCAAAGGTCCCGAGGTCGAGTCTCGGTCGGGCACACAGTTTTAATCTGCCAGGAAGTTTCAAGAAATATTTTGCTAACTTGTCTAGACGTGAGGACCTTACGAGAAGGCGTATTGTTGTTGTAGCTTAATGAAGCAGAGCTAAACTTGTAGCCTTTCTTCTCATTTAACAGTAGTTAAGATTAGTTTCCCATTTTCATTTATGCTACGGTCGCAGGTTCGAATCCTGCCTCGGGCGTGGATGTGTGTGATGTCCTTAGGTTAGTTAGGTTTAAGTAGTTCTAAGTTCTAGGGGACTGATGACCACAGATGTTAAGTCCCATAGTGCTCAGAGGCATTTGAACCATTTTCATTTACTTGCTCAATCGCATTGCACATCACGAACTGTGTATTGACAAGCGGTTATGAAAAATGGCAATATACTATCTTGCACTGCACATAGCAAGTACGATTAATGAAATTTGATTTTTAACAGTCACACCATTATTCCTAGTAGCAACAAGTTGCGAAGCAGATGAGTGTTCAGTGCCCACAGGTAGGCCAATAAATTTAAGTACCACCAAAGTTCATGTTCCAATGTAAGGCACGGTGTTTGGCAGAGTGTATTTGTGAAAATAATATCAGTATCACTTCAGAAGTTTTGCACCAGTAAAAGATCTTTTGAATTTTCATGCAGTTTTATCAGAAAGTCAGATGCGTTAATTTTTATGTTAATTTGCTGTTTAATTACAATAACAGTACCGGTACAGTGATTTTTTGTAAGACTAACGATAAAGATTAGTAATATTCAGGGCCAACATTTTTAAATGAGTAATTTTGTTTTGGACTGAGATGGCGTATGTAAATTTCATTGAAAACGGATTGCCCTCTCACAGACCAATTGTTTGATGTACGGGCTAGTGTGTATCTTGCATCATGTAGCGAGATCCTCAAATTTCCCTTTAAAAATAAATTTTCACATAGTTACGAACTTCACATTGACGAACACGAGGTTCAAAAAATAAGTTGCTTCCAAAAGTGATCGTCCGTTTTCCGTGACCAACGAAATGATGAGGAAAACTATCCAAACAATTCGTGGTAACCGTCTTTTCAGGATGTATCATTTGTTGGACAACTACTTGCATGCTTCTCGGATTGTAAGTAATTTGGTACCAATAGTTCTCTGCTCGTTGGGTTAACAGTCATGTGATAGAATTATATTCAGAGGGAGTTAAGTAACTCATGAAGAGATATGATAAATCCTTAAATCTGACTGGTGATTATGTAGAGAAGTAATGCAAACATCTATAGTAAATCCCCACTAATTCCTTCCCTTCCCGACAAAAAAATAAGTAAATAAAAAATTGAAACGTATGTGAATTCCTTGGGGACCAAACTGCTGAGGTCATCGATCCCTAGACATAGACATTGCTTAAACTATCTTACACCACACACACCCATGCGGGAGGACCCGAACCTCCGCGGTAGGGGCCGCGCAATCCGTGACATGGCGCATCAAACCGCGCGGCCACTCCGCGCTGCTTCCCTTCCCCTCCTATTCACCTGTAGGCCGGAAAGGTTCCGGATGGTAAAACCATGAAAACATTGGTATGGGTTTAAATGTTGATGTGTCACTTAATAATCGTTCTTCTGTTTACACTCTTGAAATAGCTAACTAATTCGTATGAGCATGAAGATTTATTACGTAACTGTCTACAGATGTGCATTCTGAGCGGAGGTTTAATTCACACTCAATCTTTTTCCAAACATGTTTACGCATCCGATGACTCGTGACTTCATCTACTTCGAGGCTCCCCTTAAATCCAAGCGCCGTGCCCCGCTCAAGAAGTGCCTCAAACAAACAACAATGCAACACAAAACAAATGTTTGACCATATAAAAATGTCCTTTGCATTAAAATGACTCTTTCATGTATTTTTTAAACATCGTTAACATTATTATAATATTCGCTGTAGAAACTTTTTTTTATCATTTATATACGGCGACGAGGGTTCTAACTAATAAAAAAATTAATTCTTTTTAATTTTACTATTCACGCTTAAATATTGTACGTGGTGGGAGATTATGATTACTTTTATATAGCTATAAGAATGAAATCCTACACGAAGCTGAAATGCGATCGTACTGCACCTTTTGTTCATAAATTGTTATCAAAAATACTTTCTTTCGTATGAAATGCTAATGACATAAAACACTGTAATACTCCATAATTTACTACGTAAAAAGTCTTAAACTTAAGAAAAGAGGCGCTACTGCCTACAGAAACTTCATACGCCTAATGATTACGCGACTAATCCAGAATTAAATTTCGCAAAAAATTCTGTATCTTCACAGGCTGACAATGAATAACATACGTATCTGTGTTGCGTACAGGGACACAACAATTTAGAAACCTGCTCAGTTTGCTTTTCTGAAGCTTACATAATGAGTTACACTAAATTCTATCTCTTTGATCGCTTAAAAGGGTATTAAATTGCGGTAGTGTATACATCAAGTTTGTTAAATGTTTGAATTTGCATTGCAAACTTCAACGCATTTAATCCAATCGCACATTTTTGTGATATCATTACATGTCTTCTGAACTCTGGCTACTAGCTATATTCAACGATAGTTAATGACCACAAGACAAATATTACAGACTAAAAATACACGCTTTGTAACAAACATAGGTAGGGATTTATTAGAAGAAATAGTTATTAACGAAGGTGAAAGAAAAGGACGTGCCAATCTGCTATTCAGTCTGTTATTTACAGTGACTTCACTCTTTGTAAATGAAAATGTAATATAAACAAAGGAATTAAGATTGCAGATGTTCTTCTGTTTGCTGATGATATCATTATCATTCAGAAGAATGAGAAAGACGCATAATGTTACATTTCAACTTAACTACTACGTCCACGGTTTGTTAGGTTCATTATTACAGCTGCAGATAACTATTTTAGAAAACATTTATGTGATCCCGACTTTCTACAATTCGGACTAGGACTGGCCCCAATTATACAAATTTCGCTGTAGTTTTAAGACTTTTCTACTATTTAGTAGATACAATTTCAATATTTCATTTATATCTGTAGCCACTTTCTGGGTTACTCTCGTATTATGTAAACACCAAGCATGGTCTGGAGCACGCCAGAAATCACTGAGGTACGAATTACCAAGCAAAACTTGGTTTAATCTGAATAGAGTTGAAATTCCAGACGTATTTCCCGAAACAAATGGGAAAAGTTCGCACCCGCTGGACATGGCTTCGGCTGTGGACAGATCAGAAGACACGTTGTGAACACGTGGCTCACGCTTCGCCTTGAGCTTTCAGTATATCATTATAATGCGGGTTCGAGTCAGCACGGATGACAGAAAAACTAGAACTGTCCAAATCACGGAAGTTTTTACCGGAATCTACTGTTTGCTGTATTAACAAAGCATTTGAAGGCACGCCGTATTACTTACATCCTTATTCACCGGAAAGTGGCAACATGCTTGCAGAATTACACTTGAGACACACCGTAGTTCCTACCACATGCTGCCAGTTCTCTTGCGGGAAATAGTCGTCCAGTTCGTTCTATTTCTGTCTTTCAGTCAGTTTTTCTTGACGACGGTTTTCGTTTTCCGGAGAGTCTGAACACCGGTACGTTGAAACGGATTCTGTCCCGCATACTGCAAAAGCAGATGGTCGTATTTTAGTTCGTCTATCGCCTCGTTTTCGCTCGCTTCCTCTATCAAAAAACACTTGTCACTATTGCGTTGTCACTTGGTTGCTCAGATTCCGGTTCATTGGCATCTCTATTTAACCAGCAGCGGATGTTCCGTCATCTTAACAACCAGAAATTTGTATTCTAAACGAATATATTCTTCCTAATCATAACAAAATACCTTAAGGCTAGTTCTATATTTGTTCAAAAATCGCGGATGATTCTCAAGCCCGATTATCCACACCCAGATAATCGGGAGCTTGTCTTGCAACACACTTTCTCAGTGTAAAATACGACACCATGCTGACCCTTTGCGTGATTGTTTCTTACACTGATCTTAGACTACATTAAGTTTTTATTTATTTATTTATTTATTGTTTACACACACGTCTATTTGTAGTTAACTGTGTTCAATCACGTACAGTGAGGTGACAAAAGTCATGGGATAGCGAGCTGTACATATATACAGGATGAGTCACCTAACGTTACCGCTGGATATATTTCGTAAACCACATCAAATACTGACGAACCGATTCCACAGACCGAACGTGAGGAGAGGGGCTAGTGTAATTGTTTAATACAAACGATACAAAAATGCACGGAAGTACGATTTTTAACACAAACCTACGTTTTTTTAAATGGAACCCCGTTAGTTTTGTTAGCACATCTGAACATATAAACAAATACGTAATCAGTGCCGTTTGTTGCATTGTAAAATGTTAATAACATCCGGAGATATCGTAACCTAAAGTTGACGCTTGAGAACCACTCCTCCGCTGTTCGATCGTGTGTATCGGAGAGCACTGCAACATACATCGCGTTTCTACAGAATGATCTGCCAACGTTGCTCGAAAATGTCCCACTGGAAACGCGTCGACGTATGTGGTATCAGCATGATGGTGCACCTGCACATTCCGCAATTAACACTAGGCTGACCCTTGACAGGATGTTCGACGGGCGTTTCATAGGACGTGGAGGACGCATAAATTGGCCAGCCCATTCTCCTGATCTTACACCTCTGGACTTCTTTCTGTGGGGTACGTTGAAGGAGAATATGTACCGTGATGTGCCTACAACCCCAGAGGATATGAAACATTGTGTTGTCGCAGCCTGCGGCGACATTACACCAGATGTACCGCGGCGTGTACGACATTCATGACGCCAGAGATTGCAATTGTATGCAGCAAATGATGGCCACCACATTGAACATCTATTGGCCTGACATGTCGGGACACACTCTATTCCACTCCGTAATTGAACACGGAAACCACGTGTGTATGTGTACCTCACCCCTCATGGTAATGTACATGTGCGTCAGTGAAAAAGACCAATAGAAAGGTGTTAGCATGTGGACGTAATGTGCTGTTCTAGTCTCTTCTGTACCTAAGGTCCATCACCGTTCCCTTTGGATCCGTACGTAATTCGGCGCTCTCCGATACACACGATCGAACAGCGGAGGAGTGGTACTCAAGCGTCAACTTTAGGTTACAATATCTCCGGATGTAATTAACATTTTACAATGCAACAAACGGCACTGATTACGTATTTGTTTATATGTTCAGATGTGCTAACAAAACTAACGGGGTTCCATTTAAAAAAACGTAGGTTTGTGTAAAAAAACGTACTTCCGTGCATTTTTGTATGGTTTGTATTAAACAATTACACTAGCCCCTCTCCTCACGTTCGGTCTGTGGAATCGGTTCGTCAATATTTGATGTGGTTTACGAAATTATCCAGCGGTAACGTTAGGTGACTCACCCTGTATATGTTCATATCCGTGTGAATCCCATAGGGGGATAGGACGACATATACAGACGGCGGTAGTATCATGTACACAAGATATAAAAGGGCAGTGCAATGATGGAGCTGTCATTTATACTCAGATGGTTCATTTGGAAAGGATTCCGGCTTGATTATGACCACGCGATGGGAATTAAAAGGCTTTGAAACCGAAATCGTAGTTAGAGCTAGACACATGGGGCATCGTTAGGGAATTGAGTATTCCTAGATCCGCAGTGTCAAGAGTGTGCCGATATGACCAAATTTCAGGTATCACCCGTCACCACAGACAACGCAGTGGCCTTCACGTAACGACCGAGAGCAGCTGCATTCGTGTGGAGCTTTCAGTGCTAACAGATAACCAGCACTACGTGAAATAACCACAGACATCAATGTGGCAAGTACGACAAACATGTCTGTTAGGACAGTGAGGCGAAATTTGGCGTTAATAGGCCATGGCAGCAGACAACCGACGCTTGTGCCTTTGCTAACAGCACGACAATGTTTCCAATGGCTCTGAGCACCATGGGACTTAACTTCTGAGGTCATCAGTCCCCTAGAACTTAGAACTACTTAAACCTAACTAACCTAAGGACGTCACACACGTACATGCCCGAGGCAGGATTCGAACATGCGACCGCAGCGGTCGCGCGGGTCCAGACTGAAGCGCCCAGAACCGCTCGGCCACACCGGCCAGCTCATCGAACATTAATGGGATATAAGCAAGAGGTCGGTTCGTGCACAAAATCCTGCACCGGCAACATCTTCAGCATTCTGGACGGCTATAGAGGCAGCATGGTTTCAGTATTTCTGCAGGGCAAAAGGAGGTCCAACAAGGCACTGAAACGTATCCTGTGACTTTTGTCACCTCAGTGCAAATCCCGCTGACTTTAGTGTAATTATTGACTGTGAATAAAAGTATCATTTCTGTTCGTCTCATTGGGTATTTCTTTCATTTACCTTCCGTACTGTACTGTAGCAACACTTTGTGAAGAGTTGCCCCAGAATTTGGCGAGAGTACATTTGTAGAGAGAACTAGCTATTAATTTACACAACAAACGGATGTTAAATTGCAAGACAGTGGTGGAATTTGCATCTCATCGCCTCTCAGACCGACAGTGATTCAGCACCGTGAGTCTGACGACCTTCCATCTGGGACCCAATACAGATAGCGATGACAACGCGTCAAGGTCTCGCGGCGCGGCCGCGTTATATAAGCGGCGTGCAGCGACCGCGCTTGCAGTAGGACACCGGCAGCCATGGTGAAGGCGCGCAAGATCGTGATCGCCCGCGTGTTCCAGGGAGAGCCGCGGCTCCAAGACTTCCGCATCGAGGAGGAGGACCTGCCGGCCCTCCGCGATGGCCAGATACTCGCCGAGGCAGTCTACATCAGCGTCGATCCCTACCAGAGGGCGTACAAGAACATGCACCACGTCGGCAACACCATGATCGGCTCACAGGTGAAGTTTCTTTCATATGCCTCCATTGCTAACCAATTCTAATTAACTCGCACTAATTACTCTCCTGACAGAAGAACACCATTGCGAATGACAAAATTATTACAGGTACGCCATATTGAAGAACACAAGTCCACACACACACGCTCACAAATAACATCACTGACTTTCCATTGGCACCCCCTGTTTCTGTTCACCACCGATGCAAAAATAAAATAAAAACAATTTGCTTTGCTGAAGTCAATGAATCAATTTACTTTTGGGTAATGACAGATGATAAAACTTTGCAAAAAATGTCGTACATGAACGAGTTCAATTTTTTGAAAGATAAAAGCCTTTTCAGGCGTTTTGACAGACACTCGTATTTCACTTTTATCTTTTTTTTTTTTATTACTTGATTTAAGTTTGGAAATTTGTGGTAAGTTCCTATGCGACCAAATTGCTGAGGCCATCGGTCCCTAGGCTTACAAACTACTTAATCTAACTTAAACTAACCTACGCTAAGGACAAACACAAACACCCATGCCCGAGGAAGAACTCGAACCTTCGACGGGGGCAGCGGCGCGAACCGTGGCAGATTTAAGTTGCTTACAGGCGATGATGAATGAGAATAATATTATCACATGCTTATTTCTAATAAGTAACAAAGCTGAAGTAATCAGATAGATACTGAAACTGCTTTGTGAGTTGGTATTAATCTCAAATGATAACATTATGAATAATTAGTTTGTTGGTGTACGCCTTTTTTTATTTACTTGATCATAAAATGATAGACATAAATCTATCGTTAACTGAATGCGATTTTTGCCGTGGTCCTTTAGTTAAGATCAATTTTATCTTCTCCTTCTTCTGTCCTTCAAGGCTGAGTCGTTTGTGCCTCTTCCGGCTTCACCTTTTACTGCCACCTCTTTCTGGGCCTTCGTACGTCCCTTCTTCCTCTTGGCTGGTACAGCGTGGCCACTCATTCCTTGTGGGTGATGTTAGCATACAGTTTTATTTTGTTCAGTCTTTTCATTAGTGTTATAAATATTTAGTTCGTTCCTAACAACTTCATTTCTTATGCGGTCTTCACTGGGAACAACTCTCACTTCCCTAAAAAATCTCATTTCTGCTGCTTGTGGTTTGCTTTTATCTCGTTTTTAAGGATCCATGACTCTCTTCCCTACAACAGTACACGATCAATTCATATGTCGTTAAGTAAACCATCAGTCTCACTGTATAAGAAAGTTGCCATTACTGTTTTACTGTAAAAGTCATCTTGTTGTGAACTGCTACTTATCACACACATTAATTCGACATTTACACATGTTTATGGTCTATAAGAAATATCCAAATTCCGTGTGTTTAGAAAAATAGGAATAGTCTGACTTGTATTTATGTTATTCTTGATATTGTTGACAACTGGCAAGTGTGTTATACGACCTTAAGTCAACAGTTACTTTATGTAATACCAATCGCTGTGACTAACTGACACTAGTTCAATCACTCCTTGTCCATCGACATATTTCATAAGCTTTATGTAACAAGAAAAATTTAATTTCTCTGAACCGACTACTTGCATTTTCCTAGAAGACGTGTGTCAACAGAATCATATCACTCTTTTGAATACATGGCAGTTGATAAGAGTACAGCAGCCCTTCGGTTCAAGGTTTAGTTTCTTCTAACTTACACTACAGCTTTCAGCCGCTTGTGCAAACGCAGAAGAGTATTAATTGATGTGATATCTACGTATAAAAAGCATTGTTAGATCACTAATTCACCTGAAGACGAATGGAACGACAGGTATCAATGACCTGGGGGGGGGGGGATATTTTTGGGTTCTGGAGAAATGTAGGATCATACGAGAAAATTTATCTGGGCAGATAGATTAAAAGACGGCAAAACAATATTTATAGCATTTGTATATTTAGAAAAAAACAATGACATTGTTGACTGGGATACACTCTTTGGAATTAAAAAGTTATCGAAAATAAAACACGGGGAGGAAAATGTATTTAGATTGCACAGTAACCAGACTGCAGCTGCCAAGAAGAATACGAAAAGGAAATCAGTAACTGCCTCTCCACCATATTATTCAGTCAGTACACTGAACAAGCAATGAAGGAAACTCAGGAGAAATTTGGAAAGCAAATTAAAGTTGAAGCAGAACAAATAAAAAACGCTTCAGTTCTCTTGACAGCATTGCAGTTCTACCAAACAGTGCAAAAAACTTGGAGGATTATTTGAACAAATGGATAGTGTCTTCAAAAGAAGTTGTAAGATGAATATCAACAATAGCAAAGCAAAGGTAACGAAGTGTAGTGGAATTAAATCAGGCGATGATGAGGGAATTAGATTATGAAACAAGATACTAGAAGTAGTAGACGACTTTTACTATTTGGACAGCAAAATAAATTACGATGGCAGAAGTAACGAGAATATGAAATGTATAATAGCAGTAGCAATGAAATCTTTTCTAAAAATAAGAAATAGGGAGTCGAAACAGTTGTCGGGTGTGAGGTCGAATGTCGTTGTGAATTTCGACAATATTTCTTCAAACGCAACCGAATGACATCTTCAGGTGCGACTAATACATTGCTGAATAATGAATGTTATCACTGTCAAAACTCAGCAGTGAGTTCGACGCACCTGCAGATGTCGATCAGCTGCGTCAATGAAACATTGTGCCTATTTCACAACGACAGTCGACCTCTCTTCCGACAACCTTTCCTACTAATCCGTCGGGTAAGCCTCAAGCAAAGCAAGAAAAATGTTAATACCGTGTACAAATTTGAAAGTCAGAATGTCTTCCACGACAGTATTTGCTGGATTGTAGTAACCTTATCTGTAATCGATTCGTGTAGAATAAACAGAGCAGACATGAATAGAATAATGTCCGATGTTACGGAGAATGCTTAACATTAGATGAGTAGACTGGATAACTGATGAAGAGAAACTGAATCGTGTTGAGCAGAAAAAAGTGCATGAGCAAAACTTAACTGTAATATTGGATCATGAGGCATCAAGTAATAGTCAGTTTGGTAATTCGGAGAAGTGTGTTGCTACAAATTGTAGAGGGCGGCCAGTGTTCGGCTATGGAGTTTCATACGGACAAAGCTTGCATTAGGTATGCAGAGATGATGAGAGTTAATCAGAAGGTCTAGCAGATACAGACGCATCAAATCAGTCTTTGGAATGAAGACCCCGAAACAGCATATCATTAAATATTACTGTGTTGGCAGACTATATTTTACCATACACTACAGTGTGACGTTAATATTACGAATGTAAATCGATGGAAAGTACTGTGTGATAACTATTGAACTGTATGAAATTAAATCGTCATTACTTCTGAACGGTTCGCGTTAGCACGTTCAAACTGTACGGTTGGCCACAGGGCACGGTGAGAATTAGTACTCAGATGCATGGTTTGGTTTAGCGAAGAAGCCCACTTTCATTTGGATGGGTTCGTCAATAAGGAAAATTGGCGCATTTGGGGAACTGAGAATCCACAATGCGCGATCGAGAAGTCTCTTCACCCTCAACAGGTGACTGTGTGGCGTGCAATGTCCAGCCATGGAATAATCTGTGCGATATTCCTTGATGGCAAGGTGGCTACCGAACAGTACGTGAAGGCTTTGGAGATGATTTCGTCCCCATTACCCAACGTGACCCTGATTTAGACAAGATGTGGGTCATGCAAGACAGAGCTCGGTCCCATCGAAGAAGGAGAGTGTTTGACGTCCTCGAGGAGCAGTTTGGGGACCGCATTCTGGCTTTGGGATGTCAAGGGGCCACTGGCATGAGCCTCGATTGGCCGCCATATTCTCCGGATATGAATACATGCGACTCCTTTTTGTGGGGCTATATTAAAGACAAGGTGTATAGCAATAACCCCAAAACTATTGCTGAGCTGAAAACAGCTATTCCAGAGGCCATCGACAAGATCAATGTTCCGACACTTCAGCAGGTCATGCAGAATTTCGCTATTCGTCTGTGCCACATCAACGCCAATGAAGGCAGTCTTATCGAACATGTCATAACCTATATCCGAATATATGTAGTAACGTTTAAATGTTGAATAAGGTGTGTGCACGCTGTAGTTTGTAACTAATTTACGTTTTTTTCATATAGTTCAATAATTCTCACGCTGTAATTCCTTTCTGTTATGCAGTCTGCAGTAGATCTTTCTCGAGCGCTTTGCAGAGAACTTGGGTGGCAAGAAATCAACAAGTGATTGAGAACTCTGAAGAAACTTTCAAACGCCAAGATCGCTAGTAAAGCTGATACAATGTCAGGAACATATAAAATGATCAATAAGTCACGCCTAAGACAGTAACAAATTATCAGTATTTGGCTGTGATTTCAGTTACATTCAGGCTGTATGCCACCTGTTTTATGGCATCCACACTATCGTGAAACTCACTGGTTATTATATAAGTCACAAGTAACAACTAAAAGCAAGGTTATTCTACTAAAAGAGGCATTATAACTTTCAACGTCATACGCCATCTGTTGACCGACGTTCGTACTTCGTTCTGAGAGTCTTGTGTCTCAGGCTATCGATGTATAAACTGTCTATGGTCGAAGAAGTGGTCCACGTATTCTAAACACAAACTCGAACTGTAGTGTATGGCAAATTGTGTTATTCTCAACATCCACCATTAATATATTCACACTTGTTTCAATACTAAAAAATTGAAAGCCTGAGGAAGAATACATTTAATCCATACTTACTATAGACTGTTTCGTTGGGGCAAAATTTTCTGTGTGCACAGTCGTGTCCAGTTCTCAAGTAACTTTTGTTTACCATGTGGTAAAAGTTATGTAGTAGTCCTGTCCATTATCTGAGAAACGTTTTCTGACTTTACCTTGCAGTTTTAGATTTTTTGATGAAAAGTGCGATAAACGTAGCAAATTGGGTGAACGTAAACATCAGGCTACACTGTAGGTCAATCTCTTACCACAACTTTTATTTGCCATTTTCATTCGTTAGCTCCGCCAATTCACAAGCAAACTATCGCCTTCCATCCTAATCCAAACATCGGGCTACGCTAGAGATCAGTCTGTCTCAGTCTGTCACTACAACCAAGATTTTGTGGAGTTCTAATATCACACTCTAGCCTGTCAGCAACAACTGAGGATGAATGGTTCTAAATACGAGCATTAACAATATCATATCACCTAACATTTTGTCTCGTCGGTTATCGAAAACGCTAACGTTAGGTCTAAACAAGTAATCGCCTTACCAAGCGAGAACATATGGCTTCCGTCACGTTGTCACAATCCACCTGGCTAGGTATACCAGTTAGCAACGCACTTGTCAGTGACTGTTAGTCCTTACAAGATACTAATCACAATGTAATAGGTCAGACGATAGCAACAGGAATATTTTAATGTTGGTGGATTGTGGAGGGATGTGTTTTAGTCTTCAGTCCTGAGAGTGGTTTGATGCAGCTCACCATGCTACTCTATCGTGTGCAAGCTTCTTCGTCTCCCAGTACCTACTGCAACCTACATCCTCCTGAACCTGCTTAGTGTATTCATCTCTTGGTGTCACTCTACGATTTTTACCCTCCACGCTACCCTCCAATACTAAATTGGTGATCCCTTGATGCCTCAGAACATGTCCTGCCAATCGGTCCCTTCTTCTAGTCAAGTTGTGCCACAAACTCCTCTTCTCCCCAATTCTATTCAATACCTCCTCATTAGTTATGTGATCTACCCATCTAATCTTCAGCATTCTTGTGTAGCACCACATTTCGAAATCTTCTATTCTCTTCTTGTCTAAACTATTTATCGTCCACGTTTCACATCCATTGTGGAGGGATACAGGTTGTGAATTCGCAAAACTGTAACAAAACACTACTAAAAATACCAGTTATTGCAATTAACAGAAATCACTGTTTTCAGGAAGTCACAGTTTACGCTGTCTCTAAAGAGAAGTATGCTAATCTCTGCCCACAGGTGGCCCGCATCGTGGAGAGCCGTGCGGCGGGCTTCCCCGTGGGGCGGTACGTGGTCGGCTACTGGGGGTGGCGCGACCGCACCGTGGCCGACGTGGGGCCGGATGCGCCCTACTTCATGTCGCCGGTCATGCTGGTGCCAGACCTGGGGGAGCTGCCCCTCTCCCTCTCTCTGGGGGTGCTGGGCATGCCCGGAATCACGGCCTACTTTGGACTGCTGGAGATCTGCAAGCCTAAGGAGGGAGAGGTCGCCGTAGTCAGTGGGGCAGCAGGTGCTGTGGGGTCCATAGTCGGGCAGATAGCGCGCCTCAAGGGGTGCAAAGTAATTGGCTTCGCGGGATCAGACGCTAAGGTAAGACACCGCTTCCATTTGGGATTCCTGCACATATGACGCTGTGGTGTGCGTTCTGTAAGACCTTTTGTTGATGTTCATCTTATATTCTCCCTTCAAGACACTGTCCATTCCGTTCAACTGCTCTTCCAAGTCCTTTGCTGTCTCTGACAAAATTACAATGTCATCGGCGAACCTTAAAGTTTTTATTTCTTCTCCATGGATTTTAATACCTACTCCGATTTTTTCTTTTGTTTCCTTTACTGCTTGCTCAATATACAAATTAAATAACATCGGGGAGAGACCATAACGGGCGGAATTAGCAGCACACCAACCGCTGGAATGGAAGCCATGCTGGATATGCCTCCACTTCACCTTTGGGTTAAGATGGAGGCAGCAGCTGGGGCATACAGACTTAAAACTGGGCAAAACTGGGTCTCATTCAGATATCCAGAATCACACACTAACGTAGTGAGTGAGGTAAATATAGGTATGGCCAGGGAAATGCCCGCCGACTATATAATAACTCCGAACTGCTTCGACAAGCCTTACAACATAATAATTGGAAGTAGGGAGCAGTGGAAGAAAACAGTTCGACACCATACGAGGGACATTGTTTGGTTCACCGATGGGTCGAAAACAGATCAAGGCGTCGGGGCAGGGTTGTACGGGGTTCTACCAAGACTGGAGAGCAGCATCTCCCTAGGGAAGCTGGCCTCTGTATTCCAAGCCGAAATTACTGCAATTAGGGCATGTGAGGAGGAGAATATGAGTAGGTGCTACAATGACCGTAGCATCTACATCTATTCAGACAGCCAGGCAGCCCTGAAATCATTGGCAGCTCCTGCAACAAGATCTAAGATTGTTGCAGATTGCCACAGGGCTCTGGTGGAGCTAGGGGGAAGCAATAGGGTGAACCTAGTGTGGGTCCCTGGCCACTCAGGGACCTGTGGCAATGAACAAGCCGATAGATTGGGTAGGATGGGGGCAACAACTCCATTTATTGGACCGGAACCTGTCTTGACAATCATCAAGGCTATGATCAAATTAGAACTACTGAACTGGCTTAGGAAACAGCATGTAGGATATTGGACCATGGTCCATAAACAAAAACATGGTAAGGTAATGATGCCCAAGCCATGTTTTAAAAGAAGCTCTGTAATCCTGGGATTGAACAGGAAAGAGATCAAACTCATGACTGGACTGATGATCAGCCATGGGAACTTCAAAAAACACCTACACACAATGGGTATAATGGAAGAGGACCCTAAATGAAGGATCTGTGATGAGGGTGAAGAAACTGCATCACACCTAATCTTTGAATGCATGGCATTGGAGAGTAAAAGATTCAGAATCTTCGGGACAACTAGACCTGAAGAAATTGTGTCTAACAAAAAACTGGTTGAGGGACTCTTTGCACTATTTAAGGGCACTGGTTGGCTTTAGTAGATATACAGGGAGCGATACCGCACGATAAACCTAGTTTCGGTGCGGGCAGTGGCGGGTTAGACCTAAGCTGTTTTAGCTCTCCTGTTAAAATCAATCAATCAATCTTCTTTCGTTTCGGTTCTTGAGGAAGAATGGGATGGCGTTTCTTCACAAATACACACCTCACTAAAAGTGTCCCTAGGAGGTTTCAAGCTGTCATAAAGGCGAAGGGTGGACACCTCCCATATTAATGTCCATTAATAGGTATCTGGATGCTTTTGATCAGATGTTTAAGGTCGCACCTCCATTCAACGAGATTATGTTGGCTATTTTCAAAAAATTTTATGATGTGTCACTCGTACAAAAGCATATTGTTTGGTTGGCCGGTATAAAGAGAGCTTGAGAGATGAAGTGTCGTATTTGTATTACTATCGGTGAATATACATATGAAAAATAAGAAAAAGAGAATGAAACTGGGCGTGCGTTCACAGCCTCCACTCTTCTCTGGAGACGTCTCAAGGATAGATGTTGATGAGCAGTACTCACGTGTCTTCACTCCGTATTGTACTGATGAACCATAAACCGTTTGCACTCAGTCTCTCAAGCACAACAGCTAATTTTAAAGCTCGAAATCTCATTCTTCACGAATATTCTAACCACGTACTATCTGGTCGAGTCTTGGCGCATTATCATTGTTTCAAGGCCACAGTGTAACACTGACCCGCTAAGGACAGTAGAAAAAAATGACTAGTTATGTTTCATTAACGATAATTACGTAAGTAAATTCAGAAAAATTACACTCTGTGGTTGTTTCAAAACCCCGACAGACAGTTCATTGTACGTACTCATCGCAGGCTTGACTTATGTCACACTACTCGTACTTCTGCTGAGTCTGTGTGTTCTTGCACTGCAAACGTCTACTGTAAACGGGAGATCTTATGTTTATTACTGTCTTTCTTTGAAATTAAAATATCGACAAAAATATACAAAATAGAAATGTAATACAGAACGGGGAAGCATGCAGCGACGCAACATTTTTTCCACATTAATGATCTGATCTCATCGCCACCTATACGAAATTTTTGGGGGTAATATAAACAAAAGTGGTTAGTTACAAGGATGTACCGGAATCTGTTGTTAGCTATTGAATAGAGCGTCGAGTAACAAATCCAGAAGTTGTCATCGTGAGGTTGAAGCTCTTCTGTCTGTGTTCGTTTACAAACAAATAATAGATGTATACAGAGCTCTCTATAATGGAAGTGTGTTCCCCGCCCTCAAAGAACTATCGGACAACACCGACCTATAAGCTCCCCCTCCCCCCCCCCCCTTTCCCTTACACACACGTCTTTTTAAAGAAAATACATAGAAATAAATGAAAATAAAATAAATAATTAGATAAAAAAGTAAGTAAATAAATAAAACCCACACCCATTCACACACACAAAACACACACACACACACACACACACACACACACACACACACACACACATACATGCATGCACGCACACAAATCTTCCAAATAGAATTAGTTAATGTTAGGTCGACCATAACATCCCAGGCGTAAAATTTCGAAGTAAATAACTTTTCCACATTAAGATCTATATGGTGGCAAAAGAAAACAAGTGCAATAAAAAAAACATAAAAACCCAGGAAAACCACTGCATATAAACAATACTTTGTGTTTCAAATTTGTAAATACTGTCTTCAAAACCCAAATATATATGTTTACAAGTACATAGTAAAGAGCAATTTTTCCTGTTTAATAGAAATAAAATAAAGGCCCACTGATGATTCTCAATATTCAGCGAAACATATGTGGTAAACAGGAGAAAAGGTAAAACTGGGTGTTTGTGAAGGTGGACCCCCTCCAAAAACTAATCTATTCAGAAGTTAATAAAGGAAGAATGTAGTTGAAATAATAAGACACTAAACAACGCAGTTTTACCATTCCAGTAAAAATGAAAAGCAAGGCAAAAATTATTGTATGATAAACATATGCCACCATAATCAGATATCTATTAAAGCTGCAGAGGAGAAGTGCTAATTATGACCTATTTGTAGCAAAAATTGTGTCGTTCATCTGGAATGATTTGGGAAAACGAGTGAAAATCCGAATCAGGAGCCGGCCGAAGTGGCCGTGCAGTTAAAGGCGCTGCAGTCTGGAACCGCGCGACCGCTACGGTCGCAGGTTCGAATCGTGCCTCGGGCATGGGTGTGTGTAATGTCCTTAGGTTAGTTAGGTTTAAGTAGTTCTAAGTTCTAGGGGACTGATGACCTCAGCAGTTAAGTCCCATAGTGCTCAGAGCCATTTTCAACCGAATCAGGAGGAGTGGATGTCATTATAGTAAGTAGCTGTAACTTCTTTCCACAATGTGAAAACGTCTTCTTGTAGCGATATAACTGGCCTCTCTTCCGCAGGTGAAGTGGCTGAAAGAGGAGTTGGGATTCCATCACGCATTTAACTACAAGACGAATGACGTCACAGAGGCGCTGAAGCAGGCGGCACCTGACGGCGTCGACGTATACTTCGACAACGTGGGCGGCGAGATGAGCAGCGCAATCATCAACAGCATGCGAGAGTACGGTCGCATCTCCGTGTGCGGCGCGATATCTGGATACAACGAGTCTAATCTCCCGAAAGCTACCATCATCCAGCACGCAGCCATATTCAAGCAGCTCCGCATGGAGGGATTCATGTACATCCGATGGCACGACCGCTGGGGAGAGGGCATCGGACAGCTGATGCAGTGGATCAGGGAGGGGAAGATCAAGTACCACGAGACTGTTACCGACGGCTTCCAGAACACTCCCAAAGCCTTTGTTGGCATGCTGCAAGGAGAGAATCTAGGGAAAGCTGTTGTTAAAGTCTGAAGCGTGAGGAATACTACCGTACTGGATTTGGGTGCATAAGCGGGGACAAAGACATTTTGTTACAGTATTTTGTGCAGTGAACTACAAAAGGTAGCTGGATGACTGGGACAGAATATTCTTTCAGAATTTGTTTGTGCTTTCATTTTCCCAACTATATTTTACGTCATGATACACTTTTTGTAAGCTAAAAAGAAATAAATTTTATAGAAAACCTTTTGTGTGTTGTGTCCATTACTAAACTCCACAGTCAGATTATATGTTCCAGCATGTAGCTGTCGCAAAAACAACATAACTTAAGTGCTGTACACCAGCAACTGTATAAGAGCATGAAACGATAGAAAATATTCATGTACCTGGTTAATGTTTGTGTTCTTAAGTAATAGAACCCAATATGAAGTCCTTGACAGAGAGTGTTCATCAGAGACAAGGGGATCGTCACTAGTGCGCCAGGGTAGTGTGATAGGACCGTTATTATTTTCTACATACATGAGTGATGTGGCAGACAGGGTGGGGAGCAATTTGTAGTTGTTTGCTGATGATACAGTTATGAAACGTCCCATTAGAAAAATTATACATGACTGTGCTTAAACTGACACACAATATTTTTGGCGCAACGCAATCTGACTATCAAAACTCCCTACAAAAGAATGGCCCTGACTAACATTAAACTATACCTTTCACAAATCACTAAATCACTTACCTCACAAAAATCTTCTATACTCGAACTACTGCAACACAGCGAGCGCTACTACCGCCAGCTAAATAAAAGATTCAAACTACGGAAGGCGCTAACTACTGATAGGCATAGTTAGCAAATGAAAGATTTTAATAGAAAACAAACAATGTATTAACCTTAATAGTCATAATATATATAGCAGTTCATGACATCCAGTCTTACAAATTTCAAAACTCCACCATCTCTCTCCCCACATCCACCACTGCTGGCGGCTCACCTACAAGTGTGCAACGCTACGCACTGTTCACGTCCAACTGCCCAACGCTACAATGGCGAGTATTACAACAATGCCAACCAGCCACAGCCTGCACACAGCACAGCCAGTGATTTTCATACAGAGGGATACGTGGCAGCGGCGTTACCAATCCTACTCACATCCTACTCACATAGCCCCCATACTCCCCACAAAAAATTTTACAAATTGTTTTGGGCAGTGGCCAATAATCATTTGATTAAATTTTTCATAATTACAATAACAAAGATATCAAATGCACACACTTATTCATACAATGTTGGTCAAAAGCTAAAATTTTCTCGCAGTCCATAAAGACAGTCCTGATCATTCAAAAATGGCTCTGAGTACTATGGGACTTAACATCTGAGGTCATCAGTCCCCTAGAACTTAGAACTACTTAAACCTAACTAATCTAAGGACATCACACACATCCATGCCTGAGGCAGGATTCGAACCTGCGAACGTAGCAGTCGCGCGGTTCCGGACTGTAGCGCCTAGAACCGCTCGGCCACCGCGGCCGGCTCTGATCATTCATCACAGTAAAATTGCAGTGTTTTCTCAACGTCTGAGCAGTAAAGGAGAATTCACACGAAAGTAGTGGATTTCCATGCAGTCTTGAAGTAGTGTTGTTCTACCAACGGAAAGACAGTGCTGACTCTTGACATGCAGACAGGTAATGTGCCACAACAGAGCAAACCCACAGCAGAGTCAGTCGAAGTTTTGAAGAATATTGGTAGGTAGGTCGTCACAGAGCAGACCCACTGTATTCCTGGTAGAGGTTACGGTATTGGTGGGCCACCAAAGGTGCAAACCCACTGCAGTCCTTGTAGAAATGATGGTATTGATGGATCATCAAAGGTGTAGATCCACTGTAGTCCTTGTAGAGATGGCCAGCAGCCATCTGCTGCGACTGTGCAGTTGTACAATCACCATCGAAGAATCTTGCGGACAATATAGCAAGTCCATAACCACCACTTGCGCGCTCACAAAGGTTTTGGAATTGTCCTTAGAACCAGTAATGCTGTTATCCAGTCCCTTGCTGGATTATTAACACACATGCAAACACTAACAGTCCCTACTTCTCACATATTGTCCATATACTATGACCAACAGAAACGTGTGCAGTGAAATGGAACTTACAAATTAATAATATGATGAACTGGGGTCAATTACAATTTTATAACATAAGAATACAATTACAAAGGTACAAAATACATCATTAAAGAACACAACAATACAGATAACATTTGCAGTAATAGGGGCTTTACAAAAGAATCGAAATAACATATACATCAGTGTTACAGGAATTATGACATAACTACATACATAAAAGATCAGAGTAACTTTCGAAACATCAACTTCACACATGAGCATTAAAACAAAACAGAATAAATAATGTCTAAGCATCTTTACAAGGTAAATAACATATTATCAGAAAAATTCTACAACATAAATCTTATTAGCTAAACACATACAGACAGAAAAAACACAAATTCACATAGTGTAATAACACAAAAATACAGGACATGGTTTGTTTTCAGTGTGACATTTGGTACTGCAGTCCACCCCAAAACTTCATTCCATATGTCTTTCCTCTTATTTCAATATTTGTTTCCACCAAAAAAATTATATCCAAGCATGCTTTCTGTATTTATATGTTCACATATTTCTTACCTCATTATTTATTTTCCATTATCGTACCTCATCATTTATTTCCAAGAAAATCCTACCTGAACCTGTTGTCCCTAAACCCTACTTTTTTTGTTCATATCATCTTTCAAAATACTTTTTTGGCCAAACCATTTTCTTACAGCATCTCAATGCATTTCTTCCAATTCATCACAACTTCTTCTCTTATATGGCCTACCCCATCTTAAGCTAACTTAAATCTATTGAGCTCAGATGCTAAACTAAGGGACGAGGCAATGCAGCAGCACAAAACAATTAACACAAACAGCAATGCCAAAAATGCAAATTGGCAAAGCAAGCAGCAGTAAATCTAAATTAACAGAGAAAATGCAACATTACAACTATTATGAGCCAATGTGCAGCAACAAGAAAAATAAATCAGTAGTAAAACTGGCTTAACAGAGTAACACAAAGCGAAATTCAGTAGCACTATGCCTGGCAAACAGCAGCAGCAAATGCTATAACTTATATCTAAACGTGACAGAGCTCAAGCACAAAAAATAGTAGACTAAAGACAACAATGCAGATAAGGGAAATGTCTATTCACATCTTAATATCTATGTCATTAAAGTGGTGCACCACAACTTATTCTACAAAAGAAATTACCAAGTACTTGAAAAGAAAATTATGTATGCAATTCCTGTGAAGGGAAATGTCTTTTTGTGCTCCTTCGTCTTTTTTTTTTTTTTTTTTGAAGTACATCATAAAGTTATGATTTACTGGATCTGTAGGCATAAAATTAGTACATCTATAAAATTTTATTTTAACCAATGCTTCAGTGCAGCTAGAAACTAGATATTAAACAAATTGAGCAATCTCTCAACTAGAAAGACAATACATATAAAATGTTTCTCATCATTTCATTAGGCATTTTAGTAAATATCATAAATTAAGAGCTCCACAGTGTAATCATATGTTTTCAAGTTTGAGCATGTTGTATTTGTGATGCTTTCGACAATGAAATGTCAATAGTGAGGATAATGGCCTCTTTTTTTTTTACTCCACCTGTGCCTCTGAAAGGCATACACTAATGACTTTTTTCCACGTGACTGTCGCTCGGATGGGCCTCCACGGCACATTACATAAAGGTCATCTACCTTCTTTACAGAAATATTTACGGCAGCAGTTTCCACTACAGTGACAGTCTCATGTAAAATAAAAAAAATCAAAGGTTAGAAATTTGCATTAGAAGTGCGTAGAAACAAAATCTCATATATAAAGTACTATTCTTGGTTTCCAACATCCTTTTTTCACAAATCAGAGCTCCACAGTGTAATCATATGTTTTCAAGTTTCAGCATGTCGTATTTGTGATGCTTTCGAAAAAGAAATGTCAATAGCGAGGATAATGGCCTCTTTTTTTTTTACTCCACCTGTGCCTCTGAAAGGCACACACTAATGACTTTTTTCCACGTGACTGTCACTCGGATGGGCCTCCACGGCACATTACGTAAAGGTCATCTACCTTCTTTACAGAAATATTTACGGCAGCAGTTTCCACTACAGTGACAGTCTCATGTAAAATAAAAAAAATCAAAGGTTAGAAATTTGCATTAGAAGTGTGTAGAAACAAAATCTCATATGTAAAGTACTATACTTGGTTTCCAACATCCTTTTCTCACAAATCAGAGTTCCTAGCCACTACTCATTATTCCTTACCTTATTACACATATACATATTCGTCGACACTTCAATATTTCATCATAATAAATACATATCATAATAAACACTTCTCAACAGCATAATACACATCGTCGTCGTAATAATAACATCATAACACCTCAGTCAAATCTCAAAAACGTCGTAGCTTCCTCCAATAATTTCAAAACCTAAAAAAAATTCTCTGCTCATTTCAATAGTGTCATCTACCTCAAACGTACTTTAAAAATCATGATCCCATATCAAATACATCATTGAAAGCTCTCATAGCATCACAATGGTTCTGAAAAAATATGAACAGCTCACAAAGTACAGACAAAATACAATTTCGTAAGTGTGAAGTTATCCAACGGTGAAATTACGTAAACGTCTGTCACTGATGTAGTAAAATAAATGTTTGTCTCTCTCAGTTAAATGGTCAGATAGCTGTGTAATTTATGTGTTAGAGAAATATGGTACCGATGTGTAAAGTTGTATAAGCAAATACCATATTAGCTAGGGCTCCTTGTGCTTGCCAAACACATGGTACACAAAGTAAGCGTGTACCCCCCTGAGGATTAATGTAATTATACCCTCAGGTGTTGCAAATTACAGCAGTGGAATGAAATGTATCACGGAAAAATTTCTTTGTAATTCAAAAATCTTTAAAAATAAATGTTTTAAGTACATAATTAATCACTCAAATACGTGTCCTGTAGCGCTCAATGTGCGTCTTGCTGTAAGATAATCTCTGTGGAAGTGTCGTAGTTATTGTCCTATGAAAGCTAAGTTCTGCAGAAGCCAATGTACTTACCTCATGATAAACAAAAGTGAAATGCTTTGCGTATAGATATCTTAGTTATTACGCTTATTGCCATGCTGAAGAGAGTACTGTGCTGTAACGTATTGTTGTGCTACAGAAAAGGCTGTCTCGTTGTAGCTATACCACAAAAGTTACTACTAAAACATGTTTTCCTTTCCAGAAGAATTCAGAAAAACTGTGCAGATATAAAACAGAAACACCGCAAAAGCAACATTGTAAATTGTCACTCATTAATAGCATCGTGATAAAATCCTGTAGCTGTCACATAAAGTAACCACTGTGTCATCTGGTATTTCGCAGAAAGTATTTTAAATCCAGAATGTATTTTCAACTAAACCAAAATGTTGCATTAAAATCTCATTAGCAGTACCAGTATACGTTCTAAGTATGTAAGCCTTATAGTCGTTACGTAATCATGCAACTAACAAGCAAGAATGTACACACATAATAACACTGTGATGTCTGTTCACTATAACAATGCATTCGTAATTTCTGTTTAAATAAGTTCTCTTGGTTCTTGATTGGATATTTAACTTCAAACATTGTTGCATGGTAACAGTTTCTAAGTCTGACAATGCATACTAGAAATGTGAAGTGAAAAGTTTTATGGCAAAGACAAAGTTAAAAGGCAGAGTATCTCTCAGTAATTGGTTTTACACGTGAAATATGGTGTAAACCTCTACTCTTCCTAGTATCCAGAGTTTCAGTTTCAACGCAATTATCATGTGGTATACGTCGGTAACGAATACTGGAATTTATCTCAAGGTTAGTTAATGTTATTTTTCTGAAGCCCAGCCGGCGCACGTGGCTGCCTGCGGTGCGAGTCATTGTCTGTTTCTTTGTTGGCGCGCGTCGTTATTGGGATTTGAAGACCTAACTTCTACAAATTCACCTTGTCGAGAGTGCCCTGCTCTGTTTGAATCCCGCCAATTCTGATGCAATTCAGCACTGTAGTTACGATCATATCGTCTGTCATCATGTCGGTAGATTCCACAGTTTCTTTCTTGTCGGTCACGTGGTGGAGAATTTCTCCCTGAATCGTAGCTGCGTGCTGAACTGTTGCGTCTGAAGTTATTCTGTCTCCCGTGATAATAATAGTTCTGGTTGTCATATTGTCTGTTTCTATGATTGTCTCTGTCATATTCATTACTACGGAAATGCAATCTTTCTCTGTAATTATTACTACTCTGCCAACGGTTATCATACGGGTGGTGTCTGTTTTGTCACGATTTGTGTTGTGAGAATAGCCTTGCCGTGTCCAGTTATTATTTCTTTCATCGCGGAATTGCAACGGATGTGACCTGTAATTGTTGTGCTCCTGTTTTCGCGTTCCGCGATTGTCAGTGTTAATTTCCAGTTCTTGGAACAATCCCTGAAAAGCTTCAATGTCGTCTTTGTAACGTCCTGCCAAAATAATATGTCGTAAATGTTCAGGTAATTTGATTAAGCAAATGCGGATGAGTTCTGAGGAGCTGTATGGGTTGGACAGGTACTGATTCTTGTGCAACATGTCTTCAAAATATTTCACAAGACTGGAGAATTCAGATTGTTCGAAATTTTTCATCATTATGACGCTATGTTTTACTCGGTCTTGTGTAGCTTGAGACCAATATGCTGAGAGGAAGGCATGATAAAATTCTCCTTCACTGTGGCAATCATGAATGACCGATCGCATTCTTACAGCTGGTTCATTCTCTAAATAGCCACACATAAATTCTAATCTGTGCTCTAATGACCAGTTGGGAGGAAAACAATGAGAGAATTGATGAAGCCATGCTTGTGGATGAATGTCGTTGTCAGAATTCTTAAATGTTTTGAATTTATGTGTAGTAATGAACAGCTTATAGTCAAAATCATCGTGTCGGCGAGTCGCACATCGCTCATTGTTACTTCGTTTCGGCGGTTCCATCTCAAAATCCAATGCGCCTTGTAAATTTCTTTCATAATTTCTGAAGTGTCCTACGTTATTATTTTGTGGTTGTTCCGTATTTCTATGTCCTTCTTCCCGTACTGGAGTGCGAGTGTCCTCTCAAATATGTAATTCTTGTGTTACCTGTGTCAGCTGATCTTGTACTTCCCGGATTTCTCTTTTGTACTGTGTATTGATTTGATTTTGATTTTGTTTGAATTTTCTAATTTGTTCATACTCTTCAGTGTCGGTGAAGGCTACCAGTGTTGTGTCATTCATATCATCATCTACCTTTGTAGATAAGTTAGTGAACTGATCTGAAAGTTCGGCTACTTTATCCGTTAGTGAAATTATTTCCTCTGTGTGTTTTTCTGAACCAAGTTTCAGAGTGTCCATTTGTGTTGAAATCGTATCTACTGTGTCCTTTAAGTTTTCCTGAGTTTTTGCAAGTTGCGTAACCGAATCGGTAGATGCAATTGCGTCAATTTTAGCTTGCAAGGTCTCATGATTTTCATGAACAATAGTTTGCAGTTCTTTTATGGCTGCTTCGTGATTCTGTAATGCATTTTCATGCCGCAAAAAAATAGGTTGAAAATGCTCACAAATTTGTGTTTTACGTCATTACAGACTTTTTTACATTTCGATTCAATGTTATGTAACTCAGTAGTTAAATCTTCACGTGTTTCTTCAAGTGTGGTGTCTAACTTCCGAAGATTTTGTTCCATTTTGTCTAACTTTTGAAGCTTTTGCTGTGTTTGTCTCTGATTTCGTTCCATTGTGTCTAACTGTTGCTGTGTTTTTCTCTGGTGTTGTTCCATTGTGTCTAACTTTTGAAGATTTTGTCCCATTTGTTTCTGATTTTGTTCAAGCGTTGTATCTAACTTTTGTAGCCTTTGTCCCATTTGTTGCATTAACTGTAATAACAGTGCACTGGTATCTGAAACATGTTCCTCAGTGCTCTTCGGCAGTGCATTTGAACTGGCAATATTAGCATTTTGAAAAGCAGAAAATGTGTCTTGATTTAATTGAGAAAATGGTGAGGACGCAAAACCTGAATCTACAGTGTTTGCAAGATTGTGTCCTGTCATTTCGGAATCCTGAGGCGAGCTGTTGCCGACCGATCGATCGATAATGCTTCCCTGTTCACTAATTATTTCACTGCCTACACCACTGTTTGCAGCCCGCTCCATTTCCCTATGCACAATTACCAAATTACTTCATTACATGGTGGCGCTAACACACTGCTTTCGTCTTCACTGTCATTTCTCAGTTTACTTTGGAGCGTAGTATTACGTTTTCACACGCTATTATTGTCACAATATTTCACACGACAACACAGACAGACACAATTTGAAGAGCAAAATAAGAAAACACATTAACATAACATTAAAAATAGTATCTCGTTAATTGCAAGCGCAGCTGCGAAATACTTGTGCATATCTACATGCATGCCACAACTGTTTTACTGTACAAGAATGAAAAACTACAACTACAAAGGAAATTCGCTCTACAATTACGCGCTAGCAATAAACAAAGGCTGCACTAATTGCACAAACTACAAGAAAAAATCAGAAGATTCCAGTGAGGTATCTTAGCAGGATCGCCATATGAAACGACCCCTTAGAAAAATTATACATGACTGTGCTTGAACTGATACACAATATTTTTGGTGCAACGCAATCTGACTTTCAAAATTCCCTACAAAAGAATGGCCCTGACTATACCTTCCACAAATCACTAAATCACTTACCTCACAAAAATCTTTACTCGAACTACTGCAATACAGTGAGCGCCACTACCGCCAGCTAAATAAAAGATTCAAACTACGGAAGGCACTAACTACTGATAGGCATAGTTAGCAAATGAAAGATTTTAATAGAGAACAAACAATGTATTTACCTTAATAGTCATAATATATATAGCAGTTCATGACATCCAGTCTTACAAATTTCAAAACTCCACCATCTCTCTCCCCACATCCACCACTGCTGGCGGCTCACCTCCAACTGCGCAACGCTACGCACTGTTCACATCCAGCTGCCCAACGCTACAATGGCGGGTATTACAACAATGCCAACCAGCCACAGACTGCCTACAGCACAGCCAGTGATTTTCATACAGAGCGCTACGTGGCGGCGGCGTTACCAATATAAGAACGTAAACAGCCTACTTACACAGTGTGTAAGATAAGATATCATGATCGAAAGACTATAGAAGGAAACAAGGTGACTTACACAAAATTTCTTCTTGGTGTGATGAGTAGCAGCTAGCTCTGAATGTAGATAAATGTGAGTTAATACGAAGGAGTAGGAAGAGCAAACACGTAATGTTCGGATGCAGCGTTAGCAGTGTCCATCTTGACTCTGTCATATCCTTTAAACATCTGGGTGTACCTCGCAAAGTGATGTGAAATGGAACGATCATGTGAGGATTGTGGTAGGAAAGGAGAATGGTCGACTTCAGTTTAGTGAGAGAATTTTGGGTAAGTGTGGTTCGTATGTCAAGGAGACGGCACATAGGACGTTAATGTGACCTATTCTTGAGTACTGCTCGTGTGTTTGGGATTCCAACCAGGCCAGATTAAAGACAGCATCGAAGCAATTTAAAGTCTGGCCGGTAGATATGTTACTGGTGGGCTCGAACAACATGCAAGTTCTATGGACATGCTTCAGGAACTCAAACCGAAATCCCTGGAGGGGAGGCGACGTTCTTTTCGGGGAACACTATTGAGAAAATTTAGAGAACCGCCATTTCAAGCTGACTGCTGAAAGATTCTACTGTCGCCAAGATACATTTCGCGTAAGGACTACGAAGGTAGGAGATGGGAAATTAGGGCTCATACAGAGGCGTGGTTGTTATGATGAAGTCCCATACTCCTTGAGAGAGCATAGGGGAACGATGCGGGAGATCCGCACCGCCCTACTAGGCAAGGTCCTAGTGGAGGTGGTTTGCCATTGCCTTTCTCCGACCGTAATGGGGATGAATGATGATGATGAAGACGACACAGCAACATCCAGTCATCTCGAGGCAGGTGAATATCCCTGACACCGGCGGGAATCGAACCCGGGACCCCGTGCTCACGAAGTGAGACTAGAGGCATATTAACAGCGTTTTTCCCTCGCTCTGCTTGCGAGTGGGACAGGGTACACTCTCCCACGCAGCGTACGGCGTCCTGCAGAGAATGAATGTAGATGTAAGTATTAGTAATGTTATTTCAAAATCTCTCGGCAATATAGCCATTGGAGCCAAGAACAGTTTCTTCTGTGAAGTGTGTCATAAGTATTGAACATTGTGCAAGTCCTCTCGTATTGAATTTGAGAACGTAGTCTTTCGCTGACAGCACTGTTGTATAAAACATTCTCAAAAGGTAAAACCTCGAACTTTCGACGCTTGCCACCATCGTCAGCATTCACCAAGGAAAGGAAACGTGAAAACGTTGAACATTCACGTGATGAGTCAGCGACTGCATTCCTTCCCTTCTGCGGAGATACATCCAACAAAATAGGCAGAGACCTGGGAAGACGAGGTACAAGATATGTTTTTACGATCTCCTAAAAAGATAAAGCAGATGCTACGCCCTTTTAAGGAAAGTCTTGGTCGCAGGATTCCTGAAATTTACAACATCCCATGTGAATGCGGGAGGAAATACATCGGCCAGTCCCTGCGCACTGTTTCCACAGCTGTGTGGAGCGTCAACGGCATACGAGTATCAAAAATCGCGAGCTGGAGAAATCCGCAGTTGCTGAGCACAGCTTCACAAACAAACATAAAATACTAGAATGAGATTTCCACTCTGCAGCGGAGTGTGCGCTGATATGAAACTTCATGTGAGATTAAAACTGTGTGCCGGACCGAGATTCGAACTCGGGACCTTTGCCTTTCGCGGGCAAGTGCTCTACCAACTGAGCTACCCAAGCACGACCCACGCCCGTCCTCACAGCTTTACTTCCGCCAGTACCTCGTTTCCTACTTTCCAAACTTCACAGAATCTCTCCTGCGTACCTTGCAGAACAAGCACTCCTGAAAGAAAGGTTCCCAGGAGAGCTTCTGTGAAGTTTGCAAAGTAGGAGACGAGGTACTGGCGGAAGCAAAGCTGTCAAGACGGGGCGTGAGTCGTGCTTGGGTAGCTCAGTTGGTAGAGCACTTGCCCACGAAAGGTAAAGGTCCCGAGTTTGAGTCTCGGTCCGGCCCACAGTTTTAATCTGCCAGGAAGTTTCGTCTTAAACATAAAATACTGTTTTACGAAACAAAAGTTTGACTCTATAATTGAAGACGCTGTGTGAGGGAGGAGGAGGATATTGGTGTTTAACGTGCCGTCGACGACGAGGTCATTAGAGTCGGAGCACAAACTCGGATTAGGGAAGGATGGGGAAGGAAATCGGCCGTGCCCTTTCAAAGGAACCATCCCGGCATTTGCCTGGAGTGATCTAGGGAAATCACAGAAAACCTAAATCAGGATGGCCGGAGGCGGGATTGAACCGTCGTCCTCCCGAATGCGAGTCCAGTGTGCTAACCACTGTGCCACCTCGGTCGGTGAGAATGTGTGAGGGAACCTTTAACCGTGATGGCTGATATAATCTTAGCGGTGAATGGAAGCGAACTCTCGATGCAGAGAAGAGCCACAGTTATTCGTCGTTATGTTTGCAGTACGGCGAGAGCGATGGCGCCACCAGCGCGTATGTTGACACCATCTGCGACAGTATGACGTAACTACCGACCAATCAGAAGCCGTCTTTGGGCTATATAAGGCCACCGCAGCGCGATTTTGAGAGTCACTTGCTCCTGACGACGACGATGGTGGAAATCGTCGAAAGCTCGAGGTTTTACTCTGAAATGACGAGGCGAGAAGTCCGAGAATGTTTTATATACCTATTAACTATAGCGACATTTCGACCTATCGTGGACATCGCCCTCTTTCCACGAATACCGGGTTAGGTACACATTTCTCAACTTTCTCCCTACATGTTAATCATCAGAGTGACAACTGTCGGTTCTACATATTATAGGACAGAAGGAGATACCATCGATGAGTGCCGTGATAAGTTTGTAATGGACGAATTGGATCTTGTAGTCAGGATACTAGATTCATGAAGCACCCGCGTGTAGCTAATATGGGGACACGAAAAAAGATTATATATGAAATCTGCTTTCGCAGGACAGAGGGGTCAGGATGTGGAAATGGGCCAAGATCAATTACTGTTAGTTACACAAGAACACACAACTTTATTCCTTGAAAACCAATGCACAGTTATCTCTTTAAAACAACAAGGATCAGTTCATGGCTGTGGGCCCAAGTAACTTCTCAATAATAAAGTTTAAATAATCTCTTTTAAAACACAAGGATTTAGAGAAACGGCTGAGGCCTTAATTAAGTAAAATTAAAATATCCTTAGATAATTCCTTTTAGGGCACAAGAATTTAGACAAACGACTGAAGGACTTACTTAAATAAAATTAAAATATCTTCTCGGCTAAAGGCCTAAATAATATTTCTGATCAGCAAAGGAAATTCTTAAAAGGCCAGGAAAATTTAAATTAATTCTTCAGCTGAAAGCCCAATAATATTTCATTATAATAAAAGGGAACCTTTAAAGACAAGCATTTACACAGTACAACGGAAAACCATCTTAAGAAAACTTGAAATATCTTGACACATGAAGGCCCAAACAATTATTCAAAACAATTAAAGACAACCTTAAGATAAGCATTTACGCACTAAGGCTGAAGGCTGTTTTAAAATTTCAAGATAATTAAAGAGAAACCTTACAGACAGGAATTTACAGAACGCCACAGAATTTAAAACGAAAGGCCTAAAAGCAGAGTAAACAAGAATTTTAAATAAAACGTGGCTGATGGCCTAATCTTAAAACATTTCACATAAGGTTCGGCTGAAGGCCATATACTGAACACCAAAACAAACTAAATAAATACACGGTTGAAAGCCTCTCCCAGTACTTGAGACAAAAGAAAACGACAATTCCAAACAACGGCTGAAGGACCGACCAACAACCTAATCTATCCCCTTCCACTCGACCAACGGCATCACAACCGAAAATATCAGCGAGGACGAAGATATCAGCAGCACTATGTCTTGACAATTGGCGTGTAAATACAGCTAAGGCACAATAACCACTCAAAAATATAAACAAACACCAAAGGCTGACGAACTACGCGCCGTGCCGGACAGCATCAACATGGCGAGGAAACACACACTCGTTGCTCTGTCCCAGCCGACCGACTGCCTACTCCAGTACGCAGACAGCATTCAAAACTGCTAAGTGGAAGTCACAGAAGCTACACACAGTTCCACGTATACACTTACACCAAGAACTCCGATAATCCTAAAACCAATCACTGTGGAACAGTAAGGAGAACTCACAAGTTGAGACACAAGGAGCTTCCATAAGCGGTCGGCGACCAAATACACGTCGTCCGATGAGGCGACCGACCGAACGACCAGCCGATGTCGTCCCCACTCAAGTTATGTCTGTCGGCAACAGTCGGGCGGGTCTTGTCTGTCCGGAGCTCGCTGCAGCTCCATCCCGACTCCCTTGATGTCCGTTCGGAACTCGGAGACCCGAGCACACCGGCTCGGACCCAACCATGCACAGGGAACACTTGCCCATTGGCCACCAGACATCTCTGCACAAGGATGGAACCGACCCACGTCCGGCAAGATGACCAACTGACGAGGCCCAGAAACGGTCAAAAGATGAGACGACCGACCGAACGACCAACCAACGCTCTTTCCCGCTCCAGTCTCCTTCCGTCGGACAGTATCTGCGTGTCGCCAGTGATCGGCGAGTACTGACTGTCCGCACCTCACTGGCGCTCCGCCCCAACTGAACTCCCGACACACCATGAGCCGGAAATACTAGCGGTCGCTTCAAAGATAATACGACAGTGCATTTATCGATAAGCGCTGCTGCTGCCACTCACGGGCAGGTAAAACAGGAACTTAGTGACACCAGTAAATCAAATAAGAAAACGAGGCGGCAGTACCATAAGGAGAAGATAACGAACAATAAACGGCATGAACACGAGCCACGCAGGGCTCAATATAAGCACTTATGTTAGTAACGAGTACAATAACGGTGACCAAAAAAACAACCGTTGAAATCCACACCAGTTTACTCTTGTGGACACACAGGGTCACAAACCCAGTTGGATCCTCTTAAAAATATGAAATACGTTTCTTGAAATGAGTACCTGATAGTTACACACATATTTCTTAAAGCACTTCTGACATGTACTGATTAACATAATTCGACAGATGAACAGTGGGTATGTACGAAACAACATAAAATTACAGCAATTATCGTACATGCATATAAAAATCATGATTTTCAAATAATTATTTTGAAAAATATGTTTCATGTAATAAAATTATGAAAAGGATAGATTCCTATTCACCGTATAGAGGAGATGTTGAGTCGCAGACAGGCGCAATGAAAAGACTGGTATACGTTCAAGCTTTCGGCCAAAAGTTCTTCTTCCAAAGTAGAAAAGACATACGCATTCACACAAGCAAAACTCTCTCTCACACACAGACATTATCACCGTCTCCGGCCCCTGTGGCCGGGCAAAGATATTGGTCATGGGCATATGAGTTGTGCTTGTGTGAATGTCTGTGTGTTTTCCCTTTCAGAAGGTCTTTTAGCCAAAACTTAAATGTACAGCAGTCTTTTCATCGTGCCTGTTTGCAACTCATCTTCTCCTCTATATGGTGAGCACCTTTCAATTCTTTTTACCATAATATCGTTGTTGTTTTATCCTGGCTTCCCATTATTTTCTATACTAGATTGTCCTTCATGGCATGCTACAATTGGGAAAGTTAAGTTAATCTGCTTTATAAAACTTAACTATGGTAACTGTTGGAAGTCATCACTCAGAATCAACATAGTATGTATAGCTATGGAGTGAGCATAGCTTATTACGCATGTTCTCAACATCAAACCGTGTTAGTCACGAGATTTTGGGACGGTGCTGTTTGTTTACAGTTTGCAGTAATAGCGAAACTTGAATATTACAAGTATTCACCTTGTTTTATATACGTTTCTGCACGTCTGAGTTTTAGTAACAGGTATGGTGCTGTATTGTCGTTGCTTCGGAAGTAAAGCGACGTATGTGAAAGGAGGACCAGTTACTTTTCATAATATGTACAGCAAATGTATAACTAAACCTCATATTCATATGAAACACTTTACATGTTGAAAAATATCGAGACACCGTATTGTAAAATCTTGTATTGTAGAGACAATTTCTGCGATTTTACGGTCATGTCCTTAGGAGACAAATGAGAGATAAATTTGCAAGTGTGTTTGAGTAAACTGCCAGTCAGTATATACATATTGGTACTACGTTAATATGCTGAAAAGATTTGTACATGACATATTAATTTCCTTAATTTATGCAAGTTCTCAAAATCTTATGTGTATCTAAATATTTCTGCATGAGACAGCTTGCTATACAGAGTCATTGTAACGTTATTAATTAGATCAGATTCGACAACATGAGTCAGAGCAACAGAAAACCTAGAAAAAACTATTGTTGGTTGCCACTCCTTTTATTACTCCACAATTCGATCATTGACCTCGTATTTTTTATTTTTTGTTTTGCATGAGAAAAAGATGTTATAGATATTTTACTTGTGCATACAAAGCAGAAGGTTAAATGAAGATAAATTGAAGATAATAGTGGACAAGTAGGTGCTGCAAGTCACTTACCGTATTTACTGTAACAACTCCATAGTTCCAAAGGCGTTGTTTTTCCGTGACACCTCGGCGTCATCTACAGTGTCATTGTAAAGTAATTAATTAGTTCAAATGGCTCTGAGCACTATGGGACTTAACTTCTGAGGTCATCAGTCCCCTAGAACTTAGAACTACTTAAACCTAATAAACCTAAGGACATCACACACATCCATGCCCAAGGCAGGATTCGAATCTGCGACCGTAGCGGTCGCGCGGTTCCAGACTGTAGCGCCTAGAACCGTTCGGCAACGCAGGCCGGCTAATTAATTAGAACAGAGATTCGACAATATGAATAAGTGCAATAGAAAACATAAAAGAATTGTTTGCTATCACTTCTTAACCAGTTAATGAAGAAACGTAAATAAAGTGGAGGCTGGGGTATGATACTTCGGCGAAAACGCACTACACCATTGCTCTTCACATCATTAAGCCAAATTCAGTTTCTGGTTTTAAACTTGTCTGTAAAGCGGCGACACTCACGGTACTTCTTAAGGTGATCTGTCTGTAGCAGCGAATTACTAACACTCAAAATACTCTGAGCGCTACACGGGCTAAAATGCCCCGTCCCAAGATCACATGAGTTGAACTACAGCAGATGTTGCGGACAGAATTCTTGTTCTGCCTATCCAAATGCTCACTCCGTCGATATTTGCACTCTATGAGAATCAATGTCTCTGCTAAAAAATTCAGCTTTGGTGTTGTTACTATTGACACTTTCCGTGTATGTCCTTTTGCTTAGTTCAGCTTTGTCATTATTAGTGTTACGTTCGTTCAGCGTAAAAATAAAATTCATTATTTAGTTTCAGGCCGTAACTACACTTTCATTTATAGCTCAAATAACAGCAGCAACTGACGTAAGCCAAACGATAGTGTACAACTGCTCCAGTTAAAATTCAGTTTTTATGATTCATGTATATCTTATATCTCTGGAAGAAGTATACACCCACCGTTGATGTTTATATATTCTTTGAAGCGGTTTGCTAAAACTGATATGAGATTTATTTACTTTTCCATACATATACAACTCAGTCATTTAAGTATGAAATCTCTGCGTGTCCGAAAAATCTGTGAATATTCTTATTTAATTTTGCAATTGATTCATCAGCAGTTCGATAACCTGTACCAGGTAACGGCCTCGACATGTCTTTTCCAGGCCACTCTGGCCCCTGATACATTCGTTTATTTCTTTGTCTTTCCTACTGATTTCCAGCACGTATCTGGTAGTGATTTTACTCTTAGCGTTTGGTAATTTATTGAACTTTTATTTAGACCATATACTGCTATGTGTACACTTCTACTTTTTTTAAATTTTTTTTAATTTGCAGGTTCATCTATTTGAGAAAGAACAGTGACGAGAAAGAATGATGGCTTCTTGTTAAAACACTAAGGTTGTCGTAGAACTTATTGATTGTTTAGTTCCTTAGATAACCAGCATCGTGTTTAATATAATGCTCATCTAAAACACAGAAGCTCTTAATTTTGTGGTGTCATTCCAAGATAAACTTAAATGCTATCGAATTTCCACCTTCGTACTTACTTTCATTAAGTGAAAATAAATAGTTTTCATTCATTTACCCTAGTAAATTATTTTGTTCTTTAAGAAAACTCATTACTCAATGCAAACATCCTTCGTCGATGTGTTTCAAAACTAAACATACTGTTACTTACATATTGTTTGCCATGTAAATACTTTTTCAATAAGTATTCAACTGACTGATTTTCATAAAGACACAAGTGAAAGTACACTTTTTTTACAAATAAAATACTACAGGATACACATAATACGCAATTCTTATTTTTCACCTTCTCAGTAAATTAAATTGGTTTATTCACCACTTTAGAATACAATACATTGCCACTTATTCAAAAAACTCGAAGTAGTGGGAAACATATGTGTATTGCCCCATGACTGGAACGTAATTGATTAAATCACTTATATTTTATTTCAATGAATTGTCATAATAGCTGCAGGAGATTTGACATAGGTTCGGGCTACTTCGTGTATAGACCACAGTCGACCTGGTGAAGATTAAAGCTGGTGGCGTGAAATTCCCATTTCGTTCCAAGAACAGCTGACATATCTCCTTGTATCTCTGTGTCGCTCATGCAACAAAGTAAACACAAAACAAACACTTTGTATTTTCACACTGAGGTGCCAGAGAAACTGGTATAGGCATGTGTATTTAAATAGAGAGATACAGGCAGAATATGGAGCTGCGGTCGACAACGCCAATATAAGACAACAAATGTGTGGCGCAGTTGTTAGATCGGTAACTGCTGCTACAATGGCAGGTCATCAAGATTTAAGTGAGATTGAACGTGGTGTTGTAGTCGGCGCAGGAGCGATTGGACACATCTCCGAGGTAGCGATGAAGTAGGGATTTTCCCGTACAACCATATCAAGAGTGTACCATGAATATCAGGAGTCCGTAAAACATCAAATCTCCGACATCGCTGCGACCGGAAGAAGATCCTGCAAGAACGGGGCCAACGATGACTGAACAGAATCGTTCAATGTGACAGAAGTGCAACCCTTCTGCAAATTGCTGCAGGTTTTAATGCTGGGCCATCAACAAGTGTCGGCGTGCGAACCATTCAACGAAACATCATCGATATGGGCTTTCGGAGCCGAAGGAACACTCGTTTACCCTTGATGACTGCACTACACTAAGTTTTACGCCTCGCCTGGGCCCGTCAACACCGACATTGGACTGTTGATGACTGGAAACATGTTGTCTGGTCGGACGAGTCTTGTTTCAGATTGTATCGAGCAGATTGACATGTACGGATATGGAGTCACCCTCATGAATCCATGGATCCTGCATGTCAGCAGGGGACTGTTCAAGCTGGTGAAGGCTCTGTAATGGTACGGGAGGTGCGCAGTTGGAGTAATACGGGACCCCTGATACGTGTAGATACGACTCTGACAGGTGACACGTGCATAAGCATCTTGTCTGATCACCTGCATTCATTCATGTCCATTGTGCATTCCGACGGACTTGGGCAATTCCAGCAGGACAATGCGACACCCACATGTCTAGAAGTGCAACAGGGTGGCTCCAGGAACACTTCTGAGTTTAAACACTTCCGCTGTCCACCAGACTCCCCAGACATGAAAATTATTGAGCATACGTGGGATGCCTTGCAACGTGCCGTTGAGAAGAGATCTCCACCCCCTCGTACAATATCGGATTTATGGACAGCCCTGCAGGATTCATGGTGTTAACTACCTCCAGTACTACTTCAGACATTAGTCGAGTCCACGCCACGGCGTGTTGCGGTTCTTCTGCGTGCTCGTGGGGGCCCTACCCGGTATTAGGCAAGTGTACCAGTTTCTTTGGCTCTTCAGTGTATATTAAGTAATTATTAATATAAAAATCAGTAACACTGATATGTGACGTATAATTTATTTGCTGTTTTGTAGGTGGAAATATTGACAGTGATACTGCCCAAAATTCTGTATCGCTACAGGCCGCACGTTTCGACTTTAACCAAATTCTAGTTGGACTGCCAGTACAAGCGATTCGTGGCAGTTATTCTACGATAACATTTATAAGGAAGTATCAGTATTTTTCACTTTTTTCCTGTTTGAGTAAAACGACTTCTTTTATAAGAACAAATACAATAATCTGACTATGATGTATGTTATTTCTTATGAAGGAAATACTCATGTATATGAACCATGTTGTTGTTGTTGTGGTCATCAGTCCTGAGACTGTTTTTATGCAGATCTCCATGCTACTCTATCCTGTGCAAGCTTCTTCATCTCCCAGTACCTACTGCAACCTACATCCTTCTGAATCTGCTTAGTGTATTCATATCTTGGTCTCCCTCTACGATTTTTACCCTCCACGCTACCCTCCAATACTAAATTGGTGATCCCTTGATGCCTCAGAACATGTCCTACCAACCGATCCCGTATTCTAGTCAAGTTGTGCCACAAACTCCTCTTCTCCCCAATTCTGTTCAATACCTCCTCATTAGTTGTGTGATCTACCCATCTAATCTTCATCATTCTTCTGTAGCACCACATTTCGAAAGCTTCTATTCTCTTCTTGTCCAAACTATTTATTGTCCATGTTTCACTTCCATACATGGCTACACTCCATACAAATACTTTCAGAAACGACTTCCTGACACTTAAATCTATCCTCGACGTTAACAAATTTCTCTTCTTCAGAAACGCTTTCCTTTCCATTGCCAGTCTACATTTTATATCCTCTCTACTTCGACCATCATGAGTTATTTTTCTCTTCAAATAGCAAAACTCATTTAATTACTTTAAGCATTTCATTTCCTAATCTAATTTCCTCAGCATCACCCGATTTAATTCGACTACATTCCATTAACCTTGTTTTGCTTTTGTTGATGTTCATCTTACACCCTCCTTTCAAGACACTGTCCATTCCATTCAACTGCTCTTCCAAGTCCTTTGCTGTCTCTGACAGAATTACGATGTCATCGGCGAACCTCAAAGTTTTTATTTCTTCTCCATGGATTTTAATACCTGCTCTGAACTTTTCTTTTGTTTCCTTTACTGCTTGCTCAATATACAGATTGAATAGCATCTGGGAGAGGCTACAACCCTGTCTCACTCCCTTCCCAACCACTGCTACTCTTTCATGTCCCTCGACTCTTATAACTGAAATCTGGTTTCTGTACAAATTGTAAATAGCCTTTCGCTCCCTGTATTTTACCCCCGCCACCTTCAGAATTTGAAAGTGAGTATTCCAGTCAACATTGTCAAAAGCTTTCTCTAAGTCTACAAATGCTAGAATGGTAGGTTTGCCTTTCCTTAATCTATTTTCTAAGATAAGTCGTAGGGTCAGTATTGCCTCACGTGTTCCAATATTTTTACAGAATCCAAACTGATCTTCCCCGAGGTCAGCTTCTACCAGTTTTTCCATTCGTGTTAGTATTTTGCAGCCGTGGCTTATTAAACTGATGGCTTATTAAACTGACAGTTCGTTAATTTTCACATCTGTCAACCCCTGCCTTCCTTGGGATTGGAATTATTATATTCTCCTTGATATGAACCATATTAAATCATAATGCTTAAGTTCGGTAATTAAGTTATCTTTGTAAAGCAATATGCGTCTTTTGTCTGACATACACTCCTGGAAATTGAAATAAGAACACCGTGAATTCATTGTCCCAGGAAGGGGAAACTTTATTGACACATTCCTGGGGTCAGATACATCACATGTCACACTGACAGAACCACAGGCACATAGACACAGGCAACAGAGCATGCACAATGTCGGCACTAGTACAGTGTATATCCACCTTTCGCAGCAATGCAGGCTGCTATTCTCCCATGGAGACGATCGTAGAGATGCTGGATGTAGTCCTGTGGAACGGCTTGCCATGCCATTTCCACCTGGCGCCTCAGTTGGACCAGCGTTCGTGCTGGACGTGCAGACCGCGTGAGACGACGCTTCATCCAGTCCCAAACATGCTCAATGGGGGACAGATCCGGAGATCTTGCTGGCCAGGGTAGTTGACTTACACCTTCTAGAGCACGTTGGGTGGCACGGGATACATGCGGACGTGCATTGTCCTGTTGGAACAGCAAGTTCCCTTGCCGGTCTAGGAATGGTAGAACGATGGGTTCGATGACGGTTTGGATGTACCGTGCACTATTCAGTGTCCCCTCGACGATCACCAGTGGTGTACGGCCAGTGTAGGAGATCGCTCCCCACACCGTGATGCCGGGTGTTGGCCCTGTGTGCCTCGGTCGTATGCAGTCCTGATTGTGGCGCTCACCTGCGCGGCGCCAAACACGCATACGACCATCATTGGCACCAAGGCAGAAGCGACTCTCATCGCTGTAGACGACACGTCTCCATTCGTCCCTCCATTCACGCCTGTCGTGACACCACTGGAGGCGGGCTGCACGATGTTGGGGCGTGAGCGGAAGACGGCCTAACGGTGTGCGGGACCGTAGCCCAGCTTCATGGAGACGGTTGTGAATGGTCCTCGCCGATACCCCAGGAGCAACAGTGTCCCTAATTTGCTGGGAAGTGGCGGTGCGGTCCCCTACGGCACTGCGTAGGATCCTACGGTCTTGGCGTGCATCCGTGCGTCGCTGCGGTCCAGTCCCAGGTCGACGGGCACGTGCACCTTCCGCCGACCACTGGCGACAACATCGATGTACTGTGGAGACCTCACGCCCCACGTGTTGAGCAATTCGGCGGTACGTCCACCCGGCCTCCCTCATGCCCACTATACGCCCTCGCTCAAAGTCCGTCAACTGCACATACAGTTCACGTCCACGCTGTCGCGGCATGCTACCAGTGTTAAAGACTGCGATGGAGCTCCGTATGCCACGGCAAACTGGCTGACACTGACGGCGGCGGTGCACAAATGCTGCGCAGCTAGCGCCATTCGACGGCCAACACCGCGGTTCCTGGTGTGTCCGCTGTGCCGTGCGTGTGATCATTGCTTGTACAGCCCTCTCGCAGTGTCCGGAGCAAGTATGGTGGGTCTGACACACCGGTGTCAATGTGTTCTTTTTTCCATTTCCAGGAGTGTATTTCACTTGCCACTTCTTTCTTTACCTTTCTTCCTCCTAGCCACGATCTGTTAAGACGTATCTGTTAAAGTAAGTTCCTTCAAGTGAGAATTATTACTCATTTCTGTTCAAACATTGTGTTATGTTCTTTTATTTTGCAACACTAATACCTCTGGTATGTTTTTTTCAGGTTTTACAATGGAAGTGCGGGTGAGTCTTATTTTATGAACGGAAGTAACCGGCTTTGGCGATATCTGCTTTGCTGCCATTGCGACCACATCACCCACAAAACTACTGTTGCCTGCCTGGTACTTAACTAACAGAGTCCGATTGCCCCGCGCGAATGACATTGGTGCACGAGATATTCCAATCTTGTACGGTCGCGAAAACACGGAGTCAAGCCAGCTATTTCCAAAGAGTGAAATCTCGTGTCTCATAGGAACTCAGTCTGTAGAACTTTTGTCTGCTTAACTCACGCTCTGTAAAGGGTGAGATGAACATACCACAACGCTGAATAGTAGCATCTTTTACCTTGAATGCAATAAATTGATCATTTAAGCGCAAAAATTGGTGCCCCACTGATCCGCGCCTACAGGAAGCGAAGGGAAAATCTAGGCGTACCGCTGCTACTCGAGGTCAGGTAGTCAACGCCGTCAATCGGTTCAGCAGATCGTTTATTGCTGCTGCTGAGAGACAGCCTCTTTCCGACATTGTTCCATTATTTTCACCGGGATTGTTATAATAGTGAAGGCTTTTGGTACGCTGAATTCCCGTCACCTTTGTTCTGCTACTAAGGAGTATTAATTTGCACCTCAGGCAGAGAACCCGATAGAGTGGGCACTACAAAGATACGTGCAGAGACAACAAAGGACTTGGAAGAGCAGTTGAACGGAATGGACAGTGTCTTGAAACGAGGATATAAGATGAACATCAACAAAAGCAAAACGAGGATAATGGAATGTAGTCGAATTAAGTCGGGTGATGCTGAGGAAATTAGATTAGGAAATGAGACACTTAAAGTAGTAAATGAGTTTTGCTGTTTGCGGAGCAAAATAACTGACGATGGTTGAAGTAGAGAGGATATAAAATGTAGACTGGCAATGGCAAGGAAAGCGTTTCTGAAGAAGAGAAGTTTGTTAACATCGAGTACAGATTTAAGTGTCAGGAAGTCGTTTCTGAAAGTATTTGTATGGAGTGTAGCCATGTATGGAAGTGAAACATGGACGGTAAATAGTTTGGACAAGAAGAGAATAGAAGCTTTCGAAATGTGGTGCTACAGAAGAATGTTGAAGATTAGGTGGGTAGATCACGTAACTAGTGAGGAGGTATTGAATAGGATTGGGGAGAAGAGAAGTTTGTGGCACAACTTGACTAGAAGAAGTGATCGGTTGGTAGGACATGTTCTGAGGCATCAAGGGATCACAAATTTAGCATTGGAGGGCAGCTTGGAGGGTAAAAATCGTAGAGGGAGACCAAGAGATGAATACACTAAGCAGATTCAGAAGGATGTAGGTTGCAGTAAGTACTGGGAGATGAAGGAGCTTGCACAGGATAGAGTAGCATGGAGAGCTGCATCAAACCAGTCTCAGGACTGAAGACCACAATAACAACAGAGCCAGATTGGAGTCTGAATACTGAACAGAGACCAGCCAGATCCAAATACGACACTGATCTGTGCCCACCGTACAGAATCCGCCCTGAATGACTTCACTAAGGATTTCAATTGAGCCTTTTCTTTGTTATCGAGCTCTTAAGTCTGTCTTCGTGGGCACAAGCTGTCAACTACCACTCTTCAGACCAAAACTTGCGGTAATATTTAATTTTTCATTACATTCGCCATTGTTTTCGAAGGATAATTCTATTTGTGAGTCCATAGCTGATACCGCTGTTACATCTCATTTCCTGTCCGTGCCTGTGTGACTTCCTGTGGCTATTGTCCACAACGCGGTCGGCCTCTGGTGGGAGGAGGCTTTCTGCAGCCTGGAGTGAACCGGCTCAACTCTCCCTAATCCTTCTACATCGCTCCGTGACCAGAACCTATATGGCTGGCTTACAGGGAGAGTAATTTTCCGGCAACGGCCAGAATTTCCAACGTCCATTGCAGAATAAGTTCTTAAAGTCATGCCAAAAGGCAGGACCTTACAGAAGCGCTGAAAGCATTAGCAGTAAATGGACAATGAGAATTTCGTGAATGACGCCACACACACACACACACACAAGGCTAAAGGTTAAATAATAATATAGACATTTTTGAGGGCTCGCAAAATAGCGAAGTCGGCCGTCATCCCTCGTGGGGTTCAAGTACAAGTCGTGGACTCTTTGGGGCGGGGGGCAAAGGTTGGGTTTTAAAGTATGTACACCACTGGCCATAAAAATTGCTACACCAAGAAGAAATGCAGATGATAAACGTGTATTCATTCGACAAATATATTATACTAGAACTGACATCTGATAACATTTTCACGCAATTTGGGTGCATAGATCCCGAGAAATCAGTACCCAGAACAACCACCTCTGGCCACAATAACGGCCTTGATACGTCTCGGCATTGAGTCAGAGCTTGGATGGTGTGTACATGTAAAGCTGCCCATGCAGCTTCAACACGATACCATAGTTCATCAAGAGTAATGACTGGCGTATTGTGACGAGCCTGTTGCTCGGCCACCATTGACCAGACGTTTTCAATTGGTGAGAGATCTGGAGAATGTGCTGTACAGCGCAGCAGTCGAACGTTTTCTGTATCCAGAAAGGCCCGTACAGGACCTGCAACATGCGGTCGTGCATTATCATACTGAAATGTAGGGTTTCGGAGGGATCGAATGAAGGGTAGAGCCATGGGTCGTAACACATCTGAAATGTAACGTCCACTGTTCAAAGTGCCGTCAACGCGAACAAGAGGTGACCGAGACGTGTAACCAATGGCACCCCATACCATCACGCCGGGTGATACGCCAGTATGGCGATGACGAATACGTGCTTCCAATGTGCGTTCACCGCGATGTCGCCAAACACGGATGCGACCATCATGATGCTGTAAACAGAACCTGGATTCATCCGAAAAAATGACGTTTTGCCATTCGTGCACCCAGGTTCGTCATTGAGTACACCATCGCAGGCGCTCCTGTCTGTGATGCAGCGTCAAGGGTAACCGCAGCCATGGTCTTCGAGCTGATAGTCCACGCTGCTGCAAACGTCGTCGAACTGTTCGTGCAGATGGTTGTTGTCTTGCAAGCGTCCCCATCTGTTGACTCAGGGATCAAGACGTGGCTGCACGATCCGTTAGAGCCGTGCGGATAAGATGCCTGTCATCTCGACTGCTAGTGATACGAGGCCGTTGGGATCCTGCACGGCTTTCCGTATTACCCTCCTGAACCCACCGATTCCATGTTCAGCTAACAGTCATTGGACCTCGACCAACGTGAGCAGCAATGTCGCGATATGATAAACCGCACTCGCGATAGGCTACAATCCGACCTTATCAAAGTCGGAAACCTGATGGTACGCATTTCTCCTCCTTACACGAGGCATCACAACAACGTTTCACCAGGCAACGCCGGTCAACTGCTGTTTGTGTATGAGAAATCGGTTGGAAACTTTCCTCATGTCAGCACGTTGTAGGTGTCGCCACCGGCGCCAACCTTGTGTGAATGCTCTGAAAAGCTAATCATTTGCATATCACAGCATCTGCTTCCTGTCAGTTAAATTTCGCGTCTGTAGCACGTCATCTTCGTGGTGTAGCAACTTTAATGGCCAGTAGTGTATTATTTCGGAAGTCTTAAGTTAGTGACACTTTTACATCAACAAGGCTGCTTTTCCAGTAGAGAAAGCCTTCATATCATTAAAAAGCACGCTCCCTTGTGTGAGTGTATAATTTGTATAGTCCTGCTTAGGCACCTTCCTAATTTGTTGGCGAGAGGTGCGTGTTAGTGAGCGTGGACTCGCTGGATTTAGATAGCCCTCAGAGCGTAGATGGACTTGGCTAGCGTTACATCATGCCAATAAATGTTACTTGTTTTTGTGCAAATTTGAGTGGTGGTTTTCGTGTGAATCTTTCCCTTCTGTAAAAGGGCAGAATACGGCGCTGCGATCGGCAACGCCTATAAAGCGTGTACATAAAGTCCGGGAAATCCTTCAATTATTTATTGTACAGGAACCTTAACATTGTACAGATATCATACACATGTCATTTTGAAGTGTATACCTCCACAGCGTAGTTTGGTAATTTGCCGATAGACAGCGCTAGTCGCAAACATGGCGAGTTCAGGTGCGGAGTGAGCTCTCTGTGTGTTGGAGTTCGACAAAAACAAGTGTGCTACAGCTGTTCAACGGATGTTTAGAACCAAGTACGGTAAGAAGCCACCGACGAGGAAGGCCATTTGCCACTGGCCCAACAAATTCGTTACCACGGGACGGGTTGCTTGTGCCCAGCAAAGAGAAGCGGACGTCCTAGTAGGAGTGAAGTGAATGTGGAGCGTGTACGAGAGACATTCATAAGGAGTCCAAAGAAACCGGTATGTCGTGCATCCCGTGAACTCGAAATGACTCCAATGACAGTGTGGAAAGTCCTGCGACAGAAGCTGTCTATGAAACCATTCAAATTGGAGATAGTGCACAAGCTCCATGACGACGACACAGACAAGGGTTTTGAGTTTTGTTCGCAGTTGCAATAATTGAATGAAGATGTGGATGGCATTGTTGTTCGCTTAATTTTTAGCGACGAAGCCACGTTTCACACTAATGGGAAAGTGCACAGGCGTAATTGTCGAAGCTGGGGTACAAAGCTTCACACGAATGCATTGAATTTGAGCGTGATTCCCCAAAGGCAAATGTTTTTTGTGCCTTGTCACCTCGAAAACTGTATGGGCCATTCTCCTTCTCCGAGAGCACTGTTACTGGATATTCCTACTTGGACATTTTGCAGCAATGGCTGACGCCCCAAATGCAATCGGGCTCTCCGTTCATCTTTCAGCAGGACGGGGCTCCACCCCATTTTCATCGTGAAATTCGTGTGTACCTGAACACGGAGCTGCCACATCGATGGATCGGTCCCAATCAACAGATCTCACTCCGTGTGACTTTTTCCTGTGGGGACACACTAAAGATCTGGTGTATGTACCGCCTCTACCACGTGATGTAGCAGAGCTCCGGGAGAGAATACGGGAAGCGACTGACACAGTCGACGATGCCATGCTGGGACGGGTATGGCAAGAATTCGATTACCGTATTGACGTCTGCCGGGTCACTCATGGTTCGCACATCGAATGTTTGTAAAAATACTTTCAGAGTTTCTCTTCAAAATGCAATATGTATAACATCTGTACAATGTTGAGTTCTTGTGCAATAAATAATTGAAAGTGTTCCTGGACTTTATGTGCACCCTGTACAAGACAAGTGTCTGGCGCAGTCGTTAGATCTGTTACTGCTGCTACAGTGGTAGGTTATCAAGATTCAAGTGAAGTTGAACGTGGCATCGTTATGTTGCCACACAGAGTGCTCGCTTTCCACCAAGGCAAGCTGAAACCTTCCATCAAAAATGAGCAAATAAAAAGAGAAACTTTCTTGATGATTGTACCTGCAGTGAAATATACGACTTGAAAGGACATATTGTAAGTGAGGTTCCAGTGTCATTGCTTCAAACATTTACTGACTGTTATAACAGCTGTTCCGGAAGATTTCCATTTTCAAGTACGTCTATGGTGTCCTGACATATATAACATCAGGTGTGACTGTATCTGGTGACTGTTCTCGTTATATCTCTCGTGAAATTCTAAAATATCGATTTCACGTCGATTTTGTGCTGTTTTATACAGTGTGGCGTAATATTTTGAAAGGGTATTGTTAATATATCCCGCAATTATTTGACAGTTCACACCATAAATAACAATATAAAGCATATACGGCGTGAAGTGTCAAAAGATTACAGGAAATATTTACAATATTCTATCAAAATATTACGCCACACTGTATAAAACAGCACAAAATCGGCGTGAAATCGATAATTTCACGTGAAATATAACGAGAACAGTCACCAGATAGGCACACCAGATGTTATACATGCGTTAGGACAACTTGCAAATCTTCCAGAACACTGTCGTAATAATCAATAATTGTTTTAAGCAGTGATACTGGAAACTTAATTAAAAATAAATAAATAAATAAATAAATAACCTCATAGGGACATGTGATTGCAATTTTACAGGCTGCTACCCCGAAACTAATTGCAAAAGAATAAAATGTAAATAAATAAATAAATAAAATAAAAGCGACAAATTTTAGCTGTGGAACTTCTACTTCCAAAATATATATTTACAATATTGAAAGAGGATAAAGTAAAGGATCAAAATACAGAGAATGAGTTGATGCATATGGTGAAGTGCTCAATTAGCAATTGGAGGTTGGATAGTACAGGGTGGGCCTTCTATATCGGGGTGTAGTTTACTGTTAAAGTTATGGCAGTAGACATTCCTAGAAGAGTCAACAAGTATAGTGATTTCCCATATTTATATCTCGTGAAAAGATCATGAAGATAAACGCAGAAAGTGAAGGCTTACCAGCAGCTGCTCTTCCCGCAAAGTATCCCCTACTGGAACAGGAAAGAGGTGAGCTGACAATGGTACACGAAGTACACATCGCCACACACCGCAACGTGGCTTGTGGAGTATACATGTACATGTAGGATTGACCCTTGGTAATGACCATCGCAGAACATTCTAGATACTGCCACCGGTGAAGTCTAGGCGGCACTCTGCTCAATTTATCAAATTGCAGGACACATACAGCATCCCTGCCTAAGGGACAGCAACCGTAGAGTTTTCAATGTTCAATTGAAGCTCTCCCAGGGTGCGAGGATTATTTGAGTATACCGTGAGGTGGTCTACGCTGGGTTCAATGCGGAAAAATTAACACCCCGGCAGACAATGAGCAACAGGTTTATTAATAACATAAAGTCACACTTCTCCATTTTGGAGCATAAACTTACAAGAAAAAAAAATAGTTCCTCAATCTAAGTCTCTGTCTTACGAGTACTTTACACTTTTGATACTATAAAGCACAGTTTAACTGTTCAAATGGAATGGCTAAGTCACAGACGATATGATAGAGTCAAAACTCCTAATTAACATGCAGTGAGACGACTGTCTCTAAATGCACAGTAATGAGCCAAGGTATCAAAGTCTGGCAGACCCTAGCATCGAGAGGCCGAGTGTCTGCATAGCCAGAATGAAGACTGCTGGCGGCTCCACGTAGCTACAGACGGCAGTGATTCCAGATTGGCTAACTGCAGCTGCAAGATGCGAACTGGGAAACGGTTTAATGGGCAGAAGCATATACACTGATCAGCCAGAACATGATCACCAACCTAATAGCCAGGATGTACACTTTTGCCATGGATAACAGCGACAGCGCGTCATCGCATGGAAGTAATAAAGTCTTGGTAGGTCGCTAGGGGAAGTTGACACTACATCTGCACACACAAGTCACCTAATTCCCATAAATTCCGGGGAGGGGGCGATGAGCTCTGACGCCATGTTCAGTCACATTTGAGATGTGTTCGATCGGGTTCAGATCTTTCGAGTTAGGGGGACCAGCACATCAACTGGAACTCGCCACTGTGTTTCTCGAACCACTCCAGCACGTTCCTGGCCTTGTCACATAGAGCATTATCTTGCTGAAAAATGCCACAGCCATTGGGAAACATGATCGCCATGAAGGGGTGTACGTGGTCTGCAACCAGTGTACGATATTCCTTGGCCGTCACGATGCCTTGCACGAGCTCCACTGGACACATGGATGCCCTTAACAATCTTCCCCAGAGCATAATGGAGCCGCCACCACCCTGTCTCCGTCCTGCAGTATAGTTGTCAAGGAACTGTTCTGTTGGTAGACGACAGATTCGCGCGCTCCCATGGACATGGTGAAGAATGTATCGTGATTCATCGGACCGTGCAACGCTCTGCCATTGTGCCAACTCTTAGTGTCGATGGTCACGTACTGATTTAGTCGAAGTTTCCGATATCGTGGTGTTAACCTTGGCACATCCATGGGTCATCGGCTGCAGAAGCTCATCTTTAGGAGCATTCAGAGCACTGTGTGTTCAGACACACTTGTACTCTGCCCAGTATTAATTTCTGATGTTAGTTCCGCCACAGTTCGCCATTTGTCCTGTTTTACTAGTCTGCCCAGCCTATAACGTCAGACATCTGTAACGAGGGGTGTCTGCCCAACACCACGTCATCTGGTCGTGGTTTCACCTTGGTTTCGCCTCGTGCTGGAGATACTCACCACAGCACTCCTCGAACACCCACGTCGTCCAGTTTCCGAAATGTTCATTCCGAGCTTCTGGGCCATCACAATCTGCCCTTGGTCTAACTTGTAAATCGCGCGCCGTCCCCATTCTACACACTGACAGACTGCTCATTGATACTACATGCACCGTGCGTGTGTCTGACTAGCAGACATTCCTCGCCAGGTGACGCTACTATCGCCCGGACGGGTTTATATCGGTAGCAGGTCGGTGGATATAATGTAATGGCTGATCAGTGTCGGTGCGCAATAGCTGCATCTCCCAGGAGCGATGACACTGCTGTCTGTTCTCCAGATGACCGACCGGAGTCGCATCAGTGGCGTCTGGAATTCTTCTGGGGCCTATGGCTTGTTATTGTTATTACCATACTGATACACTGTGTTTTGTTTTGCGTTGTCATGGCCCAGTGGTTTTGGACATAGGCAACTCATGGCGCCATATTTTCATACTGGTCGGCTGTTGATTAGATTAGATTAGATTAATGCTAGTTCCATGGATCATGAATACGATATTTCGTAATGATGTGGAAAGAGTCAAATTTTCCAATACATGACATAATTAAGCTAATTTAACAACTTCATTAAGTTAATATAACAACTTTTTCATTTTTTGTTTTTTTTTTTAATTTTTTTATAATTTTTTGTTTGGATGTTTTTCTTTTTTTCTTAATCTATATCTAAAAATCCCTCTATGGAGTAGAAGGAGTTGTCATTCAGAAATTCTTTTAATTTCTTCTTAAATACTTGTTGGTTATCTGTCAGACTTTTGATACTATTTGGTAAGTGACTAACGACTTTAGTGGCAGTATAATTCCACCCTTTCTGTGCCAAAGTTAGATTTAATCTTGAATAGTGAAGATCATCCTTTCTCCTAGTATTGTAGTTATGCACACTGCTATTACTTTTGAATTGGGTTTGGTTGTTAATAACAAATTTCATAAGAGACTATGTATACTGAGAAGCTACTGTGAACATCCCTAGATCCTTAAATAAATGTCTGCAGGATGATCTTGGATGGACTCCAGCTATTATTTTGATTACACACTTTTGTGCAATAAATACTTTATTCCTCAGTGATGAATTACCCCAAAATATGATGCCATATGCAGACAATGAGTGAAAATAGGCGTAGTAAGCTAATTTACTAAGATGTTTATCACCAACATTTGCAATGACCCTTATTGCATAAGCAGCTGAACTCAAACGTTTCAGCAGATCATCAATGTGTTTCTTCCAATTTAATCTCTCATCAATGGACACACCTAAAAATTTTGAATATTCTACCTTAGCTATATGCTTCTGATTAAGGTCTATATTTATTAATGGTGTCATACCACTTACTGTATGGAACTGTATGTACTGTGTCTTATCAAAATTCCGTGAGAGTCCGTTTACAAGGAACCACTTAGTAATTTTCTGAAAGACATTATTGACAATTTCATCAGTTAATTCTTGTTTGTCAGGTGTGATTACTATACTTGTATCATCAGCAAAGAGAACTAACTTTGCCTCTTCATGAATATAGAATGGCAATTCATTTAAAATATATTAAGAACAACAAAGGACCCAAGACCGACCCTTGTGGAACCCCATTCTTGATAGTTCCCCAGTTTGAGTAATGTGCTGATCTTTGCATATTATGAGAACTGCTTATTTCAACTTTCTGCACTCTTCCAGTTAGGTACGAATTAAACCACTGTCCCACTCATGCCACAATACTTGAGCTTGTCTAGCAGAATGTCATGATTTACACAATCAAAAGCCTTTGAGAGATCACAAAAAATCCCAATGGGTGGTGTGCGGTTATTCAGATCATTCAAAATTTGATTGGTGAAAGCATATATGGCATTTTCTGTTGAAAAACCTTTCTGGAAACCAAACTGACATTTTTTTAGTACTTCATTTTTACAGTTACGTGAAGCTACTCTGTATGTCCAGATCTTCAATTTGCCCCACAGGTTAAAACCACATGGAGAGAGATCACACCATCGAGGTGGCCTGGAGCTTGCACTACCCCTGATGGTTATCCTCTGCTCACCAAACACTTCTTGCGCTCGTGACAAAGTTGTCAAGGCGATGTGTGCTGGAGATGTCCATACAGACGTTCATCTGCTGTGAATTGATCCACGTATGAGTTAAACAGTTTGTGACAGGAATGGTGGATACATTAATCGTAACGAACAGCCACTTTACGGCTCTAGTAATTAATTAATTTTGGGTGTAAGGCAGATTTGTAATTTCCGTATCAAGACTATGCTATTTCTGCGAATTAAGAGTCTTAATTTGGGTTTCGAAGAATAAACTCAAAATAATGAAATTTTAACCGACAAACCTTTGCCGATGATTTAGAATAGTGATTTTTTTGCGAGATTTTAAAGAAATTCGGGTTTGTTTAGGACAAATGGGAAATTTTTGGGGCGAATACGATTAACAACAAATTTGAGACACTCTACCAGTTAGCTAAATTCATTAAATAATATCTTTACAGTAGAGGTGGCTGACAAGGATTAGGTAACGGAGATTTCTGTCACTGTTGGGGATGTCATCTTATCTATGTTTTAAATCTGACAATCGGTCTTGTTGCCTGCGGGTTGCCAATGGCTTCTGGTCGACGGGTGTTTCAATCGCTCACTGCACGTCTCTGGGTAGAAAGTGGACTCACAACTCCATAAGAAGTCGATACAGCGATGTCCCTCTTCATGAGTACTCACTGCCGCTAAAATTCTGTATATAGAGGAGACTGTTGTGCCTGCAAGATAGTGCATCTAGGAACATACAATATTTCCTGGTCGGTGTTTGAGACTAGTGACGGATTTTAGTAGCACACGTAGGAATGTTCACCAGAAATTACCATGAGAAGTTTCCGGCATTTTCTACTGTTTTCTTTGTTGTGAGTCATGAGGTTCAGCGTTTGTAAATAGAGAGCGGCCCATAAAATGTAGACTGCCTTTGGTAGTCAATATTAATGAAACAAAATGACATATTGTTACAATTCTTGCACGGAGGGAAGGTCATTTTATGTGTTAAAAGCGACCTGCTATCAGCAGCCAGACAACGTCAATGCCGCTGAACTGTTGACCAAACTACGTCTGTCATTGTTGCAGGAGTGATAGCCGCAGAGGAAGCTTTCTCGTGGCTTGTTCAGTGTAACTGCCTTCTCTTCATAAACTTCCTTTTTTAAGGTTCCTTGTAGGTAGAAGTCAAAAGGACCTTGATGGGTATTCAACAGCTCCTCTTCGACCAGTCGATCGTCGAGGTAGATTTTTATCCAAAACAGGTTTTGACATCTCTGTGGCAGTGAGCCGGAGATTCGTCTTGTGGTAGGTAAAAATATTTCATTTCCAAACACCTCTCGGATGGCAGGTAAAATCGATGTTTGTATCATATGAATATACGTCTCACCAGTTGTGGTACTTTCAAAGAAGAATGGGCCACACATTAACACCCAGTAGATTAACATGTGAGGAGTTTCAGGAGCCCAGTACACGCAAAAAAAAAAAAAAAAAAAAAAATGGTTCAAATGGCTCTGAGCACTATGCGACTTAACTTCTGGGGTCATCAGTCGCCTAGAACTTAGAACTAATTAAGCCTAACTAACCTAAGGACATCACACACATCCATCCCCGAGGCAGGATGCGAACCTGCGACCGTAGCGGTCGCTCGGCTCCAGACTGTAGCGCCTAGAACCGCACGGCCACTCCGGCCGGCCCAGTACACGCAGTTGTGGCGTTTTACAGTACCGTTCAGTCTGAACTGCGCCTTGCCAGACCAGATAACCGTCTCTGCTTAACGTTCATCCTCTCAAAGCATAGCTTAAACTTGCTTCACACGATTTATCCAGAATAAACTGTTGTTTTCGTACTTCCAGTACCACTTCAATACGGCTTTCGTTGTTCAAATGACAATCTTACTTCATTCATTGCTGCACTGTCATCTCCTGGAAATTGCGCGCCAACATCTGCTGAGGAAACAATGGACAACGTTACCTCGCAAAATTACAACCATGTGTCATTTTGTTCCACATATTTTAACTATCAAAGAGTGTCTACATTTTACTGGACCCCTCTGTATTACGAAGTCTACATATTTAAGCACTGTATAATATATTAAAGCTATTTAGAGAATATTGTTAAATCTTAAGTTACGAGGTTTATGGTGAATAAAATTCCGTTTATTTTCAAAACTAGTTGTATAAAGTGTGGATAGTTACGCCATACTTTGTCCATAACGCATCACCTTCCAGTTTAAAAGGCAAGAAGGTCTTCTACCACGCAACACATGATATTTGGAAATGAACTGAGTTTTTTTAAAGTCTTAACAGTTTTCCCTGTCTTGAAAATGTAAATTTATGTCAGTTGTCAATAGCTTCTATTTCAAAAAGTTTTTAACATGTAACTGGTTTTCGATAATGCTTCTTTCTTAATTTGATTTCACTTACTGACTATTGTTGTGTAGTTGATTGGTAATGTAACAGACAAACTGTTAATTGTGTTGCTGAAACTATTTTCTCCTTCGAAAAACTTTTAAATTTGAGCTGGCCTGTGTGACTGAACGGTTCTAGGCGCTACAGTCTGGAACCGCGCGACCACTACGGTCGCAGGTTCGAATCCTGCCTCGGGCATGGATGTTGTGATGTCCTTAGGTTAGTTAGGTTTAAGTAGTTCTAAGTTCTAGGGGACTGATGACCTCAGGAGTTAAGTCCCATAGTGCTCAGAGCCATTTGAACCACTTGTTAAGTTTGAGTACAATGTTTGTTCCTAGATTCATGACCATTTTTTACCTTGCAAAAGTTTTTCCCATTTGGAAATACCTTACTATTTTCAGTATAAATTTTGAAATTTCAGAAAAACACTGGAACACACCTGAAACCAATGCTGTAATTTCTAAATAAAATAAGGAAATGGATATATAAAATTAGAGAACTTTTGATACAGTACTGTCTAGAAGCGAAAGTCTGGGAGGTGTTGTAAGGTACAGCGCACGCAGAATACCGTGACCGGCAGATGCGCAGACGACAGGGCAGTGTGGGGAGAGCGGCAGTGGTGGGGGCTGCGGGCAGGCGCTGTCGGGAAAATACCGAGCGCTGGAGGGGAAGTGCGATTCTAAACTGAAGCCTACACTCACATATTTTGCGCCTTCATGCCCAAATTTGCATGGTGACCATTCAAAAAGATCTATCACCTCTTCTTTGATTTGAATTCCGCCGAAAATGCAGCGATTTATTTTCGCTTGGTTTGTTAACCATTTGTGCCTTTCAGAGATGTGTCACAAGTGGGGAATTTTGAGTAAAACATACACATTTACCTTGTTGCCATGTTCAAATTTCGATATCTCAAACCGTTAAAGAAATATGAGGAATGTTGTGGATATTTCACTCTGGCTTTGCTGCTGGCACAGTGCGATGCTATGTCAATGCGTGTGTGAAGTCCTATGGGACCAAACTACTGAGGTCATCGGTCCCTGAGCTTAACACTACTTAATTAACTTACACTAAGTACAACACACACACACACACCCATGCCCGAGGGAAGACTCGAACCCCCGACTGAGGTAGCCTCGCAGACTGTGACAAGGCGCCTAGACCGAGCGGCTACCCCGCGCGGCTGTGCTATGTCAGATTGATTTTTTCCAGACAGATAGAGACCTCCACCAAGTCTAAAGAAAAATTCAATATGACAGCTAAATTTCATATGGAGAAACATATTACGTAATGCGCACCAAACGCAAATTCATAGCGACCCCTATTTTTCGTTGGAAACTTTTTCGAATTTCGTGCAGTGTCTTACTTCTGAGTAAACATCAAAATGGTTCAAATGGCTCTGAGCACTATGGGACTTTACATCTGAGGTCATGAGTCCCCTAGATTTAGAACTACTTAAACCTAAGGACATCACACACATCCATGCCCAAGGCAGGATTCGAACCTGCGACCATAGCAGCAGTGCGGTTGCAGACTGAAGTGCCTAGAAACGCTAGGCCGCAGCGGCCGGCAAATATCACAATAACTATGACCATTAACGAAATGATGGGCACATCATAATGAACCTGATTATTAGGCAATAATGCAACTTTTTACCGAATAATCTCTGTAAAATCGTTTGAGAAAGATTGCAGGTCGAATAAAACATAATTACATCATTACTCCGTAACGAGCCAGAGGAGACCACAGACCTCTTATACCAAAATACTCAGAAATGTTTCCGATCAGTCTGTCGGTGATATTCTGCCTCGCCCTTTAATTTTTGTGAATAAAAGTCCGTCAACTATCTGTTTTCCTGTTTTTAGGTTTTATCCCCGATATTTAACGTAAATGAAATCTAAATATAGACATATTAGATTAATCGGAAATGAAACATACAAACGAGATACAGACAAATTACATGTTAGATTCAATTTCCAATACAGATCGGGAATAAAACCGAAATATTGACATCAACGGACTGTTATTTATAAAATGTCCTTATTAGATGTATTAAAAACATACAGTCTAAGGTCACACCTTCTGCTACGAAGACCAAACAATAGGTCTTTTTTTTTTACTGTTCTAATTGTAATTAAATGATTAATTTCCTATGCATCAGTGACTGTGTTTATTACATGATATACGCCACCACAATTTTTAATCTTTCTTCTTCTCATTTGAAGCGTGTTTCCAAAGCCGATGGGGGACATCTTTTACGGTACATACATGGATGTTGCTCATGAAGCTCACACGAACATCACTTACTTTAGTTTTTTGGCTTATACTAATAAAGTTGCAGGTTTCTGGAATCATTTTAAATAATAATTGTGGGGATACATCTGCACTGAATTTGGGGCCCTCGTAGCTTCTGCCAGTTGCTAGAAACCGTAAAGTACCTGAAAGCCTCGCAGCTTACAGATTCTCTCGTGACTGTAATCTCTGTCTCTACATACAGCTTGATGACGTTCAATACCTGAGAAAAATATATCTCGTCCATTCTTTTTCCTGGGTCTTTAAGTACAGGACATAAGTTAATTTTTTCCTTTAGGTTAGCCATTTCTTTGCCCATAGCTTTCTCTCGGCTTTTTTCGGTTTGTTTCCTCTAAAGTAGTCAAGGCAAAACCCCAATTTTGTGTCTGTTAAACAACAGTAGGACGTACTCCCAACGAACGGAAATTAATAATTCACCATCAGCGATATGTACAGGGCGGCGCTGTACTCGCTGAGTGCAGTCGGTTGGGCAATTTGTACGCTGCCACGAAATTGGTCAGTCGGTCGATCGACCAATAAATTGATATGTGTAGGGCCCTTAATCCCTAAAAATTTGCAAGATCTTCGTTTCTAATGGTCCATTTATAACTGGAACCCTAACCAACCACCCATCCACAAATCACTGCTTTATCAGTCGCGAGTCGCAGAATACAACAGTCTTGTTCGTTTTCTCCTCTACAGCAGTCTTTACAGAAGGCTAGTCAGAGGCCTTTCGGCTGTGTAGCTTGTTTTCCTCAGTAAGTGCAGAATTAACGAGACAACCGTAACGTTAGTTCTTACTCCACCGTTGATATTCTGCGTCGTAACTCTTGGTAGTCACGAAGCAGCTCCGAAGTTTTCGCAGAATTGTAAACATTTTGACGCCTGCCTATACGCTATTCTTCCGGTATTTAACAGCCTCTTGTAACTTCATAACGATGTTTTTTTATTAATGTCTGCCTATACGCTATTCTTTCGGTATTTAACAAGCTCTTCTAACTGAATAACGATGTTTTGTTGTTATCATTGCTGATAAGTCGTTATCTTCAACAGGTAAATGATATAAACGAGGATCGTTCAATAAGCAATGCAACACATTTCTTTCTCCGGCCAGTTTCGGTCGAAAGAATGCGAGATTTGTTGTGAGACGTCGTGGAATGTTCCCGTTTCATCCCCTACAGTTTCGTGGAGTTCCCATACGTGGTGCTACGTAGCTACGCTATGCTATAAGTAGCCTTCGCCGGCCGAAGTGGCCGTGCGGTTAAACGCGCTGCAGTCTGGAACCGCAAGACCGCTACGGTCGCAGATTCGAATCCTGCCTCGGGCATGGATGTTTGTGATGTCCTTAGGTTAGTTAGGTTTAACTAGTTCTAAGTTATAGGGGGCTAATGACCTCAGCAGTTGAGTCCCATAGTGCTCAAAGCCAAGTAGCCTTCAAAATGGCGTCTGCAACCCAGGTGAGTTCTAAGCAGAGACCTGTCACTGAATTTCTTTCGGCGGAAAACCGGAGCATCGCTGATATTCACTGACGTTCGTAGAATTTCTGCGAAGCCTATAACAACGCAAGGTCTCACACAAATGCGCGCACCCGAGAGGAGGTCAGAAAACTTCTTTGGGCTGTTCTTTTTCATCCGCTCTACAGACCGCATTGCGCACCTTTCGATTTCCATCTGTTTGGCCCACTGGAGGGCGGACTCCGCGGGAAGCAGTACCTAGACGATGAGGAGGTTACTAGTGCAGCAAGACGTTGGCTGCGACGTAGATCAGTAGAGTGGTAACATGCGGGCATACTGGCCCCCCCGGTATGGTGGAATCCTGAACAAAACCAAGCTGCTTTCAGAAAAAAAAATGTGTTGCATTACTTATTGAACGTCCCTTGTATTTATTAAAATAACGCATATCGCAGACCACGTAAGTGGGGTACAATTTAAAACTACAGTCGCTAATGTTCTAAAGAGTTTTACTGTCGTACGACCTTGAGTTTGGCCTAATAGCCTTTGTTTCTTTACAGTTGTTAAAATATCTGTGAAATTAATAAAGACTTGATGCTTCATTTGTGTTTGTATTGCCTATTCTTTGCACCTATACAGACCATAGTGGCCTAATAGAAACTTTAGATGTAATCTTATTTTGCCAGGAAATGGACTAATAAGCAGAAAAAATAGAACTGTAGGGTGTGTAGAAATCACATGTTCTATAGAAAAGTGTGTGTCTGTGCAGGTATTGTACTGAAACTGAAAACATCGGACTCTTTGCAAACAGTAAAGGCAGCCTGGAAATGATCGTAAATTGCTGGAAATCGAGATATTCTTCTCATCATAGCTAACAATTAAGCGTGTATGTTTTTGTGGTGTATTGACACTTTGCGGCGTGATTATCGACGAATTAGGTGTGCCTCGAGCTTTGGTCAGAACGCGACCTCGTCTCTCTATAGATAACCTGAGAGCTGTAGGCGGAGCAGGCACCAGAAAATAGTGTGGTGGTGGAGCGTTCTTCTTATCTGGCCTCTGATATAATGCCAGTTATGTACTCAATCACACAAAGAAAAACGCGCGACTATACGAACAGTTTCTTCAACGGACTGTTTCCTGAGATATTTTCAAAAAAAAAAAAAAATGGTTCAAATGGCTCGGATCACTATGGGACTTACCAGCGATGGTCATCAGTCCCCTAGAACTTAGAACTACTTCAACCTAACTAACCTAAGGACATAACACAACACCCAGTCATCACGAGGCAGACAAAAGCCCTGACCCCGCCGGGAACCGAACCCGGGCGCGGGAAGCGAGAACGCTACCGCGCAACCACGAGCTGCGGACAGAGATATCTTCACTTATAACCTAAATTTAAGCAGTGTTTCTGTCAAATGTCGATCCCATACAGCATGTAGGGTTGACAACGTCTTACCTTTGCTACTAATTTTCTGAGTTGTTTGATAAGATATATTAAATACAGTGCATTTACATAATCTGTAAATATCTGTGAGTGACTATACTAAACACAACCACTTACATTGTCCATGGTAAAACACTACTGGACATTAAAATTGCTACACTACGAAGATGACGTGCTACAGACGCGAAATTTAATCGACAGGAAGAAAATGCTGTGATACGCAAATGATTAGCTTTTCAGAGCATTCACACAAGGTTGGCGCCGGTGGTGACACCTGCAACGTGCTGACATGAGGAAAGTTTCCAACCGACTTCTCATACACAAACAGCAGTTCACCGGCGTTGCCTGGTGAAACGTTGTTGTGATGCCTCGTGTAAAGAGGAGAAATGCATACCATCACGTTTCCGACTTTGATAAAGGTCGGATTGTAGCCTATCGCGATTGCGGTTTATCGTATCGCGACATTGCTGTTCGCGTTGGTCGAGAGCCAATGACTGTTAACAGAATATGGAATTGGTGTGTTCAGGAGGGTAATACGGAACGCCGTGCTGGATCCCAACGGCCTCGTATCACTAGCAGTCGAGATGACAGGCATCTTATCCGCATGGCTCTAACGGATCGTGCAGCCACATCTCGATCCCTGAGTCAACAGATGTGGACGTTTGCAAGACAACAACCATCTGCACGGACAGTTCGACGACGTTTGCAGCAGCGTGGACTATCAGCTCGGAGACCATGGCTGCAGTTACCCTTGACGCTGCATCACAGACAGGAGCGCCTGCGATGGTGTACTCGACGATGAACCTGGGTGCACGAATGGTAAAACGACATTTTTTCGGATGAATCCAGGTTCTGTTTACAGCATCATGATGGTCGCATCCGTGTTTGGTGACATCGCAGTGAACGCACATTGGAAGCGTGTTTTCATCATCGCCATACTGGCGTATCACCCGGCGTGGTAGTATGGGGTGCCATTGGTTACACGTCTCGGTCACCTCTTGTTCGCGTTGACGGCACTTTGAACAGTGGACGTTACATTTCAGATGTGTTACGACCAGTGGCTCTACCCTTCATTCGATCCCTGCGAAACCCTACATTTCAGAAGGATAATGCACAACTGCATGTTGCTGGTCCTGTACGGGCCTTTCTGGATACAGAAAATGTTCGACTGGTGCCCTGGCCAGCACATTCTCCAGATCTCTCACCAATTGAAAACGTCTGGTCAATGGTGGCCGAGCAACAGGCTCGTCACAATACGTCAGTCACTACTCTTGATGAACTGTGGTATCGTGTTGAAGCTGCATGGGCAGCTGTACATGTACACGCCATCCAAGCTCTGTTTGACTCAATGCCCAGGCGTATCAAGGCCGTTATTACGGCCAGAAGGTGGTTGTTCTGGGTACTAATTTCTCAGGATCTATGCACCCGAATTGCGTGATAATGTAATGACATGTCAGTTCTAGTATAATATATTTGTCCAATGAATACCCGTTTATCATCTGCATTTCTTCTTGGTGTAGCAATTTTAATGGCCAGTAGTGTACAATCGCTAACATTCTACAGAGTTTTATTGTCGTACGACCTGGAGTTTGGACTAATAACCCTTGTTTCTTTACAGTTGTTAAAATATCTGTGAAATTAATAAAGACTTCATGCTTGATTTTTGTTTGCATTGCCTATTGTTTGCACCTGTACAGACCATAGTAGCCTAATAAAAACTTTAGATATAATCTTATTTTGACAGGAAATGGACTAATAAACAGAAATAATAAAACTGTAGGGTGTGTACAAATCACATGTTCCATAGAAAAGTGTGTGTTTGTGCAGGTATTGTACTGAAACTGAAAACATCGTACTGTTTGCAAACAGTAAAGGCAGCCTGGAAATGATCGTTAATTGCTGGAAATCGAAATATTCTTCTCATCATAGCTAACAATTAAGTGTGTATGTTTTTGTGGTGTATTGACACTCAGCGGCGTGGTTATCGACGAATTACGTGTACCTTGAGCTTTGGTCAGAACGCGACCTCGTCTCCGTATAGATAACCTGAGAGCTGCAGGTGGAGCATACTCCAAAAAATAGTCTGGCGGTGAAGCGTTCTTCTTATCTGGCCTGTGATATAATGACAGTTACCTACTCACTCTCACAAAAGAAAAATGTTTGACTATATGAACAACTTCTACAACGGACTGTCTTCAACTTAAAACCTAAATTTCAAAATGGTTCAAATAGCTCTGAGCACTATGGGATCTAACATCTGAGGTCAGCAGTCCCCTAGAACTTAGAACTACTTAAACCTAACTAACCTAAGGACATCACACACATCCATGCCCAAGGCAGGATTCGAACCTGCGACCGTAGCGGTCACGCGGTTCCAGACTGAAGCGCCTAGAACCGCACGGCCACACCGGCCGGCAAACCTAAATTTAGGCAGTGTTTCTATTAAACGTCGATTCCATACAGCATGCAGTGTTGACAACGCCATTGCTTTCCTTCTAATTTTCTGAGTTGTTCGATAAGATATATTAAATACAGTGCATTTACATAATCTGTAAATATGTGTGAGTGACTACACTAAACACATCCTCTTACATTGTCCATGGTAATATAATAAGCTTGTTGGTGGTGTGCCATCTGTTTTGCCCACGATTGGTCACTCAACTTCATATCGCACCAAACTGCTACTCACGGGTATCTAAATGAGTTGGCTCATTCCAGTTGAAGCTCACTCATGTTGTAGTCACAGAATACGTCATTTAGTAAAACGCAGGCTTGCATATCTAAATGCTTGAAGGAAGTTGCTAAATGTTGTATCGTTTTAAAATCATATCAAGATCTTTTTTGCACACTTGAGGTTTCTATTACGCCATCTACCCTAAAAACTATAGCTTGAAACGTATCGCCATACAAATTTCGTGCACGTATTATAGCTTTCACTTCGGAACAACGTGCAGTTCATCGAGAAACACAGATCCTCGGTTCACTCCCCCGCCCCCACTACCCTGTTATCACCTGTTGTGCAAGTACCAAGATTATTCTCTGGGACTCCACCAATCATTTATTCATTAACCATTTACTACAGTATACGAAACGCCGTGCCTATAGAGCTGCTGCTGCTGCGGTACTAAGGCTGTACTCGCCAAACAAGAGTCGCGTAACGCGCCACTGTTAATGTAATAGAGCCACACTCGTTAATTACGCAACGCACCGAAACAAACACTGCGGAGGCACCTGTGCAGCTGCTTCTCTGGACCAACACAAAGGATAAAACGCCTAAATTAGAGCTGCACAGCTGTTAATCATATGTTGTTGTGGTCTTCAGTCCAGAGACTGGTTTGATGCAGCTCTCCATGCTACTCTATCTTGTGCAACCTTCTTCATCTCCCAGTACCTACTGCAGCCTACATCCTTCTGAATCTGCTTGGTGTATTCATCTCCTGGTCTCCCTCTACGATTTTTAACCTCCACGCTGCCCTCCAGTACTAAATTGGTGATCCATTGATGCCTCAGAACATGTCCTACCAATCGATCCCTTCTTCTAGTCAAGTTGTGCCACAAACTCCTCTTCTCCCCAATTCTATTCAATACCTCCTCATTAGTTATGTGATCTATCCATCTAATCTTCATCATTCTTCTGTAGCACCACATTTCGAAAGCTTCTATTCTCTTCTTGTCTAAGCTATTTATCGTCCATGTTTCACTTCCATACATGGCTACATTCCATACAAATACTTTCAGAAACGACTTCCTGACACTTAAATCTATACTCGATGTTAACAAATTCTCTTCTTCAGAAACGGTTTCCTTGCCATTGGCAGTCGACATTTTATATCCTCTCTGTTTCGACCATCATCAGTTATATTGCTCCCCAAATAGCAAAACTCCTTTACTACTTTAAGCGGTCCATTTCCTAATCTAATACCCTCAGCATCACCCGATTTAATTCGATTACATTCCACTATCCTCGTTTTGCTTTTATTGATCTTCATCTTATATCCTCCTTTCAAGACACTGTCCATTCCGTTCAGCTGATCTTCCAGGTCCTTTGCTGCCCCTGACTGAATTACAATGTCATCTGCGAACCTCAAAGTTTTTATTTCTTCTCCATGGATTTTAATTCGTACTCCGAATTTTTCTTTGTTTCTTGCTCAGTATACAGATTGACTAATATTGAGGAAAGGCTGCAACCCTGTCTCACTCCCTTCCCAACCACTGCTTCCCTTTCATGCCCCTCTACTCATATAACGGTCAGTATTCATGCTGCAGATGGTGCGTACACAACCAAATATAACTCAGCTCAGTACTGCGGAATTGGTGCTTAACAGAATACAATTCATATTTACTCTCCCTTCAGAAGAGAGTCGGAAATATTAAGAAAAAGAGAAATACATCCAGTGATCAAAAGTATCTTGACAGCTCTAAGTAATGCGAAATTGACCACTAGATGTCACGAGAGACAGACCCGCCAATACAAAAGGAGACAGGGAGTATTGTGTTATCAACAGAGATGCAGTAACAGTAGAAAGACGTGGTCAGGAAAGCTGTGACTTCGAAGGTGAACAAGTCATTGCATGTGGTAACTGAGATTTGGGGTAACTGAGATTTGTGACACAGTTCAAGCTCACACCCTATCTTCCCTACCCTTTCACTGTTAGGCAGTTGTCGTAGGTCATGAACGGTCATGACGCGATCCAAAGTCATAAACAGCCCAAGTGACCTAAGATAGGCCAAGGTTATGTGACGTCACAAAGTTGCCCAATTCTTAAACTTCTTTGGAATGAGAAGATTCTTTGGTCAATCCCCGTCATATTTCATTTTGTTGAATTTCTACTGATTCAAATCAAATTTTTCAATGGAAATACCTACATAACCAGTGCAACCTCCCACTTACATATTGCGCCGATTTGCTAAGAGCCCTGTAGCCACAACGCTCTGTGTTCCAGTTCTGTTGAGTCCAGTTTTCTTACATTGCAACCAGTTTCAGTAAATTTCGCAATGCAAATAGCGCAGTTTGCTAAGTATAACCTCTCCTTTTGCATATACAACCATTTGTCCTATGCTTTGGCGTCAAATGGTTCTGAGTTCAAACCCCGTCATGTGTGATTTTCTAATTCATCATTTTTTTCATAACATTTAATGTTTGAATAATTTCAAACAAGTTGGTACGTGTTCTAAGTTAAAACGGCATCGAAGCTGAAAGGCAAAGGGTTTTTTCTTTAATTTCAACCGATTTAAGTGAAATTTCACGCAGCAAATAGCGCAGTACCTACACACAGCTAAGTGCAACTACGCACCCAACCCGCGAAATTCCACTGCTCCCGTCCACCTCTCAAAATCTCACTGTCTCCAAGGTGTCACCGACCCTTCGCAATAACCTCATCTCGTACAGCCATTGCGAAGACATTAGGATATTACCACTAAAGTTAATTAAACACAAACGTTATGGGCTTTAGGGTTCACTTGCTTCGCTGCCAGCCACTGTATATTATGTAAACGGATCCTTTGGAAGGGAAAGCGATAATTTTTTTTAAATATATTATATTTTCCATAAAATTTCGTCCACATTTGTCATCTATGACATTTCCCCAGCACTGAAGACAAAGTTTCCCCAAATCTTCCATACATCTATGTACTCTACTACGATCACAAGACATTTGTTATCATATTGCGGAATGATAGACAAAATCTCAGACTATTACTCAGTGAAGAGACTCAATTTTTTTCCTGCAAGCTGCACTTTCTTCATATACGAAGCAAAATGAGTAGTCATGGTCTTTTATACATCCACTATCAGCACTTCCTGTGACAGATGATTGATCATACACAGAGTGTAACTACACAGAAGCACCAAAGAAAGTGGTATAGGCAAGCATATTCAAATACAGAGATACGTAAACAGCCAGAATACGGCGCTGCGGTCGGAAACGCCTGCACAAGACAACAAGTGTCTTGCGCAGTTGTTAGATCGGTTACTGCTGCTACAGTGGCTAGTCATCACGATTTAAGTGAGTTTGAACGTGGTGTTGTAGTCGGCGCTTGAGCCGTGGGACACAGCATTTCCGAGGTAGCGATGAAGTGGGAATTTTACCGTACGACCATTTCAAGAGTGTACCATGAAAATCAGGAATCCGTAAAACATCAAATCTCCGACATCACTGCGGCGTAAAAAAGACCCTGTAAGAACGGGACCAACGATGACTGAAGAGAATCGTTCAATGTGACAGAAGTGCAACCCTTCCGCAAATTGCTGCACATTTCAATGCTGGGCCATCAACAAGTGTCGGCGTGCGATCCATTCAACGAAACATCATCGATATGGGCTTTCGGAGCCGAAGGAACACTCGTTTACCCTTGATGACTGCACTACACTAAGCTTTACGCCTCGCCTGGGCCCGTCAACACCGACATTGGACTGTTGATGACTGGAAACATGTTGCCTGGTCGGACGAGTCTTGTTTCAGATTGTATCGAGCAGATTGACATGTACGGATATGGAGTCACCCTCATGAATCCATGGATCCTGCATGTCAGCAGGGGACTGTTCAAGCTGGTGAAGGCTCTGTAATGGTACGGGAGGTGTGCAGTTGGAGTAATACGGGACCCCTGATACGTGTAGATACGACTCTGACAGGTGACACGTGCATAAGCGTCTTGTCTGATCAACTGCATCCACTCATGCCGGTTTTGCATTCTGACAGGCAATTCCAGCAGGACTATGCGACACCCCACACATCCAGAATTGCTACAGAGTGGCTCCAGGAACACTCTTCCGAGCTTAAACACTTTCGTTGTCCACCAAACTCCCCAGACATGAACATTATTGAGCATAACAGGGCACGGTATTCCCGCAGGGGACTTCCAACGACTTGAGGGGCCTATGCCACGTCGAGCTCCTGCGCAACGCCGGCCAAAAGGAGGTCCGACTTGACATTTGGAGGTATCCTATGACTTTTCACAGCGTTGTATCTGAGCAATAATTCAGTCCCTCATGCAAACGACACTAAGGAGTTTTTCAGCTGATTATTCGCGAGTAACGTTTTGCGCGCGACTTAGATATACTGGACGCGACACCTTGTTACCTCGTTGAGGTCCACGCCTTAACTGTTCGTCTGTCACTACTGTGATGCAGTAGCGGGACCGAGAAATATCTGAGCAAAATACAAGCTAAACTACGATCAACCCTTTTCAATCCACTGCTGTATAACAATATTTCGTATTTCGAAAACTAGTTTCCCGAGTTATCAACGATCTTCAAAGTTTCCTTTCGCTGTCGACAATATAAGAATCGAACGAGCAGAACGTATGATGCACATTTAAATATCGTACGTAAAAAACGTAGCAACTATCGTCCGGACCACATGTGAGATGATAGACTTCCGGAAAGGGACATTGATTTGCAAGCACATACGTTGTATATACAAGCAGATACAGGAATAATTGTTAGAAAGCTGAAATAATTACAATTTCGATGGAATAGCAGTAATTACCGATTTCGGCCGTTATGAACCACCTTCGGATGTTTTGACCTAGATTACAGCATAACACGCCAACTTTGGTGCCGTGTTTGGCTCTCTCAGCATTAAAGTACTGTATGTTCCGTGAGTAAGGCAGCGGAAGCTGCGTCAGTTGGGCAGCACTTGTTAGCATGAGTTGACAATCCTATCTGTAGAGTGTAACACAAAAAACACTACTGGCCATTAAAATTGCTACACCACGAAGATGACGTGCTACAGACGCGAAATTTAACCGACAGGATGAAGATGCTGTGATATGCAAACGATTAGCTTTTCAGAGCATTCACACAAGGTTGGCGCCCTTGGCAACACCTACAACGTGCTGACATGAGGAAAGTTTCCAACCGATTTCTCATACACAAACAGCAGTTGACCGGCGTTGCCTGGTGAAACGTTGTTGTGATGCCTCGTGTAAGGAGGGGAAATGCCTACCATCACGTTTCCGACTTTGATAAAGGTCGGATTGTAGCCTATCGCGATTGCGGTTTATCTTCTCGCGACATTGCTGCTCGCGTTGGTCGAGTTCCAACGACTTTTATCAGCATATGGAATCGGTGGGTTCAGGAGGGTAATACGGAACGCCGTGCTGTATCCCAACGGCCTCGTATCACTAGCAGTCGAGATGACAGGCGTCTTATCCGCATGGCTCTAACGGATCGTGCAGCCACGTCTCGATCCCTGAGCCAACAGATGGGGACGTTTGCAAGTCAACAACCATCTGCACGAACAGTTCGACGACGTTTGCAGCAGCATGGACTATCAGCTCGGAGACCGTGGCTGCGGTGACCCTTGACGCTGCATCACAGACAGGAGCGCCTGCGATGGTGAACTCGACGACGAACCTGGGTGCACGAATGGCAAAACGTCATTTTCCGGATGAATCCAGGTTATGTTTACAGCATCATGATGGTCGCATCCGTGTTTGGCGACATCGCGGTGAACGCACATTGGAAGCGTGTATTCGTCATCGCCATACTGGCGTATCACCCGGCGTGATGGTATGGGGTGTCATTGCTTACACGTGTCGGTCACCTCTTGTTCGCACTGACGGCACTTTGAACAGTGGATGTTACATTTCAGATGTGTTACGACCTGTGGCTCTACCCTTCATTCGATCACTGCGAAACCCTACATTTCAGCAGGATAATGCACGACCGCATGTTGCAGGTCCTGTATGGGTCTTTCTGGATACAGAAAATGTTCGACTGCTGCCCTGACCAGCACATTCTCCAGATCTCTCACAAACTAAATACGTCTGGTCAATGTTGGTCGAGCAACAGGCTCGTCACAATACGCCAGTCACTACACTTGATGAACTGTGGTATTGTGTTGAAGCTGAATGGGCAGCTGTACATGTACACGCCATCCAAGCTCTGTTTGACTCAATGCCCAGGCGTATCAAGGTCGTAGTTACGGTCAGAGATGGTTGTTCTGGTAACTGATTTCTCAGGATCTATGCACCCAAATTGCGTGAAAATGTAATCACATGTCAGTTCTAGTATAATATATTTGTCCACTGAATACCCGTTTATCATCTGCATTTCTTCTTGGTGTAGCAATTTTAATGGCCAGTAGTGTACTTCGAAGCCGAAGGCATAGGAATAATAAAACTTGGCATACTTTTCTGTTGACGGATGTAAGAGTTTGCAGAAATGTGGGCTGTCATGTATAGAATGTGAATATGTTTGCATGCTCGCTCTGAGACTTCACCGTTTTTCCGAGATGTTCTGAGCTACGAATTTGGATCGTGTGAAGTGACTCCCGACTTAGAAATATTTCAGCGACACGCTTGTGGCATAACTAGCACTGAACTCGGTTTTGTATTTCTTTGGGTTGATGGTTTTGAATTACTGTGCTGAGTTTGGGAATGTTACTGAATCGCTTCCATACACTCAAATTTATTTGACGCTGTGCTGACAATTAAACAGTGACAAGTCTCAGTTTACCATCATGTTTTGTAAAAAATAAGTTGTCTTACTGAATATTACTTCGTAGTGCGTCGCCTAAAGTTATCTTTGGCAACCATGTTACATTTCTACAATTTTAATCACAGCGCATCCAGTTACAGGGATCTAATTTCAGGAATCTTATTACAGAGAGTTATATTTATATCACAGGTCGGCATGTCGCAAGGTCTCGTTGTGAAAATTTAGAATGATAATGTAGCCTTGAGAATTGATTTCGACTTTTTCATTCCTGATTACAGGTTGGTGAGTGACAACGTTTGTATTGTTACAATGGTAAATAATTTTGTAAACGCGAACACGAAATTATCTTGTAGAGGCATGCCGGTTTAATTGTGGAGGTTCAAATGGTTCAAATTGCTCTGAGCACTGTGGGACTTAACTTCTGAGGTCATCAGTCCCCTAGAACTTAGAACTACTTAAACCTAACTAATCGAAGGACATATCACACATCCATGCCCGAGGCAGGATTCGAACCTGCGATCGAAGCGGTCGCGCGGTTCCAGGTTGTAGCGCCTAGAACCGCTCGGTCACCCCAGCCGGCTAATTGTGGAGGTGTTACGTGGAATTTTCTAGTCGACACAGGGCAGAAAAACCAATACCTAGTTGTTTTGCTAGTAGACTGTTACTATGGTATGGCTTGAGAAAGCAAAATAAAGTTGGGGATTTTTTATAGCATAGACGGACACTTACAGTGTTTTTATGAAACCTTCCGTTTACCGCAAGATACTTCAGTAGCTTTGTGAACCTCAGAGATATAACGTCGTGTTATCTCTTTTCGTTATCTGCAAGACACGTATACTTTTGTTGATTTAAACACAAATCTGAGAGCTTTCATAAGCAAATGTTGTGCGTCGTAACCTCTTGCGTAATAACGAGAAGAAAAGTAGCGAGATGTTGTTATCGCAGTGCTTTGAAATCCGAAAGGCGCACCTCGAGCGAAACATAATCTGGAATGAGACACGAGGTAGAAAAATAAACAAAAGCTTTGCCTTATCTTCAGTGACAAACACAAAACTACCGTCCCTTATCAGAAATGTTCGCGTTGTATTACACAGAGACGTGTTTTTACTCTTCAGCAGACCCTATTACAAGATAAAACTTAGTACCGGCGCTGCCTACTGTGCGTATACGCTCGCAGACAGTTAAGATGTAGAAAACCCTATCATGTAGTAGCATGCTATGTACCCTCTGCTAAGCGCTTCACAGAGGTTTGCAATGCGCAAACGTAGACGTAGACAGAAAAGTTTCATCTCAAAAGTTATGGATGTTTCGAACACTTCAACATCCCTGATCACCTAGAGACATCTGCTTCGGGTTCTTCGATCGCCGGGAGTTTAAATTACCAGACTTCGTCAGCACGACTCAAGGAATCATCTTCCACATATTTATGGATTAGGTCGAAAATGAGACATTGAAATCAGCACGTTGGAAGCCTGCAATAACGTACAGGGACATGGATGACAACATCATCGTGTGGAGTTCTAGTACTGAACGACTTTGTGACGTTCGGAAACAACTAAACAGCCTCCTTCACATTTAGTTTGGCATGTGAGTGGGGTTGAATTTTGTAAGTCATTACTCACAGATTGGAACTTATAGTGTCCTTAGAATCATGACCCGAGGCAAATGAGAAGCATGATCAAAACAACTCTAATACATACTCGAAGAGTTTGAGTGTCATGGCTCCTCGGTCACAACATAAAATACTTGGACTGCGGTTTGATGGCTAAGCGATGATAAAAGGATATCAATAGTGGTACGAAGTCTTACACCAGGCGAAATAAATCATTCAGAGGCGAAATTCCTAACCCCTCAGAATGACGGTCAGAATTGATTGTGTACAAATAGATAAATAGGTTTGACCATAAACAACTCATCTGCTACCATCAAGATTTTCTTTATGTTATTTTTCGCACGACGCGTTTCGGGAAATGATTCCCATTTTCAAGTGTGTTTTTTGTGTTTGTTATGCCATTTCTATGTGATGTTGTCGATGTGTAAGAGTCTGCTTCATTTCGTTGGCTTTATGTTTCCTTATGGTCCATTTCTGCAGAGTCTCACAAACGCTAAACATCACACACAACTTGCTGTACACTTTTATATATCGAAAACATTTTACATAAACAAAACAGTTACAAAAATGTTCCTACAAGTAGTCAACAGAGATGACATTATAGGTCTTCCACAGAGTATGATATGCCTTTTGTATAGAGGTTATTTACCTCAACAATGGTTCAAATGGCTCTTAGAACTGTGGGACTTAACTTCTGAGGTCATCAGTCCACTAGACTTAGAAAATACTTAAACCTAAGTAACCTAAGGACATTGTGGAACTGATGAGATCGACACCAGTATCGATCTGAATATCGTCTTTGAACTAAGCTAAACATTATCTTTGTGCAGTTCCGCCAGCCAGTTCTTTGTAAGCCTTACTTGTGTAAAGAGGGGAATAAATGAACTCCTGATTATAAGGTGTTGTTTGGTGTATCTGACCTGAGCATCCACCTCACTGGTGACCCCAAGTTGTAACGTCTTCCATTTTCGCCGTTTTACAGTGTCCGTGGCCTCTGCGTCAGTTATTTTCATCTGTATTACATCAACACTACATTCAAACAATGGCTTTGGCCCAACACCTAACGCTGGATTTTGTGATCGACATGCATCATGTTGTGGGCGATATACACCTGCCAGGACTGCAACACGATGCCTTTCACTCAACGATTATGCTGATCTCGCCGGACGTTTTTGTGCCTGTAACAATAAGTGAGGTTAGTAGTGTGCATGACTCTGGCTATCAGACGCCTTTGTTCCCACCACATGTGCCCTCCCTCATCAACAGTGCAGTTACCTCTTACAGATCTCTGTGAAGTGCGGGATCAATGCCGATTTCTATAAATGCTTTGTTGGATAACCTACCACTGCCAGGACAATGGTTTGCCATGCCACAATCTGTGCAGTACCACGCGGATTCCTGCCACATGGCAGGAACCCCTTTGTTCACAGGTCAACCTCCTCAGCATCTGACCACACCCGCGCCTGCCTCGGTTCAGCATCAGCACATGCCTTCCAGCTTCAATACCTCGGCCTGCAACAGGAGCAGTGGCTTGTCATCTGTGCCAGACCTCCATCTCCATCCTACTGCTACGCCTCAGTGTTTTGTGCCATGACATTCACCTTATCCGCACACTGTTTTGAGTGGAGTGACCATGATCAGTGAACATTCACATATTCCACCCAATGTTTGACATCATTTTCCTCACTGTGTTTCTGGACAGCCCGCACCTCCGCAGCCTCCCTGCAACACAGGTGGCTCCGACTCTGATTGTATGTCGAACTTTGAACTTTTTCTCACCTGTCGCCTCCGCACCAGCTCCAGTCGAGCTTCTGATACCATTCTCGGCACATCTCAGTGCCTCATCCGTGTCAGTCTTCTGCGACACGTCAATCCGAACACACCCACAAAGTGTCGAACTTCCACAACTGGAATCGACACATTACGGTGTCTCACCCACGTCAGCCTTCTGCGTCGTGACGGTTCGCGCTCAACCACAACGCATCACCTTCACGCTGCCACCTGACCAGCCGTCGTCGCCACATAACCCTAGAGACACTCTCCTGGAACACTGCAGCAACAGCAGCTCGTTACAGGCAGTGCCCCAACGAATTCCACTCAACCTGTTCTTCCGAACGTTCTACAACACTTACCGACGCTGCTGCCATTCAATCCCGACAGGGCAACAACCTGGTTCAAAATTGTGGATGAAGTGTTCGACCATTTCAAACTCGACGAATCAACCAGATTTCTGTGCCTTATCACCCACCTGCACGACCAGGAGGACTTGATTGCTGACCTGGTCGACGCCCCGGACTCAGCTACCCGGTACACTCTAGCCAAAAAGGCAGTTCTACGTCGGCTTGCGCGCTCAACTCAGACAGCAATACGGAAAGTGCTCCACGTCGAGCAACTAGGCAATGACAAACCTTCACAACTCTGGAGACGGCCACGGGCCCTGGTCAGCGACTATCTACTCTCTGACACAGCTGTCCTCGCCATCTGGTCAGATAAACTACCTCCTCAGATCCACTTTGCTCTGGCTCAGAGGTCACCCGAACCTGTCGAGCAATGAATGACAATTGCTGACAAACTACATGATGCATCACTGCTCTATTTCGACAGCCACTGCCCACCTGACAAGTCTCAGGTTCAGGCTCCTCGTCCCGTAGCCGGATGCGGCCAGGGTCGCACTGTACCGACTGTTCTGCTCGCTCTGTGATGCAGTAAACAAGCAGCTGGGACGTCACCAGCTCTGCCCACGGTCACGCGCCCTCCTGCAAACCGAACTGGCTGTGGCCACCAAACCTCAACCACCGCTTCTTGCAACGAACTTTCTGTAGGAAATGCAACCACACTACCCATACTGTTGCTTCCACACACGGTTTGGTGAGGCAGCACGGAACTGCAGACCACCCTGCTGCTTTCCAAACGCCAATCGCAGGTAGGTTCGGGTGCCGCCTCTTGCGCACAACATGACAGGCAACCCCCAGTGCTCCATCATGTTCGGGAATGACCAGATAATTGTGGACGAGTTTACATTAAAGATATTTTGTGAGGATACCTTTTCCTAGTGGACTCAGGCGCCGATGTTTCACTGCTGCCCACGTCCTTAGCGTCGTCAAACATCCGCCCTCATCATACTTCACTGCAGGCAATGAATTCAACTAAACTACAATGCTCGGGTTCAACTTCCCACGTCGCCTCACTCTCCGCAAACTGCAAAACCGTGCTTCACCACCTGTCCAAGACTCACTTCCCCTGTGCTCCGTTGAGCAAACCCCCGCCCGTGACAAATCGATCCAGGCTCATCTCAGCCGTACATGCTGGTGTCTGTCAATGACGTTACAAGTGCCTTGTCGAGCTTGAACAAGTCACTTGCCTAGACAAGGAAAACTTCCAACTCTCCCTCCGGCTCCATGAAACACAGCTCCAGCTCTCTGATGCAGCAAAGGAATTACAGACACTGCAGCAAGGACAAAGCAAGGTCAGTAAGTGCGCCGACTCTGCTATCAATCCCAGCAATCGAGGCTCTGTGTGTTTACCTCCCGCTACCCCTCGCAACTGTGCTATCAACACTGCCATAACATGTACTGACAGCTCTGCAGGGCCACACCCTCCTAACACGGCAGCGTTTGACACTCGGCCGGACACAAGTGTGCATGCGCGATGAGTGTCACATGTTCCTGAACTGACGGCTCCTACCCCACCCCTCATGGACAGCACTTCAAACTACGCAACTTCAGCTCCTGCGCGCCGCCGTGCGACCGCCACTGACAACAAAAACAGTGCACTCGCGCCAAGCGACTCGCCCGCAACCATACTGCCACACCAACCACGGTGCCTTTGCTTCGGGATGGCGGTATTCTTGTCACGTTGACTCCTGGGACAATTCACCGCCTCGGCTCCCTTCGGATCCGCCGAGTGGCTCCGAACACCATGACCACGCCTCGCCTGCCCCACCCACCACACATTGTAAACAAACCGCCTCCTGTGTCGCCGGCAACATTTCTGTCATCACCAATGGCACAGTTCACAAGCTTTGCCTCTCACCAGGTCCCCTGATCTCCAGATAAGGGAAATGCGACTGTTGTTCTCTCCACGTCAATGTATCTGAGCAACATGCACCATCTTTTGGACGACTCTGCATATCGCATACTAAATAAGGACCACACAGCCAAAATTCAGTGAAAAACTTTGGAGCTCCTCAAGAACAGCACGATCTCTGATGTGGTTGCTAAGAGACTATGTACACAGGCGCCCGTACCTCCCAGGCTATATAGATTGCCCAAAATTCATAAGGATAATGTGCCACTGCAGCCTATTGTGAGTAATATTGGGGCACCAACGTATAATCTCACGAAACATCTGGCAGCACAACTGAGCCCTTTAGTAGGAAAGTGTGAGCATCACATCCATAACTCACAAGACTTTATTTATCGGTTCAAGAACTTACGACTCGCACCATCAGATATACTCGTAAGTTTTGATGTAGTCTCACTTTTTGCAGGAATTGTTGTCGCTCATTACCAAGAAGCTGGATGGGGAACTTTTAGACTTATTCAACTTGTGCCCACTTCGATGTACTTTCTATTCAATGGACAATACTTTGAACAGACTGACGGCGTCGCAATGGGCAGTCCCTTGTTACCCATTGTGGCTAATCTTTTTATAGAAGACTTCGAGGAGAGAGCATTCCAGTCATCGGATATGAAACCTACGTGTTTTTGGCAATATGTGGACAACACCTTTGTTATCTGGCCTCACAGCACTGCATCGATGAATGTACTTCTTGAGCATCTTAACCCGCATCCCAACATCAAGTTCACTATGGAGATGGAGAAAAACGGTGGACTTCCATTCCTGAACGTGTTGGTATGGAGAAAAGAAGATGGCACATTAGGTGACGCAGTGTACCATAAACCAACACACACTTACAGGCCACTAGCTATCACCATCCTTTGCAACGAAGTGGCGTACTAAGGATGTTGGTTCACAGAGCACGAGCCATATCAGACTCAGACAGCTTATCCAATGAGCTACTCCATCTGCGTACCACTTTCCATCAAAATAGATATTCCGAACTGGAGATTCACCATGCCTTACACCCGGAGTGGGTTACCCAATGTGAGGAACTGGAAGAAGGCGAAGAACAAAGAGGAATGGTCATCTTGCCATACTTCGGCGGTGTCTCTTCAAAAATAGGAAGATTATTGAAGAGGCATAAAGTTAAATGTGTCTTTCATCCGCCAGCAAAACTCAGAGCTCTCTTGGGCTCATCTAAGTACAGCTTTGGCACTGTAAAAGAGGGATGAACTGAACACTGACGCTACACTCATCTGGGGCAACCAGAGAAGTCTGCAGTGGCTGAGCATTGTCTCAGTACAGACCATTCTATGAATTATCAACACACCAAAATTTTCGCGTTGACGAGTTCGTACTGGGACAGTGTTATTAAAGAATCAGTGGAAATATGTAGCTTGATGCATCTTGTAAACAGAGACACGGGCTTTCAGCTCAGTATGGCTTGGGATCCAGCAGTGGCCATATTGAAGTCGCATCGAGCAGAGAGGAGTACTATTGGTCATACAATGGATGACGATTCGCCAGCAACATAAATATTCTGTTGACAACGGGAGGATGGTCACACGCCAACGCGGACGTGCATTTTTGCTTCCGGCTTCCAACAGAGGTCGCTCGGGCAGCTGATGGCAGCACAGAGCAGCGACGGCAGCCTCCACGCATGTGCCAAAGTCTTTGGTTCTTCATCTTACAGGTGCCATTGCTGTCCTTCCAGCTATCGGTTGATATCGTCGCTATTGGCCATCGAATCTGGCGCCTCCACACATGCGCACTTTCTGCCTAAGACTGGCATAAATAGGGGGCTCTAGTCATGCCTTAGCAGTGTGTTTGTTGCACCTGAAGATGTTGGCCAGTTGCGCTGATGAAATATTGTGGAGTTTTCACTATGACGTCCGACGTCTCGTCCGAGAACCATATATACATAAGTGTATTTAGTTTTATTTTTTTAAATTTATTAATAACAAATAGATTAAACTAGTGTTTACACTAACAAAATACCATTTACTGGGCTAAGTAATGAACTTAGCATAAAACCAAAATGAGTAAATTTACATGCTAAATGATGTATCGTACATGGGTGCAGTAAAAAATTAATTACATTTGACTATGTCTCAGAAGATAGAAGGGTGTTGGTTTGACCAGTGATAATGTGAGTGCTTAAATAACTAACGGCCATTTTGATCTGGAGCATTCATCAGTCAGAAGTCTTAGGTGATGGTTCGCTCAGATCAATGATTCCCAACCTGGAGGTAGTTACCCCTGGGGAGTAAACTGAAATTTTCTAAGGGGTGAAAACAAAAGCATTCACTTGTGTTTTGGTAATGAAACAAAATTATTTTTAAAAGATTATTATAATTATTATTATTATTATTATTATTACTTTTCATAAGACTGTAATAATGATTATATAAGTTCCCAATAACTAAATTTCTTTTTCATATACTAGCATTAAAACGTGACACAATGTGATGGGTGTTACAGCTTGTGAAACGAATATATTAATATCATCTTCACATAGTCCATCCACTACACACTCACCCTGTACTTTATACCATCATTCTATGACAGTAGAATTGAAACATACACATCGTGTATGCTTAAATATCTCATGAAAATGGTTTCTCCGAGTTTTAGATTTTCCACAATGTACCAGAAATTGTTTCATTATTTACTTCACAATAGATAAATGAACTAATTGGCAATGGAATAACTAAGTAATAGCTATTACATTGCTCAGGGGGCCTACACAGTATTGTTATTATTATTATTATTATTATTATTATTGGTGGCAGTGGTTACACACAAAAGGGTTGCCAGCCTGAAGTCTTCCAATTTCTGTCATTTCAAAAGTAAGTAGTGATCTACAAACAATAAGTGTAGAATCCACATTTTAACTTGATTAATTTTAAGTGGGGGTGCATGGTTGGGTTAAAGCAGGTGTAATTAGGGAGAGAATGCTGCAGAGCAATCATATTTTGTAACAGTTGTCTACCCCCAATTCAGATAGTTAGCTTTCTCCTCTCACAAGGTGTTGCAGGCAGCACTCGTGACCCACTGAGAATTGTATCATTCCATACCAAAAAAATGTTGTTAGAAATAATCAGTATCAATTGTCACACTCACTCATTGGTTTGTTGTTTAATAAAATAGCTATAAATATTAAATATCATTTATTCTTTGCCATTTTAAAAACAAAAATGTTCAAAGAAAATTCTTCTTCATTCTACAGGTAGCTACGTGCTGTTGTCTATGATGATGGGGGCAGGGGGTGGTTGGGAGTACTAGCTAACATTTGATTACACTCAGGGGTAACAGTCTCAGCAAGGTTGGGAACCACAGACCTAGATGAACTGAACTAGTAATGTATGCATGATCGACTATCAAGTTGGGTTTTGGTAGTGCCTGAAAAATTAATAAGTGGTATCTTGGAGACATGTATTTTCTCGCATGTGTTTGCAGTGGACACTTAGAAATTTCGAGCATCTGAGCTAGCATGTGAACTCTGAAAAATTCATGTTAGAATGAACAATACAGAACTCTGAAACATTTTTACAATTAATTTTTTGAGTGATTTAAACTTATGGTTTTAATTGGTTAGTCAATGGGGAACATTAATTTTTAGAACATGTTAAATAAACTTTGAACTGCTTATGAGATTTTACTGCAGCTTATGCAATAGTACCTAAATTGAGGTAGTGCTATGGTTTTCTTTTAGGATAAGCTCTCTCACAGTCATTACTTTGTTTCTGTGTTAAACAGGCATTACTCTGATTCAGAACTAAAACAAGAATAATAAACTCAGTTTTTTTAATGAAAAGTACTGTGAATTGTGAACATTTACTGTTTTCATCACATAATCTTGTCAACAAATTTTAATTATTGAACATTTGTCACAAATTATCAAGGGTAACTGTGAGAAATGTGTTCAATTGGCCCCAGGCAGTGGCGTACTCCAATCATAAAAATCAACCAAGTATCCTGAAGCCCAGGAACAGTGTTTTTGGATATTTAAATTTACAATTCTACAGTTGCACATGGGATATTGAGAGGAAACAAAACCAATTCTTTCTAGTTCATTTATTTAATTTAATAATGCTGTACAATTGCAAAGTATACCAGCCACTGAGGATTGTAAGCTGGATTGTGCTACCTGAAGAGAAACTATAGCAAGCAGTGTAGATAAATGTAAAAAAAATGTAAGTCGTATTGTTAAATGATTTTGAGAAATAATACCAGTCTGCAGTCTGATGGAGTGCATCTAAAGAGAAGATAGTGTTATGCCACTACATTCCCAAATCGACATCTGTACTTATTGCAAGAAAATCCTGAGGGCTGCCTACTGCATTTCACTGTAGTAGCTGGAAAGGTGCTGAGCTGACATAACATAACACCCTGCTTGGGCACTGAAACAAGCCAGTTACCACATGTATAGGCCCACTGCTTGCTGGTGGGGCTGGAACATTGTCGCCACAGCATCAGAATGTTATGTACATTAAAAAAATATTGGACACTATGTTAACAATGGTTCTGTACGTGGTTTTGAAACTAGGAACTGCAATAATTTGCATCTGGATAGAAAAAATAAAGTTAAAACTCAACAGAGTCTACTGTACAATGCCATCAGATTATATAATAAATTACTGCAAAACATAAAAGACATAGAGACAATCTCCTCCTTCAAACAAAAACTAAAAAATTTTTAACAGAATGAAAGTTACTATATAGTAATGGAGTACTTGAATTAAAAAAGGTTTCTTAAAATCTGAAAGTTCTGTGTTAAACTATATGGAGAAATAATAATTATATAAGACTGAAAAATGTAAATTAGATTATAAGAAAATGTCACTGTCAACTATTGTTTAAGAAACAAATTTAAACTGTTAAATTGTCTATTTTTCAATGATGAAGTCCATACAATGTAAATTGTTTCACGGATTAATAAAGAAATCAAATCAAATCATACAAGAGCCAGACCATCAGAGACATGACGTGCAGGCTGTGTTTGACATAGTGCAACTACTCTAAAGGACCAAGTGTTATTGTGGGTGAAGTAGAATATGCCAAAGTGAAAACATATGTAACATAATCAGTGTTTATATTGCAGATAGTTTTCAACAGAGATTCGTGAGGTGAACTTTCTTAGGGGGAAGGAGCTGTAATGGAGTGATGCAGACAGTGCCTAAGAGATAGTTCCAGGATCGAGACATCAGCTGGCCCTACCAAAACAGCAACTCAGCACAAGCTGCCACTTTCATACCTGTCATTCCATGTGCCAGTGACTAGAGACATGGAGAAACCTCAATGAAGTTTTTGCAGTTCATCCCACTACTGCTTTACAACAAATGTGCACCAGTTTCTAACCCTGTCCCAGATCTATCTGTGGTGACACAGGAGCACAGTCACTTCCACAAAATTAGCCAAGAGCAGCTGCACTTAAATGCATCCTGGACTAGCTGCCATTGTTGAGCAGCTGGGTAACTTAGCTGTGCCCAGTGTGTGTCAGTTGAAGCCTTGGAGTCCTGTAACTATTCCCTGTGACCACTACCACTGTCAGGCTGCAGTCCAAAAACCAGTGCTCAATTGCCCTGGCACTGGCAGCCAACACACTGCTGATGCATCTCTGGGACCACTTGCCACTGTGTCTGCCACTGGAGACTGTCAGCTACCCCCGACTGCTCTCCAGCCTTCAGTCCAGAGCTGGGCTTCAGGCACCACTGCAACCTAAGGTGAGTAAGAAGACCTCTGCTCTGCCCCATGCTGCAGTGGGGCTGTGTCCATCTGCTGGCCACCACTGCCGACTCAGTGTCAGCGTGCTCACTGTGACAGTTTAGTACGGTGGATTCCCAGCATTGTGTGTTCCCCACACACTGTGAGCTGCCTCACCGACAGCTATGAGATAGAATATTATGAGCTGACACTAAACAGTGCCAGAGATGGGTACACACCTGAATTACTGTTCAAGTTGATTGAATTAATAAAAACTGTTTATATTCACCATTTTGTTTCTCTACAGTTGCCCACTAGGTCACATCTGTCTCCCAAATTGTCAAAAGGACCCAAGATTGCCCAGGTGGGGGCTGAGTCCATCCTGACACAAAAGATGGCCTCCCACCCCCACCCACTAGCAGGTTTTTCATTCCTTACCAACTACATAACTTTCAAATTATTTTGTGAGATTATAGCCTACAACAAAGAGCATTTCAACATCCACTGGCTGACAAAAACAGAGAAACAACCAGAAGACATGGTTGGATATCAATGTAATTTCGCATGTCTACACACTTTCAGTGGTATGTAAATGATTAGAATTGCAATTATTCTCTGTGACAAGTAAAATGGCCATCACAGTGTGTTAGTGTTATTCATTGTAGTGTTGTTATCAGGTCTTGTAGGGTATATAACTGGTGTGAAAAGTGTCAGATGATGAGTAATCACTGTGAAGGATGAGGAGATGACATATACTCACATGGAAAAGTGTTATCAGCATCTGACTGAGTTTGAAAAGAGCATCATCATGGGTCCCCATTTTGTTGGCTGCTCAATTCATGCAATAACCAGATTTATGAGGTGTTCAGATGTGATAATGGCCTGATGTTTGACTGCACAGGAACATGAGGGCAACAATATTCATCATCAAGGCTCCAGTCAACCAAGTCTGACCGTCGCAGGGGAGTATCGCCATACTGTGCAGCGAGCACACTGTAATCCCTTCACATCTGGACCTGCCATCCAAGAAAAAGTAATTGACTCCCTGAAACATTCTGTGTCATCGCATACTGCTGGTCAGACACTTGCAGTAGCTGGAATAGGGAATTACTGTCCCGTGCATATCCTGCTGTTAACACTAGAAACCATTGGCTGCATTTGAAGTGTTGTTGTGACTGGGAAGAAAGGATTGCTGATGAATGGCATTACACTGTGTTCAATGACAAATTACATTTCTCCACTATCCTGGATGGCCATCACCTGTGAGCTGGTCAGGGATCTGGTGAAATCTCCTATTCTTTCAATATTTTGGAGAGGCACAGCGATGTCAGGTACAACATCAAGTCACAGTTGGTACTCACTGTGGGAGCTCTTGATGACACAATGTTACATCGCAGACATCCTGCATTCTCACATGTGACAATACCATGGTGCCATTTTTCAATAGAACAGTACCCAAATGCAAGTGGCACATGTCACTATGAACTCTCTGTGAGATGTTGAGGTAGTCTCATGTCCAGCAAAAATCCCTGATCTGTCACCATTAAAATACGTATGATACCAGCACAGACGTCAACCTTGTACCATTACCAGTACCCACGGTAGCAAGGGCCAGTGACAACAGTTGTGGACCATACTGGTTCAGGAGAAAATACAGTTGCTTAATGACACTCTTTCCAACTGAATCAGTGCATGCATTCAGGCAGAGGGGGTACAATGTCCTACTAATGAGTGTGCTCATACTGCCTAGTTCTTTATAAATTTCACTCAATTTTGTGACAGTTGCAGTAACACCACATATCTTTTATTATTTTATACAAGAAATCTCTCAGGAGATCTCCAAGCATTTTTAGCAGTAAACGATTATTCATTTGTCTTTGACACCAATATATTTTTTGTATTTGTCGTATCATTACATGTTTCCTGTTAATGTCACCATTAGATCTGTGGTAAGATGTACAGTATAAGGGAATATTAAAAAAAATACATTACAACAAAAGAGTGAAAAAGAAACAAATGCTCCCTGCCATAATAACTGATGACTGAAATGTTGTGGTGTAATGCAATGACTCATGACCATGATGTTACAAGCGTAACTTACTACTAGCCATAAATTGCTGTGTTCCCTTTATCATAATAAATGTCCTTGTTCTGTTGTTTTTTTACATTTTTTAAAGTTGTTAAAGCTTTATTTTTGATCGTTTATTAGTTTGACTATCATGAAGTATTGTTTCCAACAGGTTGGTTGAGATTTGACTGCTATATATATTATTGTTCATAGTAATTTTTGCTGTCGTGTCTTATTGTTTAAATCTTTGGTTGAAACTGCCATACTGAACAGTCCCGTACACACTATAATTCTAGGATTAATCCCAGCAGCCTGACCTGGTGCAACTAACCTCTGTTGACTTATTGGCAATTTTCATAGTGCAGCTGTAATGATAGATCTTAATGTTACAAGCATTACCTGCTGCTAAGCCATAACTGGCAGTGGTTTCTTGTAATTCTTGTCTTCCTTCCATATTTTTAAAGTTTGTATTTATTGAGCTGTTTGTAATTATGATGTGCCAGTTAACATTGTTTTAATGTTTTGGGTGAATTTTGTGTTTATACTATTTTGATTTGCCACATCATAATTTCAAACTGTAGCAACTTGGAAACAAACAGTTGCGGCCTACTGGCAATACTGTTTCCTTTGTGCCATGCCAAATGCTTGTGTTAGTTTGGACTCTGATGGTCCACAGGAATGGAACAGGAGGCAAATGAGTACATTTGTCAGCTTCACTGCAGTTTTGTAATGTATGTTTTTAAATATATTTTCTTATATTGTAGGTTTTATCACAGATCTGATGATAGGATTATCCCATAATGCCCAATGGGATGATAAACAAGAAATTATGTCGGTCACCAAGATTAGTGTATTACAGTTCAGCAACAGCACATACCCTCTCAACAGGGGAAGTTTTATTTTGTTTCGTCCTCTCCTTCTGCCTGCTTTTTTGGCAGGCTGTGTGTGTTCTAAAAAATTTAGCAACATTTTATATATGCCAAAGAATGAAGGCCAGTAACCAAATTTATAGGGGACTCAAGCAATATATTTCAGAAACAAATGAATCTTGTAGCTGTAGATATTTATGGGTCATTTTCCAAAATAAAGGTGGTTTTTGCTATTTTTTCTAATGGTCAATATGTTTTCTAAATTTATAAAATTATATCTACTAAAAATGCATCAACAAAAATATTTTTTCAAAAATTATAAGGGATTATTTCTTAAACATTGCTATATGTAAAATAATCCTTTCTAATGGGACACATTCACATCAAAGGCTTTACTTTATTGAGGGGGAGGAAATAATCAGATGCTAATATCTACTTACACTCCTTCAAGTAATCCTGCTAGGTATTTCATTTGTTATGAGAACTATGGAGAAACAAGGAGAAATCAGAAGGCTGAGGCGCAATAAGAAATTAAAGATTACTCATTTCAAAATAGGGGTTTCATTCTGGTGAATACTCATGAGAGACTGCATTTTATCAGTGGTGAACTTAAAAAATTCTTTGACATTTATATTCACCCCTTCAAAATGCTTGAGAATCACATCCAAATGCTTAAAGAGTAATATATCCAAAATCAAGAAAAGTTGTGTAGTTTAAGAAATGTAAGTAGGCTAAAATCACATAAGCAGGTAATTAAAGTAGCTAATCAATATACATTTTTATGTCTTGGTAGCCTTGAGTCAAATTTTCTTCTGAAATTTGAATTTTTGACCTTCAGTTCTTCATCAGGGGTCGTATTCATATTAGTATATTATGTGCAGTGGGGTGCAGAGTGGCTCAAATTGTTGTAATACCTGCCACTTTCCTTTTCTTGATATATTCTCTTATATTATATCAAACTGTCTCAGTTATCTTCAACTATAATTACTGTCCATTATTCATAAGTTAGTAGTTATTTGTAAATATCTTGCTGAGTACATGGCTAATGTTAATATGATCTTACAACAGTTAAGAGATTTTGCAAGCATTATTTTCCTTACTTAATGTTATCTGTGTTTCCACAGCTACCTGTCACTAATCATGTGATATGAAACTATCTGGTACTGTTAAAACATTGCCCTTTATCTTGACCATTCTGCATTTTGCTAACCACTAAGTTGTCTTATACAACATACTGAGCATACAAGTGTCAAATATTGAAGCATATATTGGTCTTATGATTGTATATATCTGAATGTCGTGTTGATTATGTACCATTCTGTCATATTGAGTAAAGCCTTGCCACTGCTTTGTTCTCTAACCTTTGCAACATTTTTTAATTGGTTATCAGTCAGATATTAATATTATGGCTCCATCAAAAACTAATTCACATTATTTAAAAAGAAAAGCTCAGTGGAGGGGGTGATTTACATAAAAGTACCTTGTCTTTACTCTCTTTATTGAATAGACACTAATTTTGCTATTTTATTGTTGGTTCTATAACTGATGCTGTACTACGAACATGACTGATTCTAGTAATGTCCGCTCCTGGTAGCTGAGTGGTCAGCGCGACGGAACGTCATACCTAATGGCCTGGGTGCAATTCCCAGCTGGGTAGGGTAGATTTTCTCCACTCAGGGACTGGGTGTTGTGTTGTCCTTATCATCATCATTTCATCTCCAATGACATGCAAGTCGCTGAAGTGGCGTCAACTCAAAAGACTTGCATCAGGTGAATGGTCTACCCGACAGGAGGCCCTAGCCACACAGTGTTTTTTTTCCAGTAATAGTTGCCTAACAATTTTGTATCATGTTATGCTTTAATTATTTCCTGGTTTTCCTGTATTTTGTTGTATGGCTGATGCTGAACCATAAATATTTCATCCTTTTACCTTATTTATGATTTACGCTTGTGCTGAAAAATGTATAGGTCTTTATTCTAGAGACTGTTTTAAATTATGCTGCTTGGAGAATTTGCTACGCTGATGGATTTAGTGACTATGATAGGTAGTTGTTAGTGCAATGGACTGTGTTGTATAATGAAAACTAGAGAACACACAGTAGTGTTCATTCTATGTGGTGATTTGTACAAAAAATTGTGATGTATTATAGTGACTTGATGATGATGATTTTCTGCTATACAGTGATTGGTGTTAGGCATATGATAAATTATGATGAAATAATGATTATATTTGCTATACAGTGATTAATACTAGGAAATACTGACTGCTATGCTTTGACAGTCTTATTGATCACCCAAACTGTCATCAACACAAATCTAAGAAAAGTTATAAAAAGTAATATACAGTGGCGCCGATGAGGTCGACACCAGTATCGATCTGAGTATCGCCTTTGAACTAAGCTAAACATTATCTTTGTGTAGTTCCGCCATCCAGTTCTTTGTAAGACTTGCTTGTGTAAAGAGGTGAATAAATGAACTCCTGATAATAAGGTGTTGTTTGGTGTAACTGACCCGAACATCCACCTCACTGGTGACCCCGAGTTGTATCGTCTTCCGTTTTCACCATTTTACTGCGTCCGCGGCCTCCGCGTCGGTTATTTTTCCGTATATTACATCAACACAACATTCAAACAATGGCTTCAGCCCAACGCCTAACACTGGATTTTGCGATCGACATGCATCATGTTGCAGGCGATGTACGCCCGCCAGGACTGCAACACAATGCCTCTCACTCGACGATTACGCCGATTTTGCCAGACGTTTTCGAGCCTGCAACACTCAGTGAGGATAGGAGTGTGCATGACTCGGCTATCAGACGCCTTTGTTCCCACCACATGTGCCCTCCCTCATCAATGGTGCAGTTACCATTTACAGATCTCCGTGCAGTGCGGGACCAATATCGATTTCTGCAAATGATTCGTTCGACAACCTACCACTGCCAGGACAACGATTTGCCACACCTCAATCCATGCAATACCAGGTGGATTCCTGCCACATGGCCGGAACTGCTTTTTTCACAGGTCAACCTCCTCAGCATCAGACCACGCCTGCGCCTGCCTCGGTTCAGCACCAGCACATGCCTTCCTGCTTCGATACATTGGCCTGCAACAGGAACAATAGCTTGTTATCTGTGCCTGACCTCCATCTTCTTTCTACTGCTATGCCTCAGTATTTGTGCCATGACATTCACCTTATCCGCACACTGTTTTCAGTGGAGTGACTATGAACAGTGAACATTCACACATTTCGTCCGACGTTCGGGATCATTTCCCACCTCTGCAGCCTCCCTGCAACACAGGTGGCTCTGGCTCGGATCATACATCGAGCTTTCCATGGACTGGCATAAGTTTTCAAACTTTGAACTTTTTCTCACCTGTCGCCCCCACACCGGATCCAGTCGAGCTTCCGCTACCGTTCTTGACACATCTCGGTGCCTCACCTGTGTCGATTTTCCGTGACATGTCAATCCAGACACACATGCAATGTGTTGAAGTTCTGCAACCACAATCGACACATTACGGTGTCTCACCCACATTGGCCTTCCGCGTCGAGACAGATCGCACTCAACCACAACACGTCACCTTCACACTACCACCCAACCAGCCACCATCGCCACATACGCTAGAGACCCACTCTCCTGGAATACTGCAGCAACAGCAGCTTGTTTCAGGCAGTGTCCTGACGAATTCAACTCAACCTGTTCTTCTGAACATTCTACAACACTTACCAATGCTGCCGCCGTTCAATCCCGAAAGTTCAACAACCTGGTTCAAAATTGTGGACGAAGTGTACGACCATTTCAAACTCGACGAATCAACCAGATTTCTGTGCCTTATTACCCACCTGCACGACCAGGAGGACTTGATCGCTGACCTGGTTGACGCCCCGGACTCAGCTACCCGGTACACTCTAGCCAAAACGACAGTTCAATGTCGGTAGCGTTCTCGCTTCCCACGCCCGGGTTCCCGGGTTCGATTCCCGGCGGGGTCAGGGATTTTCTCTGCCTCGTGATGGCTGGGTGTTGTGTGCTGTCCTTAGGTTAGTTAGGTTTAAGTAGTTCTAAGTTCTAGGGGACTTATGACCACAGCAGTTGAGTCCCATAGTGCTCAGAGCCATTTGAACCATTTGACAGTTCAATGTCGGCTTGCGCACTCAACTGAGACAGCAATATGGCAAATGCTCCACATCGAGCAACTAGGCAACGACAAACCTTCCCAACTCTGGAGACGGCTACGGGCCCTGGTCAGCGACAATCTACTCTCTGACAGCTCTCCTCACCATCTCGTCAGATAAACTACCTCCTCACATCCGCTTTGCTCTGGCTCAGAGGTCTCCCAAAACTTTCGAGCAATGAATGACAATTGCTGACAAACTACATGATGCATCACTGCTCTATTTCGCCAGCCACTGCCTACCTGGCAAGTCACGGGATCTCCGTCCCGTGACTGGACGCGGCCGGGGCCATACTGTACCGACTGTTCCGCTCACTCCGGGAAGCAGTAAACAAGCAGCTGGGACGTCACCAGCTCTGCCCACGGTCACTCCCCCTCCTGCAACTGAACCTGCTGTGGCCACCAAACCTCGGCCACAGCTTCTGACAACGAACTTTCTGTAGGAAATGCAACCACACTACCCATACTGTTACTTCCACACACAGTTTGGTGAGGCAGCACGGAACTGCAGACCACCCTGCTGCTTCCCAAAGGCCAATCGCAGGTAGGTCTGGGTGCCGCCTCCTGCGCACAACATGACAGGCACCTCCCAGTGCTCCATTCTGTCTGGGAACAATCAGATGATTACGGACGACTTTAGATTAAGGACATTTTGTCAGGACACTTTTTCCTAGTGGACACGGGCGCCAATGTTTCACTGCTGCCTACGTCCTTTGTGTCGCTGAACATTTGCCATCATCATACTTCACTGCAGGCCATGACTTCAACTAAACTACAATGCTTGGGTTCAGCCTCCCACGTTGTCTCACTCTCCGCAAACTGCAAACTCAAGTGGACTTTTTTAGTGTGCAACATTGAGGAACCTATACTAGGCATTGACTTCTTGCGACAACACAAACTTTCATCGGACCTAGTGCGAAACACCGTGTTTCATCACCCGTCCAAAACTCACTTCCCCTGTGCTCCATCGAGCAAACCCCCCCGTGACACGTCGGTCCGGGTTCATCTCATTTGTACATGCTCATCTCTGTCGACGACGCTACAAGAAACAACGCACAAGTGCCTTGTCGAGTTTGAAAACATTGCTCGTCTACACAAGGAAAACTTCAAGCTCTCCCTCCGGCTCCATGAAACTCAGCTCCAGCTCTCCAACGCAGCATAGGAATTGCAGACACTGCAGCAAGGACAAAGCAAGGTCAGTAAGTGGGCCAAATCTGCTTGTAGTCCCAGCAATCCAGCCTCCGTGTGCTTATCTCCTGCTATCCCTCGCAACTGTGCTATCAAGTCTACCTTAACATGTACTGACTGTTCAACAGGGCAAACACCCCCCTAACACAGCAGCATATGACACTCGGCCTCACATGAGTGTGCATGCACGACGAGCATCACATGTTCCCAAACTGACAGCTCCTACCCCTCCCTTCGAGGACAGCACCTCAAACCATGCAACTTCTGCTCCTGCGCACCAGCATGCGACCGCCACTGACAACACAAACAGTGTACTCGCGCCAAGCGACTCGCCCACAACCATGCTGCCACAGGCCGCACCCTCAGACAATGGACCCACTAACGCTTCATGAGCTTTACCGAGCTCACCCGACCACAGTGCTATTGCTTCGGGCCTGCAGCCATCTTATCACATTGACTCCTGCGACATTTTGCCGCCTCAGCTCCCGTCGGATCCACCGAGTGGCTCCGAACACCACGACCACGCCTCACCTGCCCTGCCAGCCACACATTATAAACAAACTGCCTCCCGTGCCGCCAGCAACATTTCCGTCTTCACCAACAGCACAGTTCACAAGCTTTGTCTCATGCCAGGCCCCCCGATCTCCAGTAAACCACGTCGACTTTGTCCCGAGTGCCTCTCCGACCTTAAAAAGCAGATTTCTGAACTTCTAAGCTCTGGCGTCATTGAACCTTCTGCCAGTAGCTGGTCTACACCAATTCATATAACACCCAAGAAAGACGGGTCCTGGCGCATGTGTGGAGACTACCGTCGACTAAACACACGAACAATTGTGGACACCTACCCCATACTCAACATTGTGGACTTCACCAGTTCCCTCGCAGGTGTGACCATGTTCTCTGTCATTGATTGCAAACGGGCCTACCACCAGATCCCCATGACACCTGAAGACATCAAGAAGACAGCAATCACCACCCCAATTGGGTTATTTCAGTTTCGAATCATGCCCTTTGGTCTGAAAAACGCAACCCAGACCTAGCAACGCTTCATCAATGAAGTGCTATTCGACCTAAAATTCTGCTTTGCGTACCTTGATGACATTCTTGTGTTCAGCTCCTCCATCGAGGACACATTCGACATGTGCAAAATGTTATGAACACTCTCGCAGCAGCAGGCATCGAGACCAACCAGGACAAATTGCAGCTACATCAACTCGCTGTCACTTTTCTTGGTTTTTGGGTCCCTGCGGACGGCATTTCACCACCTCCTGAGAAAATACAAACAATACTAAACCTACCCCGACCTGCGTCATTCAAAAAGCTCCAGCGTTTTCTGGGGATGGTTAATTATTATCGCCGACATCTACCTCGAGCTGCGCAGATTCAGGCTCCACTGACGAACACCTTGGCAGTCACCAACACTTCTGGATCTTGGCCCTTTCCATGGACCCCTGCTATGACTGATTCTTTCACTGGCCTCAAAAGTCTTCTTGCCGAGGCCTGCACCATTGCGCAACCTCATCCCAATGCGCAGCTTTTCATCACCACAGACGCGCGCGATATTGCCATCGGCACTGCCCTTAGCCAGACATTCGATGGCCAGACTTTGCCTCTGCAGTTCTTCTCGTGCAATCTCACCAACGCACAACGGAAATATTCTGTGTTTGACAGGGAGTTGCTCGCGGTCTACGGAGCGATCAAGCATTTTAAGACTGACGTTGAGGGACATTCTTTCTATGTTTTAACAGACCAAAAACCCCTGGCTGCCGCCATTACAAACCCGCCAGCAGACCCGCCTCCTCGCTGCTTCAGATACGTGGACTTCATATCTCAGTTCACCACCGATGTCAGACACATAAAGGGTGCTGACAATATAATTGGTGATTTTCTTTCACGAGTCAACACCGTTCATTCGCTGTTATACCTCTCTGAACTGCCTAACCTCCAACCCACCAACGAGGACACACAAGACCTGATTTCAGACTCTACCTCTTCACTACACTTCGTCCACACCACCTTCCCTGGCATTTCTGGTGAGATCTGGTGCGATGACAGTAGGGGCACATTACGCCCCTCATCCAAACTATGCTCCGTCGAGCTGTCTTCAATGCATTGCATAATTTAGAATACCCTGGTGTTCGTGCGTCCCCCTGCCTCGTTGTGAAGCACTTTGTGTGGAGAAATGTCAACAAGGACTGCCAGCAATGGGCACGCTCCTGCATCGCGTGCCAACGCTGCAAAGTACACAAGCATACTTCATCCCCCCTCAGAGCCTTTTCGATCCCTCCTGGGCGTTTCCAGCATGTTCATATAGACGTTGTCGGCCCTCTCCCCCTTCTAACGGCTTTCGTTAGGTCCTCTCATCTATCAACCGAATAACTCGCTGGGTTGAGGCTGTCGCCCTCCCCAGTATTACATCAGAAACTGTTGCTCGAGCTTTCATTGAGTCATGGGTATCGCGTTTCGGATGTCCGGCTATCAACACAACTGACCAGGGGAGACAATTTGAGTCAGTCCTGTTCAACGAGGTTTGTAACATCTGCGGCATCTGGTTCATCCATACCACAGCATATCACCCGCAAAGTAACGGGCTAGTTGAGCGCTGGCACTGCACTTTGACGGTGGCTCTTCGATGCCACGACTCTCTGTGCACAGAGGCCCTTCCCCTGCTACTAATCGGCATTCGTGTGATCTGTAAGGAAGACCTCAAGGGCACAATAATTGAGTTTGTAAATGGCCAGAACATTGTTCTCCAATGAGAGTGCAAGGGAACAGTAGAACAACTATAGACAACATTTTTGTTCATTCCTCATTACTAGAAGGGCATTCTGTTAGCAAAAAGGTGAATAGCCTTTCAGATCATGATGCACAAATTTTAACTCTAAAAGATTTTTGTGCTCCAACACATGTTAAATATAGTTATCAACTGTTTAGGAAAGCTTATCCAGTTGCTGTAGAGACCTTTGTAAACCTTATCAAGGAACAAGAGTGGCAAGATGTTTATAGCGCTGATACAGTAGATGATAAGTATAATGCTTTTCTCAAGACTTTTCTTGTGCTCTTTGAACGTTAGAACGTTCAAAACAGGGTGCTAGCACAAACAGGCAGCCTGGGTGGCTGACTAGAGGGATAAGAATATCTTGTAGAACAAAGTGGCAATTATATCAAAATGTTGGAAACAGGCAAAATCTAAATGCAGCAGCCCATTACAAACAGTATTGTAAGGTGCTTAAAAATGTTATTAGGAAGGCAAAAAGTATGTGGTATTCAGATAGAATAGCTAAGTCTCAGGATAAAACTAAAACCATATGGTCAGTCGTAAAGGAAGTGGCTGGTCTGCAGAGACAGGTTGAGGATATAGAATTAGTGTGTAGTGGGAATGTCCGTGTTACTGACAAGTCACATATATGTACAGTACTTAATAATCACTTTCTGAATATAGCAGGTGAACTAAATAGAAACCTAGTCCCAACAGGGAATCATATAGCGCTCTTAGAAAAAAGTGTTCCGAGACTGTTACCTGAAATGCTGCTCCATGATACTGACAAGAGGGAGATTGAGTCAATAATCAAATCACTAAAGACCAAGAACTCTCATGGATATGACGGGGTATCTAGCAGAATACTGAAGTATTTTTGTATGTATGTTAGCCCAGTACTTAGCTATATCTGTAACCTTCCTTTAGGAGTGGTCGGTTTCCTGGCCGATTAAAGTACTCGGTAGTGAAGCCACTTTATAAAAAGGGAGACAGGGATAATGTTGACAATTTTAGACCTATTTCTATGCCATCGGTGTTTGGTAAAGTTATCAAGAAGGTTGTACAGGCTGTTACAAAAAGGTATGGCCAAACTTTCAGGAAACATTCCTCACACACAAAGAAAGAAATTATGTTATGTGGACATGTGTCCAGAAACGCTTATTTTCCATGTTAGAGCTCATTTTATTACTTCTCTTCAAATCACATTAATCATGGAATGGAACACACACAGCAACAGAACGTACCAGCATGACTTCAAACACTTTGTTACAGGAAATGTTCAAAATGTCCTCCGTTGGCGAGGGTACATGCATCCACCCTCTGTCGCATGGAATTCCTGATGCGCTGATGCAGCCCTGGAGAATGGCGTATTATATCACAGCCATCCACAATACGAGCACAAAGAGTCTCTACATTTGATACCGGGGTTGCGTAGACAAGAACTTTCAAATGCCCCCATAAATGAAAGTCAAGAGGGTTGAGGTCAGGAGAGTGTGGAGGCCACGGAATTGGTCCACCTCTACCGATCCATCAGTCACCGAATCTGTTGTTGAGAAGCGTACGAACACTTCGACTGAAATGTGCAGGAGCTCCATTGTGCATGAACCACATGTTGTGTCATACTTGTAAAGGCACATGTTCTAGCAGCACAGGTAGAGTACCCCATATGAAATCATGATAACGTGCTCCATTGAGCGTAGGTCGAAGAACATGGGGCCCAGTCAAGACATCACCAACATTGCCTGCCCAAACGTTCACAGAAAATCTGTGTTGATGACGTGATTGCACAATTGTGTGCGGATTCTCATCAGTCCACACATGTTGATTGCGAAAATTTACAATTTCATCACGTGGGAATGACGAAACTAAAATGAGCTCTAACATGGAAATTAAGCGTTTCTGGACACATGTCCACATAACATCTTTTCTTTATTTGTGTGTGAGGAATGTTTCCTGAAAGTTTGGCCATACCTTTTTGTAACACCCTGTATATACAAGGTTACTGGAGCATTTAAATTCACATAATTTGCTGTCAAATGTACAGTTTGGTTTTAGAAATGGTTTAACAACTGAAAATGCTATATTCTCTTTTCTCTGTGAGGTTTTGGACGGATTAAATAAAAGGTTGCGAACGCTAGGTGTTTCCTTTGATTTAACAAAGGCTTTTGACTGTGTTGACCACAAAATATTACTGCATAAGTTGGACCATTATGGAGTAAGGGGAGTAGCTTACAATTGGCTCGCCTCTTACTTTAAGAACAGAAAGCAGAAGGTAATTCTCCACAATATTGAGAGTGGTAGTGATGCTCAGTCCCAATGGGGCACTGTTAAGTGGGGTGTTCCCCAAGGATCGGTGCTGGGGCCACTGTTGTATCTTATTTATATAAATGATATGCTTTCTAGTATTACAGGTGATTCAAAAATATTTCTGTTTGCTCATGACACCAGCTTGGTAGTGAAGGATCTTCAGTGTAATATTGAAACAGTATCAAATAATGTAGTTCATGAAATAAGTTCATGGCTTGTGGAAAATAATTTGATGCTAAATCCCAGTAAGACTCAGTTTTTACAGTTTCTAACTCACAATTCAACAAGAACCGATATTTTGATCAGACAGAATGGGCATATAATAAGCGAGACGGAACAGTTCAAGTTCCTAGGCGTTCGGATAGATAGTAAGCTGTTGTGGAAAGCCCATGTCCAGGATCTTGTTCAGAAACTAAATGCTGCTTTATTTACCATTAGAACAGTATCTGAAATAAGTGACAGTTCAACACGAAAAGTAGTCTACTTCGCATATTTTCATTCGCTTATGTCATATGGTATTATTTTTTGGGGTAATTCTTCTGATTTGAAAAGGGTATTTTTGGCTCAAAAATGAGCTGTTCGAGCTATATGTGGTGTAAGTTCGAGAACCTCTTGTCGACCCCTATTCAATAGTCTGGGAATTCTGACATTGCCCTCACAGTATATATTTTCTTTAATGTTGTTTGTTGTTAGCAATATTAGCTTATTCCAAAGAGTTAGCAGCTTTCACTCACTTAATACTAGGCAGAAATCAAATCTGCATGTGGAATGCACTTCCTTGACTCTTGTGCAGAAAGGAGTGCAGTATTCTGCTGCATCCATTTTCAATAAGCTACCACAAGAACTCAAAAATCTTAGCAGTAGCCCAAACTCTTTTAAGTATAAACTGAAGAGTTTCCTCATGGCTCACTTCTTCTATTCTGTCGAGGAGCTCCTGGAAGAGGTGAAAAATTAAGCAAATTCCAGTGTTACATTGTTGATTTTCTTTCTTTAAACTTACGACTTGTCGCCTGAATATGTTTTTTATATTTCATTTTATCCATTTCTACTATCGTGTTATAATTTCATGTATTGACTCGTTCCATGACCATGGAGACTTCTTAATTTAGTCCTACGGAACAATAAATAAATAAATAAACTTCCAGGTTCGGTGGCCGGTGGCCGGACCTTCCTTCACGACATCTACCCACACAGCTCCCCAGCTCCCCGATGATGCTGTTGAGCTGACCATGGTTCGGCTCCTGCGGACCACCCCTGCTGATGCCATAGTCACCCCCCCGCCCGGCCTCTCAAGAGTACTCCATACTGTGGAGGGGAGGGCTATGTGGCGCCACTGAGGTTGACACCTGTATCAATCTGAGTATCGTCTTTGAACTAAGCTAAACATTATCTTTGTGCAGTTCTGCCGTCCAGTTCTTTTTAAGCCTTGTTTGTGTAAACAGGTGAATAAATGAACTCCTGATAATAAGGTGTTGTTTGGTGTAACTGCCCCGAACATCCACCTCAATACCAATGCTACACTTATTAAATATGGTTAACATGAGGATGGCTGTGTGAGGAAAGCCTTGGTTGTCTGTAAACTTATTAACCAGAAGTTTGTGAAATCTTTTGCTTATGAGGGCATGCTGAAAAATAATCCCTCTTAATTTTTTATTCTGTGCTCAGTATAGGTTTAGGCACTACATTTTATTTGGTCAACTTCCCTGCTTCGCTGACTCAAGTTGCAGTCCTGTTTTTCTAGAGGGCCCCTTATTGCAGCATGTTACATGGTGGTGCATAACACCACTATGTCAGTGTGTGAGAAACAGCATGCTGCAATCAAATTTCTAACCACACCAAACATGAAGCAGCCTGTCCTTCAGTGTGATAATGACAGACCATACTCAAGCATTACTCATCTGCAATAATCTGATGCCTTGGGTTAACTGCCATCTATCTTGCTCCACACAGTCCTGACTTGACCCCATCCAATTTTCATCTGTTTCCAAAACTAAAAGAACACCTTCAAGGACTTCACTTTGATACAGATGATGCTGTTGAAGCAGACACAAGGTTGTAGCTCCATGAACAAAGTCAAACATCCTACAGTGACAGTGTCAATAATTGGTCTCTTGTTGGTGAAATGTGTTCACCACCATGGTGACTATGTTGAGAGATAAATACGTAGACATGAAGAATAAAGAAGTAGAATGTTAATGAAGTTTGTATGATTTTTCACATAAAAATTCGAAGGCATTACTTTTCAGCTCATACATGTGAAATATTTTCTTAACTTTACTAACAGTAGACTAAGTTTTCAGGGAAGTGTCATAGTAGTAAACATGTAGTGGATGTACTAATTTATCAAAAAATTCCTGGCTACAATTAGTACCATATCTATGCTACACTAACAAATTGAATATACCTGCATTTTGTAGAGTGTTACATTTTCAACCTCTGGCAAGAAATTTAATTTGTTGGTAACTAGAAAGAAAATTATTTCTTATTGGGATTCTCTAAGGATTAATTTTGTCATGATTAACAAAATCACAATTACAATTGAAAAAATAAGAATGTAAAGGGGAGTCAGGTTTAATGTTACTACTGTCAAGTATTAAGCTGTGTAATGTGGTAAAGCAGTTATTTTATCAATTAAAACAACATTTATACTTATGTGGAAAATCTTGCACTTATTATTTCACTTTGATGTATTCACCATGTATGGAGAAATAACGTGAGTTCTGTATAGAATAAAGACAAATAATGTGAAAGTCTACAATTATGTTAACTAAATAGGTAACAAAATGTGAGAATGTCTTAGCTGTTGTAACTATGATGTGATGGATGTCTATGCTGCCTTCATGATGTTGTAGTTAAATAAGAAGTAATGATGATGTTATGCAATGCATTGTGAGAATGTAGTGAAGATTATTATGAAGTGAAATAATGATGATGTTGTGCTAGGGATACTTGTGAATAATAATGATTAAAATGATATTACAGGTAAAATGAGAATGATTGCAAGTTTTATTAGAAGTAATGACGTACTGTGAGAAATAGAATAATGAAGACATGGCAAGGATTTTGGTATCATGAATCATAGTAGAATACATTCATGGGGTCATAAGGAACTGTTGAGAAGTGGATAAAATAACTTTGTGTTGTGAAGTAGTTAACCTTTCCTCCAAACCTCTCTCCCAATCCAAAACCTCTGTCCTATCCAAAGCCCTCACCTTCAGCCCCACTCCCAGATTCAACCAAACAGCTCTCGTCAAAGATTTACTGTCCTACACTCGTACTCTCTGCTGGAAATATCACTTTGCCACGAAGAAAAATGATCCTAATCCTACTCCTAATGATCCAACTCCCCAAGACACTATCCAAATTGAACCCTGCCTGGAACAGTTCCGTTCTCCGTTACAGCTGGACCCACCTCCTCTTCCTCAAAATCACCCTCTCCAAACTTTCCAGGAATTTCTGACTTCCAGCCTTGCCTCTCAATCCTTCTTAAAAAACCTTAATCCTACTCCCAACATCACCACTACTGAAGCCCAGGCTATCCGTGATCTGAAGGCTGACCGATCCATCGTCATTCTTCCGGCGGACAAGGGTTCCACGACCGTGGTACTTGATCGTCGGGAGTATGTGGCTGAGGGACTGCGTCAGCTTTCAGACAACACTACTTACAAAGTTTGCCAAGGTAATCCCATTCCTGATGTCCAGGCGGAGCTTCAAGGAATCCTCAGAACCTTAGGCCCCCTACAAAACCTTTCACCTGACTCCATCAACCTCCTGACCCCACCAACACCCGCACCCCTACCTTCTACCTTCTTCCTAAAATTCACAAACCCAATCATCCCGGCCGTCCCATTGTAGCTGGTTACCAAGCCCCCACAGAACGTATCTCTGCCTATGTAGATCAACACCTTCAACCCATTACATGCAGTCTCCCATCCTTCATCAAAGACACCAACCACTTTCTGGAACGCCTGGAATCCTTACCCAATCTGTTACCCCCAGAAACCACCCTTCTAACCATTGATGCCACTTCCCTACACACAAATATTCCGCACGTCCAGGGCCTCGCTGCGATGGACCACTTCCTTTCACGCCGATCACCTGCCACCCTACCTAAAACCTCTTTCCTCATTACCTCAGCCAGCTTCATCCTGACCCACAACTTCTTCACTTTTGAAGGCCAGACATACCAACAACTAAAGGGAACAGCCATGGGTACCAGGATGGCCCCCTCGTACGCAAACCTATTTATGGGTCGCTTAGAGGAAGCCTCCTTGGTTACCCAAGCCTGCCAACCCAAGGTTTGGTACAGATTTATTGATGACATCTTCATGATCCGGACCCACAGTGAAGAAGAACTCCAGAATTTCCTCTCCAACCTCAACTCCTTTGGTTCCATCAGATTCACCTGGTCCTACTCCAAATCCCATGCCACTTACCTTGACGTTGACCTCCACCTGTCCAATGGCCAGCTTCACACGTCCGTCTACATCAAACCCACCAACAAACAATAGTACCTCCATTATGACAGCTGCCACCCATTCCACATCAAACAGTCCCTTACCTACAGCCTAGGTCTTCATGGCAAACGAATCTGCTCCAGTCCGGAAGCCCTGAACCATTACACCAACAACCTGAAAACAGCTTCCCATCCCGCAACTACCCTCCCGACCTGGTACAGAAGCAAATAACCAGAGCCACTTCCTCATCCCCTCAAACCCAGAACCTCCCACAGAAGAACCCCAAAAGTGCCCCACTTGTGACAGGATACTTTCCGGGACTGAATCAGACTCTGAATGTGGCTCTCCAGCAGGGATACGACTTCCTCAAATCCTGCCCTGAAATGAGATCCATCCTTCATGAAATCCTCCCCACTCCACCAAGAGTGTCTTTCCACCGTCCACCTAACCTTTGTAACCTCTTAGTTTATCCCTATGAAATCCCCAAACCACCTTTCCTACCCTCTGGCTCCTACCCTTGTAACCGCCCCCGGTGTAAAACCTGTCCCATACACCCTCCCACCACCACCTACTCCAGTCCTGTAACCCGGAAGGTGTACACGATCAAAGGCAGAGCCACATGTGAAAGCACCCACATGATTTACCAACTGATCTGCCTGCACTGTGAAGCTTTATATGTGGGAATGACCAGCAACAAACTGTCCATTCGCATGAATGGACACAGGCAGACAGTGGTTGTTGGTAATGAGGATCACCCTGTGGCTAAACATGCCTTGGTGCAGGGCCAGCACATCTTGGCACAGTGTTACACCATCTGGGTTATCTGGATACTTCCCACTAACACCAACCTGTCAGAACTCCGGAGATGGGAACTTGCCCTTCAGTATATCCTCTCTTCTCGTTACCCACCAGGCCTCAACCTCCGCTAATTTCAAGTTGCCGCCGCTCATACCTCACCTGTCATTCAACAACATCTTTGCCTACGTACTTCCACCTCGACTGACATCTCTGCCCAAACTCTTTGCCTTTACGAATGTCTGCTTGTGTCTGTGTACGTGCGGATGGATATGTGTGTGTATGCGAGTGTATACCTGTCCTTTTTTCCCCCTAAGGTAAGTCTTTCCGCTCCCGGGATTGGAATGACTCCTTATCCCCTCCCTTAAAACCCACGTCCTTTCGTCTTTCCCTCTCCTTTCTTCTTTCCCGATGAAGCAACAGTTTGTTGCAAAAGCTTGAATTTCGTGTGTATGTTTGTGTTTGTTTGTGTGTCTGTCGACCTGCCAGCGCTTTCGTTTGGTAAGTTACTTCTTCTCTGTTTTTAGATATATTTTTCCCAAGTGGAATGTTTCCCTCTATTATATTCGTATCATGAAGAAGTATCAGTTTTGATTGAAGCAGTTCACAGACTTTGTTCTGAGCAAAGACAAGAGGTATAAAAATACTTTTTTCTACTCTAACTAATCTGATTATGAAATGAGATAATTTACACATAATGTGTACTGAGAAACACAGTGAACCATGGAGAAATGTATTATTGCATCTAAAGTTGATACAGATTAATGTAAGTTTGAGGGAATGCAGTTGAAGTACATTGCTGTAAGAAACTTAAAGAATACTGTTTAAAAATAAGGTAACAAAAACACCCCAATTTAAAATAATTTTGCAGCGATCTGTCTCAATTTGTACATAGCAGCACTAAGAAGAAAATGAAGGCAATAGAAGTAGCAGAAACGAGAATAGTGGGTGACTGGACATCAGAACTGGGGATCACAAACTAGATGAAGTTTAGGAATTCTGCTGCCTAGACAGCAAAGTAGCCCATGCTGGATGGAACAATGAGGAAATAAAAAGCAGACCCACACTGGCAAAAAGGGTCTACCCACCCAAGAGATTTATTTACTTTTATTTTTTGTTTATTTATTTTGAGTTCTGTAGATCCATATGAGAATATGTCTCTGGATATAGAACGAGTCAAATTTTTACAAATAATTGTCTAGTGCACAAGTACATTGTTCTTATCATATAGCCGGCCGGGGTGGCCGAGCGGTTCTAGGCGCTTCAGTTTGGAACCGCGCGACCGCTCCGGTCGCAGGTTCGAATCCTGCCTCGGGCATGGATGTGTGTGTTGTCCTTAGGTTAGTTAGGTTTAAGTAGTTCTAAGTTCTAGGGGACTGATGACCTCAGCAGTTAAGTCCCATAGTGCTCAGAGCCATTTGAACCAATCTTATCATATAAATAACAGGAACAAATAAGGTAACCCTCTTATACACAAATATTCCGCACGTCCAGGGCCTCGCTGCGATGGAGCATTTCCTTTCACGCCGATCACCTGCCACCCTACCTAAAACCTCTTTCCTCATCACCTTAGCCAGCTTCATCCTGACCCACAACTTCTTCACTTTTGAGGGCCAGACATACCAACAATTAAAGGGAACAGCCATGGGCACCAGGATGGCCCCCTCGTACGCCAACCTATTCATGGGTCGCTTAGAGGAAGCCTTCTTGGTTACCCAAGTCTGCCAACCCAAAGTTTGGTACAGATTTATTGATGACATCTTCATGATCTGGACTCACAGTGAAGAAGAACTCCAGAATTTCCTCTCCAACCTCAACTCCTTTGGTTCCATCAGTTTCACCTGGTCCTACTCCAAATCCCATGCTACTTTCCTTGACGTTGACCTCCACGTGTCCAATGGCCAACTTCACACGTCCGTCCACATCAAACCCACCAACAAGCAACAGTACCTCCATTATGACAGCTGCCACCCATTCCACATCAAACGGTCCCTTCCCTACAGCCTAGGTCTTCGTGGCAAACGAATCTGCTCCAGTCCGGAATCCCTGAATCATTACACCAACAACCTGAAAACAGCTTTCGCATCCCGCAACTACCCTCCCGACCTGGTACAAAAGCAAATAACCAGAGCCACTTCCTCGTCCCCTCAAACCCAGAATCCCCCACAGAAGAACCACAAAAGTGCCCCACTTGTTTCAGGATACTTTCCAGGACTGGACCAGACTCTGAATGTGGCTCTCCAGCAGGGATACGACTTCCTCAAATCCTGCCCTGAAATGAGATCCATCCTTCATGAAATCCTCCCCACTCCGCCAAGAGTGTCTTTCCGCCGTCCACCTAACCTTCGTAACCTGTTAGTTCATCCCTACGAAATCCCCAAACCACCTTCCCTACCCTCTGGCTCCTATCCTTGTAACCGCCCCTGATGCAAAACCTGTCCCATGCACCCTCCCACCACCACCTACTCCAGTCCTGTAACCCGGAAGGTGTACACGATCAGAGGCAGAGCCACGTGTGAAAGCACCCACGTGATTTACCAACTGACCTGCCTACACTGTGATGCATTCTATGTGGGAATGACCAGCAACAAACTGTCCATTCGCATGAATGGACACAGGCAGACAGTGTTTGTTGGTAATGAGGATCACCCTGTGGCTAAACATGCCTTGGTGCACAGCCAGCACATCTTGGCACAGTGTTACACCGTCCGGGTTATCTGGATACTTCCCACCAACACCAACCTATCCGAACTCCGGAGATGGGAACTTGCCCTTCAGTATATCCTCTCTTCTCGTCATCCGCCAGGCCTCAATCTCCGCTAATTTCAAGTTGCCGCCACTCATACCTCACCTGTCTTTCAACAACTTCTTTGCCTCTACACTTCTACCTCGACTGACATCTCTGCCCAAACTCTTTGTCTTTAAATATGTCTGCTTGTGTCTGTATGTGTGGATGGATATGTGCGTGTGTGCGAGTGTATACCTGTCCTTTTTTCCCCCTAAGGTAAGTCTTTCCGCTCCCGGGATTGGAATGACTCCTTACCCTCTCCCTTAAAACCCACTTCCTTTCGTCTTCCCCTCTCCTTCCCTCTTTCCTGATGAGGCAACAGTTTGTTGCGAAAGCTTGAATTTTGTGTGTATGTTTGTGTTTGTTTGTGTGTCTATCGACCTGCCAGCGCTTTTGTTCGGTAAGTCACCTCATCTTTGTTTTTATATATAATTTAAGTGTACTCAGGAGGAATTATGGATTTTGGCTTAGAAATTCATCTATACTACAATAAGTTCCATCTAGTAGGAACTGCCTCACCTTTTCTTTAAATTTGGGTATGTTTCCAACCAGTTCGTTAATTATTGGTGGAAGGGGATTAAAAATCTGGGTGTCACTGTCTAAAACCCCCTTCTGCACCACGCTCTTTGTTTTTAGATCATAATGAATATGAAGTTTTCTTCTGGTGTTATAAATATGGTACAAATTATTGGTTTTAAACTGTTGCGGATACATATGCCCCCCCCCCCCCCAAATTGCGGTGCCGCTCACATTGCCACTCGCGCCAACCCTGCCAATCAGCCTGCTTGATATTCATTTGTTTCTTTCGTCAGTTGACTCGACAGAATCTAGTTATTGAGTAGTTGTACTTTCCTATGTAGCATGTGCATCCACATCACCATACTTTACACATTTCTCTCTGGGACATAGATAGCTAACAGATACCTACGAGAAAAGTCATGGACATTCTAGTGATCTCGATACGTTATTCTGTCTAGCTATAATTTGAGAAAAGTCACAAATACTGTACTGTTTTCTTGTACAGAGAACCTTCGAGGTCGACAATGAAGGAGGGTTGACTTAATGGCTTAGCTCTGTTGAACACTCACCCTGACATTGATTCTCCTGTTGACAATGTAATTAACCAATTTCCCAGGAAGAATAGGCACATAGAATGCATCGTTTAAGGAAGAGAACCACAATTGTAACTTTTTTATACCATAAGATGGCATTGTCTTGTGTATGTGTATACTCAGTTTAAATATAACTTTCTTAAACTTTGCACGTGACTTGATTATTTTTTATTACAGTAAAAGTAAAGGTAGCTCCAGATATCTTTAGCATCCCCTCCTTGAGGTTTTTCTGTATCTGCCACTGGTTTTAAATAAGTTGCTATTTTTTGAATGAAAGTACATCAGGGAAAAAATATATTGGGCAGTTGTAAAGATTTGAAGATCTCTAAATAGATTTCTGCATGAGTGCCTAGGATGTACTCCACACATAATTCTTATGACTCGCATCTGTGCATGGAACACTTTTCTTACTACTGGTTGATTTCCCCAGAATATTACACTGTAGGCCATAAGCTGATGGAAATAGCCAAAGCATGCTGTTTTTATTGTCGTTATCTCCCTACCGTCTGATATGATTCTCAAGGCAAATGTTGCTGAGTTTAACCTTTTTCACAGATCTTGGATATGGCAGTGCCACTTAAGTTTGCTGTCTATATGCTGCCCCAAGAATTTGGAGGACTCAAACTTTAGAATCTCATGTTCACCCATTTTTTTATTCATTTCATTGGTAACATTTGTATTGGAGGAAAAAAGAACATAATTTTTCTTTTTTAGATTGATGGAAGGAATTGATGGAAAGACCATTTTGTCATATCTGCAAAAGTCTTATTTACTATCGCATTTGACACATTCCCTGAGGAATTATTAACTGCTATGGTGGTGTCATCAGCGAACATGGTGCTTTTCCCATGTTCTGTGCATTGTGGCAGATCATTTATAAATATTAGAAAAATAAGCAAGCCCAACATTGAGCTCCGTGGTCACATCAAGTCTGCCTACTGCCCGCTCTTGTAATGGCGCTGGCCATTTCTTCCCTGCCGGTTTTGGGATCAGTCCCCCCTCGGCTGCATCACGATCGCACTGGTCATTAGACCTACACCATGCCTGTCTCTGAGCCTGCAGTTGGGAGACATCAAGCCATCAGATGCACCGGCTCACTCTACATTGTGTGCTGCTTGCAACTGCCCCCCTACGCAGACCTCGGGTGACGCATCATCCACTGCTACTGCACTCCAGGCGACAGGGGCTACCTCAACCACCAAAAATGATCTTCACCTACCTGTGCTTCAACAACATGAGTTACCCGGCAGGTTTCCTGATCTGCCTGCGTTGCAAGAGGACAGAGGCTATCCACTACATCATCCATGACAAGCACCTCAGCAACTGCACACTTTCACAGCTTGCTTCACACTGGTGGACCACCTACTGGATATCCATGGGATCTTGGATGATGATGAACATTTTGTCTGCCTGGTGAGCCACCTCCATGCCCATCCTGACCTAATCAATGATCTGCTACTCTCGCCGCTCGCCTTGCCCAAGTAAGTGACAGCAAAACTTTACTTATCAAACGCCTTTCTCGCCCTTCGGCAGAGACTATCCACCATATCATCCATGATAAGCACCTCGACAAGTGCACACTTTTGCAGCTGTGGCAGCACTTTCGTGCATTAACTGATGATCAAACACTACCAGACACTGGGCTTTGATTGTTGTGGTTGGTGAAACTACTGTGCGATCTACAACTCCACCTGTTATCTCAATGCTCTCAAGGTTCACCTACACATGGCTGATCGGGAAAAGGCAATCATTCATCACTCACACTGACAGTCACAGACGACATCCCCATCACCACCAGTTGGCATGCCTGCGCCTTCGGTTCCGCGCTCTGCCAACAGAGACCAGCGCACTCACCTCAGCACCTTAGCTGCCTGTCAGGAGCTGCCATCTAGTGGCCTACAGGAAGTACTGCCTGCTGCTTCCTACAACCACCGACTTCACCTGAGCAGCAACCCGATTGGCTTCCTGCCCCAATACAGTCAGCTGCACTGTGATAGTTCCACGCTAATTACGGGGATGCTGCCTGAAACTGTAGCGTGCCTTGCACCTTTCCCAACTTGGACCAACAGGCTTTCTTAGGCACCATGTCCTGCCACGATTCTTCACATTGCCTACTGTCCAATGCCACACCACTTCCTCCAGCAGCACAATGCCTCTACGTCACTGAATTGTCATTGGGCACTCGCTTTCTTGTCGACACTGGTGCCGACATCAGCATTGTCCCGGCCAAGCACGCAGGCAACATGCTTTGCCCTGCTAACCTCAATTTGATTGCTGCAAACCACTCTGCTATCACGGTCCTTGGCTCCATCAAGATGTCACTTTGTCTGTCACCAAGCACAATGTTTCCTTGGACCTTCCACATCGTCGACGTGGACAAACCTGTAATTGGGTTAGAGTTTCTACACCATTACGAGCTTTTGCCAGACCTGCAGATCGCTGTGCTCTGCCATGCATCTAGTTCTACCGTTCTGTTCTCAAATGTACTCAGCACATCTGCACTCTATGCCTCCTTGGCTACGCTTTCCATATCTGCATCTCTGCTTGAAGGTATTATGGCACGTCTCTCTGATTTACCGGACATCCGCAAACAGATCGACTGGCTCCGCGCACATAATGTGGAGTTATGCTCCCGCATTGCTACCGCCTCTGCTGAATTGGCTCACGCAAGGAATTCTTTACACAGCCTTTCTGCAGAACAGCTTCTTTCAATGCCGCCTCCCTCTCCTACTGTGTCTTCACTCTGCTTTGCTCCTATGTCTAGCTGCTCTTTCCCTGCTGCCCATTCCAGGCAGATGCAGCTGGACCGGCAGGCTGCTCCTGTTCTCACTTTGTGGGACCCTGTGCATCATGTGGCCATTGTACCATGTCCTCTGTATTTTTCTGCTGCCCACTTCACTCTGGCTCGGCAAGGATGCTCATGTTCTCGCTTCACGGGATCCCTCACATTTTGTGGCCACCACACCGTGTCCTCAGACTGCTGCTGACCCTCTGCACACGCCATCCCGCCATGCCAAGGTCAGTCAACCGCCGTCACTTGTGCACCCCCCCCCCTATCGCCCCTACACATGTGCCTCCCCTTGCAGGTCTCGGCAATCAGCAATGGCATTGGTCAGCGAATCAGCACCATGGACGGCCTGCCCGTACGACACAAAGCTCAACGTCTTAACACCTCGGAATTGCTCTGAGCACGTACAGTTTCTGTTCAATGAATAAAGCCTGTGTGGTCCATCCTGGAGCCACTTCTCATCACTCCCTGCCAACCTGCCTCTGCCTACGCCTCACCTGCTGCTGCCGCGGGACCCTTCAATTCATCACCAGCTGCGCAGCTGTCCGATGCGTGGGATACTGATGATGACGTGCCCAGATGCTGCCTCCACCCACTGTGCTTCCACAAAGATTTTTTTGTGGACGTGTGCTAGCTCCAGCCCGCTGTACTCCGCACTGCAGGGAGGGGGGGGGGGGGGGGGTCCTCTGTGGTGTCTCTGACATGAACCAACATTTCTTTGACCATGCTCTTTGGTTTTGTCTTGTGGTCTTTTTGCTCTAGTGCTATGTTCATCAGCCGTCTTTCTGTATTCACTCTATTAAGTGACAAAATAAATGTTGTTTGGATCCCAAAAGTGTGTTATTACAGTTCAGTGCCATGTAAAACCCACAGATTCAAGCTAATTGCTTACTGTTCCACTCATTTGTAGGGTGTTGGCTTTATTCAGGAGAATAAGGCGACTTACACTGTCAACAGCTTTTGACATGCCACATTCCTACTGTCAGCATATTATTATTTATGAATTCTAAAACATTGACAACAAATGCATGTATTGGATCCTCAGTTGATACCCCTTTTCAAAAACCAAACTGGCTACTGCTGAGGGTGCTGTACTTACTAAGATGCTCAACCATTCAGTTGTGCATCAATTTCTCTAGTACCTTAGAAAAAACTGAGAATAATGAAATAGGTTGATAAATTGTAGCATCAGTCTTTTGTGCCTTTTTATAAATTGGTCATGTAAGTCCATATTAAGCCTTTCAGGGAATACACCTTCCTCCAGTGACATATTACAAATATGGCTGAGGACTACACTTATTTCTCTACAACAATATTTCAACAATTTGCTGGAAATGTTATCAACTCCAGCAGAGTTTTTACTTTTTAAAGACAGAATTACTTTTTCTATTTCCTTCACTATCATTTTCTGGACATGCATCTCATCTATTTTGTTAGTTAAGGAGTTATGCACGAATTCTGTAGCTTTCTTTACATAACCCAGACACCTCATTTGATTTGTGTCTGTTAATAAATAACTTTTGAAAATATTAGCCACTATTTCAGGATCATCCACTGTTGCACCCATTTCTTAAACTAATAATTTCTTTGGCAGCTGATCTTCTCCCAATCTTACTTTTCACATATTGCATGTGATTTTCATTTTGTTATTAGATTTATCAATTTTGTCTTTTAAGTACATGCTTTTTGATTTCTGTGTCACTTTTCTCAATATCTTAGAGTATACTTTACATTGCCTCATCATTTCAAAATATGTCGAGAATCTAGCTGACACAGAAATTCTCTTTTTGTTTTACATGAAACTTTAATGGGTTAAATGAAGTGTTAAACTGGTTTTTCTATGACTCTTTCCTTTGGAAACACTTCCTCAAAAAGACTTGTTATTTGATTAATAAAAACATTAAATTTTGAGTTAACATCTGTTGAATTATAGACTTCAGACCAGTCTACAAATGGTAACTTCTGCCTATATGTCTGCATTGTTTCTTTATTTATTGGTCTCACAGTTTTCCAGACAGGTTTTGGTTTCATCTTAAATCAAACTGAGGGATAGTAAAAAGTACAGCACCATGGTCTGACAGCACATTTAAGACTTGACTGACTGTCAAGCTGCTGTGCATAGACTTATCAACGAAAACATTGTCAATTAGAGTACTAGAATGGTCAGTTACCATCATGGGAAATTCTACTATTTGCACTAAATTGTAAGAGCTCATCAATTGCTCTAATTCCATTCTGTCACTACTTTCAGTCAAGAAATTTACATTCAAGTCACATAGTAATATAACTGAAATGTGTTTTTATATGATTTTGACACAATTGCTTCACTCTGTTTGAGAAAGATTCTGAGATTCCCTGTAGGTACTCTTTAAATTGACAATAACACAACTGGTTTCTTATTTGCTGTCAGCTCTATACCACACACTTCAAAGCGTTGCCCAGTACAAAAATTGCTTAAGTCTAGGGCTCTAAATTCTACATCATTTCTAACATAAATCACTATTTCACCCCTCTCCATGATGGATCTACAATAATTGGATGCTACTCTGAATCTGTCGAAGCACAACATTTGAATACCGCTAGTGACATGGTGTTCAGTTAAACACAAAATGACTGGTTGCTTTTCGATTTCAGTATCATTTATATCTATTACTAACTGGTCTACTGAATTTTTAAGTCCTCTTAGGTCTATGTTCTGGTAGAAAATTGGGAGGGATTTAGACACATTTAAATTTGCACCATTTTCAGAGTTATGCTTTTTAGGTATCAGGGTACTTTCACTCAGAACACAAATTGTTGGTTTGAGCTTCTGGTCTGCTACACCCTCTTCCTCTGTGTGAGATTTATTAGACACTATCTTGTTAACCATAACCGCCTGAGGTAGTTCACTGGGAGCTTTGTAGTAGATCTCATTTGAAGATGCTAAGTTTTCTCCTTTCTTAGAGGAGGGTAAAAAAATCCCCCTTCTTAGATGTATTCTGCCTTGACCTTAAATTAACACTTACAGATATCCTTGGTGATACTTTTGAGACTGGATCTGCTGTTGTCCTTGGTGGGTTGCATGTAGTTACTGCTTCTGGTTTCGAGTGCACATTTCTTGTTGTTGTATTTTGAACATCTTCAGATGTGGAACTTGGTTGAGTTGATATTTTTGGGCTGGATGCTGCTGCTGGTATTGCATTCTGGTTTAGTCTTTGGTAGTTTTGTTTTGCTGCATCTTCTTTGAGTGATGAAGGTGTAGTACATTCTTTCTTGTGGCTCCTCGTTTATTTTTCATCACTGTCAAGTTGGATAAGTATGTTTTTGCTGTTGATTTTTCTTGTGTTTTCACTGTCATATTTTCTGAAAGGTCTTCACATTGTATGTATGTTAGAGCTGGTACTTACAGATTGGCACCTACTGCTAGCTGTAAATGTCTACACAATTACTCTTTGTATTCCATTCATAAGTGAAGTCCATGCTTTGTATTATCAGTTCTGCCGAGCAAAGTGTTGATGTCCATTACCATTACATGCTCATAAGTTTTTGCAGTGCTTATTTAGAATTTGTTTGCAGCATAGATTCTGTTGTTCAGTTTTGGCACATCATATCTGTATGGAATTGTACACAAGATTACTTTTGTGTGGACTGTCTTTTGAAGAGAATCTGTTAAGGTGCATTTGAAATCCTCAAATTTTTTTATGATGTTGTTTGCCCCACCTAAAATGATGATAGTGTCATTTTTCATACATTCTTTGTATATTTTCATATATTCTATGGTACAGGCCATGTCCTTTAACTGAGAATTAGGTTTTATAACAGAAGAGATGTAGTGTTTTGATTTTGAAAATTGCTTGTAATTTTTGCACAGTGATGACCATGACTGTCAGAAACAATTAATATGTTCTGACTCTTGTTTTCACTGTGTATCATTTTTTGGAGCACAGGTTGATCTTTCTCTTTTTTTTTTTTTTTTTTTTTTTTTTTTTTTTTTTTTTTTTTTTTTTTTTTTTTTTTTTTTTTTTTACAGTTTTGATTTCTATTAATGGTGTTAGGTTTATCAGGGCACTTCATATCAGAAGCACTTGAATCCTTCACTGTAGTATTTTTGCTTCTGATCCCTTCATTCTGCTTTTCTTTCTCACTGTTTATAGAAGTCTACCAGTATCAAATGGAGGAATTAATCTGAGGAAGAAATTTCTGAGAATGTGTACATCTGAAGCACAACACTATATGGTAGTGAAACATGAGCTGTGGGAAAACCAGAATGGAAGAGAACCAAAGCATTTTCAAAAAAATGTTGAAAATTAGGTGAACTGATAAGATAAGGAATGAGGAGCTTCTCCACAGAATCGGCGAGGAAAGGAATATTTGGAAAACATTGACAAGAAGAAGGGACAGGATAACAGGACATCAGTTAAGATATTAGTGAATCACTTCCATGGTACTCAAAGTAGAATAAAAACTGTAGAGGAAGATAGAGAGTTGAATACATCCAGCAAATAATTGAGGACATACACCACTGGACATTAAAATTGCTACACCAAGAAGAAATGCAGGTGATAAACAGGTATTCATTGGACAAATATATTATACTAGAACTGACATGTGATTACATTTCCACGCAATTTGCGTTCATAGATACTGAGAAATCAGTACCCAGAACAACCACCTCCGGCCATAATAACAGTCATGATATGCCTGGCCATTGAGTCAAAGAGTTTGAATGGCGTGTACAGGTACAACTGCCCACGCAGCTTCAACACGATACCACAGTTCATCAATAGTAGTGACTGGCGTATTGTGACGAGCCGGTTGCTCGGCCACCATTGACCAGACGTTTTCAGTTGGTGAGGGATCCGGAGAATGTGCTGGCCAGAGCAGCAGTCGAACATTTTCTGTATCCAGAAATGCCCATACAGGACCTGCAACATGCGGTCGTGCATTATCCTGCTGAAATGTAGGGTTTCACAGGGATCGAATGAAGGGTAGAGCCACGGGTCGTAACACATCTGAAGTGTAACGTCTACTGTTCAAAGTGCTGTCAGTGTGAACAAGAAGTGATCGAGACATGTAACCAATGGCACCCCACACCATCACGCCAGGTGATACGCCAGTATGGCAATGACGAATACATGCTTCCAATGTGCGTTCACTGCGGTGTCGCCAAATACAGATGTGACCATCATGATGCTGTAAACAGAACCTGGATTCATCTGAAAAAATGTCGTTTTGCTATTCATGCACCGAGGTTCGTCGGTGAGTACACCATCGCAGGCGCTCCTGTCTGTGATGCAGTGTCAAGGCTAACCGCAGCCATGGTCTCTGAGCTGATAGTCCATGCTGCTGTAAACATCGTTGTCATCTTGCAAACGGCCCCATCTGTTGACTCAGGGATTGAGACATGGCTGCATGATCTGTTACAGCCATGCGGATAAGATGCCTGTCATCTCAACTGCTAGTGATACGAGACCATTGGGATCCAGCACGGCATTCCATATTACCCTCCTGACCCCACGGATTTCTTATTCTGCTAACAGTCCTTGGATGTCGACCAATGCGAACAGCAATGTCGCGATACGATAAACCACAATCGTGATAGGCTACAATTCAACCTTTATCAAAGTCAGAAACGTGATGGTACGCATTTCTCCTCCTTACACGAGGCTTCACAACAATGTTTCAGCAGGTAATACCGGTCAACTGCTATTTGTGTGTGAGAAATCGGTTGGAAACTTTCCTCATGTCAACATGTTGTAGGTGTCGCCACCGGCGCCAACCTTGTGTGAATGCTCTGAAAAGCTAATCATTTGCATATCACAGCATTGTCTTCCTGTCAGTTAAATTTCGCATCTGTAGCATGTCATCTTCGTGGGGTAGCAATTTTAATGGCCAGTAGTGTAGGTTGCAATTGCTACTCTGCAATGAAGAGGTTGACACAGGAGAGAAATTTGTCGCAGGCTGCATCAAACCATTCAGAAGACTAATGACTCAGAGAACAAAACAGACAATAAAATAAAATAAAAACTCTAAGATGCTTAATTTTAAGATTAAATTATGTATAAATTTGATGTAATCTAAACCAGAGAATCTCTTTCAGTATGCCTGACCATGACAGAGTTGCTTTAAATCAACTGTGTTTGTTTGTGCTATAAACATTTACAGAAATGTTGTCATTTTAACATTCTTAGATGTAGTTATGTGTACCATTAGCCCATCCATGTTTCTTTTCCATTTCACATCCATCTAGAGTTACTACAAACTTTGTACAAATCAAGGAATTAGTTATTTTGGTATTTTGCTCCTGCTACTATACTTATACATAATAATAAATAAAAATATTTTGTGAAGTCTTTACGTTCCAGTTTATCAAACTTTTTTAATGTATTTTATTTGCAGCGCTATTAATGTTCAAGGGTAGCTGTTCTGCATGATCTGTTACACTGTTTTTGCCCTGATTGTAACTTGATTTTGGTTAAACTACATGTTCTTACAGGAAAAAACTGATCTTGAGCTGTATCTAGTCCTGATAGTCAGTCATGGACTGCATAATTAATCTGTGGGCCAAGAGATGCCATGTTACATTAAATTATATTACATTAATACTTGTTCCATAGATCATGGATGCAACATTTCATAACAATGTGCAGGTGCGGTTCTAGAAATCGGTCAAGAGAGGAGCTAATGGCAGAGGATGGGGGGTGGAAGGGTGGGGGTGGTGGTGGAGGGAGGGGAGAGAACAAGGTTTTGGGGGAATGGCATATCACTTAACAAAAGGAGAGTTGGGGTCCTCCACCAACATATTGGTAAAACTTGGTGTTGCTTAAAGTAGTTTTTGGTAACTGTTTTGGAGTTCAGGGTAAAAACATGTCTACAGAATGTGTGTGCCCAGGCAAATAATACAATTTGACCCAGATGTCCAGCAATTTTGACGTTTTTGTCTGGGGTCAGCAATTTATGTGTTGGTAGGGATACCTGGCATATTTAGATGTCTTGGTTATTGTAAGTGGTACTCGTACATTAATACACATCCAATGTATATTAATAAATAATAAGATGCCCATTTTAAGTTAAATGATATTTATTGGTTTGGGCAGTAAGCTATTTGCCGCTTTTATTCTTTTGTTAAAATGTGTTTGAAATTCATTGCACCCTATATTGTTATATAATTGTAAAAAAAATAATTGAATCTGTGGAAGTAATATGTTCGCTGATTTCTGAAGTCGTTTTATCCAGTGTAATTGCCACTGTCCCTGACAATGTGGAACATGTCAGTTGAACATGAGGTTTCTTTACACTTATTTACGTAACATACTTAATTTTATTTGTTTATTTACTTATTTATCTAAAAACACAGATGATGTGACTTACCGAACGAAAGTGCTGGCAGGTCGATAGACACACAAACAAACACAAACATACACACAAAATTCAAGCTTTCGCAACAAACTGTTGCCTCATCAGGAAAGAGGGAAGGAGAGGGAAAGATGAAAGGATGTGGGTTTTAAGGGAGAGGGTAAGGAGTCATTCCAATCCCGGGAGCGGAAAGACTTACCTTAGGGGGAAAAAAGGACAGGTATACACTTGTGCGCACACACACACATATCCATCCGCACATTCACAGACACAAGCAGACATTTGTCTGCTTGTGTCTGTCTGTGTATGTGTGGATGGATATGTGTGTGTGTGCGCGCGCGAGTGTATACCTGTCCTTTTTCCCCCTAAGGTAAGTCTTTCCGCTCCTGGGATGGGAATGACTCCTTACCCTCTCCCTTAAAACCCAAATCCTTTCGTCTTTCCCTCTCCTTCCCTCTTTCCTGATGAGGCAACAGTTTGTTGCGAAAGCTTGAATTTCATGCGTATGTTTGTGTTTGTTTGTGTGTCTATCGACCTGCCAGCACTTTCGTTCGGTAAGTCACGTCATCTGTGTTTTTAGATATATTTTTCCCACGTGGAATGTTTCCCTCTATTATATTCATATCATTAATTTAAATTAGTTTATTGATTTATGTGACTAGATGTAGTATGATTTGACTGTATTTAAATAATTTATTAGAATGTAAACAAATAATTTGATATTTTTATTAACTGGACATAATATTTCCAGAATTAATAGCATATGTACAGAAGTGTTTTGTAGTAGAAGAAATTAATAGTATCATTTTGTAATTTCACAATAATTATGTTCTTCATTGCTGATTCCGATGTAATAATACACTGTTCATAACACTGTTTTGCCCTAATACACAAAACAGTACTTTTGAGGAATACTTCTAACCAATAATGACCCAAGCTGAACTCAGTTCAGCCTCTATCAACATTTTTGTAATGCAAGATCTCACCACCTCTTGCTTTGTTGCTCTGATTCATGCATACTCTGGCAGAATTTCTATTTATGGATTCATCCTTTGATCACTGTTTAAGGGAGCACTTATATTATTTTACAGTTGACTTGATACACATATATGTATAATTGATGTAGACATATGCTAAACAAAAATATTATTAATAATTTACCAAATTTCATTTTTGGTACAATGCTTGAATGTTGATCATACATAAAATTGTATGTATTTTCTCCATTTTTATCTTTTTACTTTCCTGTGTTCACTCTATTTTGAATATTATAACATACATACTATTTAAACTATTTAAGTTATTTTATTGCCATATTTGTACAATGACAAGAAGGACAGACAGTACACACACTCTTATATAACTCACATTCTCTTTGTCACTATGGTTGTCAACCTTTTAAAAAACATACCTAAAGTACTATATTTTAAAAAGTCTTGGACGCTTTCAACATCCCCCCTTAAAATACAATGTTTATTGCCATTAAATCTAATTCATAAATTTTATATTTTTCATTAATCACATAGCATACAGTTACACTTCATACTTACCTAAAACAAAGTTATAGCATTGATTTCATAATAGAATGTCTAAATTTTTAAAACTTTGACCTCTGAAGAGCTTTGCTATGCATAACTGACAATTGTTCTTCCACATTACAATACTTGTCTCAGCAAACCATTTCTGTCTTATTCATGAACATAGTGGAATTTCACATCAATATGTTTACTTTGTCTGACATGTTCAGTCTCCCTTGCAATGTTAGTAGGTAGGGTGCACTCAGCTCTTATGAGGCCAGTTGAGAAGCTACTTGATTGAGAAGTTGTGGCTTTTCATGAAAACTGAAGAAGGCAGCTGGCAGAGCTGTGTGGTGACCACATGCCCCTCCACATCTGCATCCAGTGACACCTATTGGCTGAGGGTGACACAGCAGTTGATTAGTACCTTTGGGCCTTCTCAGATGGAGAGACTAGTAATTTTGCTATTGCAGTTGTAATATCACATACTTTTACCTCTTTCCATTTAAAGACAGGTCTACATATTCAAAATTTTGTAAGAAGGAGTTACCATGATTACAGTTATGGATGTTGTCATATTTAAGGCTACATTCAGTTACAGCAGCCTTATTCATATTGCTAGTATTAATGAAGAATGTGCTGAAATCATCTGGTGTGATACCACATTACAAGAATTTCTTTTCCTAACATGTGTACTTCTACTCAGAAGAGCCTTGACAACAGTCCAGGCTGCTTTTCATTTATTTAGGGACTTGTTAATATTATCATCATTCATCTTGCCTTGTAGTTGTTCTTTAACCCTATGCAGTTTGCTCTTTCTGCTGCACTATTCCTTGACTTATTATAGGAAATAATTAATGGAGTGCTAAGCCTTTGTTTCCTGGCAGTACCATTACTTTTCTCATTACTTTAGGGCAACAAGTTTTGACCATAGATTAGAGGGCATTGATGAATAATGTAAATATGAGTGTGCTTAAGCAGAATGACATTCCAGTTTGTCATCTTCAGAAGTGTTCTGTAGTTATCAATGTTCTCCTCATTCAGATGCTTAATGTACTTAATTTCATTGGACTTAGATATATTTTAACCAGATACCTTTATGGTCTGGTAAAACTGTACTGAACAACTTTAGTTCATACTGATTTGTCTGCACATCATCAAAGCAGACAGATCATCTTACTGAGTTACCATTAATACAGTGCATATCATGTGATTTTAGCATACTGAGTACAGTAGTTTAAGCTGTTTAACTATCCCTAGACTTATGTAAATATTTCTGCAGAAATACTTCAGTATCACAATCTGGTGTGTGGTGTACAGACATAATTATGAGTTTTAACATGGGCTGCAACATTGCTGCAGTTTCTAGTACATTTTATATACAATAATCATTAACACTAAGATAGTTGTAATGCAAGTCTGCGCCACTACTAACATATATATCGAATGTTCCCTGCCCTCATAGTTTTGTGTTTGTCTAAGTAACTTGGTGAAACATACAACTGCAGTTGACCTTCACTTGGCCAGTGTTCGTTATCACAAAATGTGATATTCTTGTTCACACCTAGTGCAATATAGAGATCATCAATGTTATTTTTTAAAGGCTTGATATTTAGATGTACAAATAGTAATGAGTCACCATCACAAAGGGGTAGGTATGGGTTCTTCTGTAGCAGTACATCAGTTTTGCTCACTTTGTTTGTACATTCTGTCACTTGTAGATGGTATACTTCTATCTACTGCTATTCTTGTAATTGCACTGGATCAAGATACTGATGAAGGTGTGATTTCCACGATGTCAGCCATAAAAAATCATTGCTCCTCGATTTTGTTCCGGAAAACACATGCACAGTACCTTCTTTGCTTTCACACATGTACTTGATACTTATATTTTTTCGCTTTTACACGTTCATTGTTTTCACCCACTGACTGAGACTTACTTTTTGTGCCTTTGCAGCTTGTCTGTTTATACACATTGAGTGGGCACTTGGTTTCAACAGATCCACATGGGTTCCAGATGACAACTTGCCACTTATATGTGCAGGTGGTGTTTCTGATGATGATAATAATAATAATAATAATAATAATAATAATAATTTTATTGTCATTTGGCCATTACAGCAATAGACAATGTCATATACATACTAAAATGCAATTAATAGTTTGAAAGAAACAACAGGTTTCTTGTTAACATTATAGTATTATATTACAGTTGATAAATTCTCTTATGTCATAGAATGGGTGGAGGACTAGCCAGTCATAAATTGTTTGTTTGAATAATTGTTCAGGTAATTCTTGAACAGATTGAGGAAGATTATTAAATAATTTGTACCCCATGATTTCGTAGCTGTTGAGTGACTTTGACAATCTGTGGTAAGGAATATAGAGGCACCTATTCCTTCTTGTATTGTGGTTGTGTACATTTTCTCTGGTTTTTGTTTCTGGTAATTTCTTCTTCGTATAAATTAGAACATAGTATATGTACAAGTTTATAACAGTCATGATTTTCTGTTGACAGAACAATGGTTTACAGTGTGCCTTATATGCAGAACCAGTAATTATCCTAATAGCTTTTTTTTTTTTTTTTGCAGTATTAATATGTCATGTACACAGCTAGAGTTCCCCCACAAAATAATTCCATATGTTATTATACTTTGAAAGAATGAAAAATAGGATGTTCTAACATATTTTTCAGGAACACAATCCATAAGTCGCCTTAACAGGTAAATAACTCTTGACAATTTACCACTAATATATTGTACATGTTGACCCCCAAGATAATTTATCATCAATGTATACCCCCAAAAATTTGACATAACTTGGATCATCTGACAGAAGCTTGTCTCTAAGACTACAGACCATCTGCTGTGTTTTGTTTTCATTCAACAGGAATCCATTTGCCTTGAACCAATAGGATGCTTGGTCAATTGTCTTTTCTGCACAAGTTTTAAGGCTATGGAAATCCTCACTAGCATGAAGAAATGTTGTATCATCTGCATACAACACAGTGGTGGACTTGATAAATGACGGCAGATCATTTATCATTATCAGGAACAAAAAGGGGCCCAGCACAGATCCCTGCGGAACACCTACCTTGACTTGCTCTATACTCGACATTTCTCTCCCTACACAAACAACTTGCTTACGATTCTGGAGATATGATTTTATTGATTTAAGGCTGTTGTGTCTAATGCCATAGAATTCCAGTTTTTCTAGGAGTGGCTTATGCTTTACACAGTCAAAAGCTTTGCTTAGATCACAAAATGTGAGTTGAGCATAGCCCTTATCCTCAAACACTTGATGTAAGTATTTGACTACAAAGTCTATAGCATCCACAGTAGACAACTTTTTCCTAAAACCATACTGAGATTCACTAATTATTCCTAATTTTTCAAAATAGACAGATAGCTGTCGGTAAATTACACATTCCAGTATTTTAGAAAAAGCTGGGACTATGGAGATTGGTCTGTAACTAGAAGGTGAGTCCATATCTCCCTTTTTATATATTGGAATTACCCTGGCCACTTTGAGTTCTTTGGGAAAATATCCTTCAGATATGCATTTATTTATACAGAATGTTAAGGGGTACACAATATAGTCTATTACTTTCTTTAGTAAATTACAGGATATGTCATATATATCTACACTGTCTGAAGATTTCATCCTTTTTACAATGCTTAGGACATGACTAGGTGAGACCTCGGAGAACATAAACGTACCTGTGTCTGTTGGTATTCTGCAAACATTTTTAGAAAGTAACTCTGATGAACTGATATCAGGTTTAATTACAGTATTTCCTACATTTTCAACAGATTTAATAAAGAAATCATTGAATTTTTGGGGACTTATATTAATTTTTTTGCTTCTCACATCTTTAGCAACACCATTTATTAATTTCCATGCAGCTTTGCACTTATTTGTGGAATTATCAATGGTATTGAAAATATGTGCTTTTTTGGCTTCCACGGTGGCTTTTTTATACTCATTCCTGCATCTTGTATAGGCTAATCTGGCATGTTCTGTTTTCTGATTGCTACATATATTGTGCAACACCATAACTTGGTTTTTCATATTTGATAATTGTTTAGTGAACCATGAATTTTGTCTGTTTGTAGCCCTGTTTGTTAAGCCTTTGTCAGTTAATTTGCATTTCTTTATGGGGATGTTGTCATTAAATTGTGTCAGAAATGTTTTAAAAAATCTCTCAAATAATAGTTTCCCTGACAAATCAGCACTATGACTATAACTTGTGTCACCATGACATTGGTTGAACAAGTCTCTCTCAGCAAGGGACTTACAGAGCTGAACAATTTTGTCATCTGTGACAGGCCTGGTGGTTATAACTTTTGGGACAGGCTTAGGAATATTACTATTATCAATACAGAACCTACTCGTATAGTTTAAAGATACAGAGTCATGATCTGAAAATGGAAACGCTGTAACAGCACATGTTTCTTCTGTAGTTTTAAAGTTGACAAAAATATTGTCAAGACATGCTTTATCTCTTGTGGGCCTGTTATTGATTGAGTGCAAATTGCACTGTCTTAGAAGGTTTTTCAACTCAGTCACAGTACGTTTATGCGTTGTTATATCAAAATCTGCATTCAGATCTCCACCAATTACTATGTCATAATGCAACCATCTGGTCCCTCTTAGTATATCTAACAGCATGTCCAATTTTTCTAGAAATACATTGATGATACCCTTAGGTGACCTGTAAAGGGATACTATTACTGACTTAAGACTGTCCATAACTATACCAGTGGCTTCAAAGTTCTGTTCCTCACATAAATAATCTAGGTCCAACTTAAAAAAGGAGCAGCTGAATGACTGATTAATATATATTGCTACACCACCTCTTATATGAAGTTTTCTACAGTAACTATTTGCTACATTATAGTTATCAAGTTTGACAACTGGAAGTACACTCTCAGTAACCCAATGTTCACTCAGACAGAAAATATAAAATTTGTTATCTAGTCCAAAACTGTTTACAATAAATTCTTTATCTATTAGTCCTTGAACATTCAGATAGCAAATTTTAAGATCATAATTGTTGTTTATTTTAGATTGAACGTTTTGGTGAGGTGTTATGAAATTTGTTACACTACTTATCTCATGGGCTTCTTCATCTTGCTGCCTTCCACTAAAAAATCATTTAGACGGACAGGAGGTGCTGTTTTCCGTCTACCCGTAACACTTGATGCTGCTTCTCCTGCTGCAATTCTCATTTCTCCTTTTAGAGGCACTATAGTTACTGTTGCTGGTGAAACTTCTGCTGTTGATGCTACTGTTACTTCCTTTTCCACTGCTGCTACTGGTAATGCCACTGGTGACTGTGACGCTTTACATGTTTGCACAGTTGTAATTTTTTCATCGTAGGGTGTATCTGCAGATGTTTCTTCCTCATATGCTGTTGATGCACTTTTCTTTTCTGTTGTCATTGGCAGAAAACCTGTTGCAGGTAGTGCTATTTTTACATAGGCATCCACTCCTGCTGTCTTTATCACCTGGAGAATTTCTTTGGCCAGCACTTTCTTGCCTAGGTTGTTTCTGTGCAGTCCATGTCTAGTAAAATGCTCTCTTACTGAACTCGTTGCTTCAATGAAAGTTGTGTGCACAAAACCGCTACAAATCTTCCTGAGTTTCCGATTTGTCGCGATGATTTCTTTGTTTACACATGAGTCTTCTGTTAAGTCGTGTCTGTAGGGAATGTTTACAACAAATACCTTCGCCTGTGAAATTTTTCCTAGCGATTCTTTCAGTGTTCTTACAGCAAGGCTGCTTTCATTTTTATAGACATCGTTTCCCCCTCCGATTATGACACAGTTGACGTCGCTTTTCACGGAACTTTCACAGTTTTTCAGCACTTCTCGTAGAGGAGCACCAGGTTTCGAAATTCCAATCACTTTATATTCGGACTGCATATCAGACATGATTGTAGCCAGTCCCTTGCCATGACTCGTCGATAATATGTATATTTCTTCCTTCTTCTTCTCTGTTTCCTTTTTTGTCTCATGTTCAGTTTTATTACAAGTTGCTCTTACACGATTTTTTCGTTTAATAGTATTTGATGGTAATGTGTTTCTGCTGGCACTTTTTTGTTCAACAGATCTTTCCGAGCAGTTACCTGTTACACTGAGATTTTTTATCCGTGATTCTGAGCTGTCTGCACTTAGAACATCGTATTTATTCATTAGTGGAACACGTAAAACATTGGTATTTAAGACAGGCCGAGAGATTTTCTTAGGCCTAGTATATACACACTCTCGTTTGCCTGTTTGCGTATCTGTGGGAAGGTCCATATAGTCGATCAAACTTTTCAGCATTTCTACATATTGTCTAGCTTTACTTAAGTCACTTTGCAGTTCTTCCCTCACACTTATTTCGAGTCCAGCGTTGCACATTTCAAATGCAGTTTCAAGACCGTTGCACTCAGTTCCACAGTCACATGTAGGCCTATGTTGACCGAGATTTGCTTCCACGAAACAACAAGAGTGATACCATTTATGTGCCACTACACATATTTTAACACCTTTTATCACTTTTTTTGCACATAGCATACAATTCACTGATGGTAATTTACCGATATTCATGGAGCGATTTGCCACTACATCCATATGCGCCGCCATCTTTGCTGAGGAGAAGTAGGCCAGGTAATCATTTCACTTCTCTTTATCATCTGACCAGCATGTCCCAAAGCAGATTACATGACATGTCCACAATTTACTGAGATGCAGATATTCCAAAGTGTATTTCAAGTTCCTCATCATGTTTTCAATTTTCTTCAAGCATTCTCCTGTAATGATACCCTCATCAATATGTATAATCACTAATGCTTCTTCAATTACATCTATAAATATGCACTGATCTGGCTTCAACTGAATTAGTCCTTCTGTTTTTAGGAAATCTGTCATAGTTCTATTCCATCTGCTGGAGCTTGTTTAAGTCTATACAAAACTTTCTACAAAACACAAATTTTGCCAGCTTCTCTGTAAACTTCAAATATCTTCATGAAAATCTCTTTACCCCTTTTTCCAAACAGAAAGGCTGTTTTTTACATCAACACTGTCATATTAAAATTTTTCTCTGTTGCCAAACCATTTTCTTAGTGAACTGATATCTACTTGAATTAATATCTACTACAGGGCTGAATAATTTATTGAAATCTGTATCCTTTTTATTTATTTATTGGTTTTGTTGCATAGAGTCAACAAAGATGATGACTTCACAAGTATCAGTATTGTTTTACATCATTTTGAGAATTTGTTTTAAAATGCAAACAAAACAGACAGTTAATATAAATTAACAAAACTGCAGTACAAGTGCACAAAAGAGAATGTACATCCACAGAAGTAGGTATACAATTAAAATACACTATTTTCCAATAAAAATTGTAAGATTGCCTGTTTCCAACTGAAAATTTAGAAAGTTAGTATAGACATTTCTTTGTAAGGAATAATTTAAGTTTCCTTTTGAAGATATTTCAATCATGTGCATATAAGTCTTTTGGCAATTTGTTAAACCAGATTTGACCACTGATGTATGGGCTGTGGTCTGTTATTTTTAGACTAGTTCTTTGCCAGAAGTAGTTACTTTACTTTCTAATATTATGGTCATTTATGTCACTGCATTTTCTAGAATCTTTTTGATGATGTACAAAGAATAAAGTTACCTTATACTGGGTGATTCTTTTCAACATGTGCAAACTCTAGGGACTGATCAATGAGAGGATACGGAACAAAAAATGTCTAATGAACTTATGTCCAGAAATACATGGTTTCCATGCTACAGGTCATTTATTTAATCATACTTTGTTACAGAAAATGTGGTCTAATGTGCACTGCACCATGCAGCCACAGTTACAGTAGGCGTGGTTTTCTCCTAGAGGGTGGTACTGTTCCTCGTGTGTCGTGCCCTAGTGCACTCTCCTACCACAGTAATTGGCAATGTTGTGTCCAGTTCACTCTTCCTGACTCATCTTGTAGTGGATGCAATACAGAATTGTACACAATGGTTCCATATTTGACTCAAGAGGAGGCAACATGGTGTTTACTTACAGGAAGGCAAATGGCAATGGGCAGCAGACAGCAAGGTTGTATCAGGAGACCTATCCCTCCCAACAACAACCACAACAGTCAATGTTTGCAACAGTGTTTCACCATTTATCTGAGACAGGATTGTTTCAGGAAGCAGAAAATTGTGAAGAACATACCCAAAACGCTCGGACACCAGACTTGGAGGAAAATGTGATTAACACTGTGGAAGGTGACTGCTGTGTCAGTACCAGGCAGTTGGCCTGCCAGTACAGATTAAACCATACAACTGTGTGGAACATCCTCCATCACAATTGTTACTATCCTTATCAATTACAGCATGTGCAGGGCTTACTAGAGACAGACTCTCCATATCAGCATCAGTTTTGTCACTGAATTCTTCACCAGGCAGCCATGATCCCGGGATTTGTTTCAACCAACCTATTCACAGATGAGGCCGCCTTTATGCGGAGTGGTAGCTTCAACTTTCATAACAGACATCTGTGGGATAGTATGGAGAACCCCCATAGTATGGTGACAGTAAACCATCAGCTATGGTGCAGCCAGAATGTGTGGGCCAGGATAATTGGTGACCATATTAAGGGCCCAACTTTTCTTCCATGTCACCTAACAGGCCAGAACTATCAGTGTTTATTGCAGGTGACTTTGCCTCCCCTGCTATATATGGTGCTGCAGCCCACTTAAACATTAACATTCGGACGCATTTCAATCATGTCTTCCCTGGTCAAAGGATTGAACGAGGGTGCCCAGTTGCATGGACCGCTCATTCACAAGATCTCAACCTATGTTATTTCAGATTACGGGGACATCTCAAAAGTATCATGTATGCAGAGCCCATTCCAGAAATGGAGACACTGGAGCAGCATATACATGCTGTGCAGATGCAGCCTGGCCAATGAGAACGTGTGAGACAGAACATGACACAAGGCGACGAATGCATTAAGGCACATGGAAACCATTATCAACACACACTGTAGCTGTGGCTGCATGGTACAGTGTGTATTAAGACGACAGTCTCTGTAACAACTGGACATGAGTTCATTAGACCTTTTTCATTCCGTATCCTCTCATTGATCAATCCCTAGAGTTTGCACATGGTGGAAAAAGTCACTCTGTTTAAATACAATGAATATGCTGTAAGATACTTATGTTGCATGAAAAGACTCTGTAAGAATCACCACAACCTAAACTATGGATTATTTTAATTGCCTTCTTCTGCAGCAACATTAATCTGTTGAGGTATTTATCTACAGCATAGTCTCATAATTCAGTACCATAATTTAGTAAAGGATATATTGTTCCATAGTAGATAGTCTCGATAGTGGAATTTGTAGCTATTTTTGCTAGATTACTGAGTAGATTTACATCTACTACTAATCTTCCCACATACATAGTTAATATAATTTGATCATCACATGTTTTCATCTAAGTATAGGCCTAAGAACTTGCAGCTATTAGTGTCTGTTGCTTCAATTCCACATACATTAGCCATAGAGGTATGATTAGAGTTAACAGTCTTAAATGATAAAAATTGTGATTTGTTAACATTTATGTTTAGATGTTGTTCATGAAAATACTTAATTATATTTATTAATCCTTGTGCTCCAGAAGATGTAAGTTCACAGGTATCTTTTTCCTAACAACAGCGGAGATGGGTCATCTGCATAACTCACCATTTTGGAGTTTTGTGTCTGGGTGACATCATTGACACAGATCAAGAAGAGAAAGGGTCCAAGAACTGACTCCTAGAGGCTGACAACTTGTCTGGCCTTATATCAACTATTACCGTTTCTTTGATTGTAAAGCTCTATTTGCTTGCCAAGATCTCTGTCCTTATTGCTCTCTTCGGAATCATCAATTTCCATGTGATCAAGTGGTTTCTTTACTTCTTCTGTTACTTTTATCCAGTTTTTTTAACTGGACTGAAGCACATTCTTCATATGAAACCAATGCTGTTTCATAAGAATAATATTTTAAAGGTTTCTTCCGATATGTCGTTGGTGAAGAAACAACACCGCATAAATAGCAAAATAAGAATTTTACACAAGAGGCAAAAAACCATCTTAAAATGCCTAATACATTTCACAGCGGCGCTAATTTGCATTGTAGCACTAAAAAAAAAAAAATTATGGCACATACACGGAATTGTCCCAGTATATATGCCATGCCATGATCTGCTACTTACGCGGTATTTGTTTGTCAGTCTCCCGGCATGACTTGACACACTTACATTGGTATTTGGTGCTGAGAAAGCTAGTAATAACACAATTTGGAGCATTAATCATTTTTATTGAAAGATTTCATAGAAACATTTTAAATATACATACTGTTTACATAGTTGCGATAATGTCTGCACATTTCTTCAAGAAAAATCCTAAACTTCACTCAAAGCAGCAACAGAGAATTACACTGCACTGATACTCATCACACAGTTACCTCTGTGATAATTTTCATTCATAAGGAATGCTGTCATAATAGCTATGACAATCTTTAAGTCGTTGCAAATGATCCCATTTGGATTTCTTGATTTTCCATCTTTCCTTGTATACTTTCAGGAAGCAAACATCTCCAAGAATTTTCCTTGGATGCCTTGGTAATTCTTGCCACACCTCATTGAAAGAGCACTTGTAGTAAATAATACCATTTGGGCGGTACTGTAGCACCCTCAGATCGGTAACTGTAGGCTCATTTGTTACAGCTCTTCCAGTCCTAATTGAGTCATATAGCCACAAACTTCTGTCTGCGTAGTTGATGAAAAAGGAATAATCTAGGTAATGGACTTCGCATGGCTGTGCTTTTTTGTCGCTTCTTTAGATATCATAGCGTATTGGCTAGGAAGTGTAACTTCACGTCCTTTAAGCTTGCACACAATGGAACTGTGAACTGACTCACATACCCTCTGAGTATGGCATTTCTACAAAAACTTTTGTGTAATCAATACTCCAGTATCATTTGCTAATCTTAAAATACCATTTGATAATATCACATTTCTGTTCTGAAATGTGCAGCTGTCAGAATACAGAATGACTTGAACGGGATTTTCCTTAATCATTCTGGATAGGGAGTCCACGATGCATGAGGCAAAACATGATGCTACTAAATCACCTTGCGTTTCATCGAACCAGTAACATACTGCATCATGACTTTCTAAATAATACATTGTAAAAGTATGAACAGCCAAGTTTGTTTTATAGTAAACTGCACTTGCACTTAAAAATGGAGCAACTTTCATGGCCTGTAAATCCATGGTGTACACTTCTTGGGGGAAAATAAGCTAATATTACCATCATCTAAAATCAAGTCAAAGGTAGCCCGACTTAATGGTGAAATCTTCTCCACATAACATTTTTCCACATAGAGTCCATATAGCTGTTGTTTGGGTTGTACAATAGGCTCAAGGTACAACTTCGAGGAGAATTTCCTGCAGTGATGCGACAGAAGTTTCGGAAGAGAGTCTAGGAATTCTTTCATAAAGGTTCTCTCTTCTTTCTTCTTCACCTGTTTGATTCGAGGTCGTGACGATTCTGTATCAGGACTCATCCCATGTGTGGAATTACCCATCCAATATCGGACTGTCCATTCTTTAATCCCAAGAGTATTGAGAAACATCTTTTTGCATACTGGTACTTTATGTTTCCACAGCTCATTTTTCAAATGATAAATGAGCGTCCCTTTTCTCCTGGATTCACCAGTATTCTTCCCTGGACGTTTGGTTGGAAGTACATCCACAAGGTTGATAACGTAAATCTTTCTCTGATCTCACGACATTGTTTCCCAAAATGTGTTAAATACTGCCTGCCTATCATCAGCAGAAAACTGATGACACTTCTTTTGAATGGATTTCTGGCACATCTTCGAAATACTTATTGGACCTAATTTTCAACTTCTTTTGTATCCAATATACGCCTGTCTACGTATTCTCAGAATTTTATTGGCATTTTTCTTCCATTCTTCAGGATGTGGTTTAGACTTCCATTTCCTGTCACTGCTTACGTCACCATAAAATTCTTGGCCTTCACTGGCAGCATCATTATTGCTCCTGTGATCTTCCGATAATTTGTCCAGAGTGTTTGGCAAACAATGAGCACCATCGCATAGCAATGAGTGTGAAGTACTGTCATCTCTAGTGGAAACAGTGACTGTGGTTTCATTTTGAGCATTGTTGGATACTGCCACTGAAGTTTCTAGATGGAAAAATATTTATATATTAATTTAAGCAGACAAAGATCAAGCTCGAATTCATGTATTTATGAGAATGATGGCATCAGTAATACTATTAACAATAATCTCAAGAAAATTTACCTGCGTCATTATTTGTTGCAGGAACAGTAACCAAGAACCCCATATACGAAATTAATTCTTCTTCGGTAAATGTAACTTCAGCGTTATGACTTTTCTCGCCTGTTGTTTGTTCTGCATTTATGGGAAATCCTACAAGAAAGTGGACAGTCTAGAAATCATTGGCAGAAATGAATAAAGCACAGAACGAGTGAGTGGGGGTGTTCTGATTTATATCACAATAAGACACTTGCGGTGTTACTAACATTCAAAGGTGAATAATAAAACATTTTTCTTACTGCTATCAGTCACTCTCAGGAATGATTCTCCGCTTTCATAAACTGATTTCAGCTGAGAAACAATTTCTTCTTCAGTAAAAAGATCATCTATATCGCTGTCCATTACCACGAATGAAGCTACAAGCATGGAACCACTTTCGAGCACTGTTAAAATACGTAATAAGGCAGTAACAATGTGCTGTAGTGTGCGTGCTTTTTTATTTATGCAGTATTGTTTACAGTATCCATAGATTGTAGATACGCGATATTTAAGTCTCTACAGTTCAGCGGTATTGCCATCTATTTATTTGCTGTGTCACATACGCAGTATTGTTTTACATAATTTTTTCATGGTAAATAATTAAAAATTCATCATTATGGCGTTAAGAGCAGATGTGTGTATGGTCAGTGACATCATCTGACTGAAAAACGAAAAATCACCAATTTGTCAGTTACGTGGTATTGTTTCTTCATCGACGATGTGCTAGCCCTAAAATTTTACTCGCCAAATTTACCACATCTTATTTTTGATGCTTTTAGGCCAAAATGATTTTTCCCTTTCTAACACATATTTTTTTTTTGCAAATTTTGCAGACTGACTTACATCTTAACAAAGAGGTTACACAAAAATGCATGAAATCATCTAATACTGTCATGTGGTGACTATCTTCACAGATATCAGTATGTGGTATTTCAAGTGGCTCTTTTCCTCACAGTAGAAAATGGATTTCTTGTTAGCTTAGCTTTCACACAAGCTTCACACTATTTCTGCCAAGCATAAACTACTAGGATCTCCACTGCACATTTCTTGATCTTTGAAGTACAACTAATGTCTGGATGACCTAGTTTCTTATGCCACAGTTTTTCTTCTTCAATCGATAGTGATTGCATTTGAGATGTAACAAATTGGAGCTCCTCCATCTGTTATGTTTTCCACCCCAAGAATAACTAATCTTTTTCCTGATTTTTCATTCTGTTTTCAGTACAGTTGTACACATAAGTTGAGAACAGTGCAAGAACATGACAATGTGTTATTGAAGCAAAGATCCATTTAAATTTGTTTTCTTTTTAATTATATCAGACATACTTATTTCAATAATGTAATTTGTTTTACTAGAAGCTCACTTAATTAAAAGTTATAACTAATTGAAAATTATACTCCACTACATAATGGAAATACATTCTAATGGAAATACATTCTGAGTTAATATGCAGGATATGAACTGCTATTGCCATTCATTTGACTGTAGACCTCAATTCTTTCTTTGAAAATACTTCAAATTACCTGAAACTAATTAACTTACAAAATAATGGACACAAAAAGTTCAGACAATCATAATTTCAGTTGCCTATTGTGCCTCATTGCTTGCTACATTCTGAACTTTGACACTGTATTTTTGTTACTTTATTTTTTCCAAACTAGACAACACCCGCCTTTAATTGATTATTCCACTATTTAAGATTTTGAATCATTTATCATTAGGTAAAATTATTTTCAAGAGAGTTGTTTCACTTGTAGTTGGGGTATTCCCAGTGCAGAAATATAACATGTTTCTACATACTTTTGTAATTTACTAACCTTCACCATTTCCCATAAACAAGACAACTGTCAAAATTCATAGTCTATTCAAAATTACAGAATTTAACCCAGCCAATTTTCAAAACACTATGCAATTTCTGAGATCAACAAATATCAGCACAACATTATTTAAACAGCCAACTCCTCCCCAAAATCACGTCTGTGCCCAAACCTCTTACATATAACAACTATGTATGTACAGAGTTTGCAACCACGTAATATCTTTGTGTCTTAAAGTCTATGCCTGAGATTAAACATGTAATATGTCTGTAATATATATTCCTAAAAGACTGTGTCACAATGGTAAATATGTGATATCGAAGTGTTAGTGTTTGATAAATGTTGTTCACTGGCTGTTATAATTAATTTTTGTGACTGTACTGCAAATTATATTGTGTGCATAGTGAATTGATATTTCTGTCTATTGCAAGTCATGTTACTACGAAGTTCAATAAATACTGTGTCGTGGATTAATGTGTTACTTATCGCACTTCTGAAGATGTTGATGAAGGAAAAGACACACGTTTCTTCACCTGTTTGAACCGTGTGGTGCAAAACTGGTACTGGCCATCAAAAATGTTTTAGTGCTAATAAAATGAGAGAAGCCACTAAGTTCAACTACTGTGTGGTGTACATCATTTTGCAAAATCCCTTCAAGTGTGATGAATGGTTCCTCCCTTGTGGCTACCGTTTAAAACAAAAATTAAATACACTCCATAATATATTAGAAAGACAAACAGGAAACTTCAAATATTTATACAGTGCTGGAAATAAATTTTTATTAATCTGATGACTAGTCCTGGTCCAGTGAATCCACAGTTATCCCAGTTTCATTTGTCAAAAATGTCTGTTATACATCTAGTGGTACAAATTGGCACAGACACTTCAAGATTTTTTAAGTGATTAAAAAATGAGCCTATTTATGTCCCCTGTTTGAAAGATTGATGTATTTGCACATAACTTTTACATCCTTGGCTGTAGCTGCTCCACACTATTGGATATAGTCATGATCAGTATTGTGGATAAATGGCTAGCAGTTACAATGTACAATCACCTGCTAGCTGATATAAGATTAGTAGCATTTATTTAGGTTTTCCTCTTCTCACTGTGAGTCTTCTGAGATTACAGTGTTGCTTGGTCTGGGGCATATTAAAAAAATGAATGAATGGTTACATTTGCAAGCAGTGAGTCAAGCAAAGAAGGTGTTGATACTGTACATTTCACTATACTTATAATACTTGTGTTAATGTTCATTTTATCATCTCTTTTTGAAACATTGTCCATTCCATTCAATTTACTCTTCCAAATCCTTTGCTAAGTGACAGAATTACAGTATCATCAACAAACCTTAAAGTTTTTATTTCTTCTCACTGAACTTTAATTGAATGAAATCAGGAACAGGTTACATCACTGTCTCACTCCCTCCTCCACTAAGGCTTCCCTTTCATGTTCTTTGTCTCGTGTAACTGCAGTCTGTTTTTGCGCAAGTTGTCAATAATCTATTGCTCCCTGTGTTATATTACTGCTACCTTCATATATTTCAAAGAGAGTAGTCCGGACAGCATGGACAAAAGGTTTCTCTACATCTACAAACGCCATAAACATAGGTTTGCCTTTCTTCAAATGATCTGCTTGGATAGATCATAATGTCACCATTGCCTTGTGTATTCCTGTATTTCTCCAGAAGCCATACTAATCTTCTCCAAAGGCAGTTTTTATCAGATTTTCCATTCATATGTAAATAATTAGTGTCAATATTTTGCAGAAATGACTTGTTAAAATGATGATTCAGTGTTATTCTTGCTTGGAATTGAAATTATTACATTTTTTCTGAAATCTGAGGGCATTTTGCCTTTGTCGTATATCTTCCACAACAGGTGGAATAATTTTTTCATGTCTGGCTCTCATAAGGACCTGAAAAATTCTGAGGGAACATCATCTAGTCCAGGGGCCTTGTTTCCACTTGATCTTTCAGTACTCTGTCAAATTCTTTTTGCAGTACCACATTTCCCATTTCCATTTCACTTACTTCCTCTTCTGTTTCTATAATATTGTCCTCAACTTTGTATCCCTATATTAACTCTCTATATATTTCTACCATATTTCAACTCTCTTGCCATCTGAGCGTTTGTTATTTGCGCAACTGCTTCTCTTTTCTCCAAAGGTCTCTCTAATTTTCCTGTAGGTGTTATTGATCTTTCTCCTAGTTGTGCAAGCTTCTATAATCTTGCATTTTTCCTCTAGATATTCCTGCTTAGCCATTTTGCAGTGTCTCTCAACTCTTTTTTATACATCTGTATTCATTTTCTCTTGCTTCATTTCCTGCATCTTTTATCCAATTAAATTCAATACCTGCTGTATTATCTATAGATTTCTAATAGCCTTTGTCTTTTTATCTATGGGATTCTCTGCTGGTTTTCTATTTCCTCTCTCAATGCTACCCATTCTTCTATCATATTCCTTTCCCCTGTTTCAGTCCTACTTTGCCTCATGCTCCCACTGTAACTCTGAACAACCTCTGCTTTCTTCAAATTATACAGGTTCCATCTTATTAATTTCCTACATTTCTGCAATTTCTTCACATTTAATCTGCAGTTCACAATCAATGTGTTATGGATAGAGTCCACATCTGCCCCTGGAAACCTCTTACAGTCTAAAATCTCTGTTTTATCATTATAAATCTACCCAAAGCCTTTCAGTGTTTCCATGTCCCATCTAAATACGCAGAAGACATTGCAGCTTTCATGATTCTTAAACCAAGTGTTAGCTGTATAGTAATTCTGGTGCAGGAGGCTTTGGAATGCAGCATGGTCTAGTGAGCAAGGGAAACATGAAATTATTGCTAACAAAGGAGCATTTAGAAAGATCGCATACACACAATGCAATAGTTCACAGAAAATTAAGGAAAATGACAAAGATATTCCTCATTGCAGGAGACCTAACTAATATTATTGTGAAAGAGTTTTATTTGTGTTACCTTTTATGTCATCAATGGTGAGGTCACCAAATAACCCCCTCTTGCAGCAAGATGAGGGTGATGAAGCTACTTGGCCAGTCATGTGATCTTCATGCAGGTGCACATGACCATCCCTGCCATTGCTGGCTGCAAGGCAGGACATGACAGGACCATTTTTTTTATGAAGGAGGGCAGTAATGGTGCCCCTCCCATCCATGCCCCTCTTTAATGCAGGCGACACTGGCTGAGGTGGGGGGGACGTTGTCGCATACAACTGCAGTGAGACTGCTGGTTGGTGTCAAAGTTCTCGGGTTGTGGTGGTGGAAGGTTTATGCTGATGAATGAAATGGTGCATTTTCATCTCTCTCTTCTTGTGTCTGTTGGAGTGGTGCTTGAGTCATATGTGTTGGGCGGGCCTTGGAAAATTCAGGTGGGTTTGAGACAACACTACAGTGGGGCTGGCATGGTGTCATGACTGATGTTTATTATACACACACATTGTGTGGGGAACACAGGGGTCTCACTTAGTGGGTTCATCAACATTGTTAGGAGAGTTCACTCTACTGACTTGGGTTTTTGGTGAGTTGTGCAATGTAGTATGTGCTGCCTGTTCATATGTGCAATCAATTGACATTGTGAAAGGTCCTGCTTCATTCACACCAGGAATATGCAGATAGTGGTGCTCTTGTTGCTTTAACTGTTTTAGATAAGATTTTGTAGCATACAGTTCATAGTTAATGAATGAACATGAGTTTTCAATTCTAAATTCTTCATTGTGTAGCTTGAGCCTCTCTTCTTTCACCTTCTTCTTTGTAATTATTTGTCACTTCCTGTAGTTCAGATTCAAAAGCCCGATGATAACTAAGTATTGTAGTTAGATGTCATATGTAAGGTTTGAAGGGGCATATCATGGAATAGACCCCTCCAAAGCTGTTTGTGAATGTGCTGATAGATTGCCAGTGATACCCTGTATTGACTCTTCACTGCTGATCTGTATGAGTCATTCCATCAATCAAAAACTTCCCATGACAATGCCAAGTTCCATGTTAATCCTTCTGCACCTGAACTTGTAAGAATACTGGGCAATTAGCAATATACTGGACTTGACTACACCTTCATTACAGTGAAATTTAATACTAGACTGTCTTTAAGAGACTTTTACTTGAATTGAGTAGAAGTTCTCAACATTTAAACTTGGGACTGTCCTGTTGAGACTTGAACTTTTTCTAGCACAGCACTTTGTGTACTTATGTGTTAATAATCTTAGTGTTTTCTTTCTAAGGGTCTTCTGCCATTGGATTCTATTTATGCTGATTCTTTGTTGTTTCCACAGGCACTGAACTTAGTTTTGGGCTGAGATTTTGCTAGTCCCTTCTGGACTCTAATTCTGGCACTTTTTGTGTGAAGCCTTTAGTTGTGAACTTTGTTTGGTTACATGAGACATCACTGGCTTTCTGCTGCAGTAATTGATTAGTGTCAAGTTACCTGGGCCTTCTTTTCTTCACCTCCTGTGGGAGATACTTTGGTGGTATCTCCTCGTGACTGGAGTCAGCATGTTGGGCCAGGAAATTGCTGGTGGTCGTCATTGTTGTACATCATACCCACGTACTGTCATTGCTGTGGGATCGTGAAAAGTCTGTCAGCCAGAAATAATTTGTTTTCTCTCATGTTGTATTCATGCAAAATCATCACTGACTGTGTCTGGGATAGTAATTTAATTAACCAAGCCACCCATAGTATGCTGTCTGGCATGACAGTAAGGCAGATCAATTCACAAAGATGTCTGCTCGGCTGAGATAGTGTGCTGCTGCCCAGTCTATCTCCTACATTATTTGTGGTAGTTGTTGCTCTGGTGTCTTGGTGAGTCAGTGGAGTAATGCTGCCTCTACAGTGTCAAATTAGCCTTTGGCTGGAGGTGCTTGTATGACATCACTCATAATGTGGGCATAATCACCTATGTTGCTTAGAAGGGCCACAAACTTGGAACTATCATTGACAATTCCAGAACTATGATAATGTGAATTAAGTTATTGTGAACCATGTTACAGGGTATTCTGGTTGAAGGGTCAGTAGTTTAGGTTGAGAACTTGATTGTATATGTGCTCTGTAGAAGTCCTGTTGGGGATATGTTGGAACATTTGGTCCGAGATCGACTGTAGATGAGATCCCATGGACCATGTGCACTGTGCCAGCTGGGACCCACATTGGATTACAAACAGATTCATCTCGATCATTTCTGACATGGATAGACTGGTAAAAGTGCATGAGGTATTGTTGTCAAGACATGAATAGTTGTCTGAATACTGTCTTGTTGATGCGAGACAAGATTTGACTTATCACCTAAATTTCTGAGGGGGTCAAAATGCTTTACATTGTTCATACAAATGTCTAACATTGTTGATGTTGACATTAAGATGAGTAGAATATCACTTTCATGTCTCACACAAACCGTAGGCTGATCATGGTGAAAGAGAACAAGATGCATATCAGTTTGAAAGCCAACATTCTGTCGAAATAGAAGTTGTTTTTCATTTCACAGTCAGTACTGTACGAATTCCAGTGTGAAAGACATGCAGAATAAATCAGAATGCTAGTGAGTGAGATAAAAACGAATTTACTGGTGACAACAGAGCATAGAGAAAGATTGGGTGCCCACAATAAATAGTTTCCAGTGAAATAAGAAAGACTAGATTGACAAAGATATTCCTTCCTGTGGGAAGGCTTACATATGTCATCTACAGTTATGATAAAATTAAGCATCATTCATTTCTTTTCCCCACTTTATATTCTCGTATATCTGTCCTTCTCTTTCTTTTAATACAACCAAATTCCAGTCACCTATCACAATTAAATTTACTTCTCCCATAATTATCCAGATAATTTCCTTTATTTCATTACACATTCTTCCAGTCTCTTTGACGTCCGTGGCACTAGCTGGGATAAATTTGTACTACTATGATGGGTACTAGCTTCATGTCTAACTTGGTTAAGATAACGCATTCACTATATCGTTAATAGTAGCTTACTCACATTTCTGTTTACTTATTCGTTATTAGCCGTACTCTTGCATTACCCCTATATTTTGATTTTCTGTTAATAACCCTCTGCTGGCCTGACCAGATGTCCTGTTTTTCCTGCCACCACACTTCTTTAATCCCCACTATATCTAACTTCAACCTATCCATTTCCCTTTTTAAATTTTCTAACCTATCTGCCCAATTAATTCCACACTCCATCTCATCGAATGCCAGTTTCATTATTCCTGATAATGAAATCCTCTTAAGTAATCTCCATCCAGAGATGTGAATGGGGGATGATTTTGCCTCCAGAATAGTTTACACAAGGGGATGCCATCATCGTTAAGCTTTGCAGTAGAGCTGCATGCTCTTGGGTCGAAATAGTGGTTGTAGTGTTCCCTTGGTTTTAGCCATTCTCAATACCAGCACAGCAAGGTCATGATGCCTAATGTTACAAGGCCAGATCAGTCAGGCATCCAGGGTGACGCCCCTGCAGCTATTGAAAACACTGTGGTCCCTCTTCAGGAAGCAGGTTAGTCTGGCCTCTCCGTAGATACCCTTCTATTGTTGTTGAACCTATAGTATGGCTACCTCTATTACTGAGGCTCACAAGCCATACCGCCATGGCAAAGCCCATGGCTGATTGTTTTGCCATTTAATTAAATATATGATTGTGTGTTTGGTGAAAGGGGCATGTTCAAATTATTGCCCTCTGATGTAGAAAGTGGCAGCTGAGCTGACACAGTAATATACACTGAGGTGACAGAAGTCATATGTGCTGGACTGCTGCTGAAATTGCTCATCAATATTTTATAAAGTTTTTGTCTTCAGTTACTTATTTTAACGTTTATTTGTGTTATTATTAGCTGTAAAAGCAATTTATTAGTGGATTTTCATTAATCAGTTTTTTTCTTGTGTTATTGACTCAAGTGGTCTGTAATTCATGAGTGTGCTTATGTTGTTCATCCAAACCTCTAACGCCTCAGTGGTGTGTTTACATTTTGTGATGTGCAGTTGCAGCTGTAGCAGTTATAAAGCTAAGTACTGACAAAGTTATTTGTGCACTGTTAGACAGTTGTTAAGTTTAATAGTTTTCAATGGTGTTTTGTGGTGAAATAATGATTTAATTAACTTTTGGAAACATTCGCTTGCTGTGTTTTTTAGGGTTTTCTGTGGGTTGAAGTTGTTTAGTAAATTTTGTGCATTAGTTTTCAGCTGACATTTCTTATTGTTTCTAGTGAAATATTTTGGTAAAATTTTCATTCAGTGTTTTAACTCCATTGAGTGCTCCTGTGGTTGCCTGAATTTTTGGCTCTAGCTAACAATGTATTCTTACAAGTAGTTGCTTTCTTGGTTTCAATAACTGTAAAATTTTACTATGAGTGAGAAGTGTGGGCTCTGTCATAGGTTTGTGAGTAGTGGGTTACAGTGTGGGATTTGTTCAAAGTATTTTCATTGGGGGGAACGCAGTGGGGAAGCCAGTGTGCATTCTAACGAGATCCTCTCCTGGGAATGCAGAATTTATGGTAGAAATAAGTTGACAGAGGAGCAGGAGTGTAAGATCTGTGCCCTTGAGGTGCAGTTACAACATGTGAAGGAGGAACTGGATAGGCTGAGGAGGGTGAAGGGTGCTGGGGAATGGGAACTGGCAGTTGGCCAAGAAGGCAGCTAGGGGGAGGAGGCATTCAGACAGTTATACTTTGCAATAGATTTGACCTACTGTCACAGCTGAGTCAAGAGGAGCCTCTTGTAGCTGTAGGTGTAGGGAACATGCAGCAGTCCTCAGCAGTTAGGAGCCCTATGTCAGCTGCAAAGTGTAACAGAAGGAAGAATGTTCCGCTGCTAGTTGGTTTGCATGCTAGAGGTGTGGGTCAGCAGCTGCAGGAAGTGTTTGGGAGTGAGAACCAGGTCACCAGCATTGTGAAGCCTTGTGCAGGGTTGGCTCAGGTGACTAACAGCAGAGGGGGAGGGGAGTTGTGTAGGAATTTTACGAGGGAGGAGTAGGCAGTGATAGTGGGTGGATCAGGGAACAGTCTTGACAGGGATAGGGAATATGATGTAGGTGGTGACCTGGTAAAGAAAGCTACTCAAACTGGTGGCGCCAATGTGCATTTTGTGCAACTGTTTCAGCATCATGATTGGACTCATCTTAATGCGGCTGTTAGGTGTGTTAACATGGGGCTGGAGAAGGCACTGATGACAGAGGGCACGGGTCACATTTCAGTGGTGCCAGTTGAGTCTATCAGTAGACTGGGTTTCACTGGGCAAGGCCTGAACCTCAATAGGTATGGGAAGGGGAAGCTGGCAAAGCTTATATGTGACAGTGTAGTGAGTGGTGGTGGGATCACTCATGGAAAAATTCCTGTAGTAGTTGGTGTTAGAGCTGCACCTTTTTTAGATTGAAGTCAGCTGATGGGTATACCTGCTTAAAGGAAGTCCCTCAAACTAAGGTCTCACCATCAGAGGACATCATGTTTCCAAGGAGAGAAGGAATTAGCATATTTCATCAAAAAAAAGATGTATTATAGATAAAGTTAGTGCTGCTTATAGATGTTGACTTTGAAATTATTGGTATATCAGAGCATCACTTGAATAATTTGACAATTCAGAGGCTTCCTTTATCAGGCTGCAGATTAGCTGGCTGTTTTTCAAGGAGTTCTTATGGGGTGGGGGAGTGGCCTTGCATGTAAAAAACAGTATTCCATTTGAGTCCATACACGTATCACGGCACTGCACTGAACAGATATTTGAATGTTGTACAGGGGCAGCTGAATTTAGTAAAACTAAACTTCTAGTTGTTGTTGCTTATGGGTCCCCTAATTGTGACTTCAGAGCATTTCTGCTCAAGCTAGAGAGGGCTCTTGATTCACTTTATAGGAATACCAGAAATTAGTTATATGTGGTGACTTCAATATAAATTTTGTATATGATGGTGCAAGAAAAAGGATGTTGGTAGATCTCCTACATTCATATGATCTGATGCAGACTGTGTTTTTTTCCAGCTAAAGTGCAGGGGAACAGTAGCACAGCCATAGACAATATTTAATGGCCTTTCAGACCAGGATGCACAAATTTTAACACTAAAAGGCTTTTGTACACAATCAAATGTTATGTATCATTACAAACTATGTAGAAAAGTTAACCCAATAACAATAGAGAGATTTTTAAACCTTGTTAAAGAACAAGAGTAGCAGGATGTTTATAGTGCCGATAACATAGATGAAAAATATAATAATTTCCTTAACACATTTATCATGCTCTTTGAGAGTTGCTTTCCATTACAATGATCTAAACAGGGCACTAGCAATAAAAGGCAGCCTGGATGACTAACTACTATGATAAGGATATCATGTAGAACAAAGTGGGAATTGAATCAGAATGTTAGAAGTAGTCACAGTCAGGCTATGGTAGCTCATTTCAAAGAGTATTGTAAGGTACTTAAAAATGTTATTAGGAAGTCAAAGTGTACGTGGTACACAAATAGAACAGCTAATTCACAGGATAAAATTAAAACCATATAGTGAGTTGTGAAGGAAGTGACTGAACAGCAGCTCAAGATTGACAATATAAAGTCAGTTCATAGTTGAAATATTTCTGTTACTGATAAGTCAGATATGTGTACAGTATTTAAGAATCATTTTCTGAGCATAGCTGGTGAATTAAATAAAAACATACTTTCTACAATGAATCATATAACTCTCTTGGCAAATGCCTTTCTGAGATTGATGTCTGAAATACCTCTCTGAGATACTGACAAGGGGGACACTGAGTCAATAATTAAATCAGTGAAGACAAAGGACTCTCATGGAAATGATGGAGTGCCTAGCAATATTAAAGTACTGTGCTGCACCTGTTAGCAACGTATTTAGCCATATTCGTATTTTTTCCTTTAAGAATGGTCAGTGAATGATCAAAGTACTCAGTAGTAAAGCTGCTTTATAAAAAGGGATAAAGGGATAATGCAGACAATGTTATACTTATTTCTATCCCATCATTTTTTGCCAAAGTTACTGAAAAGGCTGCATATGTAAGGTTAATTCATCATTTTATATCACATAATTTGCTATCAAATGTACAGTTTGGGTTCAGAAGTCAGTTAACAACTGAAAATGCTATATTCTCTTTTTTCTGTGAATTAATGGATGGGTTAAACAAAAGGTTTCAAATGCTAGGAGTACTTTTTGATTTAACTATGGCATTTGATTGTGTTGATCACAAAATAATGCTCCAGAAGTTGGGCCATTACGGAATAAGGGGGTCGCTCACAATTGGTTCAACTCTTACTTTAGCAACAGACAGCAAAAGGTCATTACTCACAGTGTTGAGAATGGCTGTGATGTGGCGTCTGAGTGGGGGACAGTCAAGTGGGGGGTGGGGGGGGGGGGCAAGGGATCAGTGTTGGGGCCACTCCTGTTCCTTATTTGTATAAATGATATGCCCTCTAGTATTATGGGTAACTGAAATACTTCTGTTTGCTGATGACACAAGCTTGTTAATAAAGGATGTTATTTGCAACATTGGATTGGTTTCAAATAGCGCAGTTCATGATATAAGTTTATGGCTTGTAGAAAATAAACAAACACTAAATCGCAGTAAGACTCAGTTTTCACAGTTTCTAATACACAATTCAACAAAACCCGACATTTTAATTTCATGGAATGGGCACATGATTAGTCAAAATGAACAGTTCAAATTTCTAGGTATTCAGATAGTAAGCTGTCGTGGAAAGCCCACGTTCGGGATCTTGTTCTAAGACTTAATGCTGCCATTTTTACTATTCGAACAGTATCTGAAGTGAGTGATCATTCGACACAAAAATTAGTCTACTTTGCTTATTTTCATTTGCTTATGTCACATAGTATTATATTTTGGGGTAACTCTTCCCATTCTAAAAGCATTTTTTTGGCTGAGAAATGGGCAGTTCGGGCAAATAAGTGGTGTAAGTTCATGAACCTCTTGTTGACCTCTGAGCACAAGTCTGGGTATTTTGACATTGGCCTCTCAATATATATATTCCTCACTGTCATTTCATGTTAACAATATTACCTTATTCCCAAGAATAAGCAACTTTCATTCAGTTAAATCTCGTCAGAAATCAAACCTTCATTTGGATCCTACTTCCTTAATTCTTATGCAGAAAGGTGTGCAGTATACTGCTGCATCTGGAATTCAAAAATCTTGTCAGCAATCCACATGCTTTCAAATTGAAACTGAAGAGTTTCTTCATGGGGTCACTCCTATACTGTTGAGGAGTTCTTGAAAAATTAAGCTGATTCTTGTTGTATTGTTGATTGTGACTACTTAAACTTATGGCTTGACTTGTTTTGGGTTCATAAACATTTTACTTTTATCTGTTATTACTTTTATGTTGTAATTTCATGTAATGACATGTTCCATGATGTTGGAGATTTGCTCCTCAATTTGGTCCTATGGAATTTGACATTCAAATAAATAAATAAATAAATAAATAGGTTACCTACTAATATGGACCTCCTTTTGCCTGGTGTAGTGCAGCAACTCAAATGTGTGTGTACTCATGAAGTTGTTGGAAGTCCTGTGCAGAAATATGGAGCCATGTTGCCATAAATTCAAAAGTGTTGCTGGTGCAGGGTTTTGTGAATGAACTGACCTCTCAATTATGTCCCATGAATGTTCAAGGGGGTTCATGGCAGGTGAGTGAGTGGCCAAATAATTTGCTCAAATTGTCCAGAATGTTCTCCAAAACAGTTGTAAACAGTTTTGGCTCTTTGACGTGGCCCATTGTTGTCCATAAACATTTCATCATTGTTTTTTGAACATGAAATCCGTGAATGGCTGCAGATGGTCTCCAAGTAGCCAAACGTAAACATTTCTAGTCAATGATCGGTTCAGTTCTATGTAAACACAGGCCACACCACTATGGTGCCGCCACCAGCTTGGACAGTGCTTTGTTGACAACTTGGGACCATGGCTTCATGGGGTCTGCACCACACTTGAACCACACCATCAGCTCTTACCAACTGAAACTGGAACTCATCTGACCATGTACAGATAGCGTCCCAGGTTCGAACTCTGCCTCTGCTTAAGTTTTGAATAAAAGCCATCAGACTTCCAGTATAAGAAGTCAACCCTTATTCAGCCAACGGCCTTGTCAAAGAGGGCAGAGGAGTGGACAGACGTTCAGGGCATTCTCTTGCCCTTGGAGTGGGAAACTATCCCTAATGGTGGAAAAATTAGTAATGACCAAAACCATGAAGATGCAGAAAGCAATGGAAACCACTTCATTAAAGGCACATAGTGTGTCTAAACAGGACATGTGACCTGTAAATTGAAAAAGTATCATAATTATCTCTCCATAGGCAAAAGATTTCAGAATAGATCTCCAGGTGGGAATTGCCTGAAAGGATAAAGTTCTATGAGTCAGTGTGTGGAATATCAGAAGCTTGCATTATGAATGGGAAGGCAGGGCGGAGAGTGAGTTACTGTGAACAGTTCAGTGATAAGGGTATTCTCACCAGAATCAACAGTAAATCAAAAACGATGATGATAGATCAGGTATACATGCTAATGTCACAAGCCGAAGATGAAGGGGCAGAGAAAGAATATGAGGATATAAAATGGCTAATTCAGTGGGTAAAGGGAGATGAAAACCTAATAGTCATGGGGGACTGGAATGCACTTGTATGGGAAGCAGTAGTGAAGAAGAGTAAGTTGCAGTCTAAGAGATTAGTCAGGAAGAATCAATGCACGAAGAAGTGGGTTATGGAAATACTAAGGAATGAAGAGGTATGTTTGAAATTCTCTGAGGCTATAGGCACTTTGATAAGGAATAGCTCAGTAGGCAGTTCAATTGAAGGGGAATGGGCATCTCTAAAAAGGGCCATCACAGAAATAGGAAAGAAAACTGTAGGTAACAAAAGAAATACTTCAGCTGATCGAAGTAAGGAGGTATAAAAATGTTCAAGGAAATTCAGGAATACAGAAACTGCAGGGGAGCTAAGATGGAATGTTTGCATGAAAAATCTGAAGAAACTGAAAATGAAATGTTTGTCAGAAGGACTGACTCTGCATGTATGAAAATCAAAACAACCTTCGCTGAAACTAAAAGCAATGGTGGTAACATTAAGAGTGCAATGGGAATACCACTGTTATTGGCATTGGTCCCTTACCTACCTTGCATTTATCATGAATCTCTCGCCCAGCACAAAGCCCCAAGTGACTGGAAAAAAGTGCAGGTGACTCCAGTATATAAGAATGGTAAAAGAACGGACACACAAAATTATAGACCAATTCCTCTAACTTCAGTTTGCTGCAGAACCCTTGAACATATTCTCAATTTGAATATAATAAATGTTCTAGAGACTGACAAGTTTATGTCCACGAACCAGCATGGTTTTAGAAAGCACCACTGGTGCAAAACTCAGTCTGCCCTTTTCTTACACGATATGCTGAGAAGTACGGATGAAGGGCAACAGGCAGATTCCATATGTCTAGATTCTGGGAATGCATTCCACACTGTGCATCATTGCATGCTGTTAACAAAGGCATGAGCATATGGAACAAGTTCATAGATACGTGAGTGGCTCAAAGACTTCTTAAGTAATGGAACCCAGTATACTGTCCTCGACAACGAGTGTTTATCAGAGAGAAGGGTTTCGTCTGGAGTGCCCCCAGTGAAGTGTGATGGGACCACTGTTGTTCTCTATATACATAAATGATATGGTAGACAAGATGGGCAGCAATGTGCTGATGGTGACGTAGTGTATGGAATAGTGTCAAAGATGAGTGACTGTAGGAAGATACAAGACAACATAGACAAAATTTCCAGTTGGTGTGATAAATGACAGCCAACTCTAATTGTGGAAAAATGTAAGTTAATGCAGATGAGTAGGAAGATCAAACCTGTGATGTTCAGATGCAGTATTATTAGTGTCCTGCTTAACAGTGTCAAGTCAAGTAAATATCTGGGCGTAACGTTGCAAAGCGATATGAAATGGAACGAGCATGTGAGAACTGTGGCAGGGAAAGCGAATGGTCAACTTCGGCTTTTTGAGAGAATCTTAGCAGAGAGTGTGGTTCACCTGTAAAGGAGACAGCATATAGGATGCTGGTGTGACATGTTCTTGAGTACTGCTCTTGTGTTTGGGAAGAAATCGAAGCAATTCTGAGGCAGGCTGCTAGATTTGTTACCGGGTTCGAACAATGCATAGGTGTTATGGAGATGCTTTGGGAAATCAAATGGGAGTCCTTGAAGGGAAGGTGATATTATTTTCGAGAAACACTTTTGAAAAAATTTAGAGAACCGGCATTTGAAGCTGACTACCAAACGATTCTACTGCCGTCAACATACATTGCACTTACGGACCACGAAGATAAGATACGAGAAATTAGGGCTCACATTGAGGCATATAGACAGTCATTTTCCATCGCTCTCTTTGCGAGTGGAACAGGAAAGGAAATGACAAATAGAGGTACAGGGTACTGTACAGTGTCTTACGGAGTATCTATAAAGATGTAGATGTTAAATGCAGAGGAGAGAGCGGATAGGTGGGAAAAATGCATTGAAGGCCTCTTTGAGGGGAAGGACTTGTCTGAGGATGTGATGGAAGAAGGAGCAGGAGTTTGTATAGAAGAGACAGGGGATCCAGTATGAGAATCAGAATGCAAAAGAGCTCTGGAAGACTTAAAATCAAATGACATAGAAGGGATAGATACCAGTCCATCAGAAGGTCTGAAATCATTGGGGGAAGTGGCAACAAAACGACTATTTACTTTAGTGTGTAGAATGTATGGGTCTGGCAACATACCGTCTGACTTTCAGAAAAGTATCATACACACAATTCCAAAGATGCCAAGAGCTGACAAGTGCGAGAATTATTGCACAATCAGCTTAACACCTCATGCATCCAAGTTGCTGATGAGAATAATATACAGATGACTGGAAAAGAGAATTGAGGATGTGTTAGATTTATTTATTTTGATCCAACATCAACTGATTACAAAAAAGGTTTTTTTTTTTTTGTTCCAGTTTTCTGGATAAGTCAGAGCCTTACTTACTAGGGTTACACATTATTGGCTGGCACTTTGATCTACACAACTTTTTCTAAATTTAGTTGAGAGGACAGAGTTACATATATGGACTACACATAAAAAAATTGTTATTGCCATACTTAGATTAAGGAATCTACAGTTTGTGACACAGTATTCATATCTTACATTCAAATATTTACGGTTTGTCACACAGTCTAAGATCTGAGATTACATATATTTTTAGATAGATGGTCTTCCATCATACGAGGGTACTAAATCTAGAAACTCATCTATTGAATATACAGGATTGTTTAGGAGTCATAATATTAATTTCGTTTTTTTGTTTTGTAATGGGCAATTTGGAGTATTAGGATGGAAGCAATTCAGTAGTTTTATGTCTGCATAGTGCGGGCTTTTCTCATAAAGTGTTGTTCTATGGGAGATGATGTGGGGTCTCTCTCTACCTCTTGTGTTGTGATTGTGTATTTCTTTATTAAGTGTTTTGTTACTGTTTACTATCAGAATGATTATCTTCAGCACATACAGGTTATCAACAGTTAGTATTTTAAATTCTTTAAACAAATTTCTGCAGGACTCCCTGGCACATTTCTTTCCCATAATTCTAAGTGCCTTCTTTTGTAAGATAAGTACACCTTTCATATTACCTTTACTGCTGGATCCCCATACCTCTATCCCATAGCTTAGATGGGATTCAAATAGTGCAAAATATATTTGCCTCAGAGTGGTAATGTTAGAAAAAGGTGTCAGTTTTCTTAGGACATATATGATAGTACATAGCTTTTTGCAAGTATCATTCACATGATCAGACCAGTATAACTCTGCATCAAGTGTCATGCCAAGAAATTTGGTCGATTACTGTTTTTTAATGTATTCATTGCCCATTAAGATTTGGTTTTCATGAGTTTTTTGCCTCCCAAGATCAAATTCAATATAGACAGATTTATTTGTGTTTAATTTTAGTTTGTTTTCATTAAAATATTGCAGAATTAAGCCTGCTGCAGTACTGGACTCCACTTCGAGCTGCGAATAGCTTGGATTGCAGCATATTAACGTGGTATCATCTGCATATAAGATAGCTGTTGCATGGTTTGTTATGAACTGAATATCATTAACATAAATAATAAAAAGAAGTGGTCCTAATATTGACCCCTGTGGAATACCAAAATTTATGTCAGTGGTGTTTGATTTGTATGCTCCCTCTGTAGTGCTAATAGACACAAACTACTTCCTATTTGTCAAGTAGGACCTCATCAGATTATGGGCTGTGCCTCGAATGCTAGTTCCACAGTTTGTCCAGCAATATGGTTGTATCAACACAGTCAAATGCTTTTTGTAAGTCCAGAAAGATGCCACATACATGTTCTTTATTATCTATTGCTTGAGTGACACCTTCGATTAAGTTGGATGCTGCTGTAATGGTGGACGACCCCTTGACAAACCCATACTGCCCCTTAGAAATCACTTTTTTACATACCAGGAAGTTCCAGATTCTTATGTATAATACTTTCTCAAAGATTTTGGATATTGTTGGAAGAACAGAAATGGGTCGAAAGTTTTCTACTAGATTCCTGTTTCCTTTTTTAAAAATAGGCACAACTCGGGCAATTTTCAACTCATCTGGAAGCAGACCATCTTCCATATGAGAGTTGATAACTGTTGATAAAGGTGATGCAATTTTATGTATACATTTCTTAAGAGTGTCCAGACTAAGACCATCATATCCTGCTGCATGGGAATTCTTTAAGCTATTCACTATTTTAATTATTTCTTCTTTATTTGTTGGCATCAAAAATATACTTCCTGACACTGGTGTTCATCTGATTTTGTATTTATGATTTTTAAGCTGATTGTTTATGCTGGAGCCAACAGAAGCAAAGTAATTGTTAAACAGATATGCTATCTTATTCTGATCAGTTCCTATTGTGCCATTTATCAGCAAGTGATTTTCAGTTGTATGTTTCCCAGACTTACCTATTTCTCTATTTACTAGTGACCATGATGTTTTGGAGATATTATTTGAGTTCTGAATGACACTTTCAAAATGTTTCTGTTTTTCAGAAATTAGGAGGTCTGTATAGTATTTCTGATAATTTTTGAACTCTTCTTTTAATTTTTTATTCCTCAAGTCATATAACGTATCATACTCATACCATCATAGTTTTTCTCTAGCCTCAGTGACTGAACTTGATATACAGTTTCGGGTATGGCATGTGACTGAATTATCTTTTTTATTAATGGGCAGACTTGGTTGAGAATGTAGTATAATTCACTTGAGAATTTGCCATAACTGTAATGTGTTGTTAGAATACTGTTCCAGTCCACATTGCTTAGTATGTTATTCAAGTGAGTTATATTGTGGTCTGTGATGATCCTAATATATCCATAGCAACTGTGTGTAGGAACCTTTTTTATGTTCACACCTAGTTCTACTGAATGGTGGTCTGACAAAGCACTTATAATAACAGAAGATGTAAGATCACAAAGCCAAATACCAGTGATATGTTATCTATTGCAGACTGGCTTGTTTCAATCTCCCTGGTTGCAGTGTTTATTAGGTATCTTACATTATATTCAAGCAGAGTATTCTTGAATAGTCTAGTGTGTAACTTATCTACTAATACATTTGCGTTGAAATCTCCTATAATGACAATCAGTTAGGCTTTAGGAAAGGTAAAGGCACTAGAAAGGCAAGTCTGACATTGCGGTTGATAATGGAAGTAAAACTGAAGAAAAATCGAGATACATTTATAGGATTTGTCGACCTGGAAAAAGCGTTCGACAGTGTAAAATGGTCCAAGATGTTCGAAATTGTGAGTAAAACAGGAATAAACTATAGGGAATGGCGAGTAGTATACAATATGTACAAGAATCAAGAGGGAACAATAAGAGTGGAGGACCAAGTGTGAAGTGCTCGGATTAAAAATGGTGTAAGACAGGGATGTAGTCTTTCGTCACTACTGTTTAATCTACACATCGAAGAAGCAATGATGGAAATAAAAGAGAGGTTCAAGAGTGGAATTAAAATTCATGGTTAAATGATATCCACGATAAGAATCGATGATGACATTGCTATCCTCAGTGAAAGTGAAGAAGAATTACAGGAGCTGCTGATGGAATGAACAGTCTAATGACTACAAATATGGTTGTTGTTGTTGTCTTCAGTCCTGAGACTGGTTTGATGTGGCTCTCCATGCTACCCTATCCTGTGCAAGCGTCTTCATCTCCCAGTACTTACTGCAACCTACATCCTTCTGAATCTGTTTAGTGTATTCATCTCTTGGTCTCCCTCTACGATTTTTACCCTCCACGCTGCCCTCCAATGCTAAATTTGTGATCCCTTGATGCCTCAGAACATGTCCTACCAACCGATCCCTTCTTCTTGTCAGGTTGTGCCACGAACTCCTCTTCTCCCCAATTCTATTCAATACCTCCTCATTAGTTACGTGATCTACTCATCTAATCTTCAGCATTCTTCTGTAGCACCACATTTCAAAAGCTTCTATTCTCTTCTTGTCCAAACTATTTATCGTCCATGTTTCACTTCCATACATGGCTACACTCCATACAAATACTTTGAGAAACGACTTCCTGACACTTAAATCTATACTCGATGTTAACAAATTTCTCTTCTTCAGAAACGATTTCCTTGTGATTGCCAGTCTACATTTTATATCCTCTCTACTTCGACCATCATCAGTTATTTTGCTCCCCAAATAGCAAAACTCCTTTACTACTTTAAGTGTCTCATTTCCTAATCTAATTCCCTCAGCATCACCCGACTTAATTCGAATACATTCCATTATCCTTGTTTTGCTTTTGTTGATGTTCATCTTATATCCTCCTTTCAAGACACTGTCCATTCCGTTCAACTGCTCTTCCAAGTCCTTTGCTGTCTCTGACAGAATTACAAAATACGGACTGAGAGTAAATCAAAGAAAGACGAAAGTAATGAGAAGCAGCAGAAATGAGAACAGTGAGAAACTTAACGTCAGGATTGATGGGCATGAAGTAGATGAAGTTACAGAATTCTGCTACTTAGGCAGCAAAATACTCTTATGATGGTTGGAGCAAGGAGGACATCAAAAGCATGACGGACAGTGCAAGGAGGACATCAAAAGCGGACTAGCACTGGGAATAACGACATTCCTGGCCAAGAGAAGTCTACTAGTATCAAACATAGACCTTCATTTGAGGAAGAAATTTCTGAGAATGTACATTTGGAGCACAGCATTGTGCAGTATGTTATTCTGCGTTTCTTTGCCTCTCCCCATTATAAAAAAACATCCCAGACTACTTTGCTTTCATTCTCTGCATTATATACTATTTTGTCATTAAATGACTTTTTTTGCGGCGATCAGCACCTTCCTGTAGATCTTTTTGTATCTATGATAGAAATTTAAGAATTCTGGATCATTGTGAATCTTTTTCATGGAACTGAGCTATTTTAGTGTTTGGGAGGACTTCTTGATACTTGCTGTTATCCATCTGTTTTTGTGAGATGTTGATACAGACATGTATACTTTTGGAAATGCCTTTTCAAAGTTAAATTTAAAGAATGTGGAGAATTTACAGAATTTCATATTCGCATTGGTTTCCTTATACACTTCATCCCAGCTTTGTTTTTCTAGTTCTTTTGAAAAATCTTTAATTTTGATTTCTGTTAGATGTCGTTAGTAGGCTTGTAGTTTAGGGAATGATTCGATGCCTGATTTTACTGTTGTTATTTGACAGAGATGTTCTGATAGACTGAGATCTTTTACAGCTGCATCACATTTTCCCCTGTCCATGTTTGTGGCCACATGGTCAATTACTGATACAGTCATTGTGGTAACCCTTGTTGCACTATTGACCAATAGGGAAATGCCAAAATTTTGAAGGATGTTTATGAAGGTGCTGCTGAATTCATTTATGATATTAGTGTTGATGTTAATGTCCCCCCATAGAATTATCTTGACCTTTGTACTTACTGAAAAAAGTGTCCTCACTACCACTGGGAGATCGATACACACACAAAATGATTAATTTCTTGGTGATATCAGGCCCTGTTAATTCTATAGCTGATATTTCAAAGTGTCTTCACTTACTGTACTGAAGTCATGTCTTGATTTGAACTGTGTTCCATTTCTGATATAAATGCATGATCCACCACCCCTTGAAGTAGTTCTGCAGTAAGAGTTTGCCCTTTCATACAATGGTAATAGTACATGTTGGATTTTTGTGTCTCTACACCAGTGCTCAGTAATACAAACTACTGTGCAGTTCAAAGATTGGAGCTCAACTTCTAATAGAAGTATTCCATTTTTTTATTGACTGCATGTTTTGATGGAGGATTGTTCAGTCTGTGAAATGCCCCATGTTACTCTTTCCAATGGTTTCTTTTTCTTTGTGAAATCTGGTATGTGTGATATTTGAAGTGTAAAAATCTGTATTGTGAGTGATTGTTTCAGTATTTTTTAAACTGCTGGAGATACTCTTTAGGCAGGGGAACTTGTTGTCTGAATTTATCCTAAAAAAGAGCTACTTTTTGTACCTATGACAACAGGTATGTGACCATGTGTGGTCCGAGATCCATCCCCATACTTCCATGAATCAGCTGTACCAAGCTTCCCTTCCCAGTCCTCTTTAGGTGTAGGCCATGCCTAGTGAAACCCCATCTGTTGATAGTCCTAACGGGCACCAGAGAAACACAAGAAAAGTTGGCTGCCCTCAGAGCCATCGCTAACCCCACAATCGTTCGCCTCACAGCTCCATCAAGGTGTGGTCGATCATGATGTTAGAACAGCTCAACAAAGTGTACGTTGGTGCCATGAGTCAGGGAAGCTATCTTGTCCAGGTCACCACCTATGCCATATGCCCCATCCCTGTCCAAACTGTTTCCTGCCCCACCCACTATCACTACATGGTCCTCTTTTGTAAAGTCCTTACATAAAGATCTAGGTCATCTATCACAGGACTTAGCCCTACATTAGGCTTGCAGCTACTGGTGGCCAGGTACACTGCCCCTAAACTTACCTGTAACTGAGGGCCTACACCTCGCCCATGGCTACTACTTAGCAGCAGCACTGTCTTCTTCCTAACACTTTGTACATTCCTAGGCTTCTTGGCCTTGGTTGAAGTATGCTACGCATTTCCTGCTCCTTGTTCTACCTGGGGCTCTTCTCCACTTAACTCTGGCAGTAGCAGATACCTGCTTTTGGTGTTGATGATAAAACTGTCAGAAGGCGTTCTCTTTCTTCATAACCTCCTACCAGCTGCCAGTTCCCAACTACCTTCTTCCCCCTACCTCTCTTGATCCTTATGAGTTATGTCCTTGCTTCCTCCAACTGTGCCAGAAGGGCACAGATTTTCCTTTCCTGAACAGGAATAGGAATGTTCCTACTGCATACTTTGCAGTCCGAGGAGAGAGCCTCTTCTGTTCTCCCAAAATTCTCCCAACTGTACTACCCTATAACAGATCCCAAATTTCTCACTCATGGTCAGTTTCTGAAGAATAATTAACTTTAAGGAATGTTTAAGATTTGTCAAGGACGCGACACAATGGTCCTATGTTGCGGTGGTGGTTCTTTTTGTACTGATTTAGAGCTACAATGACAGAAGAATGAATTTGTAATTACTTTGCTTTTAGAGAATTTACGTTATCAGGCTTGTTTGGTTAGGTTTTTAAACGTTTATAACTCGGAAAATTTAGGCCTAGATCGCGTCTATCTAACTAGTAAACAATACGAAATGTGTTAGTGAAATACGATTTAGAAACGTTTAATTACGCTTTTATTGCGAGAATAGACACTGATGAAACTAGTAGCTGTCTTTTTTAAACGAATTTTGCACTACCAAGAAAACTTGAATAGAATTTTTTTGTGTTTCTGTCACGCAAAATTTCGGGTTATGTCGCGATTATCGGGGCTTCAGCTACAGAACAAGTTGTTTCAAGAACAAGCTCGGCTGGGACGCTAATATGCAGTTGTGTGACAAGAACGAACACTACAGGAAGTATACAAAACAAAGAAAATTTAAATTGACACTATTTTCTCTTAAATGAGTTCTTTTAGCGGACGAAGAAAATACCTGGGATTTCACTCGCCAGCCATCTTGCTAGACGGCGAGGGAAGGAATACAGGGTGTTACAAAAAGGTACGGCCAAACTTTCAGGAAACAGTCCTCACACACAAAGAAAGAAAATATGTTATGTGGACATGTGTCCGGAAACGCTTACTTTCCATGTTAGAGCTCATTTTATTACTTCTCTTCAAATCACATTAATCATGGAATGGAAACACACAGCAACAGAACGTACCAGCGTGACTTCAAACACTTTGTTACAGGAAATGTTCAAAATGTCCTCCGTTAGCGAGGATACATGCATCCACCCTCCGTCGCATGGAATCCCTGATGCGCTGATGCAGCCCTGGAGAACGGCGTATTGTATCACAGCCGTCCACAATACGAGCACGAAGAGTCTCTACATTTGGTACCGGGGTTGCGTAGACAAGAACTTTCAAATGCCCCCATAAATGAAAGTCAAGAGGGTTGAGGACAGGAGAGCGTGGAGGCCATGGAATTGGCCCGCCTCTACCAATTCATCGGTCACCGAATCTGTTGTTGAGAAGCGTACGAACACTTCGACCGAAATGTGCAGGAGCTCCATCGTGCATGAACCACATGTTGTGTCGTACTTGTAAAGGCACATGTTCGAGCAGCACAGGTAGAGTATCCCGTATGAAATCATGATAACGTGCTCCATTGAGCGTAGGTGGTAAAACAAGGGGCCCAATCAAGACATCACCAACAATGCCTGCCCAAACGTTCACAGAAAATCTGTGTTGATGACGTGATTGCACAATTGCGTGCGGATTCTCGTCAGCCCCCACATGGTGATTGTGAAAATTTACAGTTTGATCACGTTGGAACGAAGCCTCATCCGTAAAGAGAACATTTGCACTGAAATGAGGATTGACACATTGTTAGATGAACCATTCGCAGAAGTGTACCCGTGGAGGCCAATCAGATGCTGATAGTGCCTGCACACGCTGTACATGGTACGGAAACAACTGGTTCTCCCATAGCACTCTCCATACAGTGACGTGGTCAACGTTACCTCGTACAGCAGCAACTTCTCTGAAACTGAAATTAGGGTTATCGCCAGCTGCACGAAGAATTGCCTCGTCCATTGCAGGTGTCCTCGTCGTTCTAGGTCTTCCCCAGTCGGGAGTCATAGGCTGGAATGTTCCGTGTTCCCTAAGACGCCGATCAATTGCTTCAAACGTCTTCCTGTCGGGACACCTTCGTTCTGGAAATTTGTCTCGATACAAACGTACCGCGCCACGGCTATTGCCCCGTTCTAATCCATACATCAAGTGGGCATCTGCCAACTACACATTTGTAAACATTGCACTGACTGCAAAACCACGTGCGTGATGAACACTAACCTGTTGATGCTACGTACTGACGTGCTTGATGCTAGTACTGTAGAGCAATGAGTCGCATGTCATCACAAGCACCGAAGTTAGCATTACCTTCCTTCAATTGGGCCAACTGGCGGTGAATCGAGGAAGTACAGTACATACTGACGAAACTAAAATGAGCTCTAACATGGAAATTAAGCGTTTCCGGACACATGTCCACATAATATCTTTTCTTTCTTTGTGTGTGAGGAATGTTTCCTGAAAGTTTGCCCGTACCTTTTTGTAACACCCTGTATATGGGAAACAGTAACAAGGGAACCTCCCCACTGCACCCCCCTCAGATTTAGTTATAAGTTGGCACAGTGGATAGGCCTTGAAAAACTGAACAGAGATCAATCGAGAAAACAGGAAGAAGTTGTGTGGAATTATGAAAAAGAAGCAAAATATACTAACTGAGTAGTCCATAAGCTAGATAGGCAACATCAAGGACGGTGTGAGCTCAGGAGCTCCGTGGTCCCGTGATTAGCGTGAGCAGCTGCGGAAGTAGAGGTCCTTGGTTCAGGTCTTCCCTCGAGTGAAAAGTTTACTTTCTTTATTTTCGCAAAGTTATGATCTGTCCGTTCGTTCATTGGCGTCTCTGTTCACTGTAATAAGTTTAGTGTCTGTGTTTTGCGACCGCGCCGCAAAACCGTGCGATTAGTAGACGAAAGGACGTGCCTCTCCAATGGGAACCGAAAAAATTTGATCGCAAGGTCATAGATCAACCGATTCCTCCACAAGAAAACACGTCTGATATATTATATACGACACTGGTGACAGCATGTGCGTCACATGACAGGAATATGTTGTCGACCCACTTAACTAGTACACTTGGCAGATGGGTAAAAAGATTCTTCTACTTTGCCCGATTTAGGTTTCCATGTGGATGTGATAATCACTCCCAAAAAAGTGATCAAAACGTAAGAGTTTGTCACATTAACTGCAACAAATGAATGCAACAGCGTCACAGCAGCCGCACAACTTGCCCTGTGCTCTGTCAAAACATACGTTTTGTTTCGATGTTTGTTTAGGTGTAGCGTCCCCATACTACGGCGCAGTTACCTCGCATCGCATGTACGGACGGACGGATAATAATTGTATGAAAACAAAAAATTAAACTTTTCACTCGAGGGAAGACTTGAACCAAGGATCTCTTGTTCTGCAGCTGCTCACGCTAACCACGGGACCACGGCGCTCCTGAGCTCAGACCATCCTTGATGTTGCCTATCTAGCTTATGGACTACTCAGTTTGTATATTTTGCTTATTATTTCGTAGTTCCACACAATTTCTTCCTGTTTTCTCGATTGATCTGTGTTCAGTTTTTCAAGGCCTATCCACTGTGCCAACTTATAACTAAATCTGAGGGGGGTGCGGTGGGGAGGTTCCCTTGTAAGAAGGGGAAAGGGCAGGATGGTAGGACATCCGTGAAGACATCAGGGAATAATTCCACGGTACTAGAGGGAGCTGCAGAGTGTAAAAATTGTATGTGGTTACGAGTCCAAGAGAGGCGCTGCAGGCGATATCCTGCTGTTAGCAAAGGCACTCGCGTCGATCGTCTGCTGCCATAGCACATTAACGCGAAATTTCACCGCACTGTCCTAACGGATACTTTCGTCGTACGTCCTACAGTGATTTCTAGTGGTTTTTTCACGCAGTGTTACTTGCCTGTTAGCACCGATATCTCTACGCAAACGCCGCTGCCCTCGGTAGTTAGAGGCCCGGCCTCACAGAAAGCGGTCTGCGACCTCGAGCAGTGGCGCGCATGCCGCGTCGTTGAAATGGGTGCTGTTGCATAGCGGCGGTCTTGCAGCCTGGGCGAACGACGGTCTGTCTCAAAATAGGCAGTGAGCGACTGCAGCCGCAGTTTTTGCCCTGTTCTCAACACCGACGGCTGAGGGAAAGTCCGTTGGCCACTGCGTTCATCTACATCTACATGGATGCTCTGCAAATCACATTTAAGTGCCTGGCAGAGGGTTCATCGAACCACCTTCACAATTCTCTATTGTTCCAATCTCGTATAGCGCGCGAAAGGAACGAACACCTATATCTTTCCGTACGGGCCCTTATTTCCCTTATTTTATCATGGCGATCGTTTCTCTCTATGTAGGTCAGTGTCAACAAAATATTTTCGCATTCGGAGGAGAAAGTTGGTGATTGAAATTTCGTGAGAAGGGTCCACCGCAACGAGAAACGCTTTGTTTTAATGATGTCCACCCCAAATCCTGTATCATTTCAGCGATACTCTCTTCCCTATTCCGCGATAATACAAAACGTGCTGCCCTTCTTTGAACTTTTTCGATGTACTCAGTCAATCCTATCTGGTAGGGATCCTGTATCGCCCAGCAGTATTCTAGTGTAGACAGTCTCCTCAGTCATCTGTTACATTTTCAAAAGCGTACTGCTAATAAAACGCAGTCTTTGGTCAGCCTTCCCCACAACATTTCCTATATGTTCCTTGCAATTTAAGTTGTTCGCAATTGTAATTCCTAGGTATTTAGTTGAATTTGCGACCTTTAGGTTTGACTGATTTATCGTGGAACCCGAATTTAACGGATTCCTTTTAGCACTCATGTTTATGACTTCACACTTTTCGTTATTTAGGGTCAACTGCCAATTTTCGCGCATGCAGATATCTTTTCTAAATCGTTTTGCAATTTGTTTTGATCTTCTGATGATTTTATTAGTCGATAAACGACAACGCCATCTGCGAACAAACTAAGACAGCTGCTCAGATTGTCTCCAAAATCATTTATATAGATAACGAACAGCAAAGGGCCTGTGACACTACCTTGCCATAAATCACTTCTATTTTACTCGATGACTTTCCGTCAATTACGTGGGTAATCCCAAAAGTAAGGTCTCCTATTTTTTTATAAGTACATGGACCTGTTTATTTCTACAATGGTTTACATCAGTTTACAGCTTGAACATTTAGCTATTTTTCGACATAATCACCATTTCTGTCGATGCATTTTTGTAGATACTGTGGCAGTTTTTGTATGCCCATGTCATACCAGCTCGCTGCCATGCTGTTCAGAAAGTTATGAACCTCTTCTTTCACCTCGTCGTCGGAGCTGAATCGCTTTCCGGCCAAATGTTTTATTAACCTTGGGATAGTCACTGGGCGCCAAGTCATGACTATAGGGTGGTGGGTGATTATGTTGCACTGAAAACGTTGCAGGAGAGCAACGGTTTGCCGATCGATGTGTGGGCTAGCATTGTCATGGAGAATGTGTACACCCTTTCTCAACATTCCTCTTCTCCGGTTCTGAATTGCCTGTTTGAGTTTTTCAGGGTCTTACAGTACCTGCCAGCGTTAATTGTGGTCCCAGCGATTCAGCTCCGACGACGAGGTGAAAGAAGAGGTTCATATCTTTCTGAACAGCATGGCGGTGAGCTGGTATAACATGGGCGTACAAAAATTGCCACAGTGTCTACAAAAATGTATTGACAGAAATGGTGGTTATGTCGAAAAATAGCTACATATTCAAGATGTAATCTGACATAAACCACTGTAGAAATAAACAGGTCTATGTACTTATAAAAAATAGGATACCTCACTTTTTGGGTTACCCTCGTACTACGAATTGTGACCTCTCTGGCAGGAACTCACGAATCCAGTCACATAACTGAGACGATATTCCATAAGCACGCAATTTCACTACAAGCTGCTTGTGTGGTACAATGTCAAAAGCCTTCCGGAAATCCAGAAGTATGCAATCAATCTGAAAACCCTTGTCAGTAGCACTCAGCACTTCATGCGAGTAAAGAGCTACTTGTGTTTGTCAAGAACGATGTTTTCTAAACCCATGTTGACTATTTGTCAAGAGACCGTTTTCTTCGTGGTAATTCATAATGTTTGTACACAATATATGTTCCAAACTCCTGCTGCATATCGACGTAAATGATATGGGCCTGTAATTTAGTGGATTACTCCTACTATCTTTCTTGATTATTGGTGTGACCTCTGCAACTTTCCAGTCTTTGGGTACGGATCTTTCGTCGAGCGAACGGTTGTATATGATTGTTAAGTATGGAGCTATTGCATTACCATACTCTGAAAGGAACCTTATTGGTGTACAATCTGGACCAGAAGACATGCTCTTATTAAGTGATTTAAATTGCTTCATTACTCCGTGGATATTTACTTCTACGTTATTCATGTTGGCAGCTGTTCTTGATTCGAATTCTGAAATATTTAATTTGTCTTCTTTTGTGAAGGCATTTCGGAACGCTGTGTTTAGTATCTCTGCTTTGGCATCACTGTCTTCGATTGCATCTCCATTGCTATCGCGCAGAGAAGGCATTGACTGTGTCTTGCCGCTAGCATACTTCACATATTCCCAGAATCTCTTCGGATTTTCTGCCAGGTTTCGAGACAAAGTTTTGTTGTGGAAACTATTATAAGCATCTCGCGTTGTCCACGGTGAGTGGTAATGCCTGAAATTTGGTAGCCTCGGCATACTATTAACACTGGATCTCGGAATATTGAATTTACTAACGATTTCCCAAATGTAACGTCCCATGCATCTAGCTCCAACTACAACTCCGCGGCAGGGTCTGTTAGTTCCCGTCGTGTGGTCATAATCATGTTGGAAACCTTTTCACACGAATCACCTGAGTACAATGACAGCTCCGCCAGTGCAATGCCCTTTTATACCTAGTTAGGCGATACTATGGCAGTCTGCATGTGTGCATATCGCAGTGCGATGGCATTTGTCACCTTAGTGTATTTTCTCAGTGAATGTAAGTTTTATTGGTAAGTAAATCGAAACTAGTAAATTAAAAAGGTGTAAGTTTTATTTTAACTGCAGCATCTGATCTCGAGTGCTCTCTCTCTCTCTCTTACACACACGCACGCACGCTCACGCACTCGCAGACGGACGAAACATATTCTTCAGAATCTTAAACCTACGGAAAAAACTACAAAAATTATATCATTATTTGCTCAGAGGCCTAAAATTTGGATATGTGTTTGTATATCACACATCATTAGTTGCTAAAATACACTGAAGAGCCAAAGAAATTGGTACACCTGCCTAATATCATGTAGAGCCCCCAGTGAGCGCGTAGAAGTGGCGCGACACGATGTGGCATGGACTCGACTAATGTCTGAAGTAGTGCTGGAGGGACTGACACCATGAATCCTGCAGGGCTGTCCATAATTCCGAAAGAGTACGAGGGGATGGAGATCTCTTCTGAACAACACACTGCAAGGAATCCCAGATATGATGAATAATGTTCATGTCTGGGGAGTTTGGTGGCCAGCGGAAGTGTTTAATCTCAGAAAAGTGTTTCAGAAGCCACTCAGTCCTGTTGGAATTGCCCAAGTCCGTCGGAATGCACAATGGACATGACAGGATGCAGGTGATCAGACAGGATGCTTACGTACGTGTCTCCTGACACAGTCGTATATAGACGTGTCAGGGATCCAATATCACTCCAACTGCAAACTGCACACGCCCCTCACTATTACAGAGCCTCCACCAGCTTGCATAGTCTCCTGCTGAGTTGCAGGGTCCATGAATAAAAAAATATAAAAAAAATAAAAAAAGGCTCTGAGCACTATGCGACTTAACTTCTGAGGTCATCAGTCGCCTAAAACTAAGAACTAATAAAACCTAACTAACCTAAGGACATCACACACATCCATACCCGCGGCAGGATTCGAACCTGCGACCGTAGCGGTCGCTCGGCTCCAGACTGTAGCGCCTAGAACCGCACGGCCACTCCGGCCGGCACTATGGATTCATGACGTTGTCTCCATACCTGTACGCGTCCATCCGCTCGATACAATTTGAAACGAGACTCGTCCGACCAGGCAACATGTTTCCAGACATCAACAGTCCAATGTCAGTGTTGACGGGCTCATGCGACCCTAGCGCTTTGTGTCATGCAGTCATCAAGGCCTTCGACTCCGAAAGCCCATATCGATGATGTTTCTTTGAATGGTTCGCACACTGATACTTGTAGATGGCCCAGCGTTGAAATCTGCAGCGATTTACAGAATGTTCCACTTCTGTCACGTTGAACAATGGTCTTCACTCGTCGTTGGTCTCGTTCTTGCGGGATCTTTTTCCGGCCGCAGCAATGTCGGAGATTTGACGTTTTATCGGATTCCTAATATTCACGGTACACCCAAGAAATGGCCCTAAGGGAAAATCTCCACTTCATTGCTACCTCGGAGATTCTGTGTCTCGCCGCTACAACACCAGGTTCAAAATTACTTAAATCTCGATAATCTGCCATTGTAGCAGCAGTAACCGATCTAATAACTGCGCCAGACACTTGTTGTCTTAAATAGACGTTGCCGACCGCAGCGTCATATTCTGCCTCTTTACATATCTCTGTATTTGAATACGCATGCCTAGACCAGTTTCTTTGGTGCTTCAGTGTATCTCCACAATAACGGCTGACTGCTGTTGATTTTCTCCAGACTCCACATTATATGAGTTGTTTCTTGTTATTGCAGAGGACAGTCGATAAATGAAATTATCGTCTGGCAGGTTCGGCCGCCAAGTGCAAGTCATATTTCACTCGGCGCTACGTTGGGCGACTTGCGGCCGGAGATGAGGATCAAATGATGACGAGGACAACACAACACCCAGTCCCCGAGCGGAGAAAATCTCCAACCCGGTCGGGAATCGAACCCGGGCCCACTGCATGGGAGGCGAGCACGTTACCACACAGCTAACAAGGCGGCGAGGACATTAGGTGACGGTTTCCCTTGCGACTCCCGCGACGCATTCGCGCAGACATGATCAGTCCACTTTAGTTGACGATGAAGGTGCTATCCGACCTTTTCCTGACTGAAGCGAAAGCGCAACATTGTCACTAGAAACTTCCTGTGATACACTCCCAAGTCATACCAACATTTAGGACTGTTTCTGCGTAGCGCCGTCCTTTATACTACCATGAAAAGTGGAGTTTGCTGTTCAACTGCTTTTAATTTGTTGCCACATATGCGGGAGTTGTGTTACTGTATATTAGTATGCGTCATGGATAGTCAAAATATTATATTGTTGCGTTATTTGCTCCTTTATGTGACAGATTCAACTTAGATAGTAAACGGTGATTACCATTCTTATTCCTACAATTATACTATAACGGTAGATACTAATACATGAACTGTTAGTACGCAGCAGCCTATTTCCGGAGTAGCACGTCTCACGTTCCATTATCATTTGGTTTATAATCACTATCTGAACTTGTTCTCGTCGTTTAGTAAAATACTTAATGATTTTAATGAAAAATGTCAGTGATTGCCAGAAGTAGCTGTCTACCACTAGAGTAATTCCTTCTATGATCGCTGGAGGTTTTGGACGCAATTTTCTTTGTAACTCAGTTGAGTACATGATGTGTCAAGCTGGACATGCCAGGCGAATGACCCAGTGTTAGATCAAACCCCCCTTTGAGATGCAAGCCTGCCTTTTCAGAGGGCAACGTAAGCTGCAGCAACCACTAGAAGCAGGTACAGAACACCGATCAGCCACTGTCAGGGATGATGATAGCCTGGCCCATTCCTGTTCGTTTCGAATAACGCCCTGCACAACGTGGATCAGGACTGCAGTCACAGAAAAAGCCAACACTGCATGACAAGCAACTGGATGCAAAAAAGGTTGTAAGAGGCCCCCTCATTGGCTAATCAAATAAATAACTCAGCAAGGCAAGGGAAGATGCCAATTTGCGAGAAGTACATATGTTGTGGTGGCCTCAGTCTAAACCATCAAACTGGCTGAAGAGTGGGAGAGGAACTCAGTATTGTTTAAGAACTGGAAGCCCAATGATTGGTTAATGTTACAAAACTTTCACATGGAGGGGAGACTGTTGACTTAGTAACAAATGTAACATTGGCCAGCACTTTGGAGAGCTGTTCTCAGTGGCGCACGAGAATTGTGCAGATATGCAGAGTGGAGAACGATTTCACTTCTCAGCAAAGAACACTTCGTTTTTAGGGGCAGCAGAGAACACTTTGGTCTGAGGAGCAGTAAAGTCGACTTTGGCTTGGAACATGGTGAAGGTGACTTAAGAACGAGGCACTGAAGAGGGCACTCGACTTCGAGACTCCATCTGGAGATCCGAGGCAGAGCTAATATGTTGCAGTTTGTGGCAGGCCATGACACCTGCGTGTGAGGGCTGAGCCTGACTGCAGCTTAGGTGAGCAGGCTGCAAGAATCAGTGCGCGGCTGTAGGTGCAGTGTTGGTATTTGCCTCACTTTAGAGACCAATACTTTCACAAGCAGCTGAAGGCTCATTACAACTCCATTGAAAACGCTAGCCTCTTGTGCAGTTCTTTCATTTTTCTGGCAAATTCAGGAAGTCACTGTACGATCATCGTGGAGTAGCCCTTCCGTAACTCATGTATAGATTGCGGTCTTGTTCCATTTACCAGAATTATCTGATCTTTGCCGAGGTATTCACACGTTTCATTTGCATTCGACCACGTAAACAACTGATAGTCATCTTTATTTCTGCGTTGGTTGTAATCGACCTGATCCTGTTGTGACTTGGCAAGACAGCCAAGCCACTATGAGGTAGCCGAAAGGCACGCGTTTAAGGTCACGCAGGCTGGCGTGAGGTCTGGAACAGTTAAAGGAGTTGAGTCTAGTAAAAAAAGTACGTAGCTTCTGGAATACTTAACTTTAATCCATAATTGGTGAACATCGGTCTGGCGGTACATGCATCGCAAGATAAATAGCAAATGATAATGGTGCCTTGCTAGGTCGTAGCAAATGACGTAGCTGAAGGCTATGCTAACTATCGTCTCGGCAAATGAGAGCGTAATTTGTCAGTGAACCATCGCTAGCAAAGTCGGCTGTACAACTGGGGCGAGTGCTAGGAAGTCTCTCTAGACCTGCCGTGTGGCGGCGCTCGGTCTGCAATCACTGACAGTGGCGACACGCGGGTCCGACGTATACTAACGGACCGCGGCCGATTTAAAGGCTACCACCTAGCAAGTGTGGTGTCTGGCGGTGACACCACAGATCCCATAACAAGTTGTTATTCACGTATATCAACAGAATCTTTACAATAAAGAGCGACTAATGTGGACAACTGTTTCAATTCATAGATAGATGAACGATCTGTTTGTTATTTCATGTGAGCTACAGCAGCCATGTCTCGTGTTTGCTAGGACCACCACCGTCCTGTTAGTTATCCGTGGTACGACAATTTTTTCATTAATTGCACGCGAGTCTGTGAGGAGCAGTCTGACCGTCGGCTAGTCCAACAAATGTGGATCATTCTGACATCCACATGGCTATGTTGAAGGCTCAGCCATAGCCTAACACTGTTCTTAACTACAGACTTTGTAACGAAAGTTAATGACAGATTATTTTATTGGTTTCAGAGTTGTCTACAAGCATTCTAACGATGTGTATAATATATTACACAAACCACATGTTTTAGTCTTGTGGGGTAGCCGTGCGGTCTGGAGTGCATTGACACAGTTCACGGGACTCCCCCCCGTCGGAGGTTCGTGTCCTCCCTCGGGCATGGGTGTGTGTGCTGTATTTAGAATAAGTTATTTTAATTTAGATTAAGTAGTGTGTAGGCCGAGGGACCAATGACCTCGGCAGTTTGGTCCCGTAGAGCTTACCACAGATTTGCAAATTTCCAATTTTAACCACATGTTTTCACATTTGTATACCCAAGATCAGCAACCATACACTGTGAAACTGTTCCTCTTTATTTATAGTAACATTTTTGTTGCTTCTAAGAAAACTGTTAAAATTTTCCTCTAGCTTTCAGAGCAAAAAATATGGCAGTTCCCCACCCACCCTCTTAATTCATACAAAACATTGCAGTGTACTTCTTCAGAAATTCGTTTCTTGACTTGAACAATACATTCGAGAAGATGACAGTTCGAATCCACGTCCAGTTGTCCATGATTTCCCTACATCAGTTCAGGAAAATGGTTCCTTTGAAAGGGCATGGCCACCTTCCTTGCTCATCCTTAGCCAATCTGGTGGGACCGATGACTTTGCTGTTAGGTCCCTTCCTCAGACTCAACCAACCAACCAACCCAAATTATCATGAGGAATAAGTCACACCTGGAGTCAATCATGAAATAAGAGTGATAGCTAATGCATAGAGATGAGAACCAGAACTATCACACAATCAGAAGAAACGGAAACAGTGCTCAAGTTTTTTTTTTCTTTACTGGATTTCAATTCCCCCCCCCCCCCCCCCAGATGGGGGAGGGCTGGCAGCAGTGTAATATGTTGCTCTACAGACTACAGAAAAGTTAAAAAAACATAATGAGAATAGAAACAAACAAGAAAAACAGGGTCCGCAGCTCGTGGTCGTGCAGTAGCGTTCTCGCTTCCCACGCCCGGGTTCTCGGGTTCGATTCCCGGCGGGGTCAGGGATTTTCTCTGCCTCGTGATGACTGGGTGTTGTGTGCTGTCCTTAGGTTAGTTAGGTTTAAGTAGTTCTAGGTTCTAGGGGACTGATGAGCAAAGATGTTAAGTCCCATAGTGCTCAGAGCCACTTGAAGAAAAACAGGCGATAAAACGGTGACATTGTAAAAAAAACTGTAAAATGGCGGTCAGTTGTGGAATTTAAAATATAAAAACACTGCAGTGACGATGTGGATGAAGACACATAAGAATTAGACAGGCACAATTAAAAAACACGACGACAGCCTGGTTTCTGTTCGCACGAGATAAAAAAACACAACTAGCAACAGTATGGCGGCTGTTTGATACACTGACAGGGAACGCACAACACTGAACACTCACTTAAAACAGCACTATACTGGTGACACAGCGGCAGATGGGGAGGGGGAGGGGGGGGCTGGAGGACTCGGACGAATGAGGAGGAAAATGGGGGAGGATAGAAAAAGAAAAAAGGGGAAGCCGATGGAGGGAGGGTAGTGCTCGAGTTTGTCCATAGCCTTCATATATGCCTCTAAACCAGTGGTTGATCATTTTCGGAACATGCCTGCGGGAATAACACCACGACTAACCCAAACGACTGTCTTGCCAGCAGAAGCAGCTAGAGTCTGGGCAGGATACTGTGGCCAATGCACAGTGACCAATTTTCGTCCAGCGCACTGGACGAGTTATTCGTTTGTTCGGGAAGGGAGGCCGACACTGCCTGCCACCTGGCAGCCAGTCGGCGATAAACAGAACCCAGGCGCACGCCCTGCAATCTTACTCAAACGATTTTACAGAAACCATTCGATAACAAAAAATTCACATTCGCTTTATTTGTAGCTTTATACGTCATTTTCAGAATGATAGTCCCATCATTTCGTTAATGGTCATAGTTATTGTGATATTTACGTGGAAGTGAGATACTGCTCGAAATTCGAAAAAGTTTGCAATGAAAAATAGGGGTCGCTATGATTTTGCGTTTGGTGCATATTACATAATATGTCGCTGCATATGAAATTTAACTAACTTACTGAATTTTTCTTTAGACTTGTGTGGAGCTCTCTATCTGTCTCTTAACTTGAGAAAATTGACCTGACGTAGCACACTCACCTGCGATCGCGCCGCGCAACCGAAAAGGCCGCAGTGAAATATTCACAACATTCCTCATATTTCATAAACTGTTCGAGGCATCGAAATGAGATTTTGGCAAATGACAGCAATCAGAGAGAAGAGTATCTTGGCATATGTTATTATGCAAAATTTCATTATCTACAATGTTATTCCACTAACTACAGACCTTTTCGATGAAAGAATGTAATTTTTTTGGGCCATCGACAGCTGATGAAACGAAAAATGCTGTCGGTTTCGAAAAAAGTTAAGTGAAGACGTTACAAATTTATTTTGTACTGAGGATATGTTTTTTTTCATAATGCACTGACCTTACTTTTCCTCAGTTGCTCAATTAATAAACTTAATAAACCACTGTTTCAGAATTCTCTTGCAATTGCATCTGCACAACATGTCAGTGAGGCGAGACTGGCTAAACTCCTCTGTGTTTGGGGAAAAGCGAATTTTAACATGCCAATGAAGAACTGTGTTGGTGTTACTCAAAATTCGCCACTGGTGACACTTCTCTGAAAGTTACAAATGATTATTAACAAGCAAAGCAAAAATAAATCGCTGCATTTTCAGTGGAATTCTTTTTGGATACTAACCAAAGCAGAGGTGAGTGATCTTTTCGAATGGTCGCCATGTGGGTGTGGGCGTGGATGGGCCCCGCTTAATATTTACAAAGAAATGTGAGTGTAGGCTTCAGCTTAGAACGGCGTGTTTCCCCTCCAGTGCTCGGCGGTTCTCCGACAGCCTGCCCGCAGCTCCCGTCGCTACTGCCCCCCCACCCCGACCCCTCCCAACACTTGCCCTGCCGTCTGCACACCTACCGGTCACGGTCTACGATGGATCTCTTCTTTTTTGGTGATTGGATGTGGTGCCACTCCAGTGACTGCCTCTTTGTTTCCAGCTCAAAATTGCGTCATCTGTAAGGATCTGTGACAGGAACGCCTCTCCATTAGCCTCAAATTGCTACAAGAGTCCAAACAAAATGGCTGTTCTTTGAATCACGTGGACTGTTGTGAACATTTGTGGAGCATTCCTTGAACACGCCTTTGAATATCCAAGAGTCCCAGTCATTGTTCACGCACTACCAGGGCTCACCGATAGCTACATACCAAATTGTCGAGCTGCTGTGCCTTCGTCTGTACAGATAACGCCACCTGTGCGGTTCAACATGTCGGGAGACGTGGCTCTGACAGGACGTGGCCGACCATGGAGCTCAGTTTCTCCACTTTCTGGTGCTTTAAATCTCTTTACCCATCGTCCAACAGTACTCCGATCAACTGCATTGTTACTGTACATTGTGCATATACACTACTGGCCATTAAAATTACTACACCAAGAAGAAATGCAGATGATAAACGGGTATTCATTGGACAAATATATTATACTAGAACTGACGTGTGATTACATTTTCACGCAATTTGGGTGCATAGATCCTGAGAAATCAGTACTCGGAACAATCACCTCTGGCCGTAATAACGGCCTTGATATGCCTGGGCATTGAGTCAAACAGAGCTTGAATCGCATGTACAGGTACAGCTGCCAATCCAGCTTCAACACGATACCACAGTTCATGGCGTATTGTGACGAGCCAGTTGCTCGTCCACCATTGACCAGACGTTTTCAGTTGGTGAGAGATCTGGAGAATGTACTGTCCAGGGCAGCAGTCGAACATTTTCTGAATCCAGAAAGGCCAGTACAGGTCGTGCATTATCCTGCTGAAATGTAGGGTTTCGCAGGGATCGATTGAAGGGTAGAGCCACGGGTCGTAACACATCTGAAATGTAGCGTCCACTGTTCAAAGTGCCGTCAATGCGAACAAGAGGTGACCGAGACGTGTAACCAATGGCACCCCATACCATCACGCCTGGTGATACACCAGTATGGCGATGACGAATACACGCTTCCAATGAGCGTTGACCGCGATGTCGCCAAACACGGATGCGACCATCATGATGCTGTAAACAGAACCTGGATTCATGCGAAAAAATGACGTTTTGCCATTCGTGCACCAAGGTTCGTCGTTGAGTACACCATCGCAGGCGCTCCTGTCTGTGATGCAGCGTCAAGAGTAACCACATCCACGGTTTCCGAGTTGATAGTCCATGCTGCTGCAAACGTCGTCGAGCTGTTCGTGCAGATGGTTGTTGTCTTGCAAACGTCCCCATCTGTTGAGTCAGGGATCGAGATGTGGCTGCACGATCCGTTACAGCCACGCGGATAAGATGCCTGTCATCTCGACTGCTAGTGATACGAGGCTGTTGGGATCCAGCACGGCGTTCCGTATTACCCTCCTGAACCCACCGATTCGATATTCTGCTAACAGTCATTGGATCTCGACCAACGAGAGCAGCAATGTCGCGATACGACAAACCGCAATCGCTATAGGCTACAATCCGACCTTTTATCAAAGTCGGAAACGTGATGGTATGCATTTCTCCTCCTTACACGAGGCATCACAACAACGTTTCACCAGGCAACGCCGGTCAACTGCTGTTTGTGTATGAGAAATCGGTTGGAAACTTTCCTCATGTCAGCACGTTGTAGGTGTCACCACCGGCGCCAACCTTGTGTGAATGCTCTGAAAAGCTAATCATTTGCATATCACAGCATCTTCTTCCTGTCGGTTAAATTTCGCGTCTGTAGCACGTCATCTTCGTGGTGTAGCAATTTTAATGGCCAGTAGTGTACGTTTATGGATGTTCACCACAGTTTCTTTTTCCGCAATCAAGAACACAATCACAGCATAGCTTGTAACGAGTGTCTTGAGTAGACGCCGTTTTGATGCCTTTACGGCTCTATCAACTGCACAAACTGTTCGAAACTTCATCCACTGGCAGAAAAAAAGTCAAATTTGAAGCACCTAAAAGGATGTGTTCCTGTGTCTATTAATGGCTGAAAAAAATGGGGCCTGATGTATTGAATGACACTCTTAGACATACATTTTTTTAAATATGTACATTTTATACATTTTACGTATACATTTTACATATACATTTTTTTTAAATGTTGTCAAGAGCAGAGCCTAGGTCTAGTGCATATGTGCAGTATTAAGTAAACACGTGTTTCATTCAAATCGATATTGTAAAACGCCGATATCTGGTGAAAGATACCAGCGATCTGTATCATAAGTACTGGTTGGCAAAAATAAAAAAAGAGATAATACTTCGGCAGTGTTTTTTTTTTTCTTTTTGTGGTTGCTTACTTCTGTCTCGACTTCCATCTTCTGCGCTACAGATTAGACATGTTCTGTATGTGTATGTCCTGTATGTAATTTTCCGCGGGCTTTAATTAATATTAAATATAAGTATGTAATTTACTTTATTGTTATCATTTAAAGAATTTGTTTGCTCGAACTTTGACATGTGTATGTTTTATTCACTATTTTCCAGAATATTCAGTGGCTGGAGCAGTGAAGTCGGGAGACGAAATGACCGAACACGTGACGTATTCCCCCATTAATTTGCCTTTGAGCAAAATAGAGAGCGGCTCTGAGATACATCACCTGTCATTTAAAGTGCCATGCAGTAATTTTCCATGCAAGCTATGCCGAGAATCATTCGGTCACTAGTATCCAGGCAATGACGTTCTCAGTCTTCAACACCAGTCAAACACAGGTCCCGTAGTTCTACTTAAAAAGATGGCAGTAGAACAAATAATAATAATCACATTCAGTGAGAGGCAGTTTCTTTCCGAAGCACGATCCCTATGCGATAACAAAATCACTTACCACAACAAATGAAGTGTTCTTTCGCGGCGATTGTTGTCTACATGTGTTACATTCATATTATTTCATTTAATTAATTCAACTGAATCGCCTCTCTGAGAACTTTTACAGCCCCAGAGGAAGTGGAGGGAGCGAACACTTCACTTCCTATGTACCATTCAAGAATGGGACAGTGTAAAGGGAGGGGGTTACGTGGTAGTGGAACAGAATTATCCACCGGTACACATCTGAAGGTGCCTTGGAGAGAATATAATTATGTAGATACAAGTCTTTGGATGATGAAGAGTGAGATCCCAAACGCTCAATGCACTTGAGCAACATAGTGCGTAAATTACAAATAAACCAGAGATCTGAATTGTTGTCATTTAGAATGCTGTAAGCACCAAACACGGCAACATTCTCGGTTTGGAAGTCATATAGAGCATTGGTTTGTAATTATAGTTGCGCTCTACCGAAACTACGGTTCGGTAGTTTTGGCATACTTCATACATGACGTAGTAAATTCTAGGATTATCGGTAATATTCGTAGAATTGATAGAGAAATAAACATAAATGAATGTGTAAGAGAGAAAATGGGATCCGACGCATTCACTTCGTTTTCATTTATTTGGTTGTTTGTTTTGCACCTAATTAGAATCGCACGTAATTCAGTGTTAGTTCATTGTGTATTTTACATCCTTACAGAATACAAATTACATTTTATAACTAATGAAAATTAGTTGATCGCCTAATTTCTGTGCTTTTATAAAATTAAAGCAATTACTTTTGATGCAAGTATAATTTGCATGCACAAACATAAAAATATGTATAATTATTGTTGTTATTTTGTACTCAAGAGAAAGTTCTTCATCATGATCAAAGGGAAGAATTTCCTGCCATTATTCATAAATGCGAAAATTTTTTATGAATAACACTAACAGCCGGTCGGAGTGGCCGAGCGGTTAAGGGCGCTACAGTCTGGAACCGCACGACCGCTACGGTCGCAGGTTCGAATCCTGCCTCGGGCATGGATGTGTGTGATGTCCTTAGTTAGGTTTAAGTAGTTCTAAGCTCTAGGGGACTTATGGCCACAGCAGTTGAGTCCCATAGTGCTCAGAGCCATTTGAACCATTTTTAACACTAACAGATTTTACATAAGTTCGACGAAGTACTGAAGAGATATTTGGTATGTTTTTGTTTAGCGCTTTCTTTTTTAATTTTACCTTTCTGTTGAGAAAATTGCATTTTCTAGCGCTATATGATGAATCTGTATTGTTTTCCTAATTTTCACTACATCCTCTCTTTCACATTACAAATCAATAGTTTTCGAATAAAACCTGAACCAGTCATTGACAATTTCCGTTTTTTTTGTAAATACTGTTCATTTTCAATTAACAGGAACGAGGATAAATATGTAGAACAGAAACGCTCCGTAGGTTATGCAGCCTCCGTAGGTTACATATCCTCAGTTTCTGGAGGGTTCACCGCATCCGGTTTTTAGGGGTATCTAGTAAGACACTGATGGCATACGTAAAGAAAGCGATCGTTATGAGTTAACGCCAGATAGTTACGCAACACAGCTAATGTACAAATGTTCTAACGTGTGTGAATTTCTAAGGGACCAAACTGCTGAGGTCATCGGTCCCTAGACTTACACCCTACTTAAACTAATTTTTGCAAAGAACAACACAGACACACACACACACACACACACACACACACACACACACAGACACAGACACACACACACACACACACACACACACACACACACGCCCATGCCCTAGAGAGGACTCGAACCTCCGGCAGGAGGGACCGGGCAATCCGTGATAGGGCGCCTCGAACCACGCGACCACTCCGCGCGGCAACTAACGTACAGGTAACGTGCGTGCGACCTTAACTAAGATTACTTACGGCAGTCTACGGTGGTTTTGCAACTCTACTTCTGATTCATATGGACTCTACTTTGTTGGTTTTGGTACACTGATCCAAAGTTGGTTCCACTGATCAGATAATGTTTGCCGCCAACACAATTTTGGATAGTCAGGAACCAAATAACCCGATTCTGCCATTGTGGGCATTCTTCAAATCTAGAATAAAATAATCACATCACTACGCTAAATCAGATGATAGTTTGGGTTTCTGACTTCATGTTGTTCATTTGCACTACGATAGATGGTAGTGCGAAGACTTCATAGTCTCATTAAAGCAGACAAGTGACACTACAGGTATCCCGTTATTTGTATTTTGATGACTTTTTGTACTGCCACTTTTAGTTTCGCCTCTGTGGTTTTATTCTAGACCTGAGGATGGCTCACGGTGGCTGAAACTTATTATTGGGTTACTGATAGTATTGGAAAAATCCAATATTATTCCAAAGTACCGTTATCCAAGATGGCGGCCATGACGTCAGAGAGCTCCCCCCCCTGTGACGTCAACCAAGAGGGCCGATTTTGGTGGTAAGTTTGAATTTTGGCGGGAAGATGAGGCAATTGGCCTACCTCCACTAACCTAACAAAAAAAAAAAAACGCCTACTTCAAACTTGTCTATTTCATATCACCGCCACCATTCCAAAGCATCGTTATTCAACATGGTTGCACGTGGTGTATCCACCACGTGGTGCGTGTATAGTTCCAATCGCCACCACCAAAGGGCTCTGTCATCACGTCAGCTGATGAGTCTTGGTCAGTCAGTCAGCGGGAGACTAAGAAGAACAATCATGAAGTGCCAGTTGACCTCCAGTGCAGTCACTCAGAACAGGATCAAACGGAAAAGTAAGTACCATACTTCACATTATTTTATCTCTTTCATTATCCTTATTATTCTTCTTCAAAGTTTTCATGTATTCGCTAATATCTAATGCTTCCTCGTCTTTTTTCCAACAGAGTCGACGTCACCATGCCTAGCTCCGCAGACCTGCATCATCATCAGCCTCGTCAACCGTCTCATCCGGACCTACACCAGTGGCAGCCGGCTCACCGGATCCAGCAGCGACCACTTGGGATCCTGAAGCCCACCTAGCTCACATGTTGGAGCAGGACAAGGAGCTGCTGCTCTCCGTCCCAGCCGGCCGAAGTGGCCGTGCGGTTAAAGGCGCTGCAGTCTGGAACCGCAAGACCGCTACGGTCGCAGGTTCGAATCCTGCCTCGGGCATGGATGTTTGTGATGTCCTTAGGTTAGTTCTAGGGGACTAATGACCTTAGCAGTTGAGTCCCATAGTGCTCAGAGCCATTTCTCCGTCCCACTCAGCAACTTGTGTGGTGGAGACGCGCGATCTGCTCACCACACAACGACCCCAACCACTGGTGGCGTTAAAGATCAACTAAATGGAGGTCAGTACTGGGTGCCGAGTTATAACTCATCCCAATCGAACACTCCTGTGATAGCGCAACCACCGAGTTTAGATACTGTAGACCAAAAGAATACATCGAGTGCCGCTACGCTATTCACCACGACATATAATTTAACCCCCAGTAGCTCCAAATGTGTAAACATTGCTATAGACGTACATCATGTCTGGGGTTCCAAGCTATAATGGAGATTGAAAATACACTCCTGGAAATTGAAATAAGAACACCGTGAATTCATTGTCCCAGGAAGGGGAAACTTTATTGACACATTCCTGGGGTCAGATACATCACATGATCACACTGACAGAACCACAGGCACATAGACACAGGCAACAGAGCATGCACAATGTCGGCACTAGTACAGTGTATATCCACCTTTCGCAGCAATGCAGGCTGCTATTCTCCCATGGAGACGATCGTAGAGATGCTGGATGTAGTCCTGTGGAACGGCTTGCCATGCCATTTCCACCTGGCGCCTCAGTTGGACCAGCATTCGTGCTGGACGTGCAGACCGCGTGAGACGACGCTTCATCCAGTCCCAAACATGCTCAATGGGGACAGATCCGGAGATCTTGCTGGCCAGGGTAGCTGACTTACACCTTCTAGAGCACGTTGGGTGGCACGGGATACATGCGGACGTGCATTGTCCTGTTGGAACAGCAAGTTCCCTTGCTGGTCTAGGAATGGTAGAACGATGGGTTCGATGACGGTTTGGATGTACCGTGCACTATTCAGTGTCCCCTCGACGATCACCAGTGGTGTACGGCCAGTGTAAGAGATCGCTCCCCACACCATGATGCCGGGTGTTGGCCCTGTGTGCCTCGGTCGTATGCAGTCCTGATTGTGGCGCTCACCTGCACGGCGCCAAACACGCATACGACCATCATTGGCACCAAGGCAGAAGCGACTCTCATCGCTGAAGATGACACGTCTCCATTCGTCCCTCCATTCACGCCTGTCGCGACACCACTGGAGGCGGGCTGCACGATGTTGGGGCGTGAGCGGAAGACGGCCTAACGGTGTGCGGGACCGTAGCCCAGCTTCATGGAGACGGTTGCGAATGGTCCTCGCCGATACCCCAGGAGCAACAGTGTCCCTAATTTGCTGGGAAGTGGCGGTGCGGGCCCCTACGGCACTGCGTAGGATCCTACGGTCTTGGCGTGCATCCGTGCGTCGCTGCGGTCCGGTCCCAGGTCGACGGGCACGTGCACCTTCCGCCGACCACTGGCGACAACATCGATGTACTGTGGAGACCTCATGCCCCACGTGTTGAGCAATTCGGCGGTACGTCCACCCGGCCTCCCGCATGCCCACTATACGCCCTCGCTCAAAGTCCGTCAACTGCACATACGGTTCACGTCCACGCTGTCGCGGCATGCTACCAGTGTTAAAGACTGCGATGGAGCTCCGTATGCCACGGCAAACTGGCTGACACTGACGGCGGCGGTGCACAAATGCTGCGCAGCTAGCGCCATTCGACGGCCAACACCGCGGTTCTGGTGTGTCCGCTGTGCCGTGCGTGTGATCATTGCTTGTACAGCCCTCTCGCAGTGTCCGGAGCAAGTATGGTGGGTCTGACACACCGGTGTCAATGTGTTCTTTTTTCCATTTCCAGGAGTGTATTTCCAAAAGTGTTAAAGTGCCGATTTCCGAGTTCGACTGGGTCGAGATGTGCCGTGCAGAGCTCTACATCAATCAGCAGATGACCACTGAATATAATCCAGCTCATTCCCCACCAGGCATTCGTCTTGCAGATGCTACACTTTCTATTACTATTGTATATGATGACTGCGCCTTATGCGTTCAATCAGGTGTCGACTGCGTCTATCTATGACATCCGTCAGTTATGAAATTATTCAACCTAGACTCCGCGATACGGCTTGCTCTCGAGAGACTGAATCGTTGGGTGCCTAGCAAAGAGGCAGCATAAAGTGATGTTCGAAACTCTCTACGTGTTAATAATGTACATATTGACGATTTTGAGCAGCACCTTCGTTCGCATATGACACTTAAACCTACAGACTTCCAGCTGAAATACGTGTGTCAAAAACCAGAGTACTCAGAGTCACCTATTGTACTGCGTGAGATACGTGCAGAATTTATTGCCAACCAAAGAGAATTATTTGGTAGATATTGTACAAGTTCTAAGAAGAAACGTACAGATTATGATGATACCCCGTAAATAGTACATCCAATGTACGATTTTTAAATAAATAATTTATATCTAATCTCAACTCGTGTTTGTCTTTTATTTCATACCACCACTCCCATTATAATCAAATTATTCCAATATTTTTTTTTAAATTCTACTCTAATTACGATCATCTTACTCTTCATATTTGTTTTCTTCTTGTAGACAGTATAGCTCAATAGGTTAAGTGATCGAACTATACTTGCTACACACAAATATTATTATTATTATTATTATTATTATCCTGCCAGTTATATTTTCTATTTATATGTCAAGTACTTGTTTGTACATGGCTCACTTACTATCATGGCTGGCTGGGTGAAGCACCCTCGCCACAAGGACTTTGTTGTCGGTGATTGGCCATGTGAAGATTCAAGTGAAGAGCAGAAGAAGAAGAACAAGAAAAACAGAATTCTCCTTCCCGATAATATACGAATAATTATTGTAGGCCCATCCAATTCCGGCAAGACTGATGTCCTCATGACTCTGCTAACGCATGGAGACAGTGTCCGATTTGAACATGTCTGTTTATTCTCAAAAACACTCTTTCAACCCAAGTATCAGCTATTGCTCGAGATATTTCGAGGTGTAAGTGGTGTTACATACACGACATTCAGTGAAAGCTGTGATATACCCCCACCTAAAAAAGCAAAACCGAACACAGTGCAGTATTTGGCGATGTTGCCGTCGAAAACCAAGACCAAATTGGAAAATATTTTTCTTTCGGTCGTCATATGGGTGCTGTGGTATTTTATCTAAGTCAAACATATTCCAGAATCCCCAAACAACTTGTTAGGGATAACGCAAACCTCATTATAGCCTTCAAGCAAGACAATCTTAATTTAAAACACATTTACCACACACATGTGGGAACGGATATGTCGTTTAATGATTTTGTTAAGATATGTGCAGACTGCTGGAACCATTCACAGTATGGGTTTCTCGTTATTGATAAAACAAGAAAACTGAAAGATGGTAGGTACAGACGAAACTTTCAAGAATTTTTGCATATGTAGCAAGGAAATAGATGTTAGCACATCAGTCTACGCCACACCATGGACAAATTCGCGCGTATGTCCACCTCTCAACCTGAGATGATTGGTGTACACAGACAGAACATTCGCTTGTACATGGATGCGAAAATTCAGGCTATGGCGCATAAAGTTGCAGGTATGCACAGGGAACTAGAGACGTATTACCAGACCGTTCTGAGAATGGTGACGCGTTAAATGAGCTAGTTAATCGAGTCAGTAAGAAAGGAACCGACTTAAGAGAAAGGGTCGATGCTATTCAGGGAAAACTAGATGTAGACCTGCTTGTTGTTGATAAGGGCGATCACGATCATGCTAAGAAGCGGAAGAAAATGAATGCATATATAAAGAGATGTCTGATTAGTATACGCTGAGATGTCGACGACCAAGCAGAAAGTCATTCAAGCGCGTAAAGCACTCCGTGAGAAATTACGGCTGCTGAGGTTAGGGCATACTGATCGTCAGCAAACACTAAGAGAGACCTTTAAGCCCGTTACTGAATCTCTCCGACAGCTCTCACCAAAAACAAAAACGACCCAAAACGACAGTCTTGCCATTGATGAATTCATTATTAGTCACGCACCAGGTCAGATAGACAGAACATTCGGCGTTAGCCCGGGAAGACCGTACATGTTGGGCGCGCATCCCATAACTGTAACAGAAGACAAAATACAAATAGGTGATAGTTTGACCGAACACCAGGCTTAATGAACCTTATTTTCCTAAGAACTACCAAAAAACCTATAAATTATTCAGTTAATGATAAGGACACGTACCGTGAAATACTACACATGACTGGTGTACACAAAATCACCAAAAGCCTAAGCAACAGGAAATATAAAACCATTATAAAACCAATACTTGAAGACAAAATCACCAGCAACGGTGGCAGCAGCGGTGGTGGTATTGACATTGGTCTTAAAGCAGTGAACAATCGAATCCCTCAGTATATATATTATGACGACCCCAACGAACTAATAGATTGACTACGTCTGCTTATGGCATCAGCTGCTGCAGGTAATACAGCTCATTCCAATGAAATCGTCTCCATAATCTCTGAGCTTCGAGAGAGAGGTATCATCGAATAAGTATGGAGACCGTAGTTCGAGAACTACGCAAACTAGCACGCAAAACATATCCGCGCAGGCATGTCATGATTAAAGGGTTGGATGACTTGTGGCAAGCTGATCTTGTAGATAAGCGGCAATATTCACGTGAGAATAATGGATTCAAATACATTTTAATGGTTATTGATACATACTCCAAATTTGCATGGGAATTACCAGTCAAACAAAAACCGGTCCAAATGTCGCTGATGCTTTTGAACGCTTTGCTACAGACAGGAACCAATCGGTGCCCAGAAAACTCCAAACCGATCATGGTGGTGAGTTCTACAATAGGTACTTGAAGACAGTGATGGAGCGGTATGGAATACATCACTACTCGACATTCACTCAGCGCTTGAACAGAACAATAAAAGGCCGAATGTGGATGCGGTTTAACCTTCGCGGCTCATACAAATGGACAGATATCCCCCCAGAAATAATTGCTCAATATAATAGAACCAAACATAGCACAATAAAAATGAGGCCAATCGATGTTCGTGATAATACACTCATGGATACCGTATACTTTCACATTAAGATACTCGATCCACGCAAACAGAAATTTAATGTAGGTGATTTGGTGCGTATCTCAAAACACAAGACCGCATTTGAGAAATAATACCTACCGAACTGGTCAACTGAGATATTTACAGCTTCAAATGTGCAGCGAACGAATCCTAGAACTTATTTATTGAAAGACAGTGAAGGTGAAGAAATTGTAGGCTCCTTCTACACTGAGGAGATGCAGAGAAGCTCAGAACCAGATCTTTTTCTCGTGGAGAGAGTCATAAGACGACTTGGAAATAAGGCCCTAGTCAAATGGCTTGGTTTTCCTGCTACTCAAAACAGTTGGATTGATGCCAGGAATTTGCTATATAATGAGCATTCATCGCCCACAACCGCCACAGTAGCCTGACATGCGGGATCGAAGACACATTAGGGGAGGCGGTGGTGTTCTGGACGAACTACCTGTGGAATTACACATCCCGGGGTATAACTACTGAGGACCTGGGACAAAGCTTCAGAAACGCTTGGCGCGAGGCGATAAGGGAGTGAATCTGCTTGTCGAAGCGTGTATGCAACACGACATTGCATACGCAGCAAATAAAGATCTATCAAGTCGTCACATTGCAGTTAGGATTATAGCTGATAAGGCTAAGGCGATACGGAAAAGAAAAGATATTGGTATAGGTCAACGCATCGCTGCATTCGCAGTTGATAAAACCATGCGCGGAAAAATCGAGTTGGGATTAGGAGTGACGAATTTCAAGCGAGTTATGAACGCTGCACGTCGCGCACTAAACAAGAAGAACAAGAAGGGTTGTTTGAAGAACTGTATCCTGACAGCGATGTATGCAGCTAAAAACGCAATGGAGGAAAAAGAATCACCAACGAGAAGAACAAGAAGATCGGTTAAAGCACCTCGTGTTCTACCAATACCCAAGACATCGGGCGGTTTTATTCCTTTTCTCATCCCGGCCCTCTCCGCGCCCTTAGCGATAGGTTCGCTCGCCGATGGGGCTGCAGCTATCGCTCGAACAGTCAAGAATGCGCAAAACTCTCAAGCCCAGTTAGAAGAGACGAGAAGACATAACCGCATGATGGAAGCCGCAGCCATTGGAAAAGGCCTGTACTTGAAGCCGTACAGGAAGGGTCTTGGTCTATACATAAACAAAAAAAAAGCCCATTAGCGGTCCTACCAGATCGACCATTTACAAATACAGACCTTCTTAAGTTTGTTAGGCATAAATTCAAGATACCAAGATTCCGTGGTGTGTTTATGAGGGATACATAACCTAATACTATGTGGAAAACTGGTGAATGCGGTATTGTGAATTTAGATGTTGTCGGAGGTCCTGGCACCCACTGGGTGGCGTACGTTATGAAAGGCAGTGTACTATTTCGACTCCTTTGGTGACCTGCAGCCACCCGAAGAATTACAACAATACTTCACTCACAGAAGACGTGTACTATACAATTATCAACGGTATCAGGACTTTAATACCTCTGCGGACATCTTTGCATCATCTCTCTCTTGACGTTCGCAGAGAAGAATAAGAACAAGAACTAACGTATATAAGCAGGATGTTTAAACATTCATTCATCAGTTGACGTTCAGATGCAATGTCGTACACTTTGACGTTGAAAGGATGGTCATCTATATTGCGTGCAAATTACTTCCCACCAATTGATTTGAGTGCAGGTCAATAGAGTGTTGCATTGATTGGACTGAAGACGTACAACAGCATCCCGAATATCACCGACACTAACAATAAACTGCATCTCGATATTAATGGTAAAAAAGATATTCTTGAAATAGAATCTGATGCATACGATATTGACGATTTAAACGAACTCTTAAAACAGTCTGGAAAAGGTATTGAACTACGTGCAAACATCAATACACTTAAATCTGAAATAAGGACTCTAAATACAACGATTGACTTTAACTAGAAACATTCAAAGAACCCCTGCTTGGATTCACAAAAGGGCAGATTTTGAAGAAAGATCCAACTAAATTTTACAAGTCGAATCAGTTGAGAGGCACCCACATGCCTTGCTCATACTGTGGAATCAAGCAGTCAGGCCTGCAGGATGAGTGGTCTGCCAAGCGAGTGAATTTGTTGTTATTTCTCGTGTAACATCAATGACTGATTATGAGCTCTAGTACCCACAATTAAGCTACAAATTATTCTCCTGTTTGAATATTACGCAACGGAAACGGATAACGCATATCAGACTATTAGTATTTTACACAACTCTGATTGTTCACTAAGCTCTGGCAATTCCACACTTTCTTTCTTACCCAACGGGTTAGACCAACACGTGGCCATCGCACTGAATATGAGTGGCGCACACATCATAAATTCTGGGTATCATGACTACACACTATTTGAAGAACAAGGCCACCAATCTTTTTCTTTTCACTATCTTTTTTATTCTGATAAATTCTATTATGGTTCAAAGATAACCTAAACACACCATTACATTTTATACAACAACTACACATGAGAAACTCCGCCCAGTGGGCATGGCTTTACATTGGTGATTCTCTATCTTATGGTCTCGTACTTATCTAACGCTACAGTGCACTTTCTGGATAGGATGGTGAATCTTTTGCTATATCTCACACTTCGATTCTCACACCCATCATCACGAAAATTTACTCCAGACCGAGCGGTACAAAAAGGAACATGCATAACCCACTGCCTCTGAACCTATCTTGCTACTCTCCCATGCAAACCACACATACTTAAATTACATGAAATACATCACACTGGCAACATACATCACATAGAATAGTCACAACTTTAGAATCACTTCACTTTCAGCTTTCCCACTTCAATTAGTATTCATCCCAGTTTCACACGACACTGCCCCACTTCATAACTTTTCTTTCCTACTACGAACTCTGTAGGATATATGCACGTCTTCCTGTGCAATGCAAGCCAAGTGGCATTGCTGGATAGACGGCTGACTCACCTTGCTTCTCTCTCAGAGTATTAGAGTTTGAATTCAGCGTCACACGGAAACATAACACACAAAGTTATATTAAGAACATATTCGTCACACACGGGAGTCCTCAACTGATACTAATTTCAAGTCCTGCACACGCCATTTCTTAAATATTTCCAACTTATAGTACTCACGCCAGTAATTCAGCTTAACTTTAGCACTCGGAAGTATTCCAACTTAGTACTAGCACTCGCAAGTACACTCCTGGAAATTGAAATAAGAACACCGTGAATTCATTGTCCCAGGAAGGGGAAACTTTATTGACACATTCCTGGGGTCAGATACATCACATGATCACACTGACAGAACCACAGGCACATAGACACAGGCAACAGAGCATGCACAATGTCGGCACTAGTACAGTGTATATCCACCTTTCGCAGCAATGCAGGCTGCTATTCTCCCATGGAGACGATCGTAGAGATGCTGGATGTAGTCCTATGGAACGGCTTGCCATGCCATTTCCACCTGGCGCCTCAGTTGGACCAGCGTTCGTGCTGGACGTGCAGACCGCGTGAGACGACGCTTCATCCAGTCCCAAACATGCTCAATGGGGACAGATCCGGAGATCTTGCTGGCCAGGGTAGTTGACTTACACCTTCTAGAGCACGTTGGGTGGCACGGAATACATGCGGACGTGCATTGTCCTGTTGGAACAGCAAGTTCCCTTGCCGGTCTAGGAATGGTAGAACGATGGGTTCGATGACGGTTTGGATGTACCGTGCACTATTCAGTGTCCCCTCGACGATCACCAGTGGTGTACGGCCAGTGTAGGAGATCGCTCCCCACACCATGATGCCGGGTGTTGGCCCTGTGTGCCTCGGTCGTATGCAGTCCTGATTGTGGCGCTCACCTGCACGGCGCCAAACACGCATACGACCATCATTGGCACCAAGGCAGAAGCGACTCTCATCGCTGAAGACGACACGTCTCCATTCGTCCCTCCATTCACGCCTGTCGCGACACCACTGGAGGCGGGCTGCACGATGTTGGGGCGTGAGCGGAAGACGGCCTAACGGTGTGCGGGACCGTAGCCCAGCTTCATGGAGACGGTTGCGAATGGTCCTCGCCGATACCCTAGGAGCAACAGTGTCCCTAATTTGCTGGGAAGTGGCGGTGCGGTCCCCTACGGCACTGCGTAGGATCCTACGGTCTTGGCGTGCATCCGTGCGTCGCTGCGGTCCGGTCCCAGGTCGACGGGCACGTGCGCCTTCCGCCGACCACTGGCGACAACATCGATGTACTGTGGAGACCTCACGCCCCACGTGTTGAGCAATTCGGCGGTACGTCCACCCGGCCTCCCGCATGCCCACTATACGCCCTCGCTCAAAGTCCGTCAACTGCACATACGGTTCACGTCCACGCTGTCGCGGCATGCTACCAGTGTTAAAGACTGCGATGGAGCTCCGTATGCCACGGCAAACTGGCTGACACTGACGGCGGCGGTGCACAAATGCTGTGCAGCTAGCGCCATTCGACGGCCAACACCGCGGTTCCTGGTGTGTCCGCTGTGCCGTGCGTGTGATCATTGCTTGTACAGCCCTCTCGCAGTGTCCGGGGCAAGTATGGTGGGTCTGACACACCGGTGTCAATGTGTTCTTTTTTCCATTTCCAGGAGTGTATTTCAACTTTTTGCTACATGTGGTTTCACTGTGACCGTTGGTCACTTCCGAAGATTACTACGATCCTCTTAACATTTCCTGCCTGTCATTTAATTCTCCCCCCAAAAGTTCCTGAAATAGAGAAATAATTATTCCAAACTACTCTTAAGTATTTCACATGCATACCATTTTCTCCACTCTTATGTCTTTACAGAGCACACCTAAGACAGGTCTTACCAACACAAGATCCAGCGCCAGAGTGCTGAAACATGGCTGTTCTTCAGGTCATCTCGCACCTAAGCCGAGGTGGGGGAACACCATGCTACCGTATTGGTCAGCCACATTTCAGGCGCTCAAAGCTCAGGTAAATTTCATCTCTTTGGTTCCACCAAAGGTGACCAAAGGACCGTCTCAAAGATGATCATATATTGCACATTCACTATCTATGGTTAGCAGACGACCATACATTCATTCATTTCACAGATCTCACCAAATTGGATGTAGGGATTTATTTTGTGGGAGTGCACATGTGATCAATTAAATAAATAAATTGTCATTTTTTCCTACACTGGTACCCGGCTTTGATGTATTAAGTGAAATTGAGTTATTATTACAAAAAATATGTTGTTCTGACAAGAATAACGAAGAATGTTGTACCCATTTTCAATATCGGGCGGTATTGTACCCTTTCACAGTCAGTGGATATACTCCCAGTCAGCACAATACGTGTCGAGTGTAACATTGCTACGAACTCCTGTCTCAACGATACTCTCATTCACACTACTTACGAATTCTTCCCATCAGTTGCAACGGGGTATAAGATTTTTGAGACCCCTGCCAACGCATGGTACCTTCCAGTGACTGCTCAGACATTGGGCTATTTGGAGCTGCGTATTGTGGATCAGAATAATAAACTTGTAGACTTTCGCGGTGAGGAAATCATTGTACGATTACATCTAAGACAAGATGGGCGTGCGGTATAAAACAAGTGCACGCAATCCACAGCACGCCACTTCGCTACTGGACAGCAAACTGATAACACCTGCGAACTACGAATTTCTTAAATCAGTTGGTCTCAAACCCCGCAATGACGTCATCACTCAATATAACCAGTCCAGTATAGTATGATGACAGAATTATACTTCAGGAATACTTCTCTCATAAATCTTACGCTTCAACCACTTTTAACAAGAATGATGAAATCAGGATTGTCCATACAGCACCAGGACGCACTCACGCTTCCGTGCAAGAGTTTCTTATATCTCGAGGGCTCATTCAAGAAAACTGATGGCACCGATACAGTGGGGTCCAAGCTGACACGCAATGCATTGGCATTCCTCTTCCAAGAGATTCGCTATGAACTGAATGGTTCTGAGATTGATCGTACACAAAGTGTTGGCATAACATCGACCCGTAAAACATACGTCTCGGCATCACCAGCAGATCTGCATAGTTTTGAAAATGCTGGATGGTTCATAGACGAGGCGAAGGATAGAACACCCCAGGAGTACAAGCGATTTACTGCATGCATACCTCTAAAAATACTTAAGGGATATTTTGAGGATACGAGACAGATTATTATGAACGCTAAACAGGAACTCATTCTCGTGCGGAGTGCGACAGACAATAACTCGTACATTCAAGGAGCTCAAGAAGAGAATAGGATCACTATCAACAAATTAATATGGAAAATCCCTCACATCAGTGTATCCGACGAGGAACGTTTGAAGCTTTTAAAAGTGCTGAATTCAGGTACAAATCTGTCACTGACATTCCGCTCATGGGAAATCTTCGAGTATCCAGTGTTACCGACCGCGAGCAGACAAACATGGGCTATTAAGACCCCCAGTCATCTAGAGACACCCAGATTCATTATACTTGCGTTTCAGACTGATAGAAGAGCAAATACAGCAAATGATTCCACCGTGTTCGATAACTGAAAGTTAACTAACGCCAAAGTTTACCTCAATTAGCCTCACGTATGACATGTATGCAAGGTTTCGTCATTCTTACTATGAAATTGCTGAAGGAGAGGGAGGGGGGCGGGGGTCTACTGAGTCCTCGTAAGTCCAACGAGCTTTCACCGATCATTGTAATAGACTGCTCTAAACAGAATGAGATCATTAAGTCTGAACCTATAGACGTTCGAATTTAATTTGAATCATCGACAAATTCCCCAGAACACACCGCTGCATATGCCTTAGTCCTGCACGACAGAATAATCAATTACTGTCCGCTCACAGGTGTTGTGCAGCGAGCTGTATAAATGAATATGTGCTGTCCTGTGCATTGATCACTTGACGATGGCGTCTCAGCCGGTGAAGATCATTGTAGATGTTCAAGGGTTCCATGATGGAGAGCGAAGACAGTTCATATTTAAAGATGTTGCTTTTGTAGCCTACACACAAGACGCAGGAATAATTGAAACCTTGTATATATGAAGACAGTAACTATTCTCCAAAGAACAGAAGACTGTTGATGACCGTGCAGCTTTTCCCTGGAATAAATGGTAACTAACTGAAAGCCTCAGCTGCCTCAGTTAGTTATCATTTATTCCAGGGAAAAGCTGCACTGTCATCAACAGTATTCTGTTCTTTGGAGAATTGTTACTGTCTTCGTATATATAATTAAAGGCTACCCAGCCATTGACCTTCGTCTGTGCGAATGCGCACAGGTTGGCCAAACTCTTACGGGAATCGCCAAAGCGTGCGCGAGTAATGAGTGGATGGGCAAATGTCTATAAGGTACATTACATAAGTAGAATTGTGGACAGTTGGGAATGTGAGTCTCACGGGAAGCATGCAAGGGATAAGTCCCTGCAGTCGCGCTATTCATCTGTGTCCTCGGTGGCTCAGATGGATAGAGCGTCTGCCATGTAAGTAGGAGATCCCAGGTTCGAGTCCCGGTCGGGGCACACATTTTCAGCTGTCCACATCGAGGTATATCGACAACACCCGTCGGCAGCTGAGGGTTTCAGTTAGTTATCATTTAATTGAAACCTTCCCTGCAAATATTCTATCACCAAGACCGTTCAAGCAAGTGAAATCTTGTAAAACACGGACCATTGCGATGATCCTGGCATACCCTATAAAGATATGGTGACTGCTCTTAAATTATTCGATCACAAGGACACCATCGTTTACGTGAAGGGAAAGGACAAACTCTCCTGGATGCGTCGAATATTTAAATTTGCATCTATTCAAGACCTTGAATGTTACGGATGTCCATCCATCCATCGACTGAAGAACATTTACCAAAAAAGTGCTTTTGTATCTGCATATGAGAATGTAAAATTACTTTTAACTTTTATTAGAAATAAATAATAAATTATAAGATTGACTGTTTTTTCTTTCTATGACACCCAACGTCCCTAGAATTATAAGTTTATTCGTTGATATTGTAGATGAAGGGAATTCCACTGGAACTGTCCGAGAGAGACACATACCTCGGCCTTTGACGTGGAATGCACCTACTGTCATAGTTAGGTGCCGATGCTTCAGATTACGGTCTCGAAAGTAGCTGCTGACGTAGGGCTGTAGAAGATAGTGCTGCAGGGCGCTGCGTGTGTTCGTGACAAACAGCCCATGTCCGGCACTTGTCATTGAAAGCAGGAAACCTTATAACTTTTTGCAGTGCAGTGTGTCTGTATCTACGTATTCTACATACACACACACACACACACACAAAAATAAATTCATAATATTTTTAATAAAAATAATAATGATTATTAGGGCATGAAATAATAACTTTTTTTAGCATGAAATAACTGAGTTTATTATTGAATTCAGAATTTCACAGTTTTCACATTATATACATATGAGTTTACATATACAAGATTGGTTTTTTACGAAAAATATGAACGTTCACATCTTTCTAGATAATTGTTTTAAAAAAAATTTTACATCATTCAGAAATATATAAGCATTCTGCTCAGATAAATTATATATATAATTTTAAGGCTAGTGCAGAGGTACTACTACAAGCTAATTACACACTATCTTACAAAGTAAATAACATCGCTAGTGAAGTTCCACCACAAAATAGAAAACACTTTTAAGTAAAGGCAAACGTATTTGTTTCAAGTCAGTGGCTCTAAACATTTTCCAAAAGAACAACAAATTGAATATATATTTTTTCTCGAGTAAGTCCATTTAAAGATTTTCAACTACCAGAACAAGGTGAATATATATATATATTTTTCTTTGAAGTGGTCGCCTGTAGACATTTTCCACTAGATCAAGCAAGTGAACATATACAAAGAATTTAATTAGTGGAACTCACATACTTAAAAACTAGTTCTGACTGGATGGCTAGCGGTAGGTGAAACTTACGAACTAAAATCTAAGCACTATAACGACTAACATTGAAGCACATATGAAGTGAGAAAATTTTATTATTTTTTTGTTCATACAGAAGTTAATTGGTAAAATTTATAGTCTTTTCATATATATATATTAATAATGGCCAACAATATGTAGATATAAAGACTTTTTAAATATTTTTTTCAATTTTATTTGTTTTTTATCATTTTCTTTGAAAAAATAATGAATATATTTACATACACACACACTTAACACAAGTTCGCACACATTCGCACACTCAGACATACATGGAAGCACGCAAACTGACACACACTACAAAACACTCTCATCCAGTATTTACACTATGATAAAAGAGCCAAACTATTTCCACGCATAACCCACATTCATAACATTCACACGCTCATTCCCTCTCTAACACTCAACCAGAGTCCCCAGCCCCTACTTTAGTTTCAAGTAAATAGTGTGAGTATGGGAGGGTTCCCACCCCATCCTCACAAATGACTCTTTTATCGTCATGAGGAGACAGTCTGACTTTAGACTGTAGCACAGTGTACACCTCGTGATCGAATGCTAGTTTGTTGAACCATGTGTGGACAAACGCCTTCAACGCTACGACCGTACAGGCACTGCAAACAGTCCTCGACCGTAAGCGCACGAGACGCGATCCGTCTAACGCCCTTTGCCCGCCTCAGAGTGCCCCCGTCTATTGTACGATATGCATATATTTTCGATCTCAGTTCCACAAACTCTACAATTGGTAAACCATTAGACTCGTCTTTCATGAGACCGATAACCTTCTTGTTCTCTTGAACAATACCATAAGGATTATTGAACTCATAAGAAGAGGTGTCGAATTCTTTACCATTGCACCTAATTACTTCATATGGATCACAGTTCTTGATCCAGCAGATAAAGCTGTCTGCATCCATATAAAGTAATTTTGGATCTACGAAATGAGGTTTCGCAAACTCATAGAGGAATCGGTACATGTAGAATTTGGAGATCTCGAGTATACACATCCCCAAATAGATAGGCTTCATAAACTCTACTGCAGTCTTCGACATCTCCACAGCTACAAAGTTTTCATTGAAGATGGTGACCCGCTTAAAATTTGGCCTGGCTATACATTTTTTCACGCCATAACGCCTTTCCCAAGCGGTTCTAATGACAACATCGCGTTTATTTCGTACATTCTGCATAGTTTTCCCGAAAATGGAATTATTCATTAATTTATAAAAGTCTTTTTCAAAATCATTACTCGCGACTGCCCTCTTTTCGGTATTTAGTTCAATATACTCCTTCAATCAGGGGGACTGCTTGAAGCAGATTGCCCGGTTGACTCTAACAAGCTCCATTCCTAATCTGAGGCACTGCTTGAGGTTACGATAATGAATAATATACCTCTGCTTATCCCCAACAGTGGCCAGCAGTTTAGGTTTGGTGCTTCCTCGTGGCATTTGTTGCTCTGGACTTAACGGCAAGTCGCTTGTCTCTCCATGCAGATTATTATGGTATGAGATGTCTGCCTCAAGCACATACTCTACATTAGAATCAGCCGCAAGACCCGTTATTTGTCAACCTAATCCCTTCAATTCGTCTTCGGCCACCTATTGGAATCCACTAACCGGCAGCGGTTGCATCATAGCATGCCCGTATAAATTGTTAACATCTAAGTACAAACTGTAACTAGAATCAAGGGATGCGTTGTACTCGACACCCATCCCCGGGTTATTTGCCTTGGTGTGCCTGTGAACACATTGACAAAGTCCGCCGCGGATCCCTCGCTCAAAAAATAGAAGCATTGCAGCATCAGTCAAAAGTTCAATGCTGCGGTCCGTTTTTTTGAGCATAGCGTCCCAGGACAACCCAGGTGCCGTGTAATAAAAGGTGGGGCCCAAAGAGTACGTGGTCATACATACACTCCGGAACTTTTCGAAAATATCTGCAAGCAAACACACGTCCGTGTCCATGTATAACCTTGCATATTCTCCCAAATTGGGGATGTTGAATTCCCGCCAGACATTAACAGCATGCCAATAACCTGTGGTAGTTATGGAATCGCCTGTGAGAGTACTGGTAAAAGAAGTGGTGTTGAGAAGCCTGGTTTCATTGAGTTTTGTCATACTATCAAGATACTCGTACGGGAAAACTCCTTTCCTAGTCGCAAGTTGAAACTTTTCCTCATAGGGAAATGCAGATCGAGTGATATGCATATCATTTCAGGTAGAGTCTCAACCAGTTTCTCGAGCGAAGTCTGCATAAATCGTAGAGAGTCAAGGAAGCGGAGCGTAATTTTTGGCGTCATTCGTTTTGAGAAAGAAATGTGCTTCTCAACACTATCAGGGAGGACATTGACCTGATCGTTGTTCATACCGAACTTAGCCAAGTGCCCAATGAGAAAATGAGCGTCATACACGCTCAAATAATGAACAAAAGACGGGTATGTGTCTAGTGTCAGCTACCCAGAGGATTCATTTAACAAAATGACATAGCTATTCTTAGTAACGCATAATGTAAAGGTTCAGCCAGTATTTCTTACGCGGACGCCACACAGTGAAACCCGGAGTTCCGCAGACACGGAAGGGAAAGTGTCACACAGTACAAATAGTCTGAGAAGGAACTTTGCGCCCCGGGACTCTGCCGGACATATCGAAACCAATACAGGTCCACAGTGACGAAATGTCCGGGTAGACCGAAAAGCAAGTCAGAGAAAGTGGATGCGAGGGTTGTGTCCGAGCAGGGCACACCTTCAAAATGGGTATTTAAGGGCATCCACGAGCAGCAAGAAGGAGAGCCGTCGCAGAAGTTGAAGAGGGCACAAGCAGACGAGGCCCGGCAACATCGAGAGGGTAGCAGCCGCTACTGATGAGTCTGTAGGAACTGCAACTACGAGGAGACGGTGATGCTCTGGTGGAAGCAACTACAACTGTCAGTTATGTAGAAGTTTTGCATTGGAATAGTTTTGAACAGGGACAGTTTGTCTCTGTCTCAAGTAGCCTCTACAGTTAGTTTCAGCAATAGAAGGAACAAGCCACTGGTGGGTGCTTGTCTCCTGTGAGATAGGACAAGGGTCCATTATTTAAACGAAGAGTGAATTCAAAGGTGGTAGTTCTCGTGAGAAGTCGTTTCCGACATAGAGTGACAAGTGGAGATTCTGGGTGAATCTATAGAAGTGTACAAAGGGGAAGGGTCTGACACCTGACATGTCCTTTGTGATATTAGTTCAATAAATTGCGTTAAAGGAGAAATCTCACCTTACTGTTTTGACAGTTCAGTGCTGCCAATTCCCCCCCCTTGTACTCGCTACCTATTGAAAGTATTGTCTAATGTATCTACACCTCCTACACGCCCTTAGACAGTCCAGGAGATTCTACTCCCTCTCACCTCCGCAATAAATGCTAGTTAAAGGGAACCACAAACCCATAATTGTCGTCAACATCCCGATTGCGCCACGCAGGCTCGACCAGCTCAATGTTGGTATCTGGGACCTGTGCTGGGACGTGACAAAAAATTTTTGGTGTCAGATGTGGGGTGGTGCCGTGTATGTGTAGATCCATAATACCACGGTGGGGGAAAGATAAGGAGCAGCAGACAGTTGTACCACCGAGTATCGCCGCAAGAAGAGGAGGCCCGTACGAGTAGCAGCGGCCAAGACCCGGCAGACCAGAGGAGCCCAGCAGCCCAGCGAGAGATCGAGCAGCAGAGCCAGCAATAGGGAGCCCTGGCAGAGCCCAGCAGACGGGACGAGCGGCCCAGCAGCAAGCAGCAGACACAGGCAAGACAGCCCATCGAAGTACACTCCTGGAAATGGAAAAAAGAACACATTGACACCGGTGTGTCAGACCCACCATACTTGCTCCGGACACTGCGAGAGGGCTGTACAAGCAATGATCACACGTACGGCACAGCGGACACACCAGGAACCGCGGTGTTGGCCGTCGAATGGCGCTAGCTGCACAGCATTTGTGCACCGCCGCCGTCAGTGTCAGCCAGTTTGCCGTGGCATACGGAGCTCCATCGCAGTCTTTAACACTGGTAGCATGCCGCGACAGCGTGGACGTGAACCGTATGTGCAGTTGACGGACTTTGAGCGAGGGCGTATAGTGGGCATGCGGGAGGCCGGGTGGACGTACCGCCGAATTGCTCAACACGTGGGGCGTGAGGTCTCCACAGTACATCGATGTTGTCGCCAGTGGTCGGCGGAAGGCGCACGTGCCCGTCGACCTGGGACCGGACCGCAGCGACGCACGGATGCACGCCAAGACCGTAGGATCCTACGCAGTGCCGTAGGGGACCGCACCGCCACTTCCCAGCAAATTAGGGACACTGTTGCTCCTAGGGTATCGGCGAGGACCATTCGCAACCGTCTCCATGAAGCTGGGCTACGGTCCCGCACACCGTTAGGCCGTCTTCCGCTCACGCCCCAACATCGTGCAGCCCGCCTCCAGTGGTGTCGCGACAGGCGTGAATGGAGGGACGAATGGAGACGTGTCGTCTTCAGCGATGAGAGTCGCTTCTGCCTTGGTGCCAATGATGGTCGTATGCGTGTTTGGCGCCGTGCAGGTGAGCGCCACAATCAGGACTGCATACGACCGAGGCTCACAGGGCCAACACCCGGCATCATGGTGTGGGGAGCGATCTCCTACATTGGCCGTACACCACTGGTTATCGTCGAGGGGACACTGAATAGTGCACGGTACATCCAAACCGTCATCGAACCCATCGTTCTACCATTCCTAGACCGGCAAGGGAACTTGCTGTTCCAACAGGACAATGCACGTCCGCATGTATCCTGTGCCACCCAACGTGCTCTAGAAGGTGTAAGTCAACTACCGTGGCCAGCAAGATCTCCGGATCTGTCCCCCATTGAGCATGTTTGGGACTGGATGAAGCGTCGTCTCACGCGGTCTGCACGTCCAGCACGAACGTTGGTCCAACTGAGGCGCCAGGTGGAAATGGCATGGCAAGCCGTTCCACAGGACTACATCCAGCATCTCTACGATCGTCTCCATAGGAGAATAGCAGCCTGCATTGCTGCGAAAGGTGGATATACACTGTACTAGTGCCGACATTGTGCATGCTCTGTTGCCTGTGTCTATGTGCCTGTGGTTCTGTCAGTGTGATCATGTGATG